>NC_045427.1:487548664-488173664 GCF_902635505.1 Sarcophilus harrisii | reverse complement strand
AAATATTTAAACTTTACCTTCAGTATTTAACCTTCCAATGAATATCCTGAATTAATTTTTTTAAGCATTGACTGATTTGATCTTCTTGTTGTTCAAGGGACCCTCAAAAGTTTTTTTTTTCCCAGCACCACAATTCACAAGTATCTTCTGCAACAATCAGCTTTCCCTATATTCCAGTGCTCATAGCCATACATTATTTTTGGAAAAACCAGTGCTTTGAATATATGGACCTTTGTTGGCAGAGTGGTATCTCCACTTTTTAGTATGCTGTCCAGATTTGCCATAGATGTCCCTCCAAAGAACAAGTATTTTTTAATCTCATGGCAACAGTCACCATCTTCAGTGATCTTTGAACCAAATAATATAAAATCTGGCATAGTTTCCATTTCTTTCCCCTATACTTACCAGGAAGAGATAGGACCAGTTTTTTTTTTTGATGTTAAACTTCAAGGCAACTTTCATATCTCTCTTTTACCCTCATCAAGAAGCTTCTAAATTCTTCTTTATTTTCCACCATTAGAATAGTATTGTTTGCATTTCTGAAATTGTTGACATTTCTTCCAGTAATTCTGGTTGTTGTTTTTTTTTTAAATACTGGCTTTTGATTCATCCTATCTGGCATTTCTTATGATGATACATATAAGTAAAACAAGTAAGATGATAATATACAACAGCCCTGTCACACTCCTTTTTCCAATCGTAAACTGATCAGTTGACCCATGTTCGATTCTAACTGATGCTTCTTGGCCCACATAAAGGTTCCTGAGGAGAAAAGTAAGATGAGCTGGTACTCCCACATCTTTGAGGATTTGTCACATTTTACTGTGATCCACACAAAGGCTTTAGTGTAATCAATGAAACAGAAGCACATGTTTTTCTGGAACTCTCTTGTTTTCTCCATAATCCAGAAAATGTTAACAATTTAGTCTCTGGTTCCTCTGTCTCTGCAAAAACCAATCTGCTTTTCTGGTAATCTTGTAATTGGGCTGAAGCCCAATTTGTATATCAAGCTAGTATTGTATGTTAAGCACAATCTTACTGGCATGTGAAATGAGTGCAATTGATTAGTAATCTGAACATTCTTTAGCATTGCCCTTCTTTAGGTTATAGACTGTTTTTTTCCAAAATAGTGGCCACTGTTGAGTTTTCTAACATATTAAGTGTTGGACCTAGGTTCAAATCCTCCCCTAATTTTTACTGTTTGTGTGACCTCAGACAATCAATCAACAAGCATTCATTAAACACTTACTATGTGCGAATCTGAAGCAGCTAGGTGACTCAGAGGCCTGGAACTAGAGTTAGAAAAAATCATCTTCCTGAGTTTAAATCTGCCTCAGATACTTACTACCCATGTGACCCTGGAAAATAATTTAATCTTATTGCCTCAGTTTCCCCATTTGTAAAAAGACCTGGAGAAGGAAATGGCTCAGGCTTTCCTGGCTCCAGGGCTGGTGCTGCATCACTTGGCTGCTCCAAGGAACGTATATTCTAATGAAGAAGACAAAACGCAAATGCACAAGTGTATAAAGAATAAGCACAGAGTAATTAAACACAAAGTAATTGGGAAGAGCAGGCAGTAGCCCTTGGAGAACCAAGTGACTGCCCTTTGTTGAATGTGTGCTTGAGATACATCTTGAACACAGGTGGAAATGAGGAGGGAATACATTCTAGTTGTGAAAGATGGCAAGTGTAAAAATACAGGGTTAGGAGAAGGATTGTTATTTGTGAAGAGAGAAAAAAGGCTGTCATGACTGGATCACCAAAGGGAGCAATGTCATTGAAGTTGGAAAGATGGCTTGGGATCAAGATTGTAAAGGACTTGAAAAATTCAGCAAAAGAGTTGATGTTTTATCCTAGAGTCAACAGGGAGCCTTTGAGTTGATTGAGTAGAGAAATGATGCAGTTGGGCCCATGCTTAAGGAAAATCACTTTGGCAAAAGTATGCAGGAGGACTGGAGTGGAAGAGGCTTGAGGTAGAGAGCTCAGTTAGGAGATTTGTAATAATAGTCTGAGTGAGAGGTGACAAGAGCAAACTCAGGCAGTAATTGTGTGAATAAAGAGAAGGAGGTAGGTGGGAAAGATGGTGTGAAGGAAGAAGTGGCAAGTTTTGGCAAGTGGTTAGATGTGTGGGATAAAGGAAGTTGAAGAGGATAGTTAAGGATAGTGTGAAGGTTTTAAACTTGGGATATTAGAAGGGTGCTCTTATTGTTGTCAGAAGTAGTGAAGTTTAGAAGAAAGGAGGGTTTTTGTGAACGATAAATTCAGTTTGGTACATGTTGAGTTTGAGATGTCTCAAAGGAGATAGTGGTGCTAGATATAGAGATCTGTGGGTCATCTGTATAGAGATAATAATTCACCTCATGGGATTTGGTGAAATTGCCAAGAAGGAAGAAAAGAGGATCGAGGACATAGACTTTCTTTCATCCATAGTGATAAGGTGTGGTATGGATGATGGGTTTCAGTTTTTCATTTTTGTTGATATCTTTTATTTTTGCATCATCTTTATTTTCATTCTATCCCTCTCCCTCCCCCACCCAGAAAGCCTTCCCTTATGTCAAAGAATAAAACAGAAAAACCAAAAAAAGCAATTCAGCAAAACTAATCAACATGTCAGCTAAGTCCAACAATATATACAAGTGTTTCACCCTGAGTAGGGTTTCAACATTCTAGCAGAGGGGATGACTGGGTAGGAACTTAATTCAATTCAAAAAAGGAGAATCAATAAATACCTTTGCCTGGCCTGAAGCCAGAGTTAGGCTTTACTCCTCAGCTTTTCCCACACATTCATTAAAGAATCGATAAATGGCCATGCTAGATGTAGCCTGACAATATTTTGTAACTAACCAAGTCCTGTAAAATCCCTGCCCCCTCTCTCTTCCTTTCCTATTCCTTCACAAGGTGACCTGAAGATACTCTCTAAAGGCACTTTGAAGAAGAATTTAAAACCACAAATCTTCTTCCCTTTTCTCAAGTGAAAAGTGCTGCCCATTTTAGAGCAATCACAGAAGGAATATCTGCTATCTGGAGGGAATCACCCTTGGCACACTCAATACATGACAATTAATATCCCTGAGAGGGAAGTCTGACTTTGCCCCTTGCCAGCAGAGTCATAACTTAAAACACAGTGATGCTGTCTGGGACAATGGCCCTTGTGGGCTTCACTTACAGGGCCCTGACATCCCTGTTCTGGGGTTTCCTTCCTTCCTTCCTTCCTTCCTTCCTTCCTTCCTTCCTTCCTTCCTTCCTTCCTTCCTTCCTTCCTTCCTTCCTTCCTTCCTTCCTTCCTTCTTACCTCCCCCAACCCAATCCTAATTGTGCTGTAGTTGAGTTCCTACTTTCTTGGCTTTTCCATGTGGTGCAGTGTTCTCATTCTGGGGCGTACTTTTTCTGGCTCTTCACCTCTGTCTCTCCTTCCCTTCTCTGACTTGCTTCTAACACTACTTATTTAGCAATGGTCAGCACTTTATCAATTTACGTACCAGCACATAGCATTCTACAGTGTACTTCCTTATCCAGAGAAGTCATTCCAAAATCCTATTTGCTCCAAAAGAAAAACAAAGTTACAGCTCTTTCTCTGCTCAAAAATCTTCAGCAGCTCCCTATTGCCTTTGTCAAGGACAAAAACTAAAATCCTCCCACTATCTTACTAGATTTACTTCATATTAGCTATATTTTTTCATTTTCTATGTTCTAATTAAACTGGTCTTCTAGCTATTCTGAGTGTTCAGCTCATGGAGCATCTCCATGCCTTTGCACCGGCTGAATCCTATTCTTGGAATGCCCTTCCTCTTCACTACAGTGTCTCATTTCAGGTACTACCTCCTATTCAAAGCCTTTCCTCATACTCCCATTTTTTTAGTTTTCTCTTTTAATTCAAATTATTTCAATCAGTAAACATTTAACAAATACTTCATAAGCACTGAGAATATAAATGCTCAATATTACAAAATTTAGTATTTAGTATAAATACTAAATAATGCAAAAAAGAAGTATAATCAAATCATATTTCATTATGTATGGAAATTGTGTCCTCTTGGAAGAATGTAAACTAGGCAAGAACAGGGATTATTGTTCATTTTTGTCTTTCCAGAGTCCAAAACAGTGACTTGCATATGATAAATGCTTAATAAATTCCAGACAGGTTAGAAGAGGATTCTACTTGGTAAACCTGGGCTAGGTGCCATAATAAAAGCTGCCCCTTGTATGCTAATGCAGCAAGCTCAAAGGCCACAACTAAGAAACAATGAACCTACAAATCTTTTTGCCTGACATGAAGTTAAATTTGGGTTTTCCTCATAAGTTAATTTCACCCATTCATCCAACCATCCATACTATCCATTCATTGTCTATGCTAGTCTTCAGTGGAGGAAGAGAAACAGATGAATAAGACAAACCTTTGCCCTCAAGAAACTTACAGTCAAAAGGAGAAAGACATAGTCACTGAATAAATAAAAAGCAAATTATCAGAGGACAAGGCTATAATAGGTAGGGTAAAGTGCAGTGAGATCAGATGATTATAATTCGACCTTTTCAGGTCCTTGGGCCACTCACTGACTCAATAGAGACTCCTCCATGTATCTGGGCACAGCATTAAGGGACATAAAATCTATTAAATCAAAGGTAAGGAAATCATGAGCAAGCTCCTCCATCACTTTTCTTTCTCAAGGCCACTAATCCCCACGGAGGAAATTGAAAGTCTAGAGGAGACTTTGAATAGGTAAAGTATTCAATAAGATTACTCTGGGCAGGGAGCAAGAGATTTCCTGCTGAAACCAAATTAATCTATGCTTAAGGATTATGTTTTTACTAGAGTTGCATGAGGTTTTGCTAGTCAAGTGTCTGAAAGCACTTGGGCTCTGAGGAGAAAGGAGCAAGCTCAGGTCAGTTCCCTTCTTCCTCATATTTCCAGCTCTCTAAGGTTCGTGCTAAAATTAAATTTCTATTACTATTGGTTTTAATCAGCACATTTTCCCCCCTTAACCAGGTCACTTTGTAGTAGTTAAGGGTAAAAGTGAGGCTTATGCAAAAATAAATGACATGATGAGTAGAAAACAGTTAAATCTGAAAATCTACAAAGAAGTCTTGGGGAGAAGAGCAGGGAACCACACAGCCATAGTGGAAATATTCCCGCTGAGCCGTAGCTAGGAGAAAAGAACCAGAAGCCAAAAGGGAATAGAATAGCTTCCATTACTTCTCCAGAATTTCCATATAAGTATAGGGAGGCAGTGTAAGATAGGAGAAGAAATCCTGGCTCTGGGTTCAAAATCACCTTTGATGCTTGCTGTTTTAAGCAAGTCACGTCACCTATCAGAGCCTTAATTTTCTCCACTGTGAAATGAGGGATTGGTTCTTTCCAGCTCTGTATCTATGATCCAATGAATAAAATGGTGACAAGCTGGAAGCAATTTGAAGTCAGGTCCTTCACAAGTCAGATTTCATTCATTTATCCCACCTGAGGACTATATTCCAATTCCTGAGTATTTTCTTCTGAACATCTAACCACTGTTGTCATTGGACAATTGTGACCACATTGAATTATCCCTATTTTTTCTTATGAATTATCCCGATTTTTTCTTATGAATTGCTGATAGAATCTTTCATTTGGATAAGTTAAGGTAGCATGCCTTAGTAGAGAGTTTGGTCTTAGAGCCAGACCAGCCTATTCAAAACCACCTTAGGCAAATTACTTAACCCCTCAGGGTGCTGAGCACTTAAGACTCTAAGTTGCAGAGAAGGTCCAAACCTGCCCTGGTAAAAGGGTTTCCTCATCTAGTAGTTGCCTATGTCTCTGAGATCACAGGCCCTACCAATATTTCTATGGCTTCACTAAAGAAGGTGATGGGTCTCTTATTCCACAGCCCAATTGCCCTGTTAGTCTGCTAAGATCCCAATGGTCTCTTGGACATTGTAGAAGTTTCTGTCACCCTATGAATTCCCCACTCACAGATTTTCTGCCTTATAAAATCTACCAGAATGACCATGTTTCTGGTATATCTCTAGGTCAGGGTGATGCAAGGCAAAGTCCTAAAGTGAAGTCAGTTTCTTTTTTGGCTGTTTGTATTTGGGAGAGCAGATAAAATCAAAGATTGTGGATCAATGAATGTTTACTCAAAGCTCTGGTGCAGGCTGTGCACCAGACCTCATCTTGAATCCCACCGGGAAAAACTCAGCTACTCAAAAGGGACAAGGGACTGAAATTTGCATTTTCCCAGTCACTATTTTTAAGCTCCTCTCCAAACATTGGAGAGAGAAGAGAGGGTCAATTGTGTCTGAAAAATTCCACTACAGCTCTGATTTCCTGGCTGTCTATTGATCTAAATAAGATATAACCTCCCAAGTTCACTCTATTTAGTAAGGGTTAAAATAATTGCAGCCTCTGGCTTAGTAAATAACTAAGGAAGCAACTTAATTTGATATCTTTTTTAGTGGACTGTGTGTGTGAGGGGGCAGAGGCCCAATTAATGTAGTTTTTTATTTCTCCTGTCTTTAAAGAGGGACACTGCAGTGAGTGGGGCTGGTCCCTTTATTATCATCTGTGTTGGCAAAGTTTATTAGTGCCAGGTGAATTTCTGTTAATTGCCTGAGTGATTAATGCTCATCTACCACTGGAGATAAATAAGGACCTTTTATTTGGGAGATTTAGAGCAACTAGAAGTCACAGTGGATAAAGCACCTCTGAAGCGCTACACTTAGAGCTGGGAAGATTTGAATTCAAATCCACCTCCAGGCACTTTAGTAGTTATATGACCCTGGATAAGTCACTTAACCTTGTTTGCCTCAGTTTCTTCATCTATAAAATGGCCTGGAGAAGGAAATGGTGAACCTAGCCAGTACCTTTGCCAAGAAAACCCCAAATGGGATCACAAAGAATCAGAGATGACTGAAAAACATTTGGGAGTAAAGGTGATGGATCTAAAATTTATGGATTGAGAAGTCTTTTTTATAACTGAGGAAACACATTCAGAGAGGTTGATACTTATCCAAAAATCTCATAGATGTTGAACCCCAGAGGCAGGATTTGAATGACAAGCAAGCACAACATAGTAGATAGAAATTTATCTTAGAATCAGAACAGATCTGGTACACCCTGACTTTTGATACTTAAAGATCCAAAGCTCATTGTAGCTGTCAAAGCTCTTAACTGTGGAGAAGGTGCTGACCTACTTTGAGAGAAGTTTCCTTAGAGGGGGGTTCCTTATAGTAATGATACTAGAGGCCCCCTCTTTCTCCCTCTGACTCCAGAGACAAGACTTTTCCCCTAAGCTTGCAAAGGGTGTTTGTCTATGTTAGTTCACTTTAAATCGACTATAATTTAGAATGAGAAGAGGCTGGAGAAATCATCTGTTCCAACTTTTTCCTTTTATAGATGTAAACGGAGACTTAGAGAATAGGACAGATATGAGCAGGGTGAGCATTAGCACCAGTATCAAGCCCAAAATTCCTCATTACCCCTTTTCTCTTCGCCGGGAGAAGTCTAATCTCCTTCTTCCTTGGAGTCAGTAAGAAGTTCTCCTAAACTCTACCTAACTTAAGTCAAGAAGAATCTGCCTTTTTCAGGCATCAGTGAATTAGATGTCCCTTCTCCTCCCTATTCCCATGAGCCAAAATTCAACTCCTTGCTCTCAGCATAACCTACCATTTTCTTTTCTGGATCCAAAAACACCTGGTGGCAAGTTGCTGAAGCAATGATAATTAGCATTACAATTTCCCCAGTTACATTTTCATTCCCCTCACACACACCTAGCAAATCTCCAGATTTTCTGCCTCATCAAATAACCTTCCTGAGGATGACCAGATTACCTGGAAAGACTAGAGAAGAATGATTCACTTGAAAGATCAACTTTAGTATATGGCTGACCTTTGGTGTACCTGCCAAACAATTGAGCAGTTCTGAACCTCAGTTCAGGAGATATAGATCTGGATTGGATTTAATACCAATTAATTAACCAATTAATCTCTGCCTTTTTTTTCCTCTTTCTATTTTCTGTAAAATTTGACTGATAGCCCCAGAGGACCATCTTTCTCTGTCTCTCTATTAAGGAAAGCAACAGGGTAAAGGCAGGAGAATATAGAATGTGACACTTAGACACCTCCTGGGCAGGTGACATAGCACAGGTGGTTTCCCTTCCTTTTTGGTTTTGCCAATTTTATAGATCTGAACTCAGGTCTTCTTGATTCAGGCCAGGTACCCTGTGCTAACACCCTGGCTAGGTTATGTGATTTAATGAAGCTCACACAGATAATAAATGTCTAGTCGGGGTTCAAACTCAGATTCTAAGACTTCAAGATCTTTCCACTGAGATACACTGCCTTTCTCAAGATCACACAACTAGCAAATAGCAGAGCAAGGGATTTTAATCTAGTTCCTCCCACTTCAATACTAGTGTTTTTTTTCCCCACTGTACCCTGAGGACAGATCTTCATTCAAAGCCTTTTTAGGTCTTTTAAAAAAACAATTTGATTTGAATAAATCAAACTCCCAGCACTTTGGACTGATTCCCTATGGAGGATGTGAATAAAATCCTGGACTCCAAGTGAAAGGACTTTACCACTTGCCATATTAAAACATTGAGCAAATCATTTAGCTTCTCTGGGCCTCAGTTTCCTCATTTTTAAAGAAAAAAGGGGAGGAGGGATTGAGAAGGACTGGACTAAACGATCTCTAAATCTCCTTCCAGTTCTCAGTATTCTGATTCTATGATTTACAGACACATGAAATGAGAAGCCAAGGAGGGTTCAGTACCAACATCACCTAGATCATAGAGCCATTTAAGAAACGCTAAAAATAAAGATGCTGACAGCCTTCCCCCCCTTAATCACCTCTGGTTTCAGGTGTAAGGGTTCAGATTGGCAAGATCCCTGATTCAGACATTCAGACATTAGTTAAGTCACTAGCCCAAGTTTACAAACTTGCTTAGTACATCCAGACAAAATCTGAGTTTTCCATTCATGTAGAATGTAGGCTCTTGAGGGCAGGCATAATTTCATATTTTTGGTTTCTGTATCCACAGTGCCAAAATAGCTCTTGGCCCATAATAATCACTTAATAACATTTGTTCTTTGATTGATGGTCATAATCTGCACCTGACAGCTCTCTATCAGGGAAATTGTCTTCCTCCCCTGCAGTTACCAGTCATGTCCAAAATTGTGGCTAAAATGGAAATGCATGTATCATCAAGTTGTAAATTTAGAGCTTTAAAAGACCTTAGATGTCATCTAGTCCCATCCCTCTCTTCATTTTTCTAATGAAAAAACTAAGGCCAGAGATGTGTTTTGCAAAGTGATTTATTTCAGATTCCTTGGTGGGGCAGAGCTCAGATTTAAAACACAAATCCTTTGGGTTTAACTCCAAAATTAACATCTTCTTTCCATGGTCTACCTCTTTCTGTGCTTTTATTATTATTTCTCTTGGTGCCTTCAAGTGAATTTAAAATTCATGATATATCAGAATAATTAGATTAGAAATCATTTAAATGAAGTATCATGTGCTCTGTGCCAATCTTCATTCTCCTTTGATAGAAGATTCATTGGAATGGTCACAGTAACTTGCTTTCATGATTTGTCCTAATAGCATGTTTGTGATTACCAATAGCATCCCCTTGAAGTACAAGATCAAATTGGAACCCTGTTGAGAGTGGAGAAAAAAGCCTCACATAACATTTTTGTGTCCTTAATAGAGGGGACTTTCACAACTTTTGACTGCTCCAGAAAACAGTCACCAGGGTTAAGGTAGAAAGACCCTATTAGAGCTCTAAATTATATTTTGGGTTCCAGTTTTGAATTAAATCACAGGGAATAACATTTAGAATATGCTACTTCTAAACATCCCTGATGTTTGTAATTCTTGGGTAAAATAGAATAAAATGCTGAAACAGGAACCTCAGCTAAGCTTTATTAGCTCCCCACCTTTGTTCCAGCAGTGTTTCTTGAGAATACTCAGGAATCGTGAAGAATCCTGTAGAGAGTCCAGGTGGTCGACAAAGGTTAGCTTCCTACCCTGCTGTGGCTTTAGCAAATCAGAAAACTCCTTCTCTATCACCTCTCCTTCTGATTATGGCAGATGCCAAATCTTTTCACAGAGTGGCTGAGATGAAGGTTGGAGGATGGGGAAAAGGATGAAAATTGGTACTAGGTTAGAAGGAGCCAGGAGTGACATTTAAATGAAACAAGTCTCAGATAAGTAATCAGAATCATGAAGCTGTAAGATATCTTACAGACTTTTGAGTCCAGCATCCTCACTTTATAAGTGGGGAAACTGAGGCCCACAGGGAACATGGCTTGACTACAGTGAAACAATTGGCATTAGAACCTATCTCTTGATTCCCTGTCCAAGATCCAATCCATTAGGCCGTGGCATTTCCTTCAGCCAAGGATTTCTCCTGACTCTGAGGAGAAACTACTCAGATTCTTTTTCTTTAATAAATGCACATATCTCTGCCCTCAAAAGACCATACCAAGTAAGAAAGTGCTGCTCTTGCATTCCCTATTAATGTGCCAACTGGGAACTGAGCCCTTCTTGCTCACCTGCTGCAATCCATCTCTTCTTTACACACAAGCTGCCCTGAAACCAGTGCTGGTAATTACCTTCAACGCTTTCTTGACATTACTTAAAGCATATTTCCTTCTGCAACCTGTGGCAGAAAAAAAGGGGACTCAGCACTTAGTCTCACCTGGTTTTCCAAGTTCTTTGCATCTCTTTTATGCCCTTATGTTCTATTTTCTATTATAGTTATTGAAAAATTCCCTGAGCAACTTGATGAGTTCATAGGGTGGTAAGCTTTTGTTTGGAATTTTGATTTTATCTTCCCATGGAGGGTAAGGACATATTTCTCAGCACCTCCTGGAGTAGGTATTTCACTGATGGAGAATGGATTCTGTAATTCTGTGAACTGATTGGCTCAGACTCTTGTGGGATGAGATACCTTTTTATAATGGCCTATTAAAGGAAAATAAAAGACCTGTGGGCCCCTTTTTCATTCTTTTCATATTATCAATGAGATCCTGAGAGAAAAGCAGCAATAAAGAGAATCTGGACCTAGAGATGTGGTAGAAGGAATTCACAATGGTTGCCTTGGGTCTAAGGTTAAGACATACATACTTTCTCCTATTCACTTTAGCAGGAGGATTCCTGGACTCCAAGTCCCTGGCCTCAGCCTTGAAAAAGTAATCACTTCCCAGTCATGTAGTATATATGGAGTGAGGGAACAAGGTTGTTTTTTGTTTTGTTTTGTTTTAAGAAATTCCAAGAACTCTTGAACTCTGGCTCCCAGGCAGAGGTAGGCTCTGGCCAGTACTGGATTCCTAAAGGCCAGACTCTGGAGTAGAGGAAGGTAGATTTCCTGGGCAGCCCATTCTAAGAACCTAGCATTTGAATGAGAGAAGCGAATTTCTGACCATTATTGGCCTCTTAGGCTCACATGCATGATTTCCTACCTCTGAGATTCACTATGAGATTTTTTGGATAAGTACCAACCTCTTTGAGCCTGTTTCCTCAGTTATAAAATGAAGGGGATTGGACTACATGACCTTTCTAGCCTGAGGTCAGTGAAGCTGTGGACTTGTGAACCACATTCAAATCCCATCTTAGATACTTAATGCTTTTGTGACCCTGGGAAAGTCACTTCACTCACTTAAACCTAAGTTTCCTAATTTGCTAGGTGGCTTCTGAGGTCCCTTCCAACTTGAGATGGATGATTCTGTGTTCTAATGCAGCATAAGGGAAGTCAGGGGCCCTGGGCTCAAATCCTACTTCTGATGTTTAACACCTCTATGACCTTCGACAAAACTCACTCTTCCTGAATGTGAAATCCTCATCTTTCCTCAGCTATAAACTAAAATTAGACTAGAAAGCTTTTGCTGTTCTTTCAGCTCTTAATCCATAACTTAGGATCCATGACCCTATCTCCCAATGTTGCTGTTGTTCACTCTTATCTCTTTGTGGCAATTTGAGTTTTTCTTGGCAAAGATAGTGAAGTGGTTTACTATTTTCTTCTTCTCATCTTTTTACATGTAGGGAAACTGAGGCAAATAGGGTTAAATCACTTGCCCAGGTTAATGCAACTAGTAAGTGTCTAAGACTGAATTTGAATTCAGTTCCTGCCAACAGCAAGTGTGATGCTTTTGTGCCATCTAGCTGCCTTAAATCTCCCAAATAAAAGGTCCTGATTTGTCTCCAGTGGTAGATGAACATTAATCACTCAGGCAACTAAGAGAAACTTGCTAGGCTTTCACAAACTTTGCCAACCCAACTGATAACAAAGGGACTAGACCTTGTTCCCCCTGTCTCTCCTGCTTCCTCCAGTGTCCAGCACTTATTAGGAGGAGGGAAATTGCTCCAGAGGCCTATAGATGATAATGAGAAGGACCTGGACAGTCTGAGCAAATTTTAAAGGAGACATAGTGACTGGATGATGAAAGTAGAATGTTCAAGTCTTACAGTGCCAGTGAGGAATAAGAAATGTGCCGACTCTTCCTTCTGACCCTGTGTGTGCAAGGATGTGAAAACAGGAAGATACCTTGGAGAGGTTTTTGAGATTCCAAACCTGATGCTGTAGCTGCTCCAAACAAGTAGATCTGCCCTGTCACCAATAGCCTCACTCTCATTCTATTATTGGGTTGCAATAATTGTTAAGATGTTTTATTAGAGGCTCGGATGACCATTCATCTCTACCACTTTGAGATGTGGTTTCTACAGGAGAAAGCTAAGTTTTAGGGAACATCCCAAAACAGAAGGAATAGAAGAGAAAAAGAGCTGAGATCATAGGACCACAGATTTGGAGATAGGAGGAACTTTAGAGGCAATTGAATTCAACAACCTCATTCTATGGGTAAGAAAATTGAAATGTAGAGAAAGGAAGAGATGTTCCTAAAGTAACATGGATTACAAATTGCTGAGTCAGGAGTTGAACTCATCTTGGACTCTAAAACAAGAGATCTTTTTATTTCTTCTAAGCACAAGAAAGTTCTTGGAGAGCACCATGGAAAAGGGACTAGCAAAGGGCTAAGAGTGAGATTAGTTAGGGGAGGGGGGGATATTCATTTATAGCAAACATATGATACACTTTGCTGAACTCATGTATATCCTGGATATCCTTCTTGGTGTGGAATTGGTCAGGCAGTTTACTACGTGTGTTTGGGGGTAAGGAGATAGTGTAGTTTCTTTACCCTCCTTGGAAAGCACACACAAAGAGGGTATGACAGCTTCAGGACTGCAGGTGTTTACAGTTTGCCAGCTGAGAGAGAGTCCATGCATGCAATCTGGCAGCTGGTGCTGAGAGGTAAGAAATGCCTCCCCCCAGGGAAATGAACGTGTCCCTAGTTAAGGATTCTAGCACCTGGGATAGAGCACTGTTCATCTTATGCTAGTTCTGGCTTTTTTCATCAAATTTCAGAGCTGGAAAGAAACTCAGAGGGAGTCTAATCCAATGTCTCTCCCAATTTAGGATTGCCTTTTAAAGTGGTAGAGATGAATGATCATCCAGCCTCTAATAAAACATCTTAACAATTACTGCAACCCAATAATAGAATGAGAGTGAGGCTATTGGTGACAGGGCAGATCTACTTGTTTGGAGCAGCTACAGCATCAGGCTTGGAATCTCAAAAACTTTAGTTCAAACCTAGGCTCAGACACTTACCAGATGACTAACTCTGGGCAAGTCACTTTAGTCCTGTTTGCCTCAATTTTCTCATCTGTAAAAATAATCTGGAGAAGGAAATGGCAAACCATTCTATCATTTTGTTAAGAAAATCCCAAATGGGATATTGAAGAGTTGGATACAAGTGACATGGACAGAATAACAAAATTTTGGGGGATATTCTTTATATAAATGAGGTCATTGATTTGGAGCTAGATAGGCATTCAGAGTCATCTCCTCTAACTCCTCATTTTTTTAAATAGATGAGAAAATTAAGAGACTGAGAACTTAAAAGGTCACACAGGTAAGAGAGCAGCAGATTCAAAGCCAGTTCTTCTGAATCCAAATCTCCTTCTTTCACATTGATTCTGCACTTAAATGTCTCCACTGATGGGAATTCAGGACCTAAGAAGTCATTAGTAATTATTGGACAGCTTCAAGTATTAGATAGTTCCTTATACTGAGCAAAAACGGACTCCCAGCCATCAGTCCTTGTTAAAACCTCTAGAGTTACATCATCTAACCTCTCTTCCACATGATGGTCCTTCAGATATTATTGAAGTAAATGAGAATGACATCCTCCAAGCATAACTGCATTTTTTTAATGCCTATGAAAAGGTAAGAGTGTTCGTTATCCATTTATCTTTGCACGAAGATACCATGGGGATTATGTAATTAAACTGTTGTACATTAAGTTGCCAGAGCATTCTTGTTCAACTTAGGTATCCATCATCTGGCAAAAGTGGGTCACACATTTGACTCCCCAAAGAAAAAAATTATGATGAATCTAGTCCAAGTGAGCTCAAGTAGCAACTGTGAACTTTTCTCAGCTTTCTGATCAGCATATTTCTGTAATAAAATACAAACCTGAAGGAAGAGGTTCCTGTATTTTTCCTTGCCACTTTTGGACATTAAATTTCTATCTTCTGAGTTCTGTCAATGGTTTGTTTGGTGGAGAATTTAGAATTAGAGAATTCTATAAACCCCACAACTAGAAGGTACCTTAGATCATCTAGGTCAAGCCTCTCATTTTACAGAGGAGGAAACTGAGGCCTATATTAAGGGAAATGGCTTGCCAAAGATCACACAGTTAGTTTTTATATTTAGGATTAGGATATAGGACTCCTGACTCCCAGTCCTGAGCTCTACTATGAAAAAATGAGTGAATGGATGAATGGAGATAGTATTTATTAAATTTTTCCTATGTGCAAAGCACTGTGCCTTTAAATGCCAAGGATACAAATAGAAAAGCTTGACAGTCCCTGATATTAAGGATTTCACCTTCCATGGGGGATACAACACTTAAAGGTGTTTTCATTTGCAAATCAAGTGGTTAGGTTCCTTGGCCCTAGGGTGCAATAGCTAAGCAAATGGTAATACATCATCTTTAATGTCTTTTCCATTAATAAAACCATATCTGTTTCTGATTTTGAATCATTTGGCAGTGACAAGGATTTTGTTGATGGGAACTGTCTTTCCTGGATCTTCACGAGCTATGGCTGCTGAGGAGATTGGGGCTGAAGGAAACCCCTGCTTATAAAAGCTGGGCTGGGCTGGTGGAAGTGGGGCCAGGGTTCAGTGGGATGCTGCCTTTCTCAGGACCATTGGCCCTGAGCTACCTTCCCTGGGGTTTGAAGAGCGGTGATGGTAGAAGTGATAGGGAAGGTTTACCGTGCCTGGCACATGCCTTGCCCTGTGCTTTCCTTAGGCTGGCTTGCCGCTTTATCTTGGCAGCTCCACTGAGGACTGATGGTAGTGGAGTGGGTGGAGTGAGGGTGGTGGGCCCCTTCTCTACTCTGCCACCCTGGCTATCACCATGCAGGGTGTATGAAACCCCTCCGATGGAGCAGTATGGTGTGAGATTGTTGTAGCCATAAATGGTCCATGGATTCTTCTTGCCCTTCCTCTTTGGTACCTCCTGAATCTGAGGGTAGGGGAAGCCTTTAGTTTAGGATTTTTGCAAAAGTGATTGTATAGTATCCCATTTGTTCCTCACAACATTCTGTGATATAAGTGCTGTTATTATCCTTGTTTTACAGATGAATAAACTGAAGCAAAGAAAGATTAAAAAATTTTCCCAGAGCTTAATAATAAGTCAATATTTGAGGGGGGATTTGAACACAGATACTTCCATTTCTAACACTAGAAGTCTCTACATCCCTTGAGGCTTCTGTTGTCCAGCGGTCTCCCCTAGAAGGAGTTTTGAGGGCTATGGGAAATCGTTCAATCTCGCCCCCCTGCCAGTTGCTTGCGCTCAGCTATGCAGCAGGGAACACGTTGGACTAGGATATATGATTATCCCTGTATAGGGTGACTTGACCAAGGAGAAAAAAATCAATAAAGTCAGAGGAGACAGCAGCTGCCTTAGAGCTCAGCAATATTGAAAACATGCCAACCCAAGTCTTCTGAAGGAACACACAAGAGGCTGGCTATTGATTTCCCTTCTCTGCAATGTTCCCTGGCACACCTCAGTGGCACCCAAGTCCCAGAGATGAGAGGGCCTGCCTGACACAATTTTCCCATTCTCCTCCACGTTTGTTGGAAGGTGGCGCCTTCTCTCTGTTCTGCTAACCAGCAGCTCCCCGGTGCTGCCTGGCCTGGGAGAAGGTCTGCTCTTCAGGGACAGAGGTTGAATTAGCTCCTGTATCAATTCCAATGGGAATTCAATATCAAGACCAGCTTCTGAATTTTTTATGGGAGAAGAATTGCTGTGACATTGGTGCTGTTCTGCTGAGTTGTCCCATGGCCACCGTCCCCAGCTCTCTGCCCATTCAGCCCTGGGATTTGGGGAAGCCAACAGCTTCCTGGAGGGTACCATGTTTCCAACTGTCGATTTCAATTTGGGTCTCTTTGGGTGGGGCCATTGGCTCAACTGAGCATGACATTTTGAAATCTTTCATTTCTACTTCCCTACAAACAGCCAGTGCTTCTGGCTTTGGTGATGATCTATTAAACCCTGTACTATCCCAAATAAATAGAACAGCCAAGTCATTTTGTGCATGGAAGCCTGGGGGACGCAAACCAAGGTGGCCCTTTCAAAACCAGGGGGGAGGTTCGCCTTGTCAAAGGACTCCCCAAGGAGACTCTTTGCATGGATAGAATAAAGCTTGGTCTCCACCTGTTGTCATGGCAATTGGGAACACAGCCTGTTCATCCTGCCCTAGGCCATCGAGTTGTGGAAATGCAGCCCATTTTTTACTTCTTTAGATCAGCTGAGAGGTGCTTCTCAGATTTCTCCACCCAGTGCATCCCAAGGTGAACATTTCTGTTTCCCCCCAAATCCTTAAAAATAGATTTGATAGAAAAAGGGAAATACCACTCTCAAGTCAATTTGTGAATTACCCAGTGATGCAATGAGCAGAAAAAAACCTTGACTCCTGATGCCCATTCTCAGCTGTCCACTTATGTCTTTTTTATTCTTTCTAAGGACCTGTGATATGGGGGCTGTAGAGGAATTCCTGGTGAAAACACTATCTACCAATGAAGACGATCAGTTGCTCTTCCAATAATCTGCCAGTTGTCTGGGGCACCAAGATGCGAATGACCAGCCCAATATCCCAGTGGCAGGATGGGTCTGAGGTGCCTTCATGACTCTTGGGCCAGCTCTGTGTCTTTGAGGGAAGGCTGCTGCTCTCCCCATCCCTATTCTGTGACCTTGAATAATCCCAGTTTTCACTCTTCACCTGAGTTCACTGGTCTATAAAATGATGGATTTGGACTAGAATCACAGACTGTTAGAGGGACATTAGTGATGATTTGTGAAGGGACTTTAGTGATAATAGTGAAGGGACCTTAGTGATAATTTGGTCTAATCCCTTCATTGATCTCATAACATTGATTGATTTATTCAGTACTTTAAAAATTTACAGAGCCCTTTAATTATAGAATCTCATTTGAGTCTCACTGCAATCCTTTGAGTTTGCTATTATTCTCCTTCCTGTTTTATAGGTGAAGGAACTGAGGCTCAGTACAAATGACGTGAACGATGCAAGGTCACATAGCAATTAAATGTTCTAGGCAGGATATGAATACAAGGCCTCCTGACTCCAGACTCAGCACTCTCCACACTACACCACATGCTGATTCTCTTCTTACAGATTGCTACCCCGTGCAGCCTTGGCTTTTCCCAACCCTTCTGTCCTCATGCAGTTCTTCCCCCTGCCCACCCCTTAGCCTCCTCATGCCCTATAATAACTTAATTAAATTCCATTCTCCTGAGCAGTCAAAGGGTGAATCAGCAACTTTCTTATAAGGCCTAAATTTATCACAAGCCCCCCAGGTGGCTTTGTGCCTAGTCCTTGGAGAAATTAGATTATGGGGTTAGAAGAGGAATCAGAAAAAGTGACTCCTAGCTGTCCCCACCTTCCCAGAAGGACACAGGAAGTCCTGGGTCCCTGCCAGGCCCCCTTCTCTCCTGGGTGAAAGACACAGATGGTCTGATATTATTTCACCTTTTTCCCCTCCCTCTGGCATTCCCTAATGCCCCTGCTGCCGGCTGTTAAAAAACAAGGTCACGGTCATGTTATTGATCGCCTTGGAGCAGGGATTGAAAGACCTCAAGGAGATTTGGTCAGGTTTTTTAAGCAGGCAGGAGGGAGGAAGGGACAAGCAGAAGCTGGCAATTCAGCGTTTCCCTTTCCACGCACCAGGGTTTCACCATAGATCAATCAGGGCTTATGTTGCTACAACCTGTCAGTCCAAAGCCCAGGAAAGCAGATGAAGGGGATTCTGTGATTAATAAACAGAGAGAGGGGGGAAGGGAGGAAGGGGAAATTTTTCCTCAGGTGGCTACAGAGCACAATCTGCTTGTACCTGGGCTGCTTCAGCAAACCTCCAAGGTAGCCACATGTTGCAGCTAAAGTTTGGATTTAGGGTGAGAGACAAGATTCTGTGGCTATTTGATTCCGTTCTTCTTATTGCCTTAAATGGTCTCTGGATCACAGATTCTAGAAGTCACCAAGTTCAAAGTCCTCATTTTCCAAGAAAAGAAACTGAGGTCTAGGAATATTAGGTGACTAAATAAATGGCAGAGCCTGGATTTAAACTCAAAATCTTTGCTGCCAAACTCCATAGTGCTTCCACTGTACCACACTGCCTCCCAGATAAATATGCCTCGGCTTAGCCATGGCAGTGAAAGCAAATCTTCTGGTGTTTATCTAGGAAACATTCAGCCAGGGACAGCACTATTTACAACTAGATAGCATGTCTATGGGTCTGGCAGCCTGTGAGCCCAATTATCAGTCAGATGACTGAGAGCATCATGGCTACTGAGGCAGACACAGGTGGGCAGGCTCATGGAGCAAATTAAGAAATGTGATCATTGGATTGACTTCTAGAGTTGGAGTTGGGAGGAGCTGGATTCAAATGCTCTCTCAGTTACTGACTTGTTGGGTGACTGGAGAAATCAATTAACTTCCCTCATTTTCCTCATCAGTAAAATGTGGATATTAACAGCACCTACCTCACAGAACTATTGTGAAGATTAAATGAGATAATGTATGTAAGCATTTTGCAAACCTTAAAACACAATTTAAGGTCAGCTTTAAAAAATTGGTCTATTTATTATCACCATTATACCTGTTATTCCCAGAGCTATAACTAGCTACTTTGACACCTGGGTAAAATAGATTTTAAAAACAAACTTAGTTTGTGAGAGTATAGGAAGAAGACACTTATTTTAAATAATTATTCTTTTTATCTACGTACTAAATTTTAGGTGCTAGAAATACTTCTATTTTATTGAAGGAGTTTACATGCTGTTAGCACCTTCTAAATTTTGGTGTCCTTTTGCAACCTAATTATATCTTTGGCTATACTCATGAATTATGGGCTTCAATTAACTAATCCATGGATGCCACAGAAACTGGGGAAGAAATCAGTACAGAAGAATAATAAAAGAAAGTACACAGACCTTGGAATTCATCTGGTCCAATCTCATTGATTCCTTGGAGAAACTGAGCCTCAGGGAGGGGAAGTTCCTTACTCAAGGATCCACAGCTAAATGGCAGAAGCAGAAATCAAACCCAGCTCCTCTTTTGGTCATATCACAATAGTAATTATTATCTAGAGTAGTTGAAGGGTGACTGAGTGATGCAGTGTATATAGAGTGTCAGTCTTGGAGTCGAAAAGCCTTGAGCTCAAATCAGGTCTCAGATACTTACTAGCTGCATGTCCCTGGACAAGTCACTTATTCCTGTTTGCCTCAGTTTCTTCATTTATAAAATGAGCTGGAGAAGGCAAATGCTAACCACTCTGGTTTCTTTGCCAAGAAAAATCCAAATGAGGTCATGAAGAGTTGGACGTAAATGAATAACATTATTTTCAGTATTATTGTTATTATCATTATTAAAATGAGGTCATTAGACCAGACTTCTATGATTCCTTTTTTTTCTAAATCTATATCTATGACTTTACTAAGTTTTAAGTTTATTACACTTTTATAGTGAATTCCTCTCCCTCTGGAACTCAACCTCCTTTTATCATTACTTCTGCTATCTTCTTTTCTCACACTTCAATCTCTTCTCTTTCTCTAAACCAATTTGGCTTAAACCCCAATAATCAGTAATCAATTCCTGAATGTTTTCATATTCTTTACCTAACAAAGGGTAGGGATAATAACTAGCACCGCTCTCAAAGAACCAGAGCTTCTAGCCTCTTTGTGATAGGAGCAACATACAGCCAAAGGGGGTTTACTTTTCCTCTAAAAGCAGTGAGCCTGTCATTGATATTTAATTGGTCTAAATTATTCAATTTTGAACCAATAATGAAGCGTCCTGATCTTATAAGTACAAAAGCCAATCCCACAGAGAATGAGGGGGTCCTCAGGTTTGAGATACCCATTTAACTGAGAGTCCACCACCCTGATAAGTGAAGAAGCAGAGAAGCTGGGCCCAATTCAATGCTGCATCCTTTCCATGCTATTAAGTAAACTCTTTTTTGTGTATGTGGTTTAATGTTATTCAGTGTAAGAATGTTTCATTTTTTTCCAGCGTTTAGCCTGAACTATTGGATCAGCCTGAGGGAGGCCTGGACGATTACCTTGATCATGTCCAGGTCTACTAGGATCAACTTAGCTCTGCCTCCAATTGAACTTCTTGAACACCCGAGGCCTCTTATCTAGGAGTGATAAAACCTACCCACTCTTAAATATATCTTCCGGGTCAACATGCCATAAATAAGCTGTACTCCTCAAAAGCTGTTCTCACTTGTACTTCTGTGCTTTTCCTCATGCTACTCTCTCTTCTTACTGAAATTCTACTCACAGAGTTTAAATACTGTTTATTCCAGGAAGCCTTTATGATTACCCCAGTCTTCATTGATTTCCTTGTCTTCTGAGCTTCCATAGCACTTAAAATTATCCCACTCAAACCAGTACTTAATTACACTTAGTCGTGTATTACTTATCATTGTTTTGTAGACTTGCTTCCCTAAGTAAGCTACTTAAGGGCAGGGAATATGTTTCTTATAATTTCTGTTTCTCCATAGTGCCTACAGAGGTACAATCTAAACTTAATAAATGTTTATTGGCCATTAGATAGATCTCACTAATCAACAGAATTCTCCATGGGAGCATGGTATATAATGTGATTTTAAAATATCTTCTGGTTCTAAAGGAAGGAAGAAAGAAAAGAAGAATTGAAAGAAGGAAAAAAAAAAGAAATAAGGAAGGAAGGAAAAAAAACACTAATATTTATTAAGGACACACCATGCACCAAGTGCTTGTACAAAGTTCTTTATAAATAGGTTTGTTCTCACATCACCAGGAGGTAGATGCTATCTTTATCCTCCCCCACCCCCTCCCATTTTGTAGCTGAGGAAACTTAGGTAAACAAAGTTTAAGGGACTTGCCTAGGGTCACACAGCTAGCAAATATCTCAAGCCAGATTTTAACTCAAGCCTTCCTGACTCCAGGCCCAGTGATATATCCACCAGCTACCAGATTACCAAAATATAACTGTTAATTTTGAGATTCTTGTAAAGTTATCTTATATCATAACACGCAATAGTTTTGTTATAAATTATGGAAATTTATTCTTTCCCACCACCCCAAAAGATCTCCTGCCTCTAGTTCCTCCCTCTGATTGAAGAGGGGACCCAGGAAGATATCCCATAATTTCCCAGCTAGTTCCAGGCTCCTAGACCATTTACCTTCCTTCTCCCTTCTGTCCCCTCTCAGTTCTTTCCTATAAGCTGTTTTAGATTGTGAGTTCCTTAAGGTAAAAGAATGTCTTTTGCCTTTGTATCCCCACTGCTTAGCACAATTCTTGGCATAAGAAGGTACTTAAAGACTGCTCATTAATAAGACTGAATAATGGCATCCCAATCATTTATAATAATGAGTTTAGTCTCTAGGTTACAAAAAATATCTTACTAGGTGATTGTGCAATGGGAGAATGGTTTAGATGTAAGGCTGGTGAATAAAGACTTCAATGCAGCTGAAAGATCCTATATCTTTAATGCCTTTGGAAAAGGCAATTTCATGAGGGAGTTGTGAGATTCAACAGAGTTGTAAACCATAATATGAAAATAATAGAATTCTAAAATCTGAACATCTGAGTTGGAAGAGATCTTAGAATGTACAATGTCAGAGATAGAAGAGGCATTAGAACATAGAATACTAGAACTAGAGGAGACTTCAGAATCTACAATGTCACAAGTAGAAGGGAACTTAGAATATAGATTATCAGAACTAGAAAGGGTTCTTATGGACTATTAAATCTAATCCCTTCATTGTATGAACGGGGAAACTGAGTAAAAGGCACCCACACCTTGAGGAGCTGTTTATTTTAAAAGCAAAGCATTTATTAGGTTTTAATGAAATGTTCTTATTTGTTTACATGTCTATAAAAGCTGGTTATGGTTGGATTTCTGTTTATGGTTTAAAAAAAAAGTTGATTTCTTCTCTCCCTGCCCCCCCCCCCCCCCAGAAGTGAAGTAAGACCATCTTGAAGCTGCAATTGAATCGGCAGAAGCTCTCTCATTACTAGCTTGCAAAACATAATTACGGATGTAGAATAAATTACATGTTAACATGGATGATTACTCCCTGTTTCTCCTGCTATCATTAAGCAGCTGAATAATATGGCCAGATGCTCTGAAACAGACTACTGACTTCAGAGCCGACAACACCAGAACCATAATGGCTCTACATATTAGACAGTGAAAGAAAAACAGAGGATTAATTTCAGCACTTAATTAGAGTACCTCTAATCTTTCCCCCTCCCAGAGCCTCTCCCCCTTCTCTCCTTAATTTTTCCCACATCTGCTTCCAGGACATATCTTTCTGGAAGGGGGTGGAAAGGGTGTGATATACGTCTGTATTTATTTCTGAGAGAAACCTTTTTTTAGGTCCTTATCTCTGTCGATTGCCCCTCCCTGCCACATGCTACATTTGTTGCTATGGAAGGAAATCATCCACAATTCTGCACTCCCCTTCTCCCAAGTTAACTCCCATCTCTTTGCCCCAGTTTTACTTTCTTAGCTATTTGATATTTTAGTTTCCAGAGAAACAAAAGTTGGATGTAGCCTGGATTTTCTATGTAGCCCTTCCTGAGACTTTTGGAGCTGGAAGAAACATCATCTTGCATAATATCTTACAGATATGGGAAAATGAGGCATGGAGAAGGAAAGGGACTTGAATAAAATCATGTAGCTGGAAGAATCAGGTCTCTGATTCTCATCCTAGAGATCTTTCCCCTAGAATGTATGATCACTCTCCATGAGCAGGATGAGGGCTCCCAGGTGTCATTCATGCCAGCTAAGAAGATATACCCCTAAAGAACAGGAATAGGATCTAAAAATTGTCATTAGGGAGGCTTCAACAAGGCTTTGGGAGTGAAGGGATGCTGGCATGGAAGTGGTAGATGCCTAATAAATATTTGTCAATTGTTAGTTTTTACAGGTATGTGGAGAAATAATGCAGTAATAACCCATCTTCCAAAATATGATGAGAGATTTTTGGTGGGGAGGGAAAGAAGGGAATCCAGACCACATGAGGAAAAATCTCTATGGAAACTTCCCCCCCTGCTAAAGATGAGCAACTCATCTATAATTTATAGTCTCAAGTTACCTATGGCACTGAGAGGTTAAATGACTTGCCCATGGTTACAGAGCTAATGAATGTCAGAGACAGGGCTTGATTTCAAATATTCCTGACTCCAAAATTGGCTCTTTCATCACTAAACCACATTACCCCTCAGAATAAGTGCTTCTACTATATTGGATGGATCCTCTGTGTAGGATCTATGGAAGTCTATTGCTAGGAAATATATAGGATTCAATGAGGTAAAACACATATAAAGAGATTTGCAACTATTAAAGTACTATATAAATACTAGCTATAATGAGGATGATAATTATCATCATCCTCATTATTTTTAGAGAATGAGAAGATATGACTGGGTTATCCCCCTAGATGAAAAGAATACACAAATTGATGAAATCATGGGTCCATCAATAAAAAGAAGAAACTATAGTTATAAGGATTATAGCAAATAAGATAAAAGCTATATGATTTTTTCAGTTTATCCTCTTTTCTCTACTTCTTTTCATTTCCTCATATATAAAATTAATTTCACTAGATCCATGTTTCCCAATATCCAGTCCATAAACCAGCAGACACATCTATGCCAAATTCTTTTCAGTTCACAAAATTTCTATTACTTGTATCTCTCCTTAAAACCCACAAACTCAAACAAATGGATTATTTCTTCTCCATATCCCTGAATATAGTTGGTTTTCCAACTATCTTCCCTGAGACATTCAGAAACATGAATGACACTGTATTTAGGGAGGGCAGATTGGTCCAAGGTAGAGAATTTATGTTCACTTTGCTATGTTGTCTGGGTTGGGAAACCCTGGAATATACAACTCCTAGCTTCCCTTTCAGCCTTTTCACTCCATGAATTTATCAGTAAATACCTTTAACTTAACAAAAAAAGCTTTCTCCTAATATGTGCTCCCTCCCTCCCTCTCTGTCTCTATCTCTGTTTCTTCCTGTATTTGTGTCTGTTTCTCTTTATGTCTCTCCCCCTCTTTGTGTCTCTTTCTTATACACTCTCTCTAAAACTGAGTTATCAATCCTGGAGGATTTACATTTTCCTCCAATCCAGATCAGCAACTGTTATGCAATTTGTAGACAAACAACTATCTCAGAGTCACACATCCAGGATGTCAGAGTAGTTCCTGATTCCAGATCTTTTAGATTTTCCTTTCCCTGCTAGTCGCTACAGCTATGCTGCCTCTTCGGATCATCATTGTTTTGTAAATGCTAAAACCCTAGGCACAAGCAAGCCCTCCTGTTTGTGTCTTGAAGGTGGTCAGCCCTGCAAGCTCAAAAAACAAAGCCAATTCCCTAAATCATACTAGTCTGCAGTGTGTGCAGTGGGCGGTCTTCTGCCTGAATTTAGAAGGCGATCAATTTATACTCTGAAGGAGGAGGATGATTTCTCCTCGGAAACCTACACACTCCTCTTTGTAAACGTTTGCCAATTTTGTAATAGCTCTAGTAGCCAGTGTTTTCTATTTGCCATCCATTTTGTGACTTGTTTAAGAGCGAGAAGGAGCATGCATATTTCTGCCCCACAGGAAATTGACAACACGGGCTCCTGCAATCAATAAAAAACATATTTTGCTGACTGAAAAAAGAAGTCAGGATGTCATTTTTCAGAAGGTGTGTTTTTATAGTGGGGAATTTGGGGCTGGGTGCTCCAGCAGCCTGAAGAGATTTCCAATCAGTTTGCTGAGGGGCTGATAAAGGATGGTTGACTGAGCACAAACAGATGGTCCCAAAGATGGGCTTTACTGCCTCTCCTTGTGGCACTGGGGAGATAATCAAGAGAAAGCGAGGATTGCCGGTGTCTCAGGGGTAGAGTTTGTCTCACTGTTGATCATCACTGAAATACCACCATGAAAGAAGTGACACAGACACAAATGTTTTAGCTTACACATGAAATGAGGTGGAGATAGGGTTAAACTCTCTGTTGGATTATGTATGGGACAGTGGTTGTGGAACACTTAAGAATGTTATAAACTTGGGTAAGTGCCACTGCTCTTTGAACCTCAGTTTCCTCCTTTGTAAAATAGATATGATAATGCTTCTGCTACCCAGCTGTTGTTATGGAAAAGGCACCTGGAAACATTTACAGTCATTTAGAAATGTAAATTATTAACCATGTTATTATCATGCATGTCTTTAAACTATAGAGGATCTGCCTGGATCTCCATATTAATTTATTCTAGTATTTACTTTCACTCAAACACACCCTTTGCACTCATCCCACTTGGTCCTGTTCATGTTCTTTTGCCTATCCAAATCTCACCAGCTTTTAATATTCACTTTAAGCCCTACTTCAGTTCAAATCAATGAAGCAAACATCATATATTAATACCACATTATGTGCAAATTATTGTAGTAGCCATTAAAGACAGAAGGACAAAAGGAGCCATTTTTTCCCTCAAAGAACTTAAATTTTGCTAGGTGAACATAGCATGTACAAAAAAGTATGATGCAAAGTAAACTGAGACAGGAGAGAGCACAGACAATGGAAAGAATCAGGGAATTCCTCATGGAGGAGATGATACCTTAGCTGAATATTGTAGCAAGAAAAGGATTCTGAGCAGGGGAGGTGAAGAGGGAGTATACTTGAGATATAGGGGAAGTAAGTGAGGTTATGTTTTTGCATTTTTTAAGGAAGATATTCCCAGTAATTAGTTTTATATCTGGTATATAATAAATGTTTAATTAATGATTGCTCCCTTGACTTATATGAAATCACATAGGCAGAAAAATGAGTGTTTTCAATCTATTTCCAAGTCCTGTTGTTTCTACCTTCAGAACAACTCTTTTCTATATCCTCTTCTTGCCTCTTACACTTTGACCACCTTGGTGCAGGTTCTACACATCTCATATCCTGACCATTATGATAGTCTGCAGTCTTCACTTCAGTCCATCTTCTATAGACATCAAAAGGAGTTTTCTAAATTCCAGGAATAACCAAGTCACTACATTATAAAATAAACTCCAGTGGCTTCTTATTAAAAAAACAAAAAACCAAACAACCCCCCCCCCCCACAAAACCAGAAACATTATGCTTGACTTTTATAGCCCTTCATAACCTACTCTTTCCCATCCCTAAACACCTTTCCAGTCTTCTTACATCTTACTCCCTACTCTTTTCCAAGTATTCTAAAATCCAGTGACATTGATCTCCTTGTTCTTCCTCACACAGGACACTCATCTTCCCTTCCACTTTTCACCTCTGTCTCCTGATTTCTCTGACTTATTTAAAATCTCAGTTAAAATCCTACTGCTTGGGAGCAGAGATTTTGCATGAGGGAGATTTTAGAGTAGGGAATAGTTAGAGCAAAGACTCAAAATATAGAAAAACTGGCATTATGGGTAAGAAACAGAAAGAAGGAAAATTTGACTGGACAATAGAATGTAGTAAAAAGCTTTCAGAAGGAGGAGAAGGTGATCAATACTTAGTCAATAAGCATTTATTAAGTACTTTTTATGTAACAGGCACTATGCAAAGTGGTAGAAATAAAAGTATGCAAAGAAGGAAGATTCTGGGAAGATGATAGAGTAGGTCAGTAAATTTCAAGCTCTCCAGATTTCCCCCACAAACAGAACAAATTTGCCCCTCAGGGTGAACATCGACTGTTTAAAAAAAAATCAAAAAGTCTTGGAGCAGAACAGGGGTCCTCTTGGCACAAAGCAAGAAGTTCTGAAGAAAGATCCCAGTGGGGAATTAACCAGTGTGAAGTATAAACATCTCTGGGCTAGCTCCACAGAAACACCAAATAGGGACCCCTGAGGTGAGCTGAGTTTGGCCAGTGCCTCAGCATAAATCACAGAAACTTTCACCTCCTAGACAACTTGAAAAATGATGGGAATGGGTCTGAGTCCAGGAAGACAGAGGGAACAATTAGGAATCCCACGTCCAGCTATGCTGCTGAGATACAACTCTGGGTGAGAAGGAACCAGAAGTGCAGAAGTAGTGGGGCAGGTATGCTGGGCTCTTGAAGGAGGGTGGAGCTTTCAGTTTGGGGAGAACTGAAGTAAAGCTAGAGGCACCATCAGCCCACCCTACTATTAGAGGAGCTTACACTAATCCTTCTTATTTAAAAAAAAAAATGAATTGACAAAGAAATCATCCAATCACAGAAATTTACTATGAGAATAGAGGGATTCATCTTCAGGGGAGGATGCCAACGTAAAAAAAAAAAGCCTCTTCTATCCCAAAGAGTAATATTCAATGGCTTCCTGCCCAGAGAGAATTTATAGAAGAACTAATCAATTGGAAGAATATCAAGTAGTCATGAGTAGGCCGAGCTAATATAATAAAAATGACAATTCTACCTAAATTAATCTACTTATCAAATTCTCAAGAAGTTATTTTATAGAGCTAGAAAAAATAATTACAAAGTTCATTTGGAAGACGAAAAAATCAAGAATTTCAAGGGAATTAATGAAAAAAAAAGCAAATGAAGATGGCCTAGCTGTACCAGACCTAAAATTATATTATATTATAAAGCAGTGGTCATCAAAATCTTTTGGTATTGGCTAAGAAACAGAGTATATGATCGGTAGAATAGGTTATGTTCAGAAGACACAATAGTCAATGATTATAGTAATCTAATGTTTGATAAACCCAAAGACCCCAGCTTCTGGGATAAGAGCTCAGTATTTGACAAAAATTGTTGGGAACATTGGAAATTAGCATGGCAGAAAGTAGGTAATGACCCACACTTAACACCCTATATACCAAGATAAAGTCAAAATGGGTTCATGGCTTAGACATAAAGAGTGATACTATAAGCAAATTAGAAGAACAAAGGATAGTCTACCTCTCAGATCTGTGGAGAAGGAAGGAATTTGTGTGAAAAGAAGAACTAGAGTATATTATATAATGCAAAATGGATCATTTCAATTATATTAATTTTAAAAGTTTTTGTACAGACAAAACCAATGCAGACAAGATTAGAAGGGAAGCAGTAGAACTGGATTAAAAAAATTTACATCCAAAGATTCTGCTAAAGGCCTCATTTCTAAAATATATAGAAAACTGACTCGTATTTATAAGAATACTAGCCATTCTTCAATTGTTAAATGGCCGGAGGATATGAACAGACAATTTTCAGATGAAACCATTGGTAGTCACATGGAAAAATGCTGTAAATCATTATTGATTAGATAAATACAAATTAAGACAACTTGGAAATACCACTACAAACCTCTCAGATTGACTAAGATGACAGGAAAAGATAATGATGAATGTTAGAGGGATATGGAAAAGTGGAACACTAATATATTGTAGGTGGAGTTGTGAATGGATCCAACTATTTTGGAGAACAATATGGAACTATGCCCAAAGGGTTATCAAATTGTGTTTACCCTTTGGTCCAGCACTGTCCCTACTAGGTCTGTATCCTAAAAAGATGTAAAAAAGGGAAAACGATCCACATGTGCAAAAATATTTGTAGCAGCCATTTTTGTAGTGGCAAGGAATTGGAAACTGAATGGATACCCATCAGTTGGAGAATGGCTGAATAAGTTATGGTATATGAATGTTATGGAATAGTATTGTTCTATAAGAAATGAATAGCACGATGATTTCAGAAAGACTTGGAGAGACTTACATGAACTGATGCAAGTGAAGTGAATAGAACCAAGAGAACATTGTCACAGCAACAACAAAGATTATGTGGTGATCAATTCTGATGAATGTGTTTTTTTTCAACAGTGAGGTGATTGAGGCCAGTTCCAATGATCTTGTGATAGAGAGCCATCTGTAACCAGAGAGAGGACTGTGGTGACTGAGTGTAGATTACAACATAGTATTTTTATTTTTTGTTATTGTTGTTTGTTTGCATTTTGTTTTCTTTCTCATTTTTTCCTTCTTGATCTGATTTTTTTTTACAGCATGATATTTGTGGAAATATTTATAGAAGAATTGTACATGTTTAACATCTTTTAGATTACTTGCTGTCTAGGGGAGGGAAATGGAGGAAGAAAGGGAAAAATTTGGAACACAAGGTTTTGCAAGGATGAGTTTTAGAAACTATCTATGCACATATTTTGAAAATAAAAGCTTTGATTAAATTTTTTTTAAAAAAGAAAGAAAATTAGAATTGGGAAGGAGGAAGCCAGTGAAGCTATGAGACCAGGAAATTAAACACACACACACACACACACACACACACACACACACAATATAAAGAATGAAACAATAGAAGAGAATATGAAACATCTTATAACAGATCTGGAGAACAGATCAAGAGAAGAAAATATAAGAATAATTGGACTATCTGAAAGCTGTGGCCAAAAAAGTACCTTGACACAATAATGCAACAAATAATCCAACAAATTTGCCCTGAAGCAACAGAACATGAGGAGAAAGTAGAAATAAAAAAAAAATCTACCCATGACCACCTCAAAGAGATCCTTGTCAAATTTTGAAACCCCTAGATCAAAGAGAAAATTTTGTGGGAAACAAGAAAAAATAACAATTTAAATATGCTGGATCTACAGTTAGAATTGTACAGGACTTCTCAGCAGCCACAGGAAAAGACTGTAGGTCCTGGAATCAAATATACCTACAATCAAAAGAACTAGGCCTATGGTCAAAAATATCATTTACAGCAAAAATATCCATAATATTGAATGAAAAAAAAATTGACATTCAACAAACTTGCAGATTTTCAGGACTTTCTTTTTTTTTTAAAAAAAAATCTCAATTATTAGCATTTTATTTGGCATTTTCTTCTTTTTTTTAATAATAGCTTTTTATTTTCAAAATACATGCAAAGATAGTTTTCAGCATTTACCCTTGCAAAACCTTGTGTTTCAATTTTTTCTCCCTCCCCTTCCCTCACTTCTTCTCCCCAAGATGGCAAGTATTCCAATATATGTTAAATATGTATAATTTTTCTATAAATATTTTCATATTTATCATGCTGCACAAGAAAAATCAGATCAAAAAGAGAAAAAAATGAGAAAGAAAACAAAATGCAAGCAAACAACAACAAAAGTGAAAAGACTATGTTGTGATTCACACTCTGTCCCCATATAGTCCTCTTTCTGGATGCAAATGGTTCTTTCCATCACAGATTTATTCAAATTGGCCTGAATCACCTCATTGTTGTAAAGAGCCACATCATCACATAATTTTGTTGCTGTGTACATTATTCTCTTGGTTCTAACTCATTTCACTTAGCAGGAGTTCATGTAAGTCTCTCCAGGCCTTTCCTACTGATCATTTCTTATAGAACAATTATATGCCATAACATTCATATGCCACAATTTATTCAGCCATTCTCTAGCCAGTGGGCATTCACTTAGTTTCCAGTTCCTTGACACTCCAAAAAAAGCTGCTAAAAACATTTTTGCATATGTAGTCCTTTTCCCTTTTTTTATGATTTCTTTGGGATACAGACTTAGTAGAAATAATGCTGGATTAAAAGGTATGCATAATTTGGTAGCCCTTTGGACATAGACAGGACTTTCTTTCAATCAAACCTGAACTCAAAAGAAATTTAACATATGAGATAACATCCAAGATTAATTTCAAGGAACTTAACATGGACAAATTGTTTATGTTTTTTACATGGAAGTGTATACTATATTTTTAACATTGATATTGGATAGCCCTCCCTCCAAAAAAGATTTATATAAATGAGATGCAGAAAAAGAAAAGACACCGAGGCATTAGAAGGGGGAGGAGAACTCGTAAATCTGAAAACCTACTCACATCAAAAATGGGTTAAATAGGCAACATTAGATAGGTATCATGAAGGATATTCTCCAAAAGATATAAAGTAATCAAAGGGGAGGGATGGGTGAAGGAGTTGAAGGGAAAAAGACAAGGGAGGGATCCATGGGTGGGGGGAGGTTAGGTAATAGCAAGGCAAGAAGATATATATACACTATAGAAAGGAGCAGGAGCCAGATTTATTAGGAAAAAAGTACAGTTAGTAATCATTGATCTTAGATGAAATCAAAGATCCAATCAAGAGAGAAATCTACATTATATATCATACTAATATGTGCGTGTATCTGAGTATATATAGAGATGTATGCAAGTTTCTCTATGCATATGTGTATAAAGATAAATGTGGATGTGGATAGATGTGAATATATATGTATGTATACATGTGCATTTATATGTGAGGGTGTATGTATATATCTATTAAATATATCTGTGCTTAACTATTGCTTGCTTGGAGAGGAATGGGGGAATGAAAGGAGAAAAAAGAATAAAGTAAAAAATGTATATACCAAAAATGGACACTCCTGAATATAATTTATCATATATATATATGTGTGTGTATATATATATATATATATGCTTTCTTGAATTGGATATTTATTGTTATATATTTTCAATCTTCCTTGATGTTCTGCTGGGCACATGACAATGTTCTCTTTTGTTTTGCTTTATTTTCCTTTTCTGTCTTTCTTTTTTCTATTTTAGTTTTTTAAATAAACATGCATTCCCTGTCTCCTTAATACCCCTTCTCCCAACCCTTACAAATATAGTAAGAGAACAGTAATGAAATTCGCCCTTCCATTTCCAGAAAGGAACTTTCTTTCTTCTCTTCTCTTCTCTTCTCTTCTCTTCTCTTCTCTTCTCTTCTCTTCTCTTCTCTTCTCTTCTCTTCTCTTCTCTTCTCTTCTCTTCTCTTTTCTTCTCTTCTCTTCTCTTTTCTCTCTCTCTCTCTCTCTCTCTCTCTCTCTCTCTCTCTCTCTCTTCTTGTTTTGGAAAGGAACTTTTTAGTAGTTTTCTTGTAACTCCATTCACCATTCCTCTGATTTCCTAGTTAAAACACTCTTCTTTAGACATCACTGTCTTATTTATATTATCTTCCCCTATTTGAAAAGAAACTATATTGCTTGCTTGTATTTTTATCCCCAAGGATTTTGGCAAGCACTTAATATATGGCAAGCACTTAATAAATATTTTTTTCATTCATTCATTTCATCTCTGACACTAGTTATATGACATTGGGCAAGTAATTTTAAATTTCTGAATGCTCCAGAAGGGCAACTGCTAATTCTAAACCTCAGTTTCCTAATCTGTAAAATGAAGAAATTAGACCTAATTGTTTTTCTTCTTCTAATTCTAAGATTCCCTATATGTATGTGAATCAGTCCAGTATTAATTAAATCCTACCATGCACTTTTGTTAGGTATACAACAGTCCTGCTCTCAAAGAGCTTTCATCTTAGTATTTTTGTGCCAATCTTCTAATTGTGGATTCTAAGTGACTTCTAAGTATTTTTTCTAGTTTTAAATCAATGATCCTAAGTGAAGATAAGGGAATTGATGCTGAGGTAATGTGAAATGTAAAACTGAGGGAAGAAAGGTCATCATGGTGGCATGGTCTCTGGGTTTTTGGTGAAATAATGAAGTAACATCTTCTGTCAAGAAAATGGAGGGAGGGAAGGGGGAGGAGACGATTTGGAACAATGTGGAAAATATGGCATAGGAAAAAAATCTTACGAGGGTGAGGGCATTGGTGGGCAGGAGAGAAGGCTCAGTTGAGTCTAAAGAGCAAAAATCTATGGTAGTATTCAGAACAACAGCAGAAAAGATTGCTGGTGGTAATGATCCAGGTAGTGAGGTATGGGAAGGGATGAGTGAGGGACAGATAGGGAGCCAAAGGCCACAAGGGTACAGGATGGTGTAAAGTTTAACTTTACTAAAGGGTCAAGTTTGAAAAGAGGAGAAAGTGAGATCAGAGCCAGGCACATGACCTAGGAAAATAGCAAGGGAGAGAGTGAGTGGAGGTGGGGTGATAAGGAATCATGGGTTCAACATGGAATCAACTGGTTCAGTCCAAATAGAAGGATTTCAGAGTTGTGGATTGTGGAGACAGATGAAGGGATCAAGGGCATGAATATCCCTGTATGTGACTGAGGTGGAGGGAAGGGGCAGAAATCCTGAGAGAGGAGGAGGTTAGTAAACTGAGAAGCCAGAGTATTTGAAAGGACAACAGTATGCAAATGGTAGTTCCCAAATACAAAGCTCCTCAGACAACAAGGAAATGAAATCCTTCTCTGTTCCAGCTATTTTTTTCTAGCTTATCCATGCCTTTTTTAAACTCTGGTGCCCAGAACTGAAGAAAATACTCTAGATGTAATGTAACCACAGCCCAGAAGTGCAGAGGACTATCATTTCCTTATTCCTAAAAACCATCAAATAAAAGTAAGTGGAGAAGCCTTCTAGGAAAGGCAGCCAATGCAAAAATGTGGAAATAGAAAATAAAATTTAGTGTATAGACATAGTTTGGCTGATATGTACAGTGTATGAGAGGGAAAATTAGAATTTATCCAGCACATTAAGCAAAGGATTGGATGATGGTGACAGCAACCTGTGATTAAAGATAGTTTTATCCTTGACAACACATTCTGAGTCATACCCTGTTCCCCAGGACCTGCTTGTGTCGTTGGACCCCAGCACTCAGGGTTTGCCAGATCCTACCTACCACAAGGCTTCTAACACCAGCTCTAATGACTTTCCATATTCACTTCATAGATGTGTAAAACATTCAACTTGGAGGTGAGTTAACCCATTGCTGATCCTAATAGCATCTTGCACTCAGCAGATGCTTAATCAATGCTTCTCTTAGAAAGGAATGAAAGAAGTCCCACATTCTACAGATGAAAGAAGGAAACCCAGAGATTTGTCCACCATTTCACAAATTAGGGACAAGTTTTTGACTCTCAGTCAAGGAGTTAAGCTTTCTTCCACTGTTCAACTGGAGAATGTGTATTGCCAATATGAGAACATCAGTGTTATTCTCAAATATGAAGAACCCAGTATTTAAAAGGCATAAGAAATAATGGTCTCCTTTCAGCAGCCCTGCTCCCCGGAGCTTGGACTCTGGATCCAGCAATCACCATAGCTATAGATGTCACCACTGACCTTCACCCAGCAGCTACACAGCCTCTTGCCCTCTTTGTTAATAATACATTCAGCTCTGAGCCACGTTTCAGTTCCTCAGCCTGGACAGATAGTCCCCAAACACGGCCTGTTAATTTAGCTTTATTTAATTTTGGCAGCAAAGAGATGATTTTTACATTGACTCAGGGGGACACTCCATGTATATGGATTGGGAGCAGAGAAATGTGTGGAGATTAAATCCATCAGAAAAAAAAAATAAAAAAACTTAGCCAGAGAGTAGCAGGGGAGTTAGCATTGGCAGTAAAAAACATGGAAGTATTGAAAGGAAGCAGAAACAATCTTTTGTTTTCAGCCTTGTCCTGATTTGGCAGAATCTGTGCAAATGGTATTTTGATCAAGTCTTGTTTAAGTAACACAAAATCAATGGGAGAATTTGATTAATTTGGGGATTGTTCATTAACGTTACAATTTTCTTCATCACTGCCATCACCATCCTCCACCTCAAGTTCTCTATTACCTGCTAGGACACTATTTACAACTAAGACAATGAAAATGTATAAGACACTATTCCTGTCCTCAAGGGACCAATTTAATGACCAAAGCAGAGAATCAAAGTGAATTCTGTCTTTAGTTATTCCTAAATTACTCAGTTTGGGTGATCAATGAACCTGAGAATGTCCAATCCTTTGCTACCACATTGGAAACTCATGGTCCCAAAACATACACACAGACTCCATGTCTTATTTTTTTTCTTCCTCATCCCCACCTCTTAGAATTACTGCTTTCTTTTATGATTCTTAAGGGCCTCCTTTCATAAGAGTCCTTTCTTGGTCCTCCCAGCTGATAGTGCCTTCTCCTCCAAGATTACCTTGTGTCTACTTTATATATGTTTTATATGCACATAAATATATCTCTGGCATATATAGACATATTGTCTACCTTACTAAGATGAAAGCTCTTTGAGAGCAGGACTGTTGTATACCTAACAAAAGTGCATGGTAGGAGTTTAATTAATACTGGACTGATTCACATACATATAGGGAATCTTAGAATTAGAAGCAATTTCAGAGGACATATAGTCTAACCCAAACTTAAGCAGGAATGCCTTGAGATTTGAATGTCTGGCATCAACTATTGCAAGACTCTGTCAATCATGGACTCATTAATGCTATGGGGGGAGGGGCATAAAAAGATTAAAAATTAATCCCACCCAAATTGCTCATAATTGCAACCAAGACCTCAGAGAAAGCTCTAATGCAGCCAGATAAGAGATTCAGACATCTTGAAATAGAGAAATAAATGGCAAACCACTTCGGTATCTTTGCCAAGAAAATCCCGAATGTTGTCACGAAGAGTTGAATATGACCAAAAAGAGTAAACAGAAAAAAGCTGTATATATTATATATGTGTAATTATTTGCATGTTGTCTCCCCTATTCGAATGTGAATTTATTAAGAACAAGGACTGTTTTTGTATCTCCTTTCTTTGTATCCCCAATCCATACCATAGTACTTGTCACAAAATAATAGCTTAATACATGTTTGTTGATTGACTGATTAACAACCCAGAAGCAACAGAACTGGTATCATTTGTGAGTTACTAGGGACTTGATGTTTCAGTCTGAATTCCCATCAACTCTCTGAAGTTTTGAGATGGAGCACCTACAACAATCCTCCCCTCAATGCCCCTAGCAACTAATGCATCCACAATTTCATAGTAAACAAATTTGTTTTTCCAATTCCCCCAGTCCCTACAAGTTAGGCAGATAGCCTCCTGAAGCAAACACACATACACACACCCCTTCCACACACAAATACAAAAAAGGAAAAACCTCACCTTCCCCCCATTACCTCTTCCTGCTCTCTGTCCTTATCAACCCAGTCTTCCACCATACCAATCCCTTTCCTCTTTTAACCACCCTTTCTGTTATGCTGTATGGAACCCTGCCTTCATCATCATTATTATTATTATTATTATTTTCTTTTTATGCTGAGGCAATTGGGGTTAAGTGACTTGCCCAGGGTCACACAGCTGGGAAGTGTTAAGTGTCTGAGACCAGATTTGAACTCAGGTCCTCCTGATTTCAAGGCTGGTGCTCAATCCACTGCACCACCTAGCTGCCCCCTGCCTTCATTATTAACATTCTTTCAACCTAGATGTCTTCTCATATGCCTCCCATCTTCTTTATTCACAGAATTCTTACTTCCTCCTGAAACCCATTTTTCATTACTGTTTTTACTTTTGCTAATCTCCTTCAAAAAACTAGACCAGGAGAAGGAGTTGGAATACTTGATCTCCACTATGATTTCTAGATTTTTCTGCTGTTGCTATCACCAAATAAACACTTCTCATTTGAGGTTCAGCTTGTCTATTTAGATCAGAGGTTCATGGGTCCATGAACTTTAAAAAAATAGTTTGGTAATTCTATTTCCATATAATTGGTTTCTTTTGAGTCCTACATATATTCTCAATGCATTTTAAAACATTATTCTGAGAATATCATTCTTTTTTTTTAATGTTCTTCTTCTTTCTTTGATCTCTTTTTTTCCACTTAATTTTTTCCCCAATTACATGCTAAGATAGTTTTCAACATTTACTTTTATAATATTTTGCTTTCCATCTTTTCTCTTCCCATCTTAGCCCTCCCCAAGATAGCAAGCAATCTGATATAGGTTATACATATACAATCATATTAAACATCTGAGAATATTATTTGAAAAGATTTTAGATTTAGTTCTGGAGGTGATAGGGAGCCAATGCAATTGATGATTATGGATATGACATAGTTTGACTTGTGCTTTTAGGAAGATCACTTTGGTGTCTGAATGGACTGGACTCCAATGACTGGAGAGGGAAGAGATGAGACAGAAAGATTCACCATTAGGCTAGTTTAATAATCCAGGTGTGAGGGAGGGATTGCACCAAAGTAATGGTAGTGTCAGACTAGAGAATAAGGTGCACATGAAATAATCAGCCAAACCAATCAAACACAAAACTTTCTCCATATGGTACCTCTATTTCCTCACTGCTCTTCTGAACCCTTTGCAAATTTGGCTTCTGACTGTCACTTGACTGAAATGGCTTTCTTCAAGGTTACCAATTATCTCTTAGTTACTAAATTTAATATCTTTTCTGAGCCCTTATATTTTTCTATCTTTCTGGAGTGTTTGACATTTGCTTTTGGATATTCTGTTCTCCCCAGGTTTTCATGACATTTTTATCTACTTGTTCTTCTGCTACCTATTGGATTGATCCTTCTTAGTTTCCTTTGCAGAATTATCAAACATGTTTCTCACCGACTTCTATTTGTGGATATCAACTAGGCCTCATTCCTAGATTCTCTTCTCTTACTTTTCTACATTCTTAGTGATTTTATCAGCTTGCATGGGTTTATCTGTCTTCCTATTTATCTTTCCATGTCTCCTTCCCTCCCTCCCTCTCTCTTTTCTTCCCTGTCTCCTTCCCTCCCTTCCTCTCTCCTTCCCTTCCTTCTTCTCTCCTTCCCTCCCTCCTTCCTTCCCTCCCTCCCTCCTACTTCCTTCCTTCCTTCCTTCTTTCCTTCCCCTAAACTCACTCCTTATCCTCAGAAATCTCTATCTTTACAATCCTTCAGACTTGTATCCTCAGTTATTCTTGACTTTTTATTTTCACTCATTTCCCAAACAGTTGCCAAGTTTTGTCAATTATACCTCTAAATCATCTCTCACATCCATCCCTTCTCTCTACTCAAATGGCTGCCCTTTAATTTGGGCCTTTATTGCCTTTACCTAAAAAGTTACACTAGTCACTTAATTGGCCCCTGTGTTCAGGCTCTCTCTTCACCAACTCCTCCTCCACAAAGATTCAAAAGTAATATTTCCAAGGAACAGGTGTTACCATATTGTCCCCTTTTCTAAGAAACTTCAGAAGCTCCACGTTGAATCTGAGATAAAATACAACCTAACCCCAATTCCACCTCCTGCCCCAGTTCAGTACTTAAGGTTCTTTACAATCTGATTCCAATCAATGTTTCTGGATTGATTTCCCATTGCTTCCTACTCACTCTGACCAAATTGGGTTATTCTGCATGGTGGAACTCCTAACTCTCTTCACAGATTGGTTCAAGGACTACCTCAAACAGAAGTAGGCCTTTTCTGCTTCTCCTGATTCCCCTTATTGCTTCTCCTTCTCATTCTCCTCAGTTTATTTTTCTTGCGAGTGTATTTTATATTTTCTCATTTGTATCCATGTAAGTTTTCCCCAATAATATGTAAGTAACTTAAGGGCAGAGTCTATTTTGGTTTTGTATCTTCAGTGCCTACTATTATAGTACCTGGCATGTAGGAGGCAGGTAGTATAAATGTTTTTTGCATTGTACTGTAGTAGGTACTCTCAGATGAGTGGGCATGGTATACTTGGCAACTTTGTACCCAGAGAGATTACAGAATGGTTTCACATCTCTGGGGAGAGAGTCTCTTCTGGATCTTATTCTACCTGGAGAGGGACTTTCAGGGATACCACAAAAAGATCCACTCTGAAAAGGAAGAGTATTTTAGGGTCCTCCAGTGATAGAAAATGAAGTTACTCTGAAAGAGGGAAAACTTTCATAGTTAAAGGAGTTTCCACTGAGAGGAAGACCTTCAGGGATTTCTCTTTATGTTTTATCTGAAGCAGGAGGGTTAGGGTGCTCAGAGACTCTATAGACACGGCACACATAATGTATTTTTCTACACCCTGTGGAATCTAGGTAAAGGGGCAATTTATCTTCCAGATGATCCCAGGCATCAGGCAGCTGGTAATTGGGTCTTTGGACAGTGATCCATCTGTTCCTTCTCATCCCCTTACCAATCAATGTGACCTAAGTAGTAGAATCCCAAGGAATTGCTTTGATTCTATTGTCAAAGAGTGGGTTATTCTAAACACCAACCCAGAAGCCTAGACTTTTCCTGCTTTTATTTGTTTCCTATAGGCTGAGATGATCTAAAGACATCCTTTAGGACTATTAGCAAGACACTTAGTTTTCCTGCCCTTGCCCTGACTCCCTGATTTTGGTACCACATAGGTCTCACAGGTTGTGAAACTGGAAGAAATAGTTGATTTGATCCAATTTTGGTTTAATTTGTTTTACTGATAAGGAAACGAATGCTCATAAAAAGTATATATCATTTGCCCAAGGACACACCCATTTTAAAACAGGAGAACCAGACTTTGAATCCAGCTCCCCTGACTATACATATAGTGCTCTTTTCATTATTCTATGCTGACATCTTGAATTTATATTTTTAAAACCTCATCTGGAATCCTCCAGCAAATGTATTTTTGGAAACCAGGCTTCCCAGCGTAAGCACAGATAGAACCCCTTCTCCAGAGTCAGAACCCTGCAAAAATGATGAGTTCCACTGCAATTTTAAAACCTCAGCCCAGCTATTGAGATTCACACGCATGGCCTCAAGTTGCTGAGCTGCAATAAAGTTTAATTGAATGCCTCCTTTCAGAGAGGACCTTCCCGAGTTAATGTCAGTTCCTCTGAATGACCCGATGAAGCCGTAGTTTTTCTCTTTTATTATGGCATGCCACAGCCAATTTAGGGGGAAAAGGAGATGGCTCTAAGTGAGGGAAATGGGCTCCCATGCTGATAAGAAAGCCTTTAACGTTTAATTAAAGGAGACAGTGCCCAAGTAAAAAGGTAATTGGTAAATGGTAAATTTCAGAAATTGGCACATAGACAGCCCCCTTTTTGCAGTGTCTCTTTTGTCTGGGGGGTAGTCATAAGGTCTACAAACACAGATTTGGGCAGAGAACAAAAGAAAATTGTTTTTAGTCTATCTTGGTACTGAACACTAATGTCCTTGAAGTAAGGGGACTCTGGAGAAAAAGAGATAGAAACAAAAGGAGAGGAGGAATAACCTGTAAGTTCAATGAACAAAATTGGAGCACTGAGCCACATACAGCCACAACATCATTCTTATTTTCAAGCCGTTAGCAGGAGGAAAGCGATCAATAAGGAAATTGCTATTTCTTTTCACAGCATCAGTGACTAGCAGCTGTTGCTGTGGACCTCCCCTTTGGGGCTTGGCACAGGAAGGAAGAATAAGACCCAGGAGAGGTGAAGCTTTAGGCCTTCTGTCTTTAGGGAAACCTTTAGAGAAGTTGCTGAGATACCTTACAGCAAACTTCAAAGAATCATAAAGTTTGTAGTTGAAAGGAACCTAGAAGGGAAACCAGGTAGTCCAACTCATTATTTTGGAGAGGAAAAAATTGGTACCCAAAGAGGGTCTTTCCAGTGATAGGGGATAAAGTAAGCAACGGAAGAACTGAGATATGAACCCTTTCTTTCTGATTTCCAATGTAGTTCTTTTTCTACTATCTTACATATTATCCATCAAATGCCTGTCTCTGTTAAGAAAGAATAACCAAATCATGGTTATACTTCCTTTATACCATGTTTTTTCTTTCTTCTTATTTTTTTTGGTAAGATAAATTGGGGAGGCAGTAAGTGCTAACAATGGAGTCAGGAAAGACTTCATGGAGGGAGTTGCATATGAAATGAGCCTTGAAGATAGCTAGGAAGACTAAAAGGTAAAGGCATGGAGGAAGTACATTTCAAGCATAAGGAACAGTGTGTTAAAGCAAAGAAGATAGAGATAAAGTAAGGAATTCATTGAATAGCAAATAGGCCAATTTGGCTTGAATACAAAATAATATGAAATAGATATGGGATTAAAGTTCAATCATGAAGAGCTTTGAAGATGAAGAATGTATATTTTATCCTAGAAGCAATAGGGAGCTATTTGTCTGGAGCTGTGGTGATAAGGGGAAAAATTACAGTCAGATCCATGCTTTAGGAAAATTACTTTGGTGGCTATATGGAAGATGGAGAAAAAGTAAAAGAGAGAGAAACTAGAATTAACAAGTCTAGTTGGAAGGTTTTAAAACTGTCCAGGCAAAAGGAGATTAGAATCTAATTTAGAGGGGAGGGGTGATCATATGAGTGAAGAAAAGGGGGTGAAGGTAGTTTCAAAATTCTTGGTAGCTGAATGGACATGAAAGGGTAAAGGGAAATGGAACTTCAAGGATGACTCTACAACACTATAGAACCTTCTCGTGAGACCCATAGTCATTAAGAAGATATCATCCTAGTAATCTACACAGGAACAAACAAGTCGATGAAAAATAAATATTGTCTAGCCTGTGACAGGCAGCTGTATTGGCAGAATGTTGAATTAATCCATCACTACACTTCTCTTGGACAAGCATGGCAGACAATGAATTGAATAGGAGGTGGAGACAACCTGGATTGTTTTGGGGAAATTCAGCAGTGTTCTCAGTGATCCCAAGTTGCTTCCTGTTGCCAAAGCTCAACACAAGTGCTCTTTCTGTAGTGCTATTTTGTCACAAATCAAGGAGCATCACAATTTCAGAAGAATAAAAATTTAGATGTCATAAAGAACAATTAAATGTCTGTAGAGTGGGTATAAACATACTGAAGCAATTTACCAGCAATGACATGTACAGCAAGTGTCATAAAAGACTTCATTAAATATATATATGACCAGATAAAGGGGAGATCCAGTCAAAAATGAATGAAAATAAATGAACAATAGAGTTTTGCACTGGTATTAACAAAATATGAAAAATGCAGAGCAAAACCTCTACTACAGTGGATAGATTCTGTATGGAATACTTAGGAAAAGATATAGATAACAGTGGTATAGGAGAAAGAATGGGTAGATTGCTTGTCTTCTGCAAGAAGTGGAAGAAATATTTATACCAATGAGATCATAGAATAATTGAAGTATAGAATCATTATTATGGAATAAGATGTAAAAAAGAACATTATGAAATGAACTTTTTTCAATTTGGAATTATGCCTTCAAAAAGGGACAAAAATATCTGTCTCTGGGTGAAAGTGACCTAAGAGATTCCATTTCTAGGAACACATTGGAAGGAAGTTAAAGACAGAAAGACAGCTACTATATATAAACAAATAATACTAGCATTTTAAACTGCTATAGCAAAGAACTGGAAGTAAAACAGATGCTTATCAGTTGAGGAATCACCAAACAAATTGTGGAGTGTGAAGATAATGGAGTAACTGTAAGAAATGATGAATATGAAAAATTCAGAAAAGGCATGGGAAGACATATAAGATAATATTGGGTAAAGTAAGAATAATATAAGCAATGACTATAACATTGGCGTTGTAAAGAAAAAAATTTAACACCATGTGATTATTATGACTAAATATTGATGCTGTTTGAGCGGTCTAGATTAGTGGCTAGAGTTTTGGGGTCTCTTCTTCAATCTGACCACAGAAAAAAATTGGAAAACACAACTTCCCTTTTCTCTTTGTAAAGAAAGCTGTGAAATACTACATAGACTGTTTAAAAGTTGATTGAGTTTACTGAAATGCTTTTCTTCTTTTTTTAGTCCTTGTTATAGTGGATTTTATTTTTGGTTGAAGGTGAGGGATATGTTTAGAAATGAGGGTGATGTATAAATATACATAATCAGCAAAAATAAGATTTCAAAAACTTAAATGCTCACTTTCTTCTCTGGGTCAGCATAATAGTATTTTAAATCACTACCCTAAGTTAGGTCCTGCATTAAAGAATATTGTTACCTCACAAAGCCTGAAGGTATTTGCAGCAAAATTCTTAGAATATGCTTAGGACCTCAGGATAAAATCTATTTAATAACTTCTCTGCAACATGCATATAGTTTTTAATTCCACAGCTTTCAGATCCATAGTGAAAGATTTTTCTTATCCATGTATCTTTGGGGTTTGTTGTTATTTAGCCATTCAATTCTTCTGTCTCACTCTTTTTGACCCCATGGGCTACAGAGTTTTCTTGGCAAGAATAATAGTTTGAGCAACTCAACATAAACTGACTCTCTTTTCAAAAGGGAAGATTTAATTTAAAATACTCAAGAAGATAAACAGGTGAATCTGTTCTACTGCTCCTAAAGAAGAATATCATATTATATGCCTTCCCCAAATTAGTATCATAAAGCAACCCAATTCAGCCTAAATAATAAGCATTATTTTTAAGGCTGCAAGAGATAACAACTGCCCTTTTGGGAACTGGGATCTGAGGAAAACCTAAGGATCTGATCATGGCATTGGTTCATGCCACCAGCCAGAACAACAAGTGAGGCAACTTGAGAGATCTTTGTAGACAAGACCTCAGAATGAGATTTTGTAAAGTCTACTGGATCTCAAGGGATGTTTCAGACCAAAGAAATACCTAGTATGATCCAAGGGCTCTTTGAGCACAGTACCAAGGCAGTCAGCTGATGCCAAAGAACCTCAAAGCAGTTTGTGAGAAGGCAGCTGAACATAATGATGGGAGTTCCACATGGAGACAAACCCCAGCTCTCCATGGACAGAACTTTTTAATATATATTAATCTTTTTGTATCTAACATGAATCCAAAGGAAAACCATCTGAAAGCAAGAGAAGCAACATTAATCCTTATTTAAACATTATTTAAACAATCATGGAAATGTGAACTAAAGGACCAAAGAGTAAGCAAAATGGCGGTGGGGATGCTGTGTTCTCTGCCACTCATCCTTACATATTTGGAAGGAATGTGAGCTGCAGCAGAATATGAGGAAATCTAGCTCATTGGATCAAGCTTCAGAGCACCATGGATTCCAGGTAAGGTACCATATGCATCCATCTGATGCCATAGGTCAACCCTTGCATGAATGCTGGCTATAGGGATCTGGAAAAATTACAAGGGTAGTTATTTAGAAAACCTAAGATATGAACTCACTTCCTCTGACTCCAAATCCAGGGTTCATCCATTTCACCAGCCTGCCTCTTCTTTTATCAAAGTGACACATAGATACAAGATTGTGGCTAGCAATGGAAGTGTTAGGTTTGTGGCCAAACCTAAGGCCACAATTAAAAGGGTCTTGGTCAGGATTGGGAGAGTCTTAGGGTCAGAAATGAAGAAGGTCTTCATAAAAATTAGCATGTCTGTAGTCAGGGTTATGATCATGATTGCAAAGGGTCCTTGGGCAGGACTGGGAGCTGTTTACCATCAGGATTGGGAGTTCTTGACCAATTAAATTAAACAAGCATTTATTAAATACCTACTCTGTGCCACATATTGTAGGTGTTAAGAATATAAAGACAAAAAACAAAGTAGTTCTTCTCAAGGAAATTACTTTCTAGTGGCTACAGAGGACAAAATATATGCACAGATGAGAATGTAAAAGGTATATATGAAATGCAAAAATTAAGCAGTTAAGGTTATCAAGGTAGAAAAGGTTGTGGTTTGGGTTGGGGAAGTCTGTTGTCAGGAAAAGTATTAATGGGTGGAACTGGGGAATTTTCATTAAGGTGAGGTATTTTTCTTCAGAAGGTTACGGTTTAGTAGGATTGGGATTGCAGGTATTTGTTGTAAAGTTGGGGGTGGTATTTTTTACTGGGTTTAGGGGTAAGCACAGAGTAGAGATTGAAGCAGCTAGGTGACATAATGGTTAGAGTGCTGGCTTTGGAGTCAGGAGAACCTACATTCAAATGAGGCTTCAGACACTTATAATGTGAGCTTGGACAAGTCATTTAACCCTATTTGCCTCAGTTTCCTCATCTGTAAAATGAGCTGGAGAAGGAAATGGCAAATCATTTCAGTTTCTCTGCCAAAAAAACCCTAAATGGGGTCACAGAGAATTAGACACAACTTAAAAAATAATTAAACAACAACAAAATATAAGGATCAAAAGGAATTATTAGTTCCTTTTTTCCTACCTTAAACTACAGAATTAATTTTTCACATCAGACTCTTTTTCTTGTTCTGTTCCCAGAGGTTTAAAGACAATCTTAGGCAAGGATATTATCCTGATAAGAATATGTAGACAGGTGACCTGAGCTCAAATGAGGTAACATATGTAAAAAGTTTTGCAAATTTTGAAAGACTACATAAATGCTAAATGTTAGTAGTAGCTTCAACATATACTTTCTGTGAGATAGGTAAAATTTTTAACTTCTTTAAGGCTCAGTCTTAAAATCTATGAAATGAGTATAACAATATCTTCACAGGTAACATGAAAGTTATTTTAGAGGGAAATGCTTTGTAAAATGTGGGGCAAAAAGAGAAGCGAGTTATTATTGTATACTAAATCAGTATTAGTTTCATAATCTATTTGCTATTATTTGGTTTCCCAATGATGAGAAGATTCTGCTTGAGAATGAGATACATTTCCCACCCAGCAAGGTATGACCCAGCAACACTGACTCATCAGTATCTTATTGTTGGAAGAACAGCTCTTGACACCAGCAGCTCTGACATACTATTCTAATGGCCCTGTTCTCTTTGCTCATCTGGGAAAGAAAAGACAGATGATTCACTAGTCTGTACACAGAAATATAAAGGACACACTTCAATCCAGAGCTTTACAATTCACAGAACAGGAAAGGCAGAGGTCACTTTACATAATACCTTTCATCCCTTTGGCCTCATTTGTGAGTTGGAGGCAGAAGATGGCTAGAAATGTGTTTCTTTCTTTTTTTTTAAGTATAGATATCTAGTAAAAAATAAGAAGCAATAATAATAGTGGTTAACATTTACATAACACTTTAAAGTTTGTGAAGCACTTTATAAATATTATTTTATCTTCCCAAGAACCCTGGAAGATAAGTACTATTATCAATCCCATTTTACAGATGAGGAAACTGAGGCAAGCAGATTAATGATTTGGTCAGGGCTACCTTGATGGTGTCTGAAGCTGAAATTAAACTTGTGACTGCAGGTCCAGCACTCTCCACAGCAAAATGAAAGATAAACACACACACACACACACACAGAAACATAAACACAGAGAGAAAGAGACAGAAAAAGAAACAGAAAGACAGAGACAAAAAGATAGAAACATAGAGAAAAATAGAGACAGAAACAGACAGAGAGAAGAGAAAAGAGGGAGGAAAAAAGAAAAAGAGCTTTAGGAGTAGTTGCAACTCAGTACTACTGATTGGGTCATCCAATCATGGATCAGAATTTAAACACTCAGTATCCCAAGCAATTCCCTAAGACTACATTGCAGAACATTTCTTGATTTGCTTAGGGAGAAGGAATTTTCCTCACTGGGATTCCTTATACATCAGAGTCAAAAAGAAATGATGCATTAGATAAAAGGTTTGTTCTTGTTATGGCAAAATCTTTTTTGTTCTATGTTGATTTTGCAGAAGAGGAGGCATAAAAAGTTACTTAGTGTCTTTTATGAGTTTCCTCATTGCTCAAATTCTCAAAGATTTTGTGAATAAATTTCTTTTTATCTTATCACATATTGGATGATTTCATAAATCTTGCTAGCCTTTTAAGACTAGAGTCCTCCTTATTTGGGTTTCTCTTCACATGGAAATCAATCAACAAACATTTACTAAGCACTTATACATCAGGCACTGTGAAGACACTTCTCTGTCCTTTGATCATCTTTGCATTTGTCTTTCTTCTGGAGCCTTTCCAATTTGATAACTGTCCTAAGTTGTCTTCTGCACCCTTTTTTACTAGGAGATATTTGCATGCACTGAGATCATATCCTAATGAGAGGAAAAACATTTCTGAAATCCAAATGGAGGATTTCATTGTGTGTTCTAAACTTAAAATTCTGGCTTTAGACAGTCTAGAAAACAGTTGAACTTTGATTTGGGGGCAAATTTTTAAACAAGACAATTAATTGACTCAGCTTTTCTATTATTAGCCAGTCTATGGCTCTTGAAGTCTTGGAGACATAGGAGTAGGCAAATTTCTTCATGTAATTTCTGTAATGTGTGTGTGTGTGTGTGTGTGTGTGTGTGTGCTCAACAACATAGGGGATTTTTTGCCCCTAAAAAATCCTTATACAAATTTCCATCCTGTACTCATCAGACCATTATTTAGTCTTTTCGGTTTAACAGTTATTTATTTATTGGTTTTGACTGTGTAAAGGAAAAAATTGTTTCAGAATCGGCGTATAATTATTCACATACAATGGTTGCCTCCTGGTGTCTCCTTAGACTGATCCCTATCATGCTGGGCTCCAAATGAGAGGCCTTAGAGACATGCCTTATGACTTCTTAAAACTCAGGATTTGATTTTAATAACCAGAGTCCACAGCAGTGCTTTCCGGTGAAGGAAACTTATGTGCTGGTCTCCTTTTGGAATAATTTGTAAACAGAAATGCATAGAAATGTGCACGGAGCACCAAAGTTTTAATTGGAGCTTCAGCACACAGTGCAGCAGCATTGTTATTCTCTAATGTGGAGTTTTTCACTAATGAGGCACTAATTAAGGGGTTAGGAGACTTTTTCCTTTTGGTTCCCCCTCCTCCCCCTCTTCCTCTTAATATCATCTGCTTTAGACTCTCTGAGTTCACTGTTGGAAGCATTAATGTAGGTCAGGCTAGGAATTGAGAGAAAGTGCAAGGCATCTTTGATGCTTTTGTCTAATGAGCTTGGATGGGCATCCATTTTGTGCTACCAAGAGAAACACAAAAGTGAAAGCAAGAGAGTGATATGGAAATAAGCATTGGAGAAAGGAAATTTGAAAAGGAGGTCCAGAAAAAAGAGACAAAGATTGAGACACTAATAAAAGAGAAAAAAAAGTCTCGACAGGCAGTAAGGTTGAGGAAATTGTCCAGGATATGGAGAAATGGTGGCGTAAGAGTTTCTGGATTTCCAAGGGAAGAGTGTTTTTGAAGGTTAATTATTTGTTTTTAAATTTTATTTTTTTTTTCAAATTTTCTGTCTCTTTCCCAAAAGAGTAATTTTCACCAGTCTTATTCAGGAGAATAGAATAGCCACAAATCAATTAATTAAACAGCAAACTTTACTAAATTTCTATTACACTGGATGTGTGTATGGGGGTACAAATGAAAGTGTCCTTATTCTCAACGATCCCAAGTAGTTCTCAGCAATAAGGCTAACTGCTTCTCTCTGTGAATAACCTTTCTTTTCCTTAGGGGAAAGGCTTGCTCAGCCATTATGTCCAAATAACATTTCAGAAATTCACAGGTTTCTCTTTAGTTTCTAACCCTTTCTTCATATTTTCCACAGGATGAGCAGCTAATGCCTCCTTTCTTTGTAGAAGCTCTCAAACACATTATGACAGTCTCTGCCATGGAATCAGATGAGGCAATCCATCTGCTTCCAGTGATTCCTAGTCCTGATTGGTTTGGATATTTAGCAGGAGTAATTCATGCTGCCAGAGCTAAATAAGTGTCCTCAGAATTCATCTTACTGAAGTGGGATCAACTGGAGTTGGCATGGATCTCTCTAGCTTCTCTGCTCCCATTCCCATGACTATCACTTCAGCTTAAATTCTTGCCACTGCTTACCAGTACATGTTAACTGGCTTCACAGCTTCCAATTTATCAATTCTCTAACTTATCCTTTAGTGTCAAATTTAAACAGAAATGGGGGTCCCTACCAGATATAAGGATCCCCACAAGGTGCACATTGACTTAATTTTAAAATGAATTATTATCTATGTTTTATTTTATTTTAATTTATTTCATTAATTACTTCCCAGTGCATTTTAATCTGGTTTGGGCCACATTCAGGCCTGTTGTGGGGCCACATGTGGTCTGTGTTTGACCTTTCTACTTTACACAACTGCCTCATCTCATCATTTTAGTCAAAACCTTTAATGACATCCTACTGTCTATGAAATAATATATAAACTTCCTGAAAAATTGGACCCTATTGTTTAATTCCAATCTACTTTTTAAGCCTTATCCCACGCCACACACTCCATTCCCTTATTTTGACCTTCCCTTTTGGTCTCATTGTCTTTGCTCACATTTTCTCTTATGCCTGGATGGATTCATCTATAAAACCTTTTATGACTTCTTCTTCCCTCTCATCTTCCTCACTTTTTCTTTCATATTACTTAGCTGTAACATTTGTCTTGTGTTATGAATGTCTCTCTATATGTTCAAGTTAAATTGTAAGCTCTTTGAGAGAAAGGTCTATGTGTAGTTATGTTTTTATCGGAAATACTTAGCACAGTCTTCATACATACTTAATAAATGTTTATTTGAATTTGGACTCTAATTCTTTTGCTACAGACTTTTTGTTACTTTAAAAAAACTCTGTCAAACAAAGATAACCATGTGGTGAATCTAACTACAGAAATCCCTGGATATTGGTTAGCACAGTTCTTTTTGGTGCTTAAGGACAGAACTAGGAATAGTGAAATCAGGCAATTGTTTAAGGTAAATGAATCAAACAAGGGCCACATGTGGTTCACAACTCTCCTAAGTGTGGTTCAAACTATATTAAAATATAATTGAGAAATAATTAACAAAATAAAACAAAACATAATATTACATTTTAAAACTATTTGTAGATTGCAGGGATCCTTATGTATGGCTGTGGTCTCCATTTCTATTTGAATTTGATGCCATATATATTAAGGATGGGTCAGAGAGATGGCAAACTGGAGGCAGGGAATCCAGTTATAACACATACTGGTGAGCAAAGGCAAGAAGCTGAAGTGGTGATCATGGTGATGAAAAGGAGAAGAGAAACTAGGAATTAGTGAAAGTTAAAGCAAAGTGGATTTCAGCTAAATATAAAGAAAAACTTCCTGTCCAAATGAGACCTGTCCATAAAGAGTAAGTTCTCTACCTTTAGAGTAACGTCATTGGAAGCTGGAGGAGGACCACTTTTGCCAGATGTTCTAAATAAGATTTGTGTTTTTGGTTGGATTATGTGATTTTGGAGAGTCCCTAGATTCTCTGATTGCAGATGATGAAAGAGGAATATAAATTGCTCAGGCTGACATAACACGATCTATTGGCACAGACTTCAGGTGGATTCAGGTGGCATTGAGCAGTATGGAGTTTCTGCCAAGTCTTCTGATGCTTGTAGCTGCTGAGCCATTCTTTTCTAAGTGATTGATTAGGGGAAGTATAGACAAAACTACCTTCCAGCAGATCAGTAATTATATTTAAAAAGAAAAGGACTTAGAAATGTTTTAAAAGTCATGGCAGAATCACAAAAGGAGAAAGCCACTTACAGCCCAGCTTCAGTAAGCCCAGATACGAGGAGTTAAAGGTGGGGAAGAAGAGACAGAGAGGATCAATTGACTTTCCTAAGATCATAGAAGCTGAGAGTGATGTCATCAAGTCTGGATTCCTACTGTAGTCCATATAATATAGCCATGACATTTGGTAAGAACTGGCATAAATGCATTTGGCTCATTGAAAAGCTCTAAATGGTCCTCAAGTGTCTTAAATAGTGACAAGGGAAAAGTTCCCAAAATGATCTTTTCTCAGTTGCCTGGAAAAAATTTAAAAATGCTTGTTGATTGATTGAATGAATGGAGGATTATTCAAAAAAAATTTTTCCCTAAGAAGGGGCAGGGAAGAGCAATGATAGTGATGATCAAAGCTCACATTTATATTGCCTCAAGGTTAACAAACCATTTTTCTAACAATGTCTGGGGGATGGGTAGTTCAGTGCCAGTATTATTGCTATCATTTGTGAGATGAACAAGCCTAGGCTCAGAGAGGCCAAATAATTTGCCCATGGTAACATAGCAAGCAAATGACAAACAAAATTCGAACCTAAGGCTCCTGATTTAAGCTCAGACAATGGTCTGAGCCTTTGTACTCTTTCCTGAGAAGACAGGATTCAATGTTGCAATCTACTGTAGATGGATAACTAGTCTATCCTCCTTCCTTAAGACTGGGGTCAGCTTTTCTCCAAAGCCCCACATAACCTTTTTGACAGGAAAATGGTGGCAACCAGCTTCATATAGATTCTGGAAGATGGCTTATTTTTGAATCCCTCCCCTCAGTAATTAAAACGAGGAAAACCAGAACATCTCCTAATATTTTATTGTTTCTTAGTTAACTATGGGTAGTACAAAGCTTTCCTCTTTTAGAAAAAAAAATGTAGCTTCCTTCACAATGTTGCACTCTCAAAACTTCTTCCTAGAAACTCCAGGTTCCTGAAAGCCTCTCTTATCATTGGCTATGCTTTTTAGATACTGTAACAAGGAGAGAATCATTTCTTTCAATTATTAGCAACATGAACTCAGTTAATTGTATATAAGGGTAAACACTGATTTTTTTTTTCTTTTTAGAAACAAAACCATCATTTATTAACCCAAACTACAGCATTGCATTTACAACATTCATTGCATAAACTGAACAGACAAAGTTGCCACCTCTGGTAAGTAACAGACATACATTATACAATATATTTGCTGAATACATAATTTCAAACAATATGGGTACAACAACTGTTCAGAATACATACTCCAACCATTGGGTTTAATAAGTACTAAGACAAAGATCCAGTAGCTACCTTGGGTCTCAGCACAGTTAATCTAAGAGACAAAAACACAGTCGAGAGACAGTAGCTGCAATGGAATGCAAGGAAAACTAACCCATGTTAATCTCACCAGACACCTAGTTTGGCCCCTGGGGTTCTCTCTCACTTAGACACAAAAATCACATCCATCAAAGTTGACCATGATCTAAGAAAAAGTCCATGCAATCCAGACAGAGGGACTGTTCTCTAAAGAGAATTATCCAACAGTCATTGCCTTCCAACAGTATAAGAGTTGGCTAGAAGGGCACAAGGGAGACGGGGAAACATTTTGAGCGCAGTTCCAGCTGCAAATGTGTGGTTTTCTTCTGAAGTCTATGGCGGGCCCGTATTCTAGAAACACAGAGGTAACGTTCGCCGCTCTAACGTCATATTAATCCACATTGCTGATGATTCTTTAAAATTATTATTACTTATTAGTTATAATTATTTTGGCAGTTGTTTGATAGGAGTTTTCTTGTGGGTTAGGACTTTGCCCTGAAACTAATGATCTGAGGGCCCTATAACTCATCAGACCGGATGACATGGAAGAGGGTGACGTTGTAAAGGGTCTGATGCCCGTTGTTCCAGGCATAGAGGGCCCGGTCTTTGGGGTTGTAATCCAACATGGAAATGTGGGAGTATTTGTTCTGGAAGGGGATGTCAATGTACTCATAGGTGGAGGCGTTGGTCTGGTAGGCGTAGTGGACCTTGGTGCCCCCTGAGTAGCCATTGGTGACATAGAGGGTGCCACAGATGATGAAGGCCTCGCCAGCGCTGCGTTTGGGGTAGCTGGTGTTCCAGGTCTGCAGGATCTGCAGGGTGTTGGGGTCCAACTTGCTGATCACTATGTTCCCCGCGTTCTGGTTGGTGGCGTAGACGGCCCACAGTCCATTCTCATCCACCATGAGGTCAATATCTGAATGTCCTCCCCAGGCATAATGGTACATGTTGTTGTAGCCGGCATAATCCAGGCTTCGGGTCTTGAGGATTAATTCTGTTTTCAGGTCAAACCTGATGATGATGTGACTTTGGAATTTATTGAAATAAATAGACCCATTGTAGACCACCTGCCCTGTCCCTGACCAAGGGTGAGGGAGGCGATGGGAGGTGAAATTGTCTGTATTCATAAAATCAATCATGGATTTGTACTCTCGGACAAACCGATTGTTGTGATAGCCATCCATGTACCAAACCTGGGTGAATAATAGACACCATTAGCATGACAAGAGACAAAGAGGACACATGAACACAAACACTGAGAACAGATTTCCTCCCCAGGCAGGAGCCAGAGAAATTGATTTATAAATTAGACAACCAAATATTACCAGGAAATAGGACAGGGAGAATATAATTAGGACTAAGTGACTTGCTTGTACTTCCTTCAATCTCATGTCAATCTTCTCAGATGAAATAGGAGTGACAACCCAAAGCCCTCCATGATGTGGTACCCAAATAGCTTTCTGGATTTATTTCATGTCATTCCCTTTCATATCCTCTCTGTTCTAATAAAATTGGTCTGCTCACCATTCCCCATCTCTCACATTCCATTTTTTGTCTCTCTGCCTTTTTAAAGATGGTTCTTCATGTCTGGGATGTACTCCCTTTTTAAACCCACCACCCAGGGCCCTTAGTTTCCTTCAAACAACAGCTCTGGTAACACCTTCTACACAATACTTTTCTCGATCCCTTGACCCCAGTTAGTGTACTTTTCTTCTTTATATTACCATCTATAATTCAGTATGAACCTCGTATTTATTTTTCTCCATTTAAGTTCTATCTCCCCACTCTTAACCCCCGTAGAATATTAGCTCCTCAAGGGCATGGACTATTTCATTCTGACATCCCCAGACTTTAACACTTTGTCTTGGCCAAAATGGATAATTAAGTGTAACTCAATTTTTCTAAGTTAACTCAAAGTGAACCTTATGGCTTAGAAAAATCAGAAAGTCTAGCTAATAGTTCACTGGACAATAGTAAGATTGTGGTGCATTTTTATATAGACAATCTGTGTAATTCACATAGGCAAAGAGTTAAAAAGAAATTCAAAGTAGTTCAAAAAAGCAGACTTGTGAGATTTCATATATATGTATGTATACATATATACATGCATTTGTAATATATGTTCATATTCATATATACCACTAGTAAGCAATGATCCAATACATTTGGGACTTGAAACCTAAAACCCATTTGACAATGAAGAAAATTAAAAACACAGCTCAAGCTCAGGCTAATCACCTCCTGGCAGCTGCCTAGTTATGTGGTAACCTGTTATCAATGTCATTGGGAAGGACAATTCGGCCCATTCCAACAAGGCTTTTTGTGTGGTGTCCTCTGCTTATTGCCAGCCCTATCACAGCACTTTTATTAAATTATACCGTCTGCTGTGTGGAACTTCATTAATTTGGCATTTAGTATTATATGAATGCAATCATTCATTGTCACACCCAAGCTATGGGAAAGTTCACATCAGTAGAAAACTAAAGCTTCTTCAAAATCTTTCAAGCTGATGGGAACTGACTGGGATGGTAAAATTCTTGCTATCATTTGGATTGTTGTGGAAGAGAGTTCAGATTATGGCTTTAATACAAGTTGACTGGGAAAATGTCTAGACTTTTCACAAAATGCTTAAGTCATTTTCAACCAATATGGGAGCAAATTACAAAGCAATGCAGTTAGAGGAGAAAAATCTGCCAGGCTAATGGCATTCTGTATGCATCTGTCTAGCAATAAGACAGCTGCTTTATCCATTAGGAACTATGTTAGCTGCAGGAGAGATTAGGAATGCAGCAGCTTTCAAGTTCAACACTGTATATATGTTAACTATTAAAAAACAAACAGAAAAAAACCCTTAACAACTCTTAACCTTGTACTAAGGACATTCATTCAGGTGCTCATAGATAGATTTGCTTAAAAAATTTTTTTAATAAACATTTTTCCCAAGTTTGAGTCAACTGCTTTGATCATCATTGTAACAGCAAAATAGGGAGAGCAAGAGACCAATCTGAGGCCCCTTAAGCATTTGCAATAATGGGTAATGCTCTGAAGATTGTATCCAGCAAAATCTGCAAAGTACAAATTTCATTTTTGTCCCCTGTGACCTTGCAAAATGTGACAAGATGTGAAAATGGCTTGGTTCTAAGTCCTGGCATTTCTCTTGCTTATACCATTTAACCCATGCCTATAGACTTAAGTACCATCCTGGACTCAATGTTTGCCTCTAATCCTTGCCATTAGACTACTCTGATTTACTGTTAGGACCCACTTCTGGTATCTACCTAGATCACTAGCCATGCTGGATGAAGCTAGTTTCTGGGTTCCATTAAGACCCATTTGGCCCACCTTTTACCAAGCAAGCTCTGATGATGATACAAGGAAAATAGAGTGTGTCAGAACCCTCCCTACAATATCTGCTGTGTAGCGTGATTTAGTACAGTAGATTTTCTTGGATTCCATCCAAAGTGATTAGTTACTAAAATATCCCAAATCTGGCTTTAAGGCAGTTTCATTTATAAAGATATGCTTATCCTGGTCTCTGTCTTCACTCCAGGCACACTGTATCTCCTCTCTATATAAAAATTCTGTTCATCCTTCAAGGCTCAGCTCAAAGGTTATTTTCTCCATGGAACTTTTGATTAATCAATGAGCAATCATTTATTAAGGACCTATGCATGGCAGCTGCTTTGCTGACCTTGAGGATACTGATATCTAGAAAAAAAGATCCTGCCTTCAAAGAGCTTATTCCTTCAGCCTTTATTGAGCTCTGATCTCCTACAGTACATGCAATCAATATCACAAACACACTATGGTATTACATTATAGATTCCTTTGGATTGTTCATTGTCATGTTATATTGTACACCTTGGGTTCTGCTGGCACCTTCTCTGTATAAAACACCAGCCAAATCAGAAAAGTCATTCATTCCAGCAGGAGTCTGCCAAAATAGGTGGCTATTCAGGTTTTCAGTTTTAAGGTATGTTGGTTTTTTTTTTTTAATTTTCATAAAGACTTTACAGCTTTACCAAAGAAACTATTTCTGTTTTCTGCCTAGACCTTATAGAAGAATGAGCACATGGAAAGTTCCACTAAAACACTGATTTGTTTTATTTAAATTATTTACTTAAACTGCAGGAAGGATTGCAGAATAGGCCATAAGACTAAGATATTGATAAACCCATTTTGAGTTTCCCTATGGGCTGGGTAGCACTGTGAACATTAGAGCTGAAGTTAGGAAGTCTTGATTTCAGATCCAGTCTCAGACACTTACTAAACTGTATGACTCTGGATGAGTCATTTTACCTGTGTCTCCTTTAGTTTTCTTAACTGTAAAATGAAAATCATAGTAGAACCTCACTTACAGGGCATTATGAGGATAAAATAAGTTAATATTTATAAAGCACATAGAACAGTATTCTAGAACATAGTAGGTGTTTAATGGATGCTTATTCCTTTCCCCCCTTCTTATACAGTAGTAGATCTGTGACAGCGATATTCTTGTAAAGCACACTTATGGTTCAGGATATAAGAGCTCTAGGAAGGGGAGCCGGAAGAGTCTGTAAAACCTCCTCTTTTTTATATATTTAGGAACTAAAGGTTGTAGAGGCAAGGGGCTTACCCAAGGTCATCTAGTGCATTAGTGGGAACTTGAAGACTGAAAGCCAAGTCTCAGCTCCATAGTACATCTAGGCTGGCATGAATAGTATGGTTTTTACCATGGCCAGAAAGGACAAATGCACAGATACAACTGAGATGACACAAGATGTTATTAGAGTATTCAGGAGGCTGGTGTTCTTGTGCTCGGCTCAGGGGAATAACCATGTTTCAGAGAATGGTTTCAGTTTTACATGCTTTTCAGTCACCGCTGGGTGATTGAAATTCACTGAATAATCATGCTCCTGGAGCCTCACAATCTCTTCCATATAGATTGATCTCATTAATTTTCACATTTTCTCAATGGAATGAAATAAAATAATTTGTCCTAGATCAAGTGATTTATCCAAGGTCACTCAGTTAACAGATAAAATAGGACTTAAATCCAGTGGTCTGACCTCCATTCCCAGACTCTTGGGTAGACATTCAGTTACCACCAGATAGATATGTGGAATCTAATTAAGAAATGAATGTCACTTGTTCAGACTTACCCTGTAATGATCTAAAACTCCTTTAAATACAATATAGCAAACCCATGTATATCTTCATGGGCTTATATGGCACCTTGGATGATGGAGGTACTATATCTGGACTTGTTAGATACCTTCAACCAATTATCCCCCTTTTACTCACACTCTCAAAAGGCACAGAAGGCAGTCTAATTTTTTTTGGGGGGGAGAAGGAATGTAAACAAGGCATTTTGTTCAAGAATATCAAGCATATGGATAGTATATTCATAGTCATATTCATCAGAACACATCTGTACCAAATATGAGTAAAATGACTCAAGCCTCGGATTAGTCATCATTATACAGAACACTGATGGATTTTGTTTCTTTTTTTAAAGAAAAGCCAGGATTTGGAAAGAAGAGCAGGCTTGACCTTCTCTGGTCCAAAAATCCCAAGGAAAGCTATTATCTTTGTGTTCAAGGCAATATGCAAAAAGCTGGCCCAAATACAGAAATGTGCTAATTCTCACAAAGGCATGCCTGCTTAAGTTGGGCAGGATGGTTCCTTCTTAAACTCGGGAGAACTGTTAGAAGGACAATGAGTATAAAAATATTTGAAAGAGGACAATTAATAGTTTGAATGTCAAGCTGAGTTGCAGTAAATGGAACAAACAAAATAATGAACTATTTATTATGGATAGCCATTCAGGCCTGGAGAACCTTGCTTGGATGATCCAAATGGGTAGAGAAAGGTCTTGAGATCAGTTGGTTTAGAAGGGATGGGAAGGTAGATGGGAGAAGGTTATTTATATGCTTCATTCACATGAAAACTATAAATTACTTTAGTATTCTAAGTGTCCTTAAAAGCCATATGATTATTCCTAGGGAATGGCAGCTGGATGACATAGTGGATAGGATGCCAGACTTGGAGTCAGAAAGATCTGAGTCTGAATCCAGCTTCAGCACTAACTAGTTGTGTGACATTGGGTAAGTTATTTAACCTTAGTCTCAGTTTCCTCATCTGTAAAATGGGATAATAATAGCACCTATTTTACAGGGTCCTTATAAGGATCCAGTGAGATCTCATATGTAAAGAGTTTTACAAATCTCAAAGTGCTAACTACTAGTATACATGAAAATAGTAGATGGAGTGTTGAACATGGAGTCAGGAAGTATGGCTTCAGATACTTTCTAGCTATGTGATTCTGAGTAAATCACTTTAAACTTTGTCCACCTCAATCTCCTCATATGTAAAATGAGAAAAGATTTTTTTCCTGACAGTTTTTATGAGGATAAAACAATACAATATTAGTAAAACATCTTGAAAACTTTAGAGTGCTATATAAATACTAACTCTTATTATTGTGTTTATTATTAATTGTCAGATTTCCAAGTGAGATCATAAGACTGATGAGGACAATGGAGCAGAGGTAGGTAAATCTGTGACAGTGACAGCCTTGCAAAGCACACCCAAAAATTCAGGCAGAGAGATCACACAGGGTTCATGGAATATGAACCAAAAAGGACCTTGATGGTCATTTAATTCAACCTTTCCATTTGACAGGTGCTTAAAAAGACTTACCCAAGCTGGTGACTTTAGCACTAGCAGCTAGTTCTTTCCCCTCTACATTAGGTGTTCTTTTTACTATCCCACAGACATTCAGGTGCATCACACTATATAAAGTTTATCCTCATTTTCACTGTCACACTTGTGACATACCACAAGCATAAAAATCCATGTTATTCACATGGACAACCAAGGATTTTCAGCACTTTTGTCATTGTTCTCAGGCAGTCTGAGAGTAGTGGTGCATAGGGTACTTGTTTCTCCTTACAGACAAAAGATGTTCATTAGCCAAGTAGCTCAATGGAGCTACCTTCTGTTTTAGTCAAAAACAAAAACTCCAAATATATCAACCCGAGAAAAAAGATTTTTTCACACATCCTTTGAGTGTCATAGTAGCAAAAATTCTACTCCCTACTGCTTTCTTATTTCTGACTCAATCCGTCTATATGCATTATTATCCAAGCATATTTAATTATAATTTCATTTAGCTCCATGTCAATCAGTTGCTCTGTGGCAATATTCACCATCCTTATGACTTCCTTGATCTCTGTGAAGACCCACTTCCCTAAATCTGTTGTCTTCCCCTTCCAGAATAAACTCATTGAGGTCCAGTGCTTAGCATACTACCTGGTACAACAGCAAGAGCTTAATAAATGTCTTTCACTCACACATTTATTCACAACCATGATGTTTTCTTTTGAATAGACATATATATTCTGTCACTCATGTTGAAAGAGGAAGCTCAAAGAGAAAGAAATCTATACTCCTATTCTCTCCATTCAAATAAGAATTTCCTCTTTTTCATTTCATTATTTCAAATGAAGACTCAATAAAGACTCCATTAAAATCAAAGGGCATCTTCTCTCCATATAGGAAACTAGTCTTTATATATTTCAAATTTTACTCAAGTTCCATATGGTCTGGCTGACTGAGAACATGGTTTTCCCCCCTTTTAATTGTCTCTATTATCTTCATCTGCTTTTCAATTGGAAGAGTGTATTTTAAAGATAAGGTCAGAAAGAGAAGATATAGGCATCTGTTGCCATTCGATTCTGACATCACCAGATAAAGCCACATTTTATAAAGTTCACCCAAGATGCAGAGAAAGATGCTGTTTTAGGGACTTTGCTAAGTAACACGTAGGGTTTGAGCTTATTTTTGTTTAAGCAAACACTTGTCATACATTGTCTTTGGGTTTAATCGTTAAGATCAAGGAAGCTCTGCTGTTTGAGAAAAGTGTCTTCATAACAGAATCATAGATTTAGAGCTGGAAATGACCTTAAAGGTCATTCTGTCCAATCCACTTATTTTGGAAGTGAGGAAACAGGCTCAGAGAGGTTATGTACTTTACCAAAGATTATACTGGTAAATGGAAAAATTGATATTTTAATTTAGGTCCTTCAAAATTCAAATTTGGGACTTCTTCCATGGTACCATTCAATTGAACTGAGATGGAAAGCAAAATTCTCACAGTCTTCTCCACAGGTTAAGTTGGAATAGTTTAACAGTTAAATAGCCTCATTACACTGCTTGTTAAGTGAAGAAAAATATGGCACAAGAAGATCGCTTTAATCACAGATTGAGATTGTAAAGGAATAACCTATTAGAGAAAGATGTGGTTGTTACACGGTCCTTATAAAAGTTCAGTTAATTCAGATAAGTCTAAGGAACACTTTTAAAAGTTTTAAAATGAGATATTATGTCCCTTACTTACTGTAAGGTGTTAATAATTTCATCTCTCTCTTCAAAAATAAACATCCTGGTTTCATCACTTTCTATAGGTAATCAGAATTCTGAACTCCACAGTGTCTGGTGGTGGGAAAAACTGAAACAATTTTTGGGACTCTCTGATGAGTACTCAGGAACCTATGAGTACTCAGGAACCTATCAGCAATGCAGAGAGTCAAATCAGAAAAGATAAGAAAGACAATATGAAGAACAGGGAAAATGGAGAGATACAGTAAGAAGGCAGATTTAGTTTTAACAGGGGGAAGAATTTCCCCAAAATTAGAACTGCTCTGAAATGTAACAAGTTTACTTTAGCAAGTCAGGAGCTCCCTGTTTCTGAAAGAATTCAAGAAGATAAACTATCAAGAATGCTCCAGTGGGTTAGGATCTGTGTTCTGGGATAGGAAGTTGGACTACCTGTTCTCTAAAATTCCTTCCCACTATAAGCTTCTATGATCTAGTCTCCAAAGGACTCTAGCATGAAAACAACTTGTCTTAATGATTAAAGACTATAGCAGTCTTATGAAGATAGTTGAATACTTACAAATGCTTTTAGGATTCAAACACTTCCAGTTCCAAGCTTTTCTGCCACAAGGCCAAGTCAGAGGTAAGAAATGAACAAGTTCCTCTGGAGATTAGGCCTCTGCATGCATACCATTTTGCTCAGCTCCCTTTCCCCCTTGGACAAAAGCCTTAGCAAATTATCAGCTGGTTCCACTTAGTTAGTCTCCCACTCCCTTTCATCTATTTGTTTCTGACAAAGTCTCAGCAAATGCCCAAAGTTGTGTTTCGTTCCATCACACCCCAGAACCTAGATTGATTTTCAGCTAGTTATTGGCCTCCTGCATCTTCATGATCAAAATTGGATGGGGAAAACAGAAAAGATTAAAGCAAAACAGAACAGGAACAAACATATCTCTCTAGGCAGTAGGTGATTGTTTCAGATCGATAGAGGGGTACTGTTGGTTTTGTCAAATGACAAAATATGAGATATTCATGTGACTGCTGGGTAAATCAAGAATAATTACCATAAACCCAGTACTATCCTTTATTCAACAAAAAGTAAGGCAGTAGGGAATGGTTAATTCACTAATATTTCAAACCAAATATTAATGGTTACTCATGATTTTTACTTGGTTCTAAGAACCAGGTGAAGGCATTCAGCCAAATCCCTCTAAAATCCAAGAACTTCTCTTCTCTGTGATGGCTATGAAGTTATTATGTGGATGTTCAATATCTAATGCTTAAATGAATCCATCATCTTGACAGATTTCTTTTGTAAGACTTTACGTTTTTGGCTCTAAGAAAAGGTCTCTGACTTTTAGCAGCTTCCTCATTACATTTGAATCTTGGTCTTTTGACTCCAAATTCACTGCTTTTCCTAGTGTATCATGCAAGAGACCAAATGTATTAGTAATACTTTACAAAATAAGATGTTTAGATGAAATTAATTCAAAAGTAAAGGCTACAAAGTGGGAGGGACAATTTAATCATGTCTCCAAAATAACTGGATACTAATGCTTCTTTCTGGAGAGAACAAATGTTATGGTTTTCCACGAAGGATGTATACTTCAGGAAGACAGGGAATGTTCATTTTTGTCTCTGTATTCCCAGAACCTAGTACGATGCCTGACCCACAGTAGAAGATTTTAAAATGTTTGAACTCAAATTTCGTGACAGTGTGATGAACATTTAGGAACATCACTTATTTAGACAAAATGGGATAGTTCCCTTTTTTGTTTACAGTATGAAATCAAGAGAAATGCGACATACTTCCAGGAAAACATAGTAACTACTCTTCTTTTATCCATCCTCTTCCATGAAGGAGAAACTGCCAGAATTGTTATCACATAATTTCTTATGCCAACAACTCTAAATAGTGAAAACCAGGAATGGAGAGCTAAACAGAAGTAGATAAAACAGAGCAGTAGCATATCATGGACATGGTAAGATGGGGTTCTAGGAGCCATTTGTATCCATTAAGAAATCTTTCAGAGAGGGTCTAGTCTATCTATCAATGCAAGCATCTCCTTCATTTAAGAGTAATGATATAATGACTTCTTCATGAGCTTCTTAAAGAAAAGCTAGGCTAGTTAAGGAATTTCACCAGATTTTTTGGTAAATTGTTTGTGCTTATCATATTAGTCCATTGGACATAATAGTTAGAGATAAGACCATGTTTCATGTCCCAAATAGTTTGTGAAATCCACACAGAACTGTAGTCATTGAATTTGTTCTCTAAGATGTTTTTGTTTTAAATGATAATGACCGTGCATGAATTCCAGAGGGTGATAACAGACAAATGGCACTTTTAAAAAATCATAAAAGACACAACTATAGATAGGTAAAAGGCAGGGTGAGAAAGGGCCAAGGGAAAGACTATAAAAAGATGTTGCAAAATGTCCACCATCCTTATTCTATGGGACAGTTGGTGAAATATTCTACTTACATCATTCATTTAGTCAACAGTCCTTCATCTCATCAATTCCCAAAGGATCCCCAAACAAATAAACATGGGACCAGCCAATCAAGACAAACATGGAACTTATTTCTTCTCCCTTTTCTGAGTTTTTCTCTAGGGGAAAAAAACTGTACAGAAAAGAATAATATCTCTTCTAAATAAAAAAGGACATGAGTTTCTATGAACCATGAGAGGAATAGCAAATGAAAGACAAATGAGATGTCATTAAAACAGAGAAGTCTAATGGATCTTTCCCCCTACTAAGTTAAAAATAGAATGAAAATCTTAGCAGGGGGTAGATTTTGACCTAGAATAGAAAAGCCTTAAAGGTGAAACTGCTAAAACAGGAAAAGGAAGCTATAAGAAGATAAGTCCATTCCAGAGTGACTTTGTAGAATGTCTCTTTTTATGTACAGGTTCACCTCTTTGCTAGACAGGAACCTAGTTTCTTCAGTTTCTCCAAGGGTCCAAACTAGCTATTATCTCTGAGAAGTTATTGGGAGCAGCCTGAAAGATGTTTTTTAGTTTATCCAATTTGATCTCAAGCTGGTCAATTAAATTTAAAATCTTTAGAATGGACAAGACTTTGAGAGATTTCTTAATTCAATATTATTCATATTCTCTTACCTAATACCCATTCCATGATTCACCCATTCACTCTTCATGTTTCCTCATAACCTTTTCACTCCCTCCCACCATCATACTCTGAGAAAATCTTCAAATTTGAGAAAAACTTTTGATTTCTAAAAGAATAACAGTAACATATGTCTGTTTCCTTCACCTTAGAAATGAACATGAGTATTCTATCCTATCCATAATAGCTAAAAAGCTGGGACAGTTGGATAGAGAAAGAAATGATGAGGGGGAGGACAAAGTGTTTATGGGGAGCTAAAAGTATCTAGGAAGAAAGAAGGAGCCATGTTGATAGTTTGCTTATGGAATCATCCCTAGCTAGATGGTTCCCATTCGTACAACTATACTGGCATTTTTCTATCAACAATGCACAAGAAATGCTTACCCAGTCCTTCTTCCACCTTTAGGCAATACTTAGCTTAAGCTATTAGATCTGGATACCTTTTTCTTAAAATGGAGGAAATTACAAATTTTATTAAGTCCCATGGTCTTGAGTCTTTTTTCTTACCTAGTCAGTTGTTCTAAATGTCAGTCCTCCTTAATTGATTCCTACCCAAGCCATCTTGGCAAACAGCTTTCTTTGGCTGACCATTAGAGACTGTCACCAGGAGGGAAGACTAATATTCCCATTAAAGTGTCCCCAAAACATTTTAGTCAAAGTAAGTGTCCTTTCCATGACCATACAAGACTGCTCTTTTCCGAGGCCCCCATGGAGCTGTTTATTGGATTCTCATTAAAGTGAATTTGCTTTCAAAATAGACATAATAACTAGACTCAAGTGCTAGGAATTTGGAGCTTGAGGGAGAGTTTCATCAGTTTCAAAGATCACAAATTGTACAAAACCATACCTACAAACCTTAGCCAGTTCTGTTTTCATAGCTCCAAGATGGGATAATGAAGTGAGGTGGGGAAAGATAACAAACTTACCCTGTTATCACCTTCTGGTGCTAGTGGGTCTGTCATCCAGGATCCAAACCTTGATCCAGAGGTTTTTATGGTCACTGGGTCGCTGATCCCTGTTAATTTGCCACAAGCTGTAAAATAGTATAATGCAGAGGAACAACAAGGTGGATTAGCAAGTGGGAGGGCAAATGACCTCATTCAAATTTTAAAGTCAATTTTAAATAAAACTGGGATGTTCCCACAATAGGCTTATGCTGTTAAGAGTGGAAAGAGATAGAGAGAACATTTCTTTCTCTCAGTTAGGAGAGGGAAACTCTGCTTTCATTTCCTGCCGTTAATTTGTGAATGGCTGCTGAAAATTTGTTCATCCCCTTGTTTTTAATGGCAACATCCCTTATCATAGTCGCTCAAAGAAACCATATCCTCCTCAAACCAGAAGTGCTGCATTACCAGTGAATAGTAAATGAAGCCAGATGATGTTCTGGGACAATCAGCTTGGTACAGAAAAAAGGTAGCTACATATCAATTTTCCGGAACCTACTGTATCCCTGCCAAACTGCTTTACATAGAAGAGGGAGGGTTGAGATGCCCATTTGAACACCACTCAGATTTAAAACAATGGATAAAGAAGCACATCCTCCTCTCAAAGAACAATAATTTCCTTACACACATATACAGACCAAATGTTTCATTAAGTTAAGGCACATTACTTTTTAAATATCCTTATTGATTAAAATCACTTATTAAGTAAGACAAGGATGTGGATTCGTGGACATGCCAGAAATGCTATTCTTAGCACTGAGTGGAGGAGGTGGGGTGGAAAAAGAGACAGTACTGCCTGGAATACAAGACTGGAGTGTGGAGAACTGCTATGTCTATTCCAGGCTGTGCTGTGGGACCTCACTCAAACTCTGCTTTGCCCCAGTTAAACCCCAACAGAGAAGATAAGATAGCTTTCCTGGGATCATAAAGCCTAGCTAGGAATATAATGGGATGAAGATGCCATTGGTTCCCAAAGGTGTCCATGGAGCTCATTAAACTTGCTTTCAAAGTGGACATAATAACTAAACTCAAGTAATGAGAATTTGGAGCTTAGGTTTGGGGAGAGAAATTCATCAGTCAGTTTCAAAAGACAAAATAAATTATAAATCATACAAATTTGTACCTACAAACCTTAGCAAGTTCTGCTTTTATAGCCCCAAGTTAGTATAAGGAAGTAAGAGAGAGAGAGAGAAAATATACTTACCTTGTCCTTGCCACCATGGTACCAATGGCAATGGACAATGGCAGCTGGAACTGCCAGCACAAATTGAAAACCAACCATTAATTTAATTCCACATTTGGTAAAATTAAACAGTAACAACAAAAGCCCATCTTGATTTACAGAGCCAGAAGGGACATTAGAATGGCAGAACTGCTGGGATATTACAATGTAGAAATGTCAAGATAGAGTTTAGAGCTGGAAAACACCTTAGAAACCACCTAATCTAATCCCATAATTTAACAGATAGGGAAATGGAGACTAAGAAGAATGAAATGACTTTCCCAGATCACATAGTACATTAGGTATTTATGTATTTAAATTTTCCTCTGTATTTAACACAATTATATTTAAGGTAGGAAACCTTATAGAGTTCTGTTCAGATGTGAGCTTTTCCACGGGAAGATTCTATGGAAATCTTTCTTATTGGAAATGACCTCTCCTCCTTCAACCTCATCTAGAAAGCATGTTGGGTGTCCTCTGATGTACTTAAGTATAATGTAAAATATCATATGACATCTGTGCTGGTGCTGTATCCCTGAACTTCATGCAGGGAAACATACTAGGCTTGAATCAGGCTGAATTCAGGAAAGGATACTAGGCTTAGAATCAGAAAATATCTGGATTCAAATCCTGCCCCTATCACTATATGAGACAAGTGATTTTATTTCTGTAAGCCTGGGCTTCCTTATGTGTACAATAAGGATAATAAAAGCTGGCGTATGTACCTTACAGGGCTTTTGTAAGGATCAAATAAGATATTATGAAAGGAAATAAGCATTTGTAAAATACTTAATATGTGCTTTACTGTACTGCTTTACAAATGGTATCTCAAAACCGTGGAGAAAACTGAGGCAGACAGAAGGCTAAATTCCATCCCCAAGTTTCTAATGTTGAATTTGAATTCAGATTTTCCAGATTCCAGGCTCAGTATTGCAGATTCCACTTCACTGTTAAAGACTCTGCAGATTTTAAAGTGCCATATACATATCAACTGTAATGATTTAGTTGGATTTTGCATCTCCCCAGTGCTTAGGATAGGCCTCTGTATTCTGTAAGTGCTCAATAAGTATATGTTAGATAAATGAATGAATATTTTATATTGTTCAACAAGACTTTGTTTTTTCTCTTACTAGGTCACAGATTTGTTGGGGAGGGCACATGACCCCATTCTGCAATAAAAGTCTCTTCAATCATGTGCTCTTAAATGCAAACTCATCTGGAGGACAAAGGGATATAGGTTGAATAGGCTGCTTCTGGACAGTACCCTCTACTTTCTGAAGTCCTAGGGTATTAGATTTAGAACTAGAGGAGACATCACATGAGTTCTAGTTTAATTCTGTCCCCCTCCAACATTTTACAAACATCTTATTTTGATTAATAGGTTAACTCAGAACTGTCTGTTCATACCAATTCTTAAATTCTAATAGCTGATAAAACTGGTTTTGAAGTATATGAGAAGATTATTTTGAACTTTTTAAAAAGTGCATTATACTTAAAAAAAAAGAAAGGTGGGATGGGGAAGAAAAATGTAAATCAATCATACAATACAGAAGTCAGGCCTAGAAAAAATCTTAGCAAGAATCTTATCCAAGGTCATCCCTTCATTTTACAGATAAGAAAACTCTGAAGTCCAGAAAGGTTAAATAACTTGCCAGATCCAGATAGATCAGGATTTAAACTCCGGGCCCTTTGAGAATGCCCAAGTTAATATTCTCCCCTTCCACAGTACCATACTGGGCAAATTCAGTGAGACTAGGACCATAGGAAGGGACCCGCTATTGGATTCTTTCTACTAGAGGAAATTCATTCTTCCTTCTCCCCCCACACCTCCCCACCAAGGATATTTTTCTGGCTTTAACCTTTAGTCTGACCCTGAATACAAGTGGTCCAAGTCAGCATTGCATTATTAACAGAAGCTCTCATTAGTGTATGTATATATAATACATAGAGTTCAAAGAAGATCAAAGATTTATGGGAGAATTGTAAATTACAGTTCATCCATCTACCATTTAGTCTATACAATTCTTTTAAAGCCTCTCCCACCTGCTAAGCCACATCCACTGACAAATAAAAAGGGTACAAAACACGCTTCATTTCTCACATTGCTTAGAACAAGATTTCTAGTATAGCTTTCCTCCCGCCTTCATGAGAAAGAGAAAGGATATTTCTATTAAGTAGTCTCTTATGAAACTTAGCAAGGGTTTGAAGCTCAGGGCCCTAAACCAAGACTTATTACAATTACTTCTTGCATTTCAAGTTATAGAGACAGATTTCCCCAACATAAAGTTATTGATAAAGTGGCATCTAGAAAGAAGTCGATTCAGGGCACAATCAGAATCAACCCTTTAACCCAAACACAAATCACCTTTTTTTTTTTAAATGAGTCATCTCTCTAAGCTGTTGTCTCATGGCTAAAGAGTCAAGAAATAAATAAAATTGCCATATGATGTGGTGTAATGGAAAGAACACTGCATTGGGTCCAGAAGACCTGGTTTCAAATGTTAGCTCTGTTGCTTATTCTCTTGATGATATTAGACCAAAATTTCAGACTCTCTGGACTTCCTCATCTGTAAAATAGCATCTCTCTCCATACTTCTCCTCCTCCCACCCTTTCTCTCTCACACCTCTCCCCCCACAACAGCTGGTGGGAAATTGTCAAAGATATAGTCACAAGTGCTATTTTGGGAACTGTCCTTGGTGCCTGGTCACTTGATAGTGTATCCAGGGGACTAGAGCATTACTGATCTTTCCCTAGTCCAACCTAGAGGGAAGAGAAAAGTGTGTGTGTGTGTGTGTGTACACACACACACACACACACATCCTTCCAGTTTGAGATCCTATGATCCATGATTGATTCACATATTTCTCCCCATGCCTAATCTTCATTTTGAAAAATAAATACATCCTTTAAAAAACGGGCTCTTTCCTAAACTACTTCATTGTAGTTTTAATCAGTATCAGGGATGATTGTTTAAGTATTGTTAAGAACAGAGATATAAATTATTCTGTTAACAAATCAGATGTTCCATCACTGATCTCTTCAATAGCTCTGGATAAGATGTAAACGATCCTGCTGAGGAAGGAAATTATGATCTCATTTGATTCTGAGACTCATGTCTGTCCACAACCACATATCAATTTAGCTGAACAATTTCTTCCACATTTTCATGGTAGACTATCTGTAAAAGGGATAGGTATTTGGAAAGGTGAAAAAGGGAGGATTATCTAAATAAATGCAAGTGATACTTTGAATTTGGACATAACTAATAAAAGACTGGGAATCTCAGGAGAGAGTCTAGTTTCGGGACCATCTCAGATTATTTCTTTCTCCACTGAGCCTTTTGAGGTGACAGAACTACATTTAGTATTTTGAGAGAGAAGGAGGAGGACAGATATTTTGGAAATCACAGGAGTCAAACACTACATTCTGTCTATGTGAGTCATTTCCTCTCATTCTTATTAACCTTGGGAAGATCCCAAGGCCATATGGGCAAGCCAGCATCTGCTGAATAAAAACAAAACAGGAAAAAGGGAATTCATATGAACCATAAGAATAAGGGGCTATAAACTATGTTCTTATAGATTGATTTAATTTCACTCAAAGGATCAGGTTTGCTTAGGGAGGGGCTATTCAGGGAGATGTCAGCATTGACCTAAAAATGGTTAAATCCTTAACTATTTCTCTTTCAAAGAAACTTTTTTTATTGGCTAGATGTATGTTCTCCTTATATGTTGCTGAGAAAATAAATCTAATCATGAATCTCCAAAGGGTTCACTGATTTGATATCCTCAGGAAAAAAAAAATAACCTGCTTTTTTTTTTTAACTACATTCTGTTTCTTTAGTATAGTCTTACCTGATACTTTTCCCCATCTAAACACAAGTCCTTGAATTTCCAGCCATCTCAATTTCCTTAATCCCCAGAGTAAATAGAGCCAATCAGTGAAAAATCATTCTCTCCCCACATTTTTCAGTCTTTCTGTTTCTATTCTCTATTTTTCTCTATTTCTCTGTTTCTGTCTCTGTTTCTCATCTGTCTGTCTCTGTCTCTGTCTCTCTCTTTCCCATGCACACATAAACGGACACACACACACACACACACACACACACACACCATTAATTAGTAAGGAGACACTCAAAGAGGTATTTCCCAATACTATGTGGGGAGCTGTCCTTGGTGTCACCTGATAGCATTGTCAAGAGTCAGGCCACTACTAGTGTTTTGCTATTCCACCCTACCCCAAAGTGAAAGACAAAGAAAAAGCAGATTTGATCCAGAACAACCTTTTTCTTGACTTCATACCTTTGTTTATGCAGTTCTATATGCCTTTCAGTTGAAATCATACCTATCCTTCAGGTCTTGCTCAAATAAGACCTCTTACATAATATCTTGTTAATCCTTTTAGCCAGAAGTTATCTTTTCAACTAAACACAAGGACTCATGGCAATGATCACACAGTGACCTGTGTGTTTATCATATGCATATTCTTGGAGATGTCATTTGCCATAAGATGTCAGGCTCTTTGAAGGCAAAACTGTATTTTGCATTTATTTCCATATTTTTCTACACCATCTAACATAATACCTTGAATATAACAGCTGCTCAATAAATATTTGCTGAATAATGGAAATCTTCCCCCACTACAAAAGAAAAGGTATTATAGTTTAAACAAAAGTCAGCATAACAGCAATACAGAATTTCAATGTTTTCAAAATTCTTTTACCTCCTTATATATTCCAGGAATTATGTCAAAGTATGTGTATATACATGCATGTGTGCATGTGTGTAAGAAAGAAAGAAAAAGAGAGAAAGAGAAAAAGAAAGAGAGAGAGAGAGAGAGAGAGAGAGAGAGAGAGAGAGAGAGAGAGATGCACTTACATCATAGCACTGAAGCAGGAGAAAGGAATATGAGAGGGTTAAAGAAGGGTTAGAGGCAGTCTTAAGAAGGGACAGATAAGACTTCAATCTTAGACAAAAAAGCCCAATCCAGCAGAAAGAGGGCTGCTTGCAATCATTATATTTTGTCCTTTGCTACTTTCCTTACCTGCCCAATTCTGAACTCACTCTAATAGATGAGGAGAAAGAGGCAGCCCAGGGCAACAGAAGTGAAGTTAACAACATCCTGGTTGCCAAAGGTCGGGAAATCTTTGTAAATGGCTTTTCTTGAGCATGTTTTTTTGAATGGCTTCAGATAGAGATGATCTGAATATAGAATGAGCAGATAGTCACCCAGGGACCTTGGAATATCCTGCATTGAAGCACATTGACTTTTGGATTTCACTATTTGGGCTTCACTGTCCTTTTTTCTTGGAAATGGTCATATAAAATCATAAATATGTCAGTATAAATAAGTTTTCCAGAGAGGCTATGGTAGTAGAAAAACATTTGAAGTTGAAGAGTGCGTGTGTGGGAAGACAGATGAAAAAGAAGGTAGTCAACGTAAGTGAAGGGTGAGAAATTCAAGAAAAACATCACTATTCCCCATTTTTTCCCAAGGCTCATTGTGTTTCATTTGCCTTATACTAGATCACTTCCTTGGATCACTTGAACCACTTGTATTTTCTTGAAAACTACTAATTCATAAGTAAATAAAGGTGAACCTCATATGTTCAATTTCACTATCCTATCTACATTTTTAGCTAGAAGAACAAAGTTGTCAGTGCTGAGTTGGCTATTTATTTTTGGCTTTCAATCCAAACTGTATTTTAGCCAAAGTCTTCTAGAATTATCAAAGTTGTTTTTTAAGTCCTACAACAGAGATGCAAAGATAAACTTGGCATATTTGGATCATAAAGTCTCCTCCTTTTGTCTTCACTAGTCTAGACAAAAAGATATTTGAATTATAGTTTCACTATGATAACATATTTAAATCTATAAGAGACCTTAGCGATATCATTTTATTTCCTCATTTACACAGAGGGGAAGTGACGCTCAAATAGACTGAAATGAATTGCCTAAGAAGCATATAGGGAGTAAGTTGCAGAGGCAGGACTCAAATCTAGGCCCCATGACTTCAAATCCAAAACTATTAGTAGTGTATTTTTCTCCTGCTACAATGCACACATTAAAAAGGTATCACCATTCAACTGTCTATTACAGAGCAGAGGATGAGTGATCATTTGTCAGGGGTCTACATGGAAAATTCTTATACTAGATGTGAAGCTAAGCTAAATGATCCTCAAGGCTTCTGTCTTTTCTCAGATTCTAACATTCTAAAATGAAGATTCAAAAATATTATAATCTTCACATAGCAATGGCTGCAAAAGCTATTCACAATAGGAATGGTGAAAATCAGTGAGGAAAACAAATACACTGAAATTAGTAATTTTGTATAGTGGCCCTTCAAGGAATATTGGGAATTGATTTTAACCACAATCCAGATATTTTTGAAAAAGAATTGAAGGTAGTCATGATGGAATAGAATTGTCTGGATATAAAAGACTAGAAAGAAGATTCTTGAGGTCTAAATCAATAGGCTGAATCATAGATCTACCTACCAACCTTCACTTCCCCAAAGGAGGTCTGATGACAATATCCCTCACCTAGCTCACCTAGATCATAGGGTTATCTTGACCACAGTTCCTTAAGAAAAATCAACAATAGCTACTTTTGGACTTTCCATTCAGTCTTTTGCATTCCTTTTGAGTTTGAGGGATAGTATCATGTAGGAAGGTTAAGGAAGAGGTTATCTGAAATCCAGAGACTTCACGATCTTTAAATTTTCTTCTAGCACTAAATCTCATGATCCTTTATGATTCTATGTCTTCAGTAAGGTAAGAAATGTTCAGGACCTAAGATCATCATCAAAAGATATAGAGCTGAAGAAAGACCTTAGAGGTGAATTGGTTCAATTCCTCCCCTCATTTTTTAGATGAAAAAACCAACCTTCCAAGATCTCATAATTAGTAAGCAAATCTCTACATTCTGATTCCAAATCCTATCCTCTGGCCACAAGATTATAGATCCTGATCTCTTATTATACAAAAATTCCATGAAAACAATAGCAAAATCAGAACAAATGGACAGAAATATGGCTTACAAGGAACCTGATAAAGTCAAGAGTGACTATCACCCTACTAAGCACAAGGTTAGTGCTTAGATTCATGGGGTGGATTTTTATATCAGTATATACCATGATTTTCTCTTTATCCTATGTAGATAACCAGTCATGCCCAAATGAATTGGATGAGTTCTCAAAGGCTTCCTCAAAGACTTTTTACTATTAACTGAGTAGCCTTAATAGAGCTAAAGTTCCTTCTTGTTTACTTGGAGGGCAATGCAGTATATTAAGAGTTCTAGATCTGCAATCAAGGTACTCCCGCTCTGTGACTTACTGCCTGTGTGACCTGAGGCAAGGTTTCCCTGGGTCTTTACCAAATGAGATAAAATCTATACAATAATTAGCAAATCTTAAAACTCTCGATAAATAATGTTAGGAAAGAAGGAAGGAAAGAAATGAAGAATAAAACATTTATTAAGCACCCACTATGTGCCAGGCACTGTAGTAAGTCCTTTATAAACATTATTGCACTTAATTCTCATACCAACCTTAGAGGTAGATGCTATTAGATCCCCACTTTAAAATTGGGGAAACTGAGGTAAATAGAGATTAAGTAACCTGCCCAAGATCACACAGCTAGTAAGTATATAAGATATTTATTATTGTTGAATTTTCTTATGTCTTATTATTTTGATACTCTCTGAAATCCTTCCCAGATCTAAATGTATGATCCAAATAAAGTATCAAATATACCAATTTATGTACCCATCTCTCATGAGGTAAACTCTACTTCCTCAAGAGGTAAACTTTACTTCCTTTGCAGCCCTCTTTCACCTTTCTACTTAGAGACCTACAAAACTATTTTCAGATGACCCTTCCTCCTGAGAATGAATACTGGGGATGATGTTAAGGCAAAGTATACTTTGCTGCTATCATATGGTTAGGAAAGATGCCACTTTCATCAAATTGAAGGAATGATTAATTTAAAAACCCATACAGCTCTCAAATTAGCAAGTATTTTGTAATTAAAGAATCGCTTGAATTTAGACCTGAAGTTTTTGATTAGGACATTTGATTGCTGACATAAAGATATACATTACTAATCTTTATAACAAGACTTGAAATCCTATGAATTTTTTTCTATCCCTTATAGGTATCCACCTTTCACCATTTCAAGGACACTGGATCTCAGAGAACAACTCCATTCTGATTTTAGCCTCTGTGACTAAATGTGATTCTCTTTTTAGCCTTTGAGAGCTATCTATGGACCCTGTCTATGGAGAGATGTTTCAGCTAATACTCCAGGTTCAGAGGTGTGGAATCCTTGGAACAAGCATGGTTTCCCTTTCTGTTCAACATGCTAAAAAGTTAGAGTAATAACAGGGTAAATATAAGGAAATAGATTCTTTTCAGAAAATAAATTTAAGATGTTAAGTCTGACTTCTTCCAAAACTATTGCAAATGACAGTTTCCAATTTGAGTCTGTGCTTTAGCTTATCAGCTGAAGTCTAAAACTCACTGGATAGAGGGTCATTTTAAAAAATAGAAACAGAAAAACAAATTCAACTAGCTACTATTGATTTTTTTCATATATGTGTATATAGTAGGGTCAAGAAGTGTCAGCAAAATCAATCTAAAGGGAAGTTGAAAAAAAAAAGAAATCCAAAAGAGACCTAGTTATGAGTAAGTTGGCTCACTGCAGTGAATCTCTTTCTTGATTATGTTACATCAGGGAAGGGAGCACAATGCTCCTAGATTAAGAAATGTACAGTCAGACATCACCTCAGCTAATTCTGGAGGCACTTGAATGAGTCAAGAATGGAAAGAAGGTGACAGCAAATAGCTTTGCAAATAACCTATTTACTAAGCACAGGCTATAATGCTGGGTCACTTTTAACATTCATTTCCTTTGTCATGCTCTCTTAGTACACTTCCCGGGATTCCTAACTTATTTGCAAAACTAATATGAGTATTCCATATTATTATCATTTGTAATTTGTTTGATATTTGAGTTCTGAGCCTAATGAACCATAAAAATAGGATGCAAGAGGACAAAAAAACAAGAAATCCTCCCAGCCCCAGAGAATGGATGACCATCAGAGATGCTATTGATCAAATTTCAATTCCAGATGTTATATCTAAACAATGTCTGGGTTCCTAGCACTGGGTTTAGCCAATTGTGTGGCCTTAAATAGAGTAGATTATTTCATCTCTTTTAGCCTCAGATGTCCCTTCTTTCAAAGAAAATACTAGTAAGTGCTGTTGTATGAAGATTGAAGCATTGTTATGTCATCACAAGACATCAGCATTTACTCCCTTCTTCCATCATTTCAAAAGCTATTATTTTAAAGCTGTTTCCCAATTTAGCCATTCAAAAATTAACAGGATCCTATTTTTAGAGCTGGAAGGGACCTCAAAGGTCATTAATCCCACTATCCCATTTTAAATATTAGCAAACTGAGGTATAGAGAAGTCATTCAACTTGTCCATGATAGCAGAGCTAAGATTTGAAACTAGGTCCTCATCCTCCAAATTCTTTGCTCTTCCTCCTATTTCTTGCATGTTTCATCAGATCTTCTGAAACAGCCCAAGTCACAGGTTTGTGCAATCTATGATTGTCAGAAGCAGTGTTTAATTCATAGGAAGTTCTAAGAGAGATTTTTCCCTGGGATTGTTAAATGTACATTTTCACATATTTCTATAGCCTGAAGGGTTAAAAAAAACACTATAGGGGCCATTTCATCTCTTCCCCCCCCCCAAAAAAAAGCAGTCTTTTCAGCAATTCAAGGGTAAGCACGTGGGAGTCCCAAGATCTTAAACTACAAAATATATTCACACGAATGTCTAAAAATAGGTCCCCGCACAGATGGAATAAGCATGCATCATCCTGAGAGGGACATTTTCCCAACTTGGAAAAGTCCTTACATTTTCACCATCTGTAACTTTGATTCTGCTATTCTCTATTTGTGTTGGTCATTGTGTTTCTAGGTCATTCAAGGGTTCTATGTTCCCCAAATTTGCCTTCTCCATAGTTAGGATGGCAAAAAAGTATAAAATCACCACTTGTGGGGAAAAAAGGAACTAAATCCTTAATTCTCAAGGACTAAGAAAAAGGCAGAATTGTAGGTCTAAAGAATGATTTCTGTAAATACTATCTTGAAGGAAGTTAATAACATGCATTTCACATGGATACATGAATTCAAAGTAGTAATCTCTTTCTCCAGAAGAAGTCCAAAGATTTTACCCCAGGTATAACCCACAATTCCTTATTTTTAAAATGGGATGAAAGAACCTATAGAATCATAGGAACTTAGGCTTGATTTTTGAGGTCACTTAGTCCAACCCCTTTATTTTACTGATAGGGAAAGTGTACTGTTTAGAGAATCACTTGTCCAAAGTTACCCAGTTATTTAATAGTACAGCTGGAAATAGAATCCGAGTTTCCTGACTTCTAGGCCAGGGCTTTTTTTCTGCACTACACCAAAGACATTTGCTGCAACTCTTGCACTGATTTTTTTTTCAAAGATGAAATGATACTTTATAGATGATTAAAATCAGAACTAATTTTAAAGGGAAAAACTGCATATCTTATGATCTGTTCAATGCCAGCAAACTGAAAATATTGTGGCTTTTCCATCAAAAGTATCTTCATCCTTTAGCATATGGGCTTTTAAAAATGAATTAAAGAGATACAGAAACAAGTGCCTGTTCAAGAAACAACATTTTTTTCACCTTTTCTTTCTTCACTATTGAATGTTAAGTTCTCTCCCAGTTAACTAGTACCATGAAAAAAGTGTCCAGAAATATACTAAAATTAAATGTTCCCTCTGGGTATATTTAGCCACTAAGTGGGGTATTTGGGTGAGAATAGGGTAAGTGACTGTATTAGAAGATTAAGAAGGCAATTAAAATACTGAAGGAAATTTCATTACAAAGGGAACCCCTACCCTCCACACACATAGGGCATGAAAAATGAACTAGCACCTTATCAAGATGATCTCTTAAGTAGGACATATCTAATATTTACTAAGATTTCCCTAAGAAATCCATTGGAATTTTATATGTGCTACTTAAAGATGATTTCAGCAGTTAACTTGTCAGATGGCATTAAAGCACTCAACTGGAAAGTCAATAATGCATGTGGGTGTTCAATTGGAAGAAGAATGAAATTCAGCGCACTAATTTTGGGGATACTTCTTGGAAACAATAGAAAGGGATAGAAAATCTTTTCCCCCATATACTGCTGTTAGTCACATCTAAAGTTTCTTAGATGGTTTATCACTTCCTGCAAATAAACTTCTTATTTTTCTAAAGTAAAATTGAATGTTCCCTGTCACACTTTATAACCAAATGATGCTTAATTCATTCTCCTTGAGAAATATGACAAAAATTGGTTTTCCAGTTGGCAAAAGTCGAGTCAGTAAGTGGTGTGCCTCACTTCCTTTATGTTAATTTTATACTTTATAGGCCCATCTTCTTTATATATAGAATGCTCAAATAACATGCAGCATGTAATTGATTCCCTTTTACTTCTTTCTAAAAGAAATCTAACTAGATTCTAAATTAGATTCTGTACACTAGACTTAGCATAATATTTGGAAACCGAAACTCAATGAGTGGTTACCATATTTCTCTCTCTGGGGAAGATGGCCTTGGGAGATACCTCGGTTTGCATAATGGTAGAAATATAATATGGCTTGGCTAAAGCCAGAAGGGAGCTATCCATTTCAGCACTACTACCTCTACCTGTGCAATTTGCTATGCACGGGTGGGGATGAGCCTGTCCCACCACAGGGTTCTGAGCCTACCTAATTTTTGCATGCATGCACGGAGCCTTTCTTCAAGATTTGACACTCTGCTCTGAAGTTCATCGTAGTCATAGGCGCCAATCTCCTCTTGCAGCTCGTTAAGCACTGACGTCAGATTCTGGACCTCCTCTTTAAACTGCAATACCAATTTGGCATCGGCTTTGTACTCTTCCAACACTGGTATCAAAGGCCTAAGTTCATCCATTTTCGTTTTTATTGCCTGCAAGGTCAAAATAAGCTTGGTTCAGTGCGATGCGTGCAAAAATTTGTAACACCCTGACTTGTCCTGGCTTCTCCCTATGTGAGTGCAAATGTGAATATTCCCCATTTTATTTTATTTTATTTTTGGTCCAAATGATGAATTAGAAAGAGCATATTAAAACAGTCTACAGAACACCAACATATTTGGGAAAGGTCTTTATTGTCAGTTTTGAATGCAACATCTTAGGGTTACATGCTTTAGATCACATACACAAAGTTCTTTTTTTTTCTTTTTCAAAAAAAATGCATTGACAAGGGTTCAAACTATTCATGAAATGCATCTACAGTCACATGCAAAAGGAAGATCTCAGTTGGATTCAAGATTCCTTAATGATATGATGCTAATTATTTGAAAATAATAATAAAATGCATGGTGCAAAAAGCTCTCTGGCTCTCTTTCATGGTTACATGGGAGTGAACTGCTTCTTCAGTCACTGCGGCATTGAAAAAACTCTTAAGTTAGCCCTGTAAGCAAGAAAATGAAATACTGTTGAGGAACTAGCCCACTAGCCTGCCTTTTTAAAAAAACAGATAGCCATTAATAAACAAATATTCTTATAGTAATAACAGAAGAAACTCACATTTAAATGCTGAAGTTAGCAGAAACAGCCTGCTATCACAGTTATTTAGAATGTCCTCACAACATTTAGGCTCAGATTGCTAAAAGCTATTTATGCATGCTAAAAAGGCAGTGGCAGTTATCTCTCTTCCCCATGACCCACCATCACAAAAGCCTTGTGGCCCCAAGAATTTAAAGTAAAAAAAGATCATGTTCTGAGACAGCAGTTAAGTAGAAGATTGTTTTCTCTGATCATATTTGCTATAAATAAACATGCATTTAATGAGCCTGATCCTATGCTTCAGAAGAAAGTACTCTTCTCTTTTGGCAGGTGCATAAACTCTCACTGGTCAATCAGGTCAATAGAGTTCCATCTTTCTTCCAGTCTAAATCAATAACATGTGAGCAACCTCAAAAAAGTTCATTCACCTCCAAAAAGAACTTACTCATTTCTCAGAAGGATCAAGCTCAATATTGTTTAATTGCTACATGGGTTTTATCATTTAATTATCTGATCATTCCATCTATTTAACATGCAGCTTTCTAGAGAGATATTTCTTGCTTCATGCAGGGATTGCATTAAGAAAAAGAAGTGCAAGAAGAAAAGCAACACCTAGATGTTGGGAGGGGGCCGGGAAAGACAGAAACAGAGAGGACACACAAGCAATATGCAATCAAGAATGACAGCCAAAAGAAAGCTATCTTTCTAAATGTGGACTCTTTTATTTAAATTAAGGTACATATATACCTTATTTGAGGTATATATGTATTTCCCATTTTAAATAATGTTGAAAGTTGTATAGCTAGGAAGGGCTGGAAAACAACTCCCAATCCTGAGCTATCTGGTGATAAGATACCACTTACCTATGAACATAGGAGCTTTCCCAATTGCCTTGTGGAATAATAATTCCTCTCTGCTTTGTACAAGGCTACAATATACCCTGGCAAGCTTAAATTAGGTCAGGCATCAAAATCCATACTATATTATAGCCATTTCTGAGTGGGACCATCTATTAAAATAATCCCTTTAGCTCCCTTCTTTATGGGGAGCTCTTTATGAAAGTAAGTCATCTAAAGAGGAATGATAACTAAAGATAAAGTTCTTTCATTACAATACCCCCATGAGTAGAACAGCTCAGTCACAAGGAATTTGCCAGTTTCAGACTGGATTTTATTCAAGTGATCATCGGAGTGACTATATATCAAGGACTTCTCTTCAATATTACCCTTTTCATTATTTCCCCATGTGGACCAAAGAGGAAAAGTTCAAAACCTGAACCTTCTCTACCTTAACTCCTTCTGAGTCACTTTCTCTTATCCTTTCCTCCCCATAACATTGCCTATTTCTAGAAGAAAGAAGAAAAAGCAAGACAGAAAGAACAAGCAGAGCTCTGGGAAAGAGAGTTGGAAACACACACCTTAAACTGCCTAGCCAGATGTTGCTTGTGACTCTCCTCCACTTGCTTGAATTTGGACTCCAACCCTTTCATCTGGTTTTCCATCTTCTCCACATACTGTAAATCTCTCTGGGTTCGCCTGTCCAATACCTCTATTGATTGAGACATGTTTTGCACCTGTCAAAAAGGCAAAAGGTCCAAAAAAAGAGCTGTAATGGTGGCCAGGAAGCATCACTGGCTTTATAATATATGACAATGACCTTTTCCACTCAGTCAGCAAACTAAGAGTATAAGGAGCACATGCATTATTTACTAGTTAATCATACAGATCTGATATTATTATGACCAGGAACTTGAAAACACCATGAATTAGTTTTGTAAACATTTTGGTTTGTCATGCTTGGAAAATAATCTGACAATCAGGAATGCAAATAGACTTAATAGTCAAGTATAAAATACATAAGCCTCCATTTCCTCTTTGATTAGTCTGCTGCATGCAATACATTTGTGTTTGCTTATTTATTTATTTATTCTGTAAAAGAGAATCCAGTTTGGCAAACATAAATATCTAACAAAGATGAATAGTATTATGGGGTATGTTTTCTTCCTGTACAAATCCTGTTTATCTTTTAATGTACACTGAGTATTTCACTGCAGACATTGATTGCTTAAGTGCAGATGAAGAAACACGGAAAAGGATGATGTCTTCACTGTTTGTGTATTAGGATTCTTCACCACCACCACCCCTTTATCCTTCCCCCAACCCATGCACACATCATGCTCAGTATCCATCATGGAACACAGAATCATAGGCACATGACTACTCTGCAAACAGGCATGCTTGCAACATAAAGCCAAGAATCCATCACCCGGGCAAATGAGGAATTGCTATATTATACTTTATAGGTAGATCCAAATCTAGCCTAGCCTCAAGATGAAACTTTAATATTAAACAGGATTCCAGAGAGCTTAAAAGAAAAACAGTTTTCCTGCAGCCACTTGCTAACACATTTATTTTCAGGAAACTGGCACATGTGTGAGATTCTCTTCCAGGCTGTATGAAGTCAGAATTAAGTCTGGGATTGCTAAACCAGCAGTTGGGTCATTCTGCCAAAATCTCATCCAATTACTAAGAAAGATGCCTTAATAATGGCAAGCCATTTGCCAAATGCTCATTTATGATCTGCACCGAGCTTAAAGATGCAACCCTTTTAAAGGGTCCAAAATTCTTTCTGCCTTAGGTCTCTTACACATGGCCAAATGCTTATTGTTTCCTTGTCCCTATCTCCTCTTCTTTGCTTCATCACATGAAAAACAAACATGCTCTTGACTGAAAGCAAGCAAGCAAATATCACTAGGTCAATGGCAAATGTATGGCCTTTTCTGGACAAGGAAATCTGTCTTGCAAACTTGGGTATTATTAGCCAAATTTTATTTATATTGCTTTTGGAATGACCAGAGGGGTGATGAAGATTTCTTTTTGTTTTTTTTTCTCCCAAAAGCAGTTTTCTTTCAGTTTTCTAGTTATACGCACACGGGGGGAGAGAGTGAGAGTGAGCAATAAGTTCCAAGTCCCCTTTTAAACTGATCTATTCAAGGATGATAAATTATTCCAGGATCTCCATTGAGAAAAATTGCCCTAGAGGTATTGTGGCATAGTTGGAAAAACTTTGTATCAGAATACACAGCTTTAAGTTCTTATTATTCTGTTGACTAACATTTAATTGTAAACAAATGATATATTCTTTGAATTTCACTTTATTTATCTGTAAAATGAGGCAGTTCAACTAGATGATTTCTAAGATTCCCTTCAATCTCTAGCATTTGAACCTCTAATACATACTTCAAGGCCCAATTTGAATGCCATCTTACCTATAAGCTTTGTCTGATTTCCCTCAACTAGGAAGGATCACTTATTGTTTTGAGCTCATGTAGAATGTTTTGTCCCTCATATAGCACTCATCTCAAACTACAGTATATTGTAATCATTTCTGTCTTCTCTCTATTAAATTAAATCCCTTGAGGAACAGAATGGTATTTATCCTGAGCTTCATGAAATAGTTTGCACACAATAGGTGTTTGTTAGATGAATGGAATCCTAGAATGAAAGCAAATGACTACTTTGGGGAAAATAAATAAAATAAATAAAAATGGCATATCAAAACAAAATTTACCCATTGGATAATGCAACCTTCATCTCAGGTATATAAGCACAGTGGCTTAAAAGCCTGGGTTTGGGAGTGGACTAATTGTAGGCAAAGCTTGTGGGCAAATCAAAGTGCAAATCTGCCTCATCATTTAAGATTTCTATCAGGAGACTACAAAGAAGAAATGGGATTTTACTCTCATGAAAAGTGATTCTTTGTCTCTTAAAATTGCCAGTAGCTCAATTGCATTAAGACAGGATAAGAATTTCACTGAAATTTTCCTGTCCTCCAAACCCTCAAGATTTTTTATTTTTAGCCAATTTGAAGTATATTTATAAGCATATATATGTGAAGGATCTATGTCTCATCAGCTTGAGAAATTCCCAGTATGGCAGCTCTCCACACATATAAAAAGCAACTGATCTATGACTTAGGGGGTGGATCCTAGAAAATTACTTGCCCCCCTCCCCCATAATATATCTAGAATCGGGTGAGATTTGATCCAATCACTCTGTCTGTTCCATCACACTAATTTTTAAATTAAATTTTAAATTATAATGACATATTATATTGGACATTATATTTTATAAATTACAGTGGAATTTTTCTACCCTTTTGGAATTCCCACCACAGTCATTATCCAAACCATTTAAACTAAACTGACTGGAAACAGAGTGGGTAGAGCAATGAACTTGATAGTGAGGAATATATAAGTTCAAATCCTGCTTTGGATGAGGACTATCTTTCTGGGCCCTGGGCAAGCCACTTAATCTCACACAGACTTAGTTTTTGGCTGACAACAGTCCTACCCAAGAGAATGTTGAGAAAAGCAAATGAGATAATAAAGCATCTTGCATACTTTAAACCCTTTACAAATGCCAATTGTTACTTCTTTATCAAACCCAATTACACTGTGAACTCCATGAAGGCAGGGACATAGGAATGGTTTTTCATATTGTTTTCTCCCACATTACTGAGCACCATGCCGGTGGCTTAGTAGAAGAATCATAAATGTGTAACAACAAGCCTATTGTGCCCTTCTAAAAGCTTACAAATAATCCTTCCTGTTTATATAATGCTATAAAAATTTCAAAGCTCTTTCATCCTCCATTGTGTCACCCGATTCCCACAATGCCCCCCAAAACTGGGTGAGGTAATCATCATTGAATCTGTTTTATAGCTGGGAAAACAGAAACTCAGAGTTAAAGGACTTACCTCTCATTAATGGGCAGAAAACCCAAGGCCTCCTGACTTTGGTCCAGTACTTTGCCACTATAATAATCTATCTCGATAATATTGTTAATTAGGGAGTGGTAGCATGTTACATCATTCGGAGGTCAAATAGGGTTTTTGCATTAAGACTTTCCTTTCCCCCCCATCTTTTTTATTTATTATTAAATTTTGTTTACATGCTAGTTGGAGGGGAAGAAAGCTGAGTCACAGAGATTATCAGGGTCTTGGATTAAACATATGCTTAGATAATCTGCACTGAGGAAATGTATGGTTGACTGTTGGTGTTTTATATTTCCAGAAGCCAATTAAAGATAGGGAGGACAAGGGCAGAAGGGGTATATACTTCCCCTCCCCCAAATGAGAGCACCAAGCTCAGCTGAGAAAGAGCATCCACCTATTCCCTCTATTCATTTGTAGCTTTTTCTCCAGAAAGAAGAAAATGCAGAGATGAGTAAAATACCAGGTAGAAAGAGAGGAGACCAAATAAAGCATTTTGCTTCTTTTTGCTAACTGTAAATACTCACAAGAAAAAATAAAGACTCCTTTTGAAAAAGTAAAAATCTCAAAGAGCAAAAATCAAAAGAAACAGGTTATGTCCCTTAAAAATAAATAGTATACTAGAGGAAAAGTTGGAACTGGTTTTCTTTTTTGGAAGAGGAAATGGAATACTGGTTAGAGTGCTAGATTAGGAAGACCTGTGTTCTTCCTCAGACATTTATATCTGTATGACCCTTAGCAAGCACTCAATTTCCTCTTTTGTAGAATAAGAAGGATGAACTAAATAGCCTCTAGCATCTTTTCCAGCTCCACATTTATGTTCCAGTGATCTGGGGAGGTTTAGGAGGCAAGAGTATTACAAGTTGCAAGCTTCTGATCAGTCTCATTAAAACCTAGCCTCCAACATCTTCCCAAGATCCAAAGCTCATCCCCATGCCTCAAGCTCATGGGAATTTACAATCTTCAGATGTTTCTAACTATCTTACTGAAAAATGAACACTGAATTTGGAATCTGATGACCTAAGTTCAGATATCAGCTCTGTTAGTTGATATTTGGGTAACACTGGACAATCAATCAGCACACATATTTATTAAGCTCGTCCTATGTGCTAAACACTACAGATAAGAAGAAAAAGTGACTAGCCTAAAGGAGTTTACATTCTAAGAAAAGAGATGATATATACAGAAATACATATAACAAAGTATATTCAGAGAGAGAGAAAGCTCTAAAGTGACTTTCGAAGAGAAGGCACCAGCAGCTGGAGGAAGAAGGAATGGGCAGCTGTGTTCTCCATTGTAAAAGGTTGGGTAAGATGATCTCTAGGGTTCCAGCTTTCAATCATATGAAATCTCGTTCCTCTAGAAACATGGAAAGAGGAAGCAAAGTTCTCCCTTAATCATTACTCATTTCTCTCTAGAATTAAACTCTCCCGGGAATTAATAGTTCCCCTACCAGTTACTACAGTACTGACATACAGATCTCATTTGCCCTCACAAAAACTCTATGGTGCTATCTCATTGTATATTTATATATATAATGAAAATGATTGAGGAAAGGAGATTTACCTTCAACTGTAAGGTCCTTCTCTCTTAAATGCCCCCCTTTCTTTGGTGACACAATCACCATTTTAATTTAAGTACTTATCACCTGTTTCCTAGACTACTGCAATAGCCTCCTAATTGGTCTCTTTGCTTCCAGTTATTCCAGACTCGAATCTACTCTCCACACTGCTCTCAAAGTGATTTTTCTTAAAAGGGCAGATCTGACTATACTATTCCCCTGCTCAGACTCCAGTGATTTCCTATTGCCTGTTGAATAAAACAGAAAATTTTCTGGTTTTTAAAGCCTTTAACAACTTGATACCTAATCCCCCCTCCCCCACCCATTGTTATACATGAATCTTCTTCTTCCATTATATATAGTTCAACCAAATTAACTTTCTTCCCATTCCTCACTGGATACACCATCTCTCACCTCCATGCCCTTCTACTGAATATCCCCTTTGCCTGGAAAGAAATGGTAAAGTCACTTACCTTCTTCAAGATTCATGTCAAGCCCCACATTCTATATGAATGAAGTCTTTCATGACATCCCAAGCTGCTAGTGCCCTCCTTCCCCAAAATATCTTGTATTTTTTAAATAGCATAGTACATTTAAAATGTTTATAGTGTACTATATTTTAAATAATATTAGACACAACTGCTGTTTATTTTAAATGTACTTGAAGATATACATAGTGAATCTTTCCTGCCTCTCCATACGATTTAAGCTCTTGAGGGCAGGAACTATTTTATTTTTCTTTCTTTGTTACCCACCTACTTAGTATCACCTGTCACATTGTAGGTGTTTTTAAAAACTTCTTGATTCATTGCTTGATGACCAAGTTAGATTCTAAACCTAACATGATTCCTCTTCACTCTAATGCCTCATATAGAGGAGGTACTCAAGAAATGTGCTCATCAGTTTGCTATCAATGATTTTAATAAAAAATATTATTTCTTCAGAATAAAAATGCCTATAAAAGTGAAAGGAATGAGAGAAAGGACTTAACTTTCAGTCGATTTACAAAAACTGCTTTGCAGACACCAAACTAACAGATGCTAGGCAGTAATCCAGGTCCAAATGCCTTTTAAGCACCTTAAAGTCTGAGGAAACTATGATGGATCTGGCTAAGATGTTGCCTTGTGAATTGTTTTGCACAAACAGAAGAGGTTTTTGAAAGGTTCAATTTCTTCTGCAAATAAAAATCTCATGTCACTTCTGTCTACTCTCCAAAACACCTCAGTATAGGAGTTTCTTTTCCTCATATCATTTCTCCTCATCCCACTCCATGACCATATCTTGTTTTCACCAGGTTCTCTTAATAGACCATGTTAGTCTCTGCATACCAAGCTGTTAGTACAGACATTGATAGGTAAAGTCTGTGCTGATTTTACCTGTGTGTGTGTGTGTGTGTGTGTGTGTGTGTGTGTGTATATATATATATATATATATATATATATATATACACATACATACATGCTGATCCCCCTGTCCTCTCCCAGGCAATTTAAGCTCCTTGAGGCTAGAAACCATTTCATTGTTGTCTTTTTCTCTCTAAAACAATGCTTTACACATGGGAGGCACTTAATAAAGATTTGTTAGGTTGAATTGAATTGGACTTGTTTTCAACATAGCAAGATGAATAAATTGTATTAAGTCATCCACACTCTTTCTCCTAGCATCCTTTGTGACAAAAGATATAAGGTAGTTAGTGGTTAGCATGCAGAAATTGACTTTGCAACAGTCAAAATTAATTAGGGATGAAGTCATGACCTTGGTCTTCTTAATGACATTTTTTGCCAATGAGAAAACCAAATAGATTTTGATTCCCTCCTTCATTTAAAAGTTGGCAGGTACCAAGTATTTGAATTATCTCATTCCACATTCTCTAAACCAAAACTCTATTAACTGGCAATTACACATGAAATACAGCATGCCATATTCAAAATGATGTCCCAAGGTCCAGACATCCCTTCTGAATAGCTGAAAAAAAAAACTTCACTGATAATCAGTCCCATTTAATGCAAAATACATTTTATTTTATTCTAAAATTTTAAAAAGAGCTTGTTTTTATCAACGAGTAATAAATAATAATATTAATCTAACAGTTATATAATACTTATTATGTTCCAGACATTTTGCTAAACACTTTACAATTATTATTCCATCTTATCCTAGGAGGTAGATGCTATTATTATCTCCATTTTACAGATGAGGAAACTAAGACAAATAGGAGTTAAGTTGCTTGTAAGTTTAATACAGTTAATAAGTATTGAATCAAGGTTTGAACTCAGACCTTCCTAACTCCAAGTCCAGCACTTTGTCCACTGTCCCACCAAGTATAACATCTATCAACCCAAACAGTTACTCTCTAATCACTCGGGAGAAAAGTTTACTCTTCCCATTTGAAAGGGAGGCAGCTACTATAATTAATAGAATCCTTGTCTATTAGAACTAGAAGGGATTTCAGAGATCACCTAATTCTCCTTCCCTCCATTTTGCAGATAAAGAAACTAAGGACCAAAAAGGTCATGAGAGAGTCATTAGCTGAACCTTTCTCAATATTTCACATTTATCAAGTAATGCTAACTCAGAACTCCCAGCTCCTTGGGAGAAGATGAGTCTTCTTTATTTTAATTTTTATATCTCAACTATCTAGTGTCTTGCATATAATAAATGCTTGAAGGAATTTAACTGAATGAACTAGGATGGAATAAAATTCACACTTCGGTCCTACTGATTCTTATTTGCCTAATTTCATTATTCATCCACTGGGAGGATTTGCCTAAAATAAGTAAGTTAAGACTAGATGATCTCTAAGATTTCTCTAGATCAAAAAATTATGTGATTCTATCAAAAGTAAATGAACATCTATGTTACAGTTGGAAGGACATTAGATTTGGAGTCAGAAGGACTAGTTGTGAATCTCTTCTGGCCTTATGTTACCATGGTCAAGTGTGTTAACTGTTCTGGGCTTTAGGTCCCTTTTCTGTAAATTGTAAGGAAGCCAGCTCGACATTCTATGCTCCTATGCATAGGCTCCTCAGGAATTACAGATGAAATTTACCCCATAGACTTTTCTACTCTTTTTCTTTACTCTCAATCTTAGTTGTTTCTCCCATGCTACCATATTTCTTTCTCAAAATTCCTATTCTTTCCAAGCAGATCTCAGCTATATTAAAATTACCAACATTTAGTTATAAGCAGCTATTATTCCTTAATCTTGCCCAGTGCATTTACCCATTTCAAAGCCAATGTTCATTAATCTAAAGTAATTTATATTACATATACAAGTCAGAATAGTATATTTGGGGGCAAGAAAGGGAACTTTCTGATACCTGTTAAAACTTATCACATAAGAAACTTCTCCTTTTTTTTTCTGCTAGCTGTAACCTCCTTCAGACTTGGAAAAAATCTCTAAACCATTTTAGATGTTTCATATGTAAAGGATGAGGTCTAATGGAAATCTCCAAGTAAAAGGCCTGAGCCATCTTTGAAATGTATTGGCTTATACAGGTCGAATGCTTCTCTTGTGTCTTGATATCACATTGAGAGGATGAAGAGAAACATTCAGCTCAAGCAGGAAGCATACGATCCTGGCAGTTGTTATATCAAATATCCCTTTTTCTTTGGGACAATAGGGTGGTGGTGGTGGTGGTTGTGATGGTGGTAAGACCAAATCATCTCACAGTTAAAAGATTGAGGATCTTTAAATGGTCACTTCAGGGTCACTGTGTAAAGTCATGCTGCTGTTCCTTAGAATACTGGTGATAAGAGTCCAATTTCAGTCCTCCAGAGTGATATATTAATAACCACAGACTAAGTGATTCCTAAGCCCCAGAGTTTTTCTGGAATCACTTAATACACCACTTTACCAGGAAGACATAATCAGTGGTAAACATCCAGCCTAGTCCATCACCCAGCCCGAGCCTTTCGACAGCAAGGAAAATTACATACCCTAAAGATCCCAATTAGGTTAAATCAGAATGTCAGCACATTCAGAGAAAACAGGATTTCTTCAGTGAAATGATTTTCCTGTGCCTACATTTGATCTCACAGTTTGTATTTTAATGAGAATCTTTTGATCTCCTTTATACTGTATATTATGAAAAACTAATCAAATGGATGTCAGTGTGAAAGGGAAAAACCACAAATTCCTACTTCCTCACCCTGCTGGGCTGGGATATTTTACTCCATCATCTTAACAGTGATCAAATTTGAAGAAAATAAGCCCATTATCTCTCTTAAGGTTACCCACTTAAAACTGACCAACACAAGTCTGATGAAAATTCATCTTATCAGGTAACATCATGTCATTTGTTCATTCATTCATTCATTAGATCAATCAACAGAAAGCTATGAGAATGAGAATGAGTATTATGCCCCAGGGGCTTTGGATCCAGTTTTCTGTACTCCAATAAAGATGCACACAGTCATGCTTAGCTCTCATGCTCCCTCCCCCAGCTTACCTTTTCTAATAGCTGCCTCAGCTGTTTTGTCCTGGCATCACGGGAGCACATAGTCTGCTGGGGGGCCACCACCGTACATATACAACGTCCCTCACTGTCCTGGGCTGAGCTGTACACTTGCCAGCTTTCCTCTGGGTTGGTAGGCAACACCTGAGCACCAGCAGGTCAGGACATGGAACATGGGTAGAAAGGAAGAAAAAAGAAGAGAAAAATCTAGTGAATTACCACAATAATGTATCCCTTCAATCTAAAGGAAAATAAATAGAACCCTCCCCTTTCTTTACTATTACCCCAGATGCTATTCCAATAGAATGGAAACAAAGAGATAAGAATGCAAAATTTTAAATCTATACTGAATCCTAGCAAACACAGTAAAGCAAAATTTCATTTTTTTTCAAAATGCAAGTTTAGCTGAGTTTTAGAAAATGCAGAATTTTCTACCTGATCTGTTATGATAAGAGGGTAAGAATGTGTATGTGTGTGTGTGTGTGTGTGTCTTATTTGTGGTAGGAGGGAATCATAGCACAGAGATGGGGAGCAAAGAAAATGTAATGTGTGATTGAAGTCACAGCATTCAGAAATCAAAACTTGTGTCCCCTCCCATTGCAAAAGCTAGCAGGGGATACCTGGCTATTAGGGACACTGGCACCATTTTTTCTTGACACTTAAATGGATGGAGTGCAATTGCAGTAATAGCAGAGTACCCAGCATCCCATTAGTTGAGCTGTAATCAATGAGAACCTTAGTGCTCTTCCAAGGTCCTGAAGCAAGGTAATTACTGCTTTGGAGAAAACACTTAGCATTTGACTTTTTCCCCCCTTTCCTTTCTCCCTCTCTTTTCTTCCCCCTCTAACTTGCAAATTGTTTTGTGGGTTTTTAACAAGTTGGACAGAATTTTTCATAGTACTATCCCAAACCATGCCAGTGTGACTGCCAGCTAGCAACCTAGAAGCCCACAGGAAATAGAGACAACCTTTCAGACTCAGGCAGTTTTTCCTGTAAGGGAGGAAAGTCATTCTGTTTAAGCTAGAACCCCAAGCAGCTCTCAGATCACACTTTGCAGTTCTTAGGATAAGTGATTACAGCTTGCCCAGAATTTTACTCTACTATTATGGGAGCATGTATAAGGATGGATTTCCACATCTCAGGTCATCTGGGGATTAAATTGTAGTTTTCCTCCCAGAAATCTGTACCACCAATGCATGTACTTTTAGTCATTCTTAACTCAAGCAGCTATAAAACTAAGGGGATAAGATAGTCGTTAAAGGGAACAATGTGGTTCTTCTTGAAGCAAGTAAGATACTTAAACGTAGCATCTTTCTTAGGAGGAAAAGCACTAAGCTCCAAGCCAAGGCTATTAACTCTTCAACATAGAAACACTAAGCAATGAAGAAGGGTGCCCTTCAGCTTCTCCTTTCAAAGAATGGGGGGTCCTTTCCTTACAAAGAGGACTACCCAAGGCAGACCCATTTTCAAGTAGTTCAAGACTTAAAAAAAAATCTACCTCCAGTTTTACTTCCCCATTAGCCTTCTTATTTCTCCCCACAACTGCCCTGAAAGACCTCTAAAGATCCGTTCTAGATCTGACATTTTCTACATGCAAATATTTTCAGCTGAGGAAAATAAACCTTCATGTTATGATTTAATATTCATAAGAGCTTAGACGGTCAAAAGACCGGGAATTGGGTCTTTCATTCTGGCCATGATTCCTGGGAATTTGAGGGATTGTCCCTCAGAGAGGGACAGCTATACCCTGCTTTTAATAAACGAACTAAGGATTTCCATCTTTGCCATCTGCTCCCAGAAGCAGGGGTGGGCCAAGGGTTTGTGTGTGTGTGTGTGATGGGGGGAGATATTTGTTTCCCCGCTCCTTTCTCTCTAAGAAAGCTTTGAGGAGTCCTCCTGTCCCCCCAGTCCTTCTCACCCAGCCTCCTAGAAAGACCCCATCACAACGGCTTTCCAACTTCTGTTGAATATGTTGTTATGCAACAGGGAAAAAAAAGACCCCCCCCCCCAAGCTGGAGCTGAGAGAGAGAAAGAATCAATTAGACTCGAATGCAGAGCTGGGACAAAGAGCAGTCAGACCATGGGATGTCCATCCTCTGGCCTTTATTATCTCGCCCCCCCCCCCAAGCTCCTCAAACCCCCTTCCCTCCCCAGCCCCTGCCCTTCTTGTCCTTCCAGTTTCGGCGGCCCAGGCCCGACCTCTATGCAATGCAAAGCTGCAGCTCGACGCACAAAAGAAACCTATTTTAATGAGAACTCAAAGTCGAAGGGATTTCACCCTATACTCCCCAACTCCAACTGAGGACCCTAGGCTAAGGCTTTGCGGAACGAAAAAGGCGCCAACCCATTAGAAGCATCAGAAGCACAGAGAGTCCAAAGAAAAATGAAATAACGGAGTCCCTCGGAAAGTGAAGGAGCAGTGCCCCTCGGAACGTCACCACACCCCCAGATGCTTGAATTACCCCCAAAATCTTTCCTCACCGTTGCTCCGCTTCTACCCCTGCCCCCAGCTCTCCTCTGTAATCTCACACCCTTCCCACCGCCTAGGAATACAGTCTCAGGGAAGGGAAAACTCATGCAACGTGACAGCTCGCTCCTTTAGCCAGGAGGCCCCCGGAGGGTCGGGGCGAAGGGGAACACTTACACCGGTGCTCCTATCCAGCGTCCCCCCACTGGCCGCGGTCAACTTGGTGGTGTTGAGCCCCACCAGCGAAGGCAGTGTCTGAGACATCCAGTTGGTGATCATGGCCATGGTGCTCAGCACAACCCCAATCTTGAGCAGCGGCACCGACATCGCGGCTCGAGTCGCCTCCTCCAACCAGCCTTCATTCTGAAGAAGTGGCTTGGAGCAGCGCGCTGCGCTCCGGCGCCTCCTCTACCTGCCTCCGCTCCAGCGACGCCCCTCGCCCCTCGGACATCGTGCCCAGCTCAGAGGATGCGCTGCCTTGGCTCCCCGCTCCTGCCCTTCGGGCTCACTCTCCCACCTTCCCTCCCGCTTTGGCCCCGCTTTGGCCCAGAGCTTCTCCGATCGGGCACCGCGCCGCGCCGCAGGGAGCAGAGAAGTGGAGTGAGGTCTCCTCGTTTTGACCAGCGCGGGGGGTGGGGGTGGGGGTGGGGAGGGGAGGTGGGAGAGGCGCTCTGGCTGCGGAGACCGACCGGGAAGAGGCAGTGACTAACTGGGGCCGGTGAACGGGGAGGGAGGGAGGGAGGAGGAGAAGGGAGGGTGGGTGCGGCTGTGGAGCCGACCGAAGAAGCCCTAGCCTGCCTGGAGTGAGGACTGGGGAAAGGACGGGGGTTGGAGGGATTCAAAGAAGGGAGGGGGCTTGGAAATATTTCTTCCCCCCCTTTTTCAAGATCCCGCTCTCAGCCACCCAAACGTCTCCCAGGTGCTGGGAACTGGCATGCCTGAAACTGACTGAGGGGCGGGCTGAATAGGGGAGGAGAAGAAGGGAAAGAGAGGCGGGGACCTGGGGATTGGTGTAGAAAAACGCAATCTGATGTCAAAATGGGTGGATTTTTCCTCTCCTTTCTCCCTCTCGCTCTTGCTCCCCCCTTCCCTCTGGTGGTTGAGATGGAGACCTACAAGCTTGGAATTACAACCTAGGTTTTATCTGGGCCAGTGTCACTACCCGGTCTTGCTTCAAAAATTATTTCTTCACTCTCTCTCTTTTTTCCTCCCTCTTGTCTTTCCTTCCCCTCTGTTCTTCCCTCCCTCTCTATTTTCTTTCTTTTCTTTGTCATTCTTGGCTCCTGTTCCCGTCTCTTGTTTTTACTGTGGGCGGCAGACTGCGGTTACCCCCAGCTGATACCGCCCAATCACCAGCTGCTCCTCAAACACGAGAATCTCTCCCCCCCACCCCCCAACAGGTATTCGAACTTCTTTTTGATACATTTTTTCCAAGGGCAGAAAGAGCTCAGGACAGGATCAGTTCCATTTGTGGCTGTTTGAAAGGGGTGGTTAGAGATACAGCGAGCAAGAAATGTTCTGAGAGCTATTGGATCTGTCCTGATGCCTTGGCTAGGGTTAGCCTCTGGCCCCCCTCTCGTTCTCCACACGTCCTGCACGGGACAGGGTGCGGGGAAGCTTGCTGCAGAAGTTCTTCGTCAGCCAATGCCAAGAAGCTGCTTTAAAATCTGTGCCCTAGCACCACACCCTGCTAAATCCAAGAGTTTGATTTGGATTAACACCTCCTTCTTTCCTATCCCAGCTCACGAACGCCACCACACACTCAAATTGAGTCCAGCTAAATGGAATAAAAAAAGCATCGTCTGTGACAGCCAGACCCACAAGACCTGGATTTCAGCCTGTCTCCGACATCAATTTGTCGTTTGAATTTAGGAAAATCACTTTTGCCCTCTGGCCTCAGTTTCTACATCTGGAAAATGAGGGCATTGGAATTTATGGTTTCTAAGATCCCTTCCTATTCTGGGATTCAATGCCAGCCCTCTCAGTTCCTTTCACCCTGTAGTCTGGCTATTTGGATTGTAAGGGAACTCCAGGTAAGAAAAGGAATATGTGTTATTCTAAAAGGGAAAGAAACTTGGGGATCCAGAAGTCCCCAATCATCCCAATAAAATCTGCTTATTCATTCAAGTATGTGCATGGTATTGAGTATGTTTTTCATAAGAGTCACCTTGAAAGGTGTATTGTAAAGGGTTTAGGGGCCACCTGAGCAGTAAAAACTGTTCTTTTCTTTCCCTGATCTCTGAAATAGATAGATAGATAAATGACTAGATAGATAGATAGATAGATGATATAGATGTGTGTGCATGTATTCCTTTCTCTTCTCTGGCAATCTGCAGTGTCTTGAGCTTTCTATGGACCAGACATTTACCCTCAGAACCAGCTGCACTGATACCTTCAGAAATCCCCATGTTAATAGCATTGTAAAATTTGCAAATGACCTCTAATCTGAGCTGAAAACTGATCTCTCTAAGCTCTTAGATCAAGGTTTTCCAGTCATGTTGGTAGTGAAGAGACCCTGATAACACTCTCTGGTTTACTTTCCTTTATACTCGGGTTACCATTAAAATACTCCAAGCCTCAAAAGGAGATTAAAGATTAATTTTGTGGCTGAATGTAGCTAATGCTCTCTACATATAGAAATCCCATGGTCTGGCTCTGGAGAAATCAGTGGACCCTTAGGAACATGTAGCTCCATCTGCTCTTAAGAATTCAAGGCAAAGGAATAATCCTCTTTGGTGTCTCTATTACCCTTTCCAAACGTACGGCCAAATAAGCCTAGCACAATTGGATGACAGAACTCTGACACAAATGGGATTTTAATGAAATTTTTAAAATTACATTGGCACAATTCTCAGTATCTGCTTGCGGGTAGGGGGCTGGAGACTATCCACTCAGATAAACAAAACTAAGCAATTTCTTGTTTAATTATGAATGTGATCCTGGCAAGCACAGTATGTTCGGGGTTGAGAGTTGAACTCCACTTGTTGGGGAATGGTGCCATCTTCTAGTATAAGTTGGTATTGCAGTCTTTATTGTTACCAAACATTTCATCAGCTAAAGAAATACTTTATGGGATTTTAAGGGCAGGTAGTTCACTGAATCTCAGAGATACTCTTTCATCTTCTTTCATTCAAACAAAAATAAAAAGGGAATATAAGTCTGGATAATCACTTTTAACCTGTAGCTTCAGAAACCTCTGGTAACCACCCTGATTATTTTCAAATTTCCCCTGCAGAGTTTGGACATTTTTACACACTCTTGATGCAGAACAATGATGCTTTAATTCTTTGTATCAGTTTTAGGTATTCCTCAGTTAGTATCAATCCAATAATGCAAAATAAACATTAATTGAGCACCTAGTTTTCACTCATAAACCTGAGGCATATGTATGTAAGTATAAGAAATAATATTTCTAATTTAGTTATATAAAATTTATCATAGCATAATAGGTTTAAAGCTGGAAAAGACTCTTAAGAAATTTTTGATAAAAGTGTTTATGATTTTGTTATACAGGTCATGTCCCATAAGGATTTGCAAATGGTATTCTTGAGTGAAGAGGAGTCAACTTATTTAGCTATGCTTTTCAGTGTGGTACACAAATTTTGAGAAGCATTCAACATAATATCATCTAACCAAGTAAAGCAAGAAAGAGATGCTTCAAACAGGATTCCTATGTGGGATAGAAGGAGGTGATTGCCAAGCTAGCTGTTCTTTTCTTAGCAGAGGGCAAGCTATGCCAAGGTGTTTTCCTGAGATGGTTGAGATCTGCTTATCAACATCCTTGCTTTTCACTGAGTTTTTCAGTACTGTTGTAATTCTGATTTAAAAAGTGTTCCTTCTCATATATATATATATATATATATATATATGTATGTATTATGTATATATATACATATATATATATATATTTCTACTTCTCTCCCTTTCTTTTTTCCCTTTTCTCCTCTCCGTATATGCAAACATATACATATATACATGCATGTGTGTATATATATACATAGAATGAAATTTCAACCAGAAAACCACCAGTAGCTCAGTTTAGAACACAAATTGAATGTCAAAAAGCACCACCTTGGGACATTTGGTTTAAAAAGGAAGTCAGCCTAGAGAAGGTTCATTACCTCCAGGCCTAGGCTAATAGTTTCATTATTATAATGAAAAAGAATCAAATAGATAATCATTCATAACACCTCAAGGTAAGGTAGACTAATGCCCTTTAATGCAATTACAAGTGTCAGCAGAGAAGCCAGAAGCAAATTCAATCCGTTTTGGAAGGATACAAAGTACCTTTAAAAGCAAAAGAGGGCTCTAAGCAAAATGAAAGGAGCCAGATTATGGCCAGATAGGGTGTCAGCCACCATCCAGAACACCTAAAAGGAAATTTAAATAGAAATCTCAAGTTTTCCTGCATTCAACAAGGTCCATCTGTTTTTTTAGCTCTAAGATACTCTTACTACCACAAAAACACTGTAAGCCTAACTAACAACCAAAGTCTGAAAGCCAATTCTATCATTAACAAAAAAGAAAGAAAGAAACAAAAGAAACAAAAACAAAAGGAAAGAAGGAAAAGCTCAAACAAACAAAAGAACCCCCAATGAATAGCCTTGGGATAGGGTGAGGAGCCAGAGTCTGAAAAGTGTCAGGAAAAGAGAGATGGTGAGGGTGAAATGGGAAGAGCAAGGCTTTTCCTGGGAAAAGATTACTTTACTTAGCAAGGAACCATTTGTTCCATAGTCCTTTGATTTATTAACAGTTATAATTATTGTCCAAGTAGCTCCAACATTGCAGAGCAGCCAAGGAATATTGAGAGTTCCCTCTCCTCTGGGTATGTAATTATTTTTTTGTTAATACAAAGTAATGGGATGGGGTGGGTTTTGTAAATGTTTTGGCTTTGGGAACTCAGAATTTAAGATTTTTTGCCATCAGATCTCTTCCGAATTCCTCCCCTTTTTAGACTTTAGTAATTTCATGTGCAAACGGAGGCAATTCTTTCTAGCTCCAAGAACATTCCGTGAGATCTATTTACAAGTCATTATAAATCTTTTTTCTCCCCAAAAGCTCAGTAGTTCTTTAGAAAAAAAAAAAAAAAACAAGTATACTATGACAATAGAGTTAGCGAACATGGCATTAACTCAATTAAGATAAGATTGAGACATGTTAATTTACCATGAAATATTCTTACTCTTCTGTCTACCAAAAGGACAAAAAGGAAACTGTTGGCAACTTTGCACCCAGCTCTCCAAAAGAGGTCAGGTAGAAAAGGAGTTCATGGCTTTATAGAGGGTCAACCTTAGAGTCAGAAAGACTAGGACTCAAATCCTGTTTCTGACACATTACTATCATGTGACCATAGGCAAATTACTTAGTTTCCTGGTGAACCAGACAAATCTCAAAAACCTGTTACTGACTATTTGGGATAGGCATGGGCAGAGATATGAAAATGAACATCGAGATGTAAGAAAAACAAAGCTGCTATTTACCTAAGGATACACAATACACTGGAAATTCTGTATAAGAAAGATCAAGTCTCTTCAACTTTTTGAAATCTAAGGACCCTTTTTCGAACTTCTTTTCCCTATATTAACAGTAATTAAGAGTCAGTAGTGATAAAAATGGTGACAAATCACATTTTATAGAAATTTACAATTTTCTACAAGTTTTCACACATTCATTTAATCTTCATAACAACTCTATGGAAGAAATAGGGCAGGATTTCCCTTATTTTACAGATGAAGAAATCAAGCCTGGCAGAGCAACCAGTGATTTGATGGGGTCTTTCCTCTGTACCATATTGCCCCTCTGGGCATAGTTTTCATTTTGAGCCTCTAAAGTAAGAGGTGATTATTAACTTGTGATTTTAGAGTAAAAGATGATGTGATCATTAAGTTACAGAACAAAGACTGAAAATGCTAGGTTTTCTAACTCTAGGTTGAAATTTCATTCCATGTATGTATGTATGTATGTGTGTGTGTATATATATATATATATATATATATATATATATATATATACATACACATGTCTATTTGACAGCTCTGATTATTAAAGAATCTTCCTTATATTAACTTGATATCTATCTCTTTATAACTTTTGTCTGGAGCCATATGGACAAAATATCTTCCCTCATCCCTACCATGACGGTTTTTCAGTCCCTCATATTTTCTTTTCTAAGCTAAACATCTGCAATTCCTTCAATTCATCTTCCCATGGCATGATTTTGAACCCTAGTCTGTGTCCTTCCTATAATATGATACCTCTAACAAGAGAACATAATATTCCAGGTGGGATCTGAAGGGCACAGAATTTAGGAAGACCAACTGTACATCATTTGAACACTAATATTATCTTAAGCTGCATTAATAGCATAATCTTTTCCTTTTTTTAGGAATTAGCTCATGCTGATTTTTAGTGGATGCTACACAGATTGCCTTTTGTCTTTTGCTAATGAGGGAGGAGGGATAGGGGTGTGGGGAAACATTAGTATTAATGGAAAGAGGCATGTCGAAATCAACACTAAAGAGGTAGTGTGGGGGCATGGTTAATTAAATAATTGATTCATATTAGAACCAAATTACAAATTGTACAATATTGTAAATATACAGTAATATAGCAATACAAGTGTTCTTAGGAACTTTGGGGATCCTTGAGTGAGTACAAAGACAACAGCACACACATTTCCCAAAAAATGTTTTAAAGGACTTTGTGGCTTTAAGATTCTATTAGTTTCTATTTTAAAGACAAGCTTCCACAGCAGCCTTCTCTCCCCAGATGTTCTGCTGCTTTAAGAAGAACTGCAACAAACTGCGTTCCTGCCTTGACTCACACAGATAGCTAAGTCTGGACCACCTTTCCCTATTCATCTGTTGAAGTCCTACCCATTCTTTAGAGCAAGGGGGTCAAACTTAAAAAGAGGGGCCACTAAACTGTGCATAAAGATCCCTGTGGGGAGGAGAGTGACTTAGAAAATCACATATTAACACTATTTATGTTCTATTGTATTTTAATTTTTTTTGTTTAATATTTGCCATTTACATATTAATTTGGTTTAAATACCACTCAAAATCACTGTGGACCATGTGTTCTATACCTGTACTTTAGAGGGGGGTGTTTTGAGGTTCAAATGAGATAATGAATTTAAAGCACTTTACAAACCTTAAAGCTACTTAAGTGGAAGTTATCGTTGTTATTATTAGCCTGTGGTCACAAGGCCTCCATTCTGGTGAAAATTTAATTCCCAGAACCTTCTACTGAACTCTTGTTGAGCTTAAGCTTTGTTTACAGAAAAATACAGGGTTGTGCTGGCAAATTCCCTACAAGATATATTCATATACACTTTGTTCTGCATTGTTAGCATTTATTTAGTTTAGAAATCAACAAGATAATAAATCAAGCCCCGATTTGTAGCAATTTCTAATCTTCAAAGTGTAAATGTTCATCCTGAAAATTTAACAATCTACTTCCCTCAAACCTATTTAGAACTCCAATATACCCTGTTTGGAGGCAAATTCAAATATCACCTCCATGAAGCCTTTAATGATCTGCTCTGTTGAGGATTCAAGTGAACAAATATTTTTTAAGCATCTACTGTGGACAAAGCATTGTGCTGGGTGCTGGAGATACACAGGAAAAAAACAAAACAAAACCAAAAAGCAGCCTTTCCCTTTCATGAGCTTCCATCCTACTGCAGGATACAAAAGAGAAATTAGACAAACTAATATGTGATTATTTCAGGAGGGAGAGGAACTAACAATTGACCTGGAAGAAGGAAAGGCTCCTTGAACATCTACAGATTCTAAGAATTGGAGGGGAACACTTTATACCTCCCCATTTACTCACCATGCATTATTTTTATATTTTGTGTGTTTGTGTTTCATTCCCTCATGACGCTAAACTGGGAGTAAGGGAGGGTATTGGATCCTATTCAAACTTCAGATCTCTTACTACACCTATAACATTAAGAATGCTTTAGTAGGCATTCAATCATTATTTCTTGGTTGATTGGTTGATCAGCGCTTCACCAGGATGTAATTTCATCATTCCCCTCCATCCCAAGTATTCAGCCAGATTTGTCCACAACTCTCTGAGAGAGAAACCCAAATCTTATATTTCAGAGGGCAGGTGTAGTCAAATACTCAGAAGCCAGTTCCAGGAATACTAATCCTGGAAACAGAATACTTTAATCTAAACCATTTGCCCAGGAGAGTCCTCTGAGTCATGCTAGATCCTCTAAACATGCTAGAATATCACAGGCACCAGAATTGCTTCCAGAAGATATTTCTAGGTGTTCTATTTCTTTCTTTTGCTTCTCTATGACATATTCATATCACAATTTTTCCTTCTGTAAAGTGAAAGAGTTGGTTTAGATGATCTCCAAAGGCAGCCTCCAATTGATATTCCATACTCTAAAGTGTCTTCCTTATCTAAGGTTCCATGTTCCAACTCAGACAACTTTTCAAAAGTTCCCTTTTGACTCTTACATTCTATGTTCAAAAAATTCTTCTAACTCTGATGTTCTCTGTTCCAAAGACCCTTCTAGCTCGGAAAATCTATTTTCTAGTACAAAGTCTCTTCCAGAATAAATCTTCTATGATTATACTTGGTGGAAAAGGACTATGAATCCAATTCTTTCCTGTACACCATGCTTTTAGATCCAGTTCCAACAGAACAGGTACCAAAGGATATTCTCTAAGGTCAAGTTTTCCCCAGAACTTTTAACTAGAAAGCCCATTTAGCCTGGAAACAATAAGGAATTTTCTATTCTCCCTCATCTCTCCTTAAATCTCTAATCTCTCAGCCTACTTTCCAGTTTGTACAAAGATAAAAAAGACCATTGTGAATATACAGCTCAAATGTTCACTTCAGTATGTTACAAGTGAATATTTTTTGTTAGATAAGCATATTGGTGGAGTGCTATCTTTGAGACACTATTGATACAAAATCTCACTGTCACTACGAAGTATGCATCAGGAGCCTATGCATCATGACATTTTCATATGTTCATAGAATAAGCAAACAATAGATTCTGTAAGAAATTCTTGCTTAGGTTAGGTCTTGACAATCTTTACATTTGAATATCATTTTATAATTTACATAGCCCAGTATACCTAGCTATCTATATCTATCTAACTAAAATATATTTTCATCAAAGCCTCAAAACAAGTCTGTGACTGAACCTAAAACAAGGATTGTTTTCTATTTTGCACATGAGATCCAATTAAGGCTCAGGGAGGAACTTGTCTTCCCTAAGGTCAAAACGGAATAGAACTGAGTTCTCCTGGTTCCCAGTTCAGTCCTCTTTCTGATACCTCAAATGACTCTTCAAGACTAAATAAGTAAGTCTTTCAACTACAAAGCACTAAGAATGGCAATTAGAACAATTCCATTGCCAAATAATTTTCTTTAACAGTGGACTCATTATCTTCACTGTTATGTTTTGAATGTTATGCCAAATGCAGTAAATGAGATAATTGGAATTATGAGTATTTCAGAAAGTTTGCAGCCACAGAGACAGAAGCTCTATTTAATTATAGAAACCATTGCTTCTTACCCTGGGGTCATGGGAAACTGTGCTTTATCCAAAATCCCAAGCTCCTAAGAAGAGGCCAATCTACTGAAGGGCCTATAGATATAAACTTCATATTTAAGGTCAAGGAATTTGCTATTGAGATGAAGGGTTAGTATATATCTTTAAAGTCTCTTCCAGTTTTGAAGTGACATTATTTCTCCATTTGTGAGACTAAGATTTCAGAGTCACCCAGCTAATAAGTGGTAGAGTTAGGCAAGAAACCAGGTGTCCTGATTCCCACCTCAATTTTCTTTCTACCATAACAGGCTACTGGGTTATTATCAAGTTTCAAGGTCAATTACAAGGAAAGGATTTGGACATTCTGCAAGATATCCCAGGAAAACAGCTCTCAAAAGTATTTCTAAAAAGGTTAGATTTATTCAGTGTATATCAGCTGCCTCATTTTGGCTGGTTTCTAAGTGTGCTGAAGTTGTTTGCTTCCCTTTTTGCCATCTCTGACCTCTTCTGCTCATTTCACAGCATTTCAAACACAGGCTGTATACCTCAAAGGCAAAATAACAGATAGAAAAAGGAACATTTTCATTTTTTATCTTCTCTTCTCTCTTTTTAGATCCCCATTTCCCCCCACTACAATCCAAATCACATTCATGTTGGGAAATAAATCCACCAGTTGTTATGACCTCATGGTTAGTGGTTTCAAAGTTGTGAACATCATTCAGGGCTGAAAATTGGCTTCTCTGACTGTCAAGGCAGCTTACATTTGCCACGGATCTAATTCAGTTTAGCTAGTAATTAGTTTTGTATTACTTTACACGGTGATGTTAATACTGATTACAAGGCCTGATAACTTTAACAATAAATACAACCCAAGGCAGAAAATTACCTTTCTTTTTATTGGTGAAGGCTGAAGTTAGTGGAATGAGACACAAATTGCTTTATGAGATGAAGCAGCTGCCTCATGCTGCAGATTTACAATTTAATACCCCACTGTCATTGTAGCTTTGCACTAAGGGCTATCTACAGCTGCTTAGTACTGTCCAGCCACTAGTACTTCCTTAAACCTTTAGAATTAACAGCTTATTTAAGTTCAAAGACACCAAAATGAATATTAAAGGCTAAGCTATGGAGATCCTCCCACCTCAAATTGATCTCTGAGTTATCTGGTTCTAAATATTCACTATATCTCATTTCACCATGAGCTTCAGATATCACATTTACAGAGCACTCACTGCACACAGCAGCACTCTTAGATTGTGGTCTGCATGGTTCATAGGAAATTCTCTGGCTTAGTTGATTTTATTCAACTTAATTCAATTCAATAAATACTTCCTGAGACTGACTCTATTGGGTACAAGGAACCATGCTAAGAAGTTAAGATATAAAGATAAAAGTGGAAGATCCTAAATTCAAAGGGTTTACATTATACTTGGTGGACTGGGAAAGAGAGCTACAATATATATCCATAACAGGTGGAGTATGATGGAGGAAAAAGAGAAATCTAAAAACAAAAACTCTAGAAAATTTTGAGGAAGGAAAGAATATTTTTAATTGGGAGAATCATGGAAGACTTCATGGAGGAGGTGGCATCTGAATTGAACCTCAATTAAAGAAGATAGATTCCTAAGGGCAAAAATAAAAATAAAGTCTATTTCAAGTTTGGAAAGACAGCAGATATAAATGGGCATAAACATGGGATAGCATGTTGAGTTAGAAGAACAGCAGATTTGATTGGAAGGTAAAGAGGTGGTAATTTAACATAAGGTCAAAAATGTAAATTGGAATCAGATTATGAAGACTCTTATGCAAAAAGCTAAAGAGAATACTATATTCCAGTACAAATTTTGGGATTTAAAAAAAAATCACCTTCATTTCCAAATCTATCCTTTTCTTCTCCCTTTCTCTAAGTCATTTTTTTGGGGATAACAAAAAAGTTTTCAAAAGAGGCATAGAGTATAACAACAAAACTAATCCATCAATCAAGTCTGACAGCATGTGATAATCCCTCAGCTCAGCAAAGAAATAAAGGAAAGGCTTTTTCCTGTCTCAAACTAAGACAAACTTAGTCATCATAATTATACTTTTTGTTTGCATGTTTTTGCTTTGTTCAGGAGACTATTTTATGCGAAAGATAAACTGGCAAAGGGAGAAATGAACATTTCCTATGGTCCCCTATAAGAAGCACAAAAATGTATAATATTAGTGTCCCTGTTCTTCTGGATACTGTTGTCTAGTTCTACTTAATAGAGAAGGGGAAAAGGTAATAATGGCTCATATTTTTATAACACTCTCCTTACAATAGTTCTGTGAGGTAAGTAGTGGAATTACTATTTCCATTTTATGATTGAGAACGGCATGAATCTGCTAGAGGAAGTGACTTTCTCATGGCTTCTCAGGGAGCAGGTTTTTAAAGTATTATTTTATCCTTCGTTTTCTTATTCTGAATAGCAGAGCAATATTTGAACCCAGAATTTTTTTTACTCCAAAGTCAATATTTTTGCTGCTATAGGAATATGCAGGACATTGCACAAAGTGGGTAATTTGTAATACTTAGTAACTAATGGATTTCTTCAGAATAACTTCCACTGTCCAAAGAAGAGATAATAAAGCCAATAAGAGTGCTTGAATACTGCAAGCATTTATTAATTAAAGACAAAATTGGTATGTTAACAAAGGATTGTTTTTATATTGGCCAGGCAGTTTATGCCCTAAAGAAAAGAAGACTTGTGCCTGTGTGCAAGGGGTTCAAAGAGTTGTGGGAGTAATGGCCACTACTTCAAATATCTGAAGTACTATCCTGTGGAAAAGAGATTAAATTTGTATTGCTTGGCTCCAGGAGGCAGAAATAGAAGAAATGGGCAGGCAATTCATGTGGAGAAGAAGCCAGCAATCTTACCAGACTGCCAAACAATTGCTGTTCACAGGGCAAGTAAGCCACCTTGGCTGAAGCAGCAAGGAATCCCGAGGGAAAGATGGAAGGCAGAATAGACTAGGCAAATAAAAGTACCACCATTATCTTGATCACCACTTCCCCTCAGATCTTGATGGAGATAGCCTAGAATCCTGAGCCCAAGACTCTTAGAAATAGCAATGGTTTCAGCATTATTAGCCATCAAAGTGGAAAGAAATCCCTATGGAGATGCAGCCCCGAAACTTCTTCCACAGGTGCGGTAGCCACAACTAATGAAGAACCAGAAATGAAAGTTCTTATCATCAAAGTCCTTGGCATAGTCAAATGGGTCAACATCTGAAACTGATAATTTGATGAGGGGATATTAAATTAAAACAGAGGCACTGACATCTGCTTAGCTGCTGTGCCTTAAGGACCACAGAACTTTTGCATCTGATTTTCAGCTAAAACCTTCCACATGTCTAGCCTCCTCATTAGCATGAGAGTTCATTGAAGATAGGGACGCTATTACCTTTCCATTTGCCTCCTCGGTGCTTACCACAATACTTTGCTTTATTCATTAATTCATTCAAATGAGTAAAAGTTGCAGAAAGCTACATTTTGGTTCAATGTAAGAAAAAGCTTCTTAACAGTTATTTGTATTTTAAAATGGAACAGACTGAGTTGGGAAGAAGTGAATTCTTTATCATTGTATAATCTTCAAACAAAGGCTGGATGATCATTTTGAAGAGATATTGTGGAGGTCATTCCTGTTCAGGTGCAGATTGGACTAGATGGTCTCTGAAGTATCTTTCAATTTGGGGAGTTTATGATAATCAAATCTTGTACTTTGTTAAAATCTTAAATATGATGGCTTTTTTTTTTTTTTGCAAATAAACCACTATCTGTTAAGCACATTAAAATTTTTGGTCTGAATTTGAAATTCCATTAATGTAGGAACTTCTGTTATGGAAATTCTCTTCATTGATACAGATCAGCAACTCTTCTATACCTTACAGTTTTTGAAATATGCCTAGGGGTATTAATAAGACAAGTGTCCTGCAAAGGGCCATGATGCCAGTATGTGTCAAAGGAATCTTTAACACAGGTCTTTTTAACTGCAAGGTCAGTTCTACTACATAATGCTAAGCTATCTCTCAATTTTAGATCTACCTTGAAGAGGGAAAAGGAAAAAATGAGCACAACAGAATAGAAAACAAAAGGACAAACCTTCACTCATTCATTAGTAGTGCTTTGTCTTCACTTCCCAAATCCTAGCAAGTAGCTTTCTTTTTTTTCCTCCCTCCTCTCTCTCTCTCTCTCTCTCTCTCTCTCTCTCTCTCTCTCTCTCTCTCTCTCTCTCTCTCTCTATATATATATATATATATAACATGAGGTCCATAAGGGAAGCTCATACTGGGAGTGAGAAAAGAAAGGAAAGCTTCCCCTAGGAGAATATTCAAGGTAGGTCTTCTAAATGAGCTAGAACAGGTGAAAGATTCAGGAGTGGCAATCAAGGATATATAGCCCGCCTGAACCAACTTGGAGATAGGCATATCTGAGTCTATCTTTCTCTAGGGAGTAAGCTTCTGAGATAATTGGAGAATTTAAGGATAGAGAGTCAACTGCTCCATCAGTACTTTTTTCTGCATAGAGAGATTGTGGGACTGACAGAGTTAACATTCTGTAACTAAACTATAAAGACATGAGGACCATTTCCTTTAACAATATGTGTCATTGCCATGAAATTACATCCATCCAAAACCTATCTTTCTATAACTTTCACCTGATTCTCCCCCTCACCCCCATTTATGCCCCTTGGGCCATTCATAAATCTAATACTTCTTCCAAATATCAATCCCTAAAACACAATTTTTTATTTCTGTGGGTTAGGGTTTGGGGATACCAGGGAGCTTCTTGGTAAAATTTAGAAAGAAGGGAGGAAGGTAAAGCATTCAGTTGTATATGGCAACACTGTTCTGGGTGCCAGACTTGAAATTGCAGGGCAAAGGGAAACTACTCCACTCTTTGGATTTGGAACTGACCATGGTCCTGAACTCTTAGTAGCTTATCCAGCGGTTCATCTAGCTAACAACCTCAAATTTAGATTCCAATAGAAATCATTTTGGGGTCAGGGTGAGGAAAAGAAAAATGTGGTGGGGTGGGGTTGGAGAGGTCTTAATAAATTTAGTGAGACTCAAGAGGTGAGAAAGCACATTTGCTATCACAGAGGTACTGCCCTTAATTAAGGTTGAGTCTAAAGTTTTTCCTAGGAAAGAGAACATCTTTGAAAAGAATTTAGAAGTGTCATTGAGGAAGAGGATAATGATGATAAGAAAGTCATTATAACAGAGTATGGCCCCAGTGAGTCCAGCACATTCTATCCTGCTAGTTTCCCCTCAACTAGTTCCTCAGGTTAAGTCACAGCCAATCATCACCTGGGAGCAGAACAAGCTGAAACTAAAGGAGGAAGCAGCACAACTCTGCTCAGTGACTGCAGGGAGTGAAAATACTTAATTAATGCTCACTTTCATTTCCTTTCAGGACAGTTCTTTGTAAATCTGACCCTGCTTGTAACCTGGGTTTATGTATGAGTTAAAAAGGGTGAGAGAGGAAATGAAAAAGGAAGAAACAGAGAGAGAGACAGAGACAGAGAGACACAGAGAGAGACAGAGACAGAGAGAGAGAGTCAGTTGTCCATGGTGTAGAAATAAAATAACCCCTGGTGTTTGCACGTTTCATATTAACTCCTTAAACATATTTCACCTTGTACCCCAGACTCATAAATAGAGCTATTTGGCAGCCCAAGACATAAAATCTTCTACTCCCAGCATGGCACAGACGGAGGCATTAAAGGACGTTTAAATGTCACCCTAAATCAGTACAACTATGAAAGGTTCTTTGGTTCTTTTATTTACACACACGTGCTTGGTATATATTCACACACACACATACACCCACAAACACACACACTCCTCCCTTTCTCATCTATTACACGCACCTATTGGAGACATAAAAACAGATAAAGCACACAGTATATTTACTAGAGATATATACATTTAGATATCTTCAAGTAATTGTAATGGTTGACTTGGAATGACACACACTGATAATTACACAGCATATACACATACTTAATATTGCATGTGTGCCCATCCACACAAAGCCCTGAACATTGTACCAATAGCAGACCTTCTCTTCATTATCCGCAGCCCTTTCTAGTCTTGTGTTTTAATAAGCAGAGACAATTTCCCACAGCCTTTGTCCTCCCAGTCATTCATACACTACAAGGGAAATGGAATCCATAGCCAAAAGATAGGGGATAAGAGTGTGTTGGCGAAGGGATGGTAGCCGCGGTGTGTGTGCTTGTGCTGGGGATGAGGGTTAGTTCTCCGTGTCTCCGGAAATGCTAAGGCTAGGGCTGGCGAAAGCCCTGCCCTCTTCCTCGCTTTGCCTGCCTTATGCCTGGCATGAGAACTTTTAATTGGGGAGGTGGGTGCTATGAGCATCCCCTCCCTGCTCTCCCCAGCGGATAATGGAGAATCCCGTTAGCCACCTGGGCAGGGCATCAGCCCTGGGCAACCTGCCCTCAGTCTTCAAATGCCTGGGTCCCAGCCCCCGCCCGCTGTTCGCTCCTTGCTTGGGGCTCGAGGAGGAAGCGGCACGCTGGCTGACCTCTAAAGCGGGCTCGGGATCCAGGGAAGGGGGAAGGGAGGGGACATGGACTGGGGCGCAGGGGATCGGTAGCCCGCAGGCACCTGCTCCCCGACTTTCTCCGGCTTCCCGAGGGGCCGGGCGGCTCTATCAGGAAAATGGCGTTGGAGAGACCTACTTGAGTGAGTTCAGTGCCCATCAGGATGAGGAAGAAGAGACTCAGAAGCTTGCTTGCCGGTCGCATCTCTCGCTCCCAGCTCCAACCTCCGGGCATACGGATCCCCGGTCCTTTGGCGGCTGCGTGAAGTAGCTCTTCTCGGCGTTGCTGGCTTTTCTGTGATTTCCCTCTCTTCCTCCCTCAGTCCCCGTACTGTGCCTTTCAGTACCCGGAGAAGGCAGAACTGGGAATCTGCTTTGCAAAGCCTCCACTTTGCATATTTATTATACCCCCAGTTTCTCCCCTCGCCAGTCTCCTGAGCTAGGGCTGGCTGCTTTTCCCCCCCTGCTTCCCTCTCCTAATGGCTCCCCTGATCGCGAGGCATTTGCGAAGAGGGATGCACCGGAGCACGAAATGATGGGCTCTGTCTGCTATGCCAAAAGTTTGCTTGGAAAAGGGGGGAGGGGGCGGGCTGGCGCAGGGAGGGCACACACAAAGCGCGCGCGCACACGCGCGCGCGAACACACACACACACCCCCCACACCACACGCACGCACACACATACACATACACACCCGGGAGGTAGCCGCTGGAAGGGATGGAGGCTGAGACAGGATGTGACATCAGAAAGGAGGGGGAAATTTAACTCAACTCATCCAGGCAGCGAAGCAAGGCAAGACATTGAAGGAAGAGAAAAACCAGCATCCTCATTGTCTTCGCCGCGGGTCGGAGCAGGTATATTGCGGGCCAAACCTGGAAACTCCGAGGGCGACAAGGGACAACACTCGGCTGGGCAAATAGCGTCAGGCTCCCACTACCTGAAATCAGGAAGCTTGGGGACGAGGGAGAGGCCCCTGGAGGCAGGGGGACTTAGTGATGTGGGGGCCGCAGCTCTGCAGATGGCCTGACTTAGGGAGCAAGACTTCGGTTTCCCCAGGCGACTTACCATTGATACTCTTAGAAGTGACTGGGACAGAGTAGGTCACATCACAAAGGATGATGGAGACCTGAGAGAACATCTTGTCCAATCAGCTAATAATTCTAAGGGGATCCAACGAGATCACATATATAAAGTAATCTCTAATCTTAAAACCACCTAAAGGGTAGCTGTCTGACAGCTGGAGAAGAAAGCGGCGGCCCAAAGTCACACAAGAAATTACTTTTGTTATTGAGACTAGCACCCAGGTTTCCTGTTCCGCAGTTCAGTAAATGATCTTTTAACCACAAAATACTAGCAGGAGTTTCCTAAATGTCTGGTGAATGATAGTAAAAATGACTGGCATTTATATAGCACTTTAAGGTTTGCAAAGCACTTTGTGTGCATGTAAAATCTAATCTTTACATAGTACCTGCTATATGCCAGGTACTTTTTTATAAATATCATCTCATTTGATCCTCACAACAATCCACAAGGTAGATGCTATTATAATCACCAAGGGCAGCTACAAGTGGCCCATTGGAAGACTGTCTTCAGTTCAAATCTAGGCTCAGACACTTATTAGCTGTGTGACCCAGGACAAATCATTTAACCCAGTTTGCCTTAGTTTCCTCATCTATAAAATGAGGTAAAGAAGGAAATGGTAAGCCACATCAGAATCGTTACCAAGAAAATCCCAAATGGAGTCATAGTCAGACACAGCTGAACAATAACAACTGAAATGGTACAGAAAAGGAAATTGAGGTAAACAGTTAGTTAAATGACTTGCCTAAGGTCATATAGCAAGTAAGTATCTGAGACTGGATTTGAACTTGGTCTTCCTGACTCCAAGTCCAATACTCTATCCATTGTGTCACCTATCTTTCCCATATTTTCATTTGAGCTTCACAATAATTATAAGGCAAATGTTCTGAGTATTTTCATTCCCCTCTCCATCCCCATTAGAGATGTAAAACTGACACTGAAAGAATTTAAGTGTCTTTCCTGGGGTTACACAGCTAGTAATTGTCCAGGGCAGGCTTTAAACTTCAGTCTTCCTGAATCCAATGCTAGTGTTCTATCTAGTGATGCACAATGGATGATTGATAATGATAATTATTTGATGGATTGGTGAAGGATTAAATATCAGAATATAGAGCTCTAGGGATGACTCATTGAACTTGACTTTGTGGGTCCAGCTTTACCCCCATACCTACCCATCTCTGAGCACTTAATGGGATGCTTCCAACTCAAGAGTTGAATTCTTCTTCCAACAAAATCAGAGCTCAGAGACAACTCTGGAACCACTGGGGCAGTTGTTTTCTAAGGAGTAGCAGGTGAGCTCTAAAGATGTTGCATTAAGGATAATGCACATTGGAGGTTATTTATACCTGTGGCTAAGAACACAGGCTCAACTCGATAATGTTTCAAAAAAAATTGCAAGTTCACTTACAATGACCTTGAAATATTTTTCAGCAGGGGTCCTTGAGGATTCTATAAAACACATAAAATATAGTTATTCCTTGAGTTGGGATTCATTTGCCTGGGCTGAAATATGTCCTCTCCAGTGACCAGGGAGTGTTCTGAGTTTCTTACCTCCTTTTTGAATATCTAGTAATTCATTACTTCCATCCATTAGCATAATTGCCCTTTATTAGGAATGCCACCTCTTTCTTCACCCCCTTCAAGAGTTGTCTCGGTCCCACTCATAACATTTTTAGGGACATTGGAAACTGAATACTACCCAAAGCAGGATAGATTCACAAAAATTGTCTGACTCAATTTAGCAAATACGTACTGATAACTATTATGTGCAAGATCTTTTTCTAGGTATTGTAGTGGATACATAGGTGACTGGAATAATTCCTCTTCTCAAGGGGCTCATAGTTTTGGATTAAAGAGAGTTAAATGAAAAGAACCAGAATTTCAGAATTGAAAGGAATCACAAAGATCAAGTAATCTAACCTATATCTGAAAAAAAATCCTGTCTACAACATAACTCAAAAGTAGTAAAACAGCCTTTGCTGGATCATAAGTGAATTAGAATTTGTCACCTCCAAAAGCAGGTCATTCTTCTTTTGGAGAGCTCTAAATATACAAAGATTTTCATATCATGTCTAAATTTGCCTATCTACAACTTTTACCTATTTCTAGAAGTTCTGTTATCTGTATTCAATAATTTTAAAGGAATAGGTAGTGGGCATTTAGATCCCAAAATTTAGATCCCAAAGAGTCAGCATAGTTTTATCAAGAATGGTCCATGACAACTAATCTTGACTGAACCTGGACTGAATGGAAAAAAAGACTATATATGTTACTATATTTTAGTTCTTCAAGTATTTGAAGTCAGCAATCATATATCTCTAGGCTTTTTCTAAGCTTTATGTAGAACTTATAGGTGTCATTCCTAAAATGTGGTACCCAGAGCTAAATACAGTATTCAAGATTTGGTGTTAACCTAGAAGACTATAGTAATATTATTGCCTTCTTATTCCTGGATTCTAAATATCTCTAATCAGTCTAAGATCACATTAACTTTCTTGGATGTTATTGCCAAATACTTCAGAATTTTTAAAAAAGATAAACTGTTTTCTAGGCATGTCTTCTTCTTTTTTTATTATTATAGCTTTTTATTTACAAGATATATGCATGGGTAAATTTTCAGCATTGACCCTTGTAAAACCTTCTGTTCCAACTTTTCCCCTTCTTTCCCCACCCCCTCCCTCAGATGGCAGGTAGACCAATACATGTTAAGTATGTTAAAGTATATGTTAAATACAATATATGTATACATATCTATACAGTTATTTTGCTGCACAAGAAAATCAGACTTTGAAATAATGTAAAATTAACCTGAGAAGGAAATCAAAAATAGGCATGTCTTCTTTATCTTGTATTTATGAAGTTGATTTTTTGAACCTTGTTGTAAAACTATATATTAATGTCATTTTGCTCAATTTAAACTAATGCTATAATCTTTCCAAATATTTTTGAATTTTGACTTTGCTATTTAAAGTGTTAAATTGTCCTTAGTTTTGTGCCATATGCAAATTGGACGAGCATGCCACTTAATAAGCCAGCCATTAATAAAAAGTTTAAGTAACATAAGGTGCCAAGCATATATTCCAAATAAAGTTCGCTTTCTAAATTTGAACTATGTCTAGTGATTCAACTAATTTGAGTCCATTTCATTTTACTATCATCTAGTCCACAATTTCTCCAACTTCTTTTTTTTTATAAATAGAGTAGGAAAAGTTTTTTTCCTCTTATCTGCTTGTTTAGTAACCCTGCCCCCCCCCCAAAAGGAAATAAGGTTAGTTGTCATGGGCCATTCTCAATGAAAGCATCCTGACTGTGGGGTTGTACTTCATTTTCTGAATGCTTACTAGTTTTTCCTTTATTGATATTTTATAGAGTTCTGCTAGGAATCTAAGTCAAGTTTATTAGTCTATACTTTTCAAATTCCATTTACATTATGGGATCATAGATTTAGAGTCCATGTAGTCCAACTCTCTCATTTTACAAATGAGAAACTGAGGCCCAGGAAATCAAATTTTTTTGTACCATATTACCTTCTATCCTTTTTTGAACAGGATGTTAAAAATAAGAATGAAAGAAGGAAGGAAGAAAACACAAAGAGGAGGGATGGAAGAAAAAAGGAAAGAAAAAAAGGTGGAGGAAAGGAGGGAAAGTTAGAAGGAAAGGGAAAGACAAAAAGGAAAGGAATAGAGAATGCAGTTCATCTGGACTTGGTGACTTGAACTCATCAAGGATAGATAAGTGTTCTCTTACTGTCTTCTTATATTGGGCATCAACTTTCCACTAATCCTGTTTGTTATGTTTTTTCCAATCCAGCACTTTTCAATTTCTTCTTTATAGAAAAGAAAACAAAACAAAAAAAAAGAGTGAGAAAGTTTTCCCTTCTCTCCTCATGCCATGCATAGAATGAAAGTCAGTATTAGACTTTAGTTGACAACATAGCAAAGTGATAACAGTGGATGGAGTGCTGGGCCAAGAGTCACAAAGACTCAATTTACTGTGTTCAAATCTGGTTTTGGACACTTACTAGCTGTGTTACCCTGGGCAAATTCTTTAACCCTTTATTATCTGTAAAATGAGTTAGAGAAGGAAATGGCAAATCATTCAATTATGTTTGCCAAGAAAACCATAAATGGGGTCAAAAAAGCTAGATATCACTGAACAATAGCAACATCATTTTGTATTCTTCTTTCTTCCCAAAGAGCTAAATACTACTTTCTCTTGTCTTGAGTCTTGAGTCTTGAGTCTTGTCAACTTCAGTTCATTCTGAATTTTAGCTTTCTTGAAACAATTCTTACTAGACCATGCCATGTTTTTGCATTTATCCTCTATTGGGTCACCTTGCTTCTATATTCTTTACATATTTTTAAAATTAATGCCAGTTAAGAAGTTTATTGTGTTTCCAAACACTTGGATTTCTAAAAAAAAATTTTCTTTCCTCATTAGAATTGTTTCTTATTGTGTTTTATCATGATTTCATTCTTCTGAGTTTCCCACCCCTTCCCTAGTGAAATTTTGGTCCATGGGATATCTATCTCTTTGCTGAACTCTTTGAAATACATTCTCCCAAAATATTTAAGTGACTGTCAACAGCTTCTCAATTTTCCCATTCTTTATCAGAAAGTTTAAATGGAATGGTCCTATCCTTCCAAAATTTTCAATCATTTCCACCCAAATAAGCAACTCCATGGCTGAACAACAACAAAAGTAATTCATTCTTGTTGGTGAAAAGTCATATCTGAAGTAAATATTCTTCATGCTAGTTCTTCCAATTTAAAAAAAAAATTAAGTTGCCATTAATCCAAGAAATTATTAGCTTCTTTGCTTTTTACAGATTAAGAACTTCAGCAGATTTCCTTATTATTGAGATCATTTTCCCACAACTACTTTATCATCTTTCTGTGCCAGGATTCTAATCCATTTCTGAACTCTTTTTCCCCTTTTTGTCCTATTGGTCTGTAGTATATTTTAGTTTAGTATCACTTCTGTTTCTGTCTCCATTGATCTACACCCATATGTTCTCTCTCATATTTCCTCTTTTAGTTACTAGATTTCCCCATGGGCACATATCAGTCAATCAATTGACATATATTAAGCACCTACTATTTGTGAGGCACTCTGCTACCTGATGGAGAATACAAATCCAAAGTAAAACAGCTCTAACTTTAAAGGACCTTGTAGTCTACTAGAGAATAAAACAGTAGACAAATAAGAAAGCATGGAATATATAAGGAGAAATATAATACAGTGGGAAAATCCCTGAATATCCATAAAGAGGTTGCTATTTTTCAGTCATGTCCCAACTCTGTGTGATCCCATTTGAAATTTGCCATTTTGCCAATTTGCAAATGACAGAGATACTGGAGTAGTTTGCAGTTTCTTTCTCTAGCTCATTTTACATATAAGGAAACTGAGGCAAACAAAGTTAAGTGATTTGCATCTAAGTCAGACTTGAACTCAGGAAAATGATTCTTTTTGACTTCAGGCTTAGTACTCTGCTGATTGGTACCACTTAGTTGCTGTCCAAATGTAGGAACTGAGTTCAAATTCTCCAATTGCTACTTACTACCTCTTTGGCAAATCATTTCATGTTCCTCAGCTGTATAATGAGTTTAGACTAGATAATTGCTGAGGTCTACTAAATTTCTATACCTATGTTTCTTTGATTGTGATTTTAAAGTGATTTGGAGGGAGGGAAGGAAGGGATAAAAACAAACTAACTGGAAGAATAAGGAAAGGCATTTGAAGAAAGGGTCACTTGAGTAAATCTTGAAAGTTTAGGGAAGAAAAGATTTGATTTTTCTGACTCCCATCATAGTTGATGTGATTACAATAGATAAAGAGTTGCTGATAAGGTAAGAAGTCATTGATATTCTTTAGAAGTATGAATACCTGATGAAATCTGAATACAGATTGAAACATACCTTTTTTACTTTCCTTTTTATCTAGGTTTTCTTTTACTAATTACTAATATATGGAAATATATTTCACGTGACTATACAAATGTATAACCTCTATCAAATTTCTTGTCTTCTCAATGAGGGGGGAGTGGGAAAAAAATTTGGAATTCAAAGATTTTAAAGTGAATGTTGAAAATTGTTTTTACAGGTAATTGGGAAAATGATATAGCAAATAAATAATTTTTGAAAAAAGTATGACCATCTCTCTTGGGCATAATAGATAAGGACCCTGGGTTTGGTATCAGAAAGACGTGGATTCAAATCTCTTGCCTCAAGAACTTGTTAATTTTTGACTGAGAAAGTCAATTAACATCTCTCTGTGTCAGTTTCCTCATCTGTAAAATGAAAGAATCAGACTCAATAGGTCTTTAATGGCCCTTTTAGTTCTAAATTTATGATCCTTTGGTTGAGTTAGATGGAGGCCACTTTTCTTGTGCTATGCTGAAAATTGACCACAATCTTGCAGATCTTTAAAGAGCTAAGCCCTAGAGTTGAATTTCAATAGTTCTGATACTCAAGTCTGGAAACCCCCCCCCCCTCTGTCTCCCTCCCTCTCTTCCTCTCTCTCCCTTTCCCTCCCTCTCTCCCTCCCCCCCCTCTCTTTCTCTCTCTGTCCCCACACACCCTTCCTTCCCCTCTATCCATTGTCCATAACATTCAGCAGCACAGCTAAGTCACCCAAGGTTAAATTAAATTGTCAGTTCAAGTCAGCTGTATACTCCAGATGGAAACAGATACAGAAAGTCAGTCAAACATGACCAGAAGCAGCTTCAAGGAGTGGGACCTCTGGTAAAAAAGAAGAGAACATGCTGTGGACTCAAAGAGCTAGTTTGAGCAATTGAGAATTGAACTACAAAGAGGAGCAGATAATGGGGGCCCCAGCTGAGCAATTAGCAGAGCAGAGACACTGAACTAAAGGGAGAAGGAAGGGATGTTGTGAAGACTCTACTAAGAAAGAAAGGCCTTTGAGGAATTGCAGTTCTGAACTTGTGAGTTGCTTTTCACACATGTGTTCCCTATGTGTGTGCGATAGTACCAGTATATTCAAGTATGTACTTATCCTTTCTGTGAATGTTGTGTGTATTTGTAGTTGAGTATGAGATTAATGGGGGGATGTGGTTTGTTGATACTAGTAAATACCTTTATTATGAGATAATCTTGTCTATAGATGATTATTAAGAGTAAATAAGTTATGAATGGAGAGAGCCATTCATATTTAGAGAGAGAACTATGGGAACTGAATATTGATCACAACATAGTATTTTCACCTTTGTTGTTATTAGATATTTGTTTTCTTCTTTTTCACTTTTTCCTTTTTGATCTGATTTTTTTTGTGCGTCATAATAAATGTAGAAATATGTTTAGAAGAATTGCACATATTTAACTTATATTAGATTACTTGTTGTCTAGGGAAGGGAAAAGGGGGGGGGGAAGGAAGAAAAATTTGGAACACAAGGTTTTGCAAGAGTAAATGTTGAAAAGTATCTTTGCATGTATTTTGAAAATTAAAAAAGCTATTGCTATAAAAAAAGAGTAAACAAATTGTGATGAATTCATGAGATATAACTTTAGGAATACAGACCCATAGGATCAGAATCTGAGATAGCAGCCACTCTTAGAGAAGCCAACCCTCGAATGTGAATATGAGTTGCAGAAAGTAGCCAAAAGGAAGTACTATAAGAGAACTGAGGGTTCCTAGAGTCAAAAAAGTAAAGGAGAAGAATCGAGCATGTTAGTCATGAAGGACAGACTTGGTAAGGCATTGTGGTTGGAGATGGAATGTCCTAATCAAGTAATAAGCCAGTTAAAAACATGGTTAGATGCCTTGGAATAGATGGCAATGCCTACATACAAATATATGTGGGTATATATATATATATATGCACATACTTATATAAATATATACATATATTTACATATATATATATATATATATATATATATATATATATATACTTTCACACACTACATACCACTTGGTTCTTTTCTATTCATATCAAAGAAAATTCTAACCTCTCCTTAATGTTTTGCCTATCCTTAATGTATTTTATGGCAATAAAAGGGAGGTGTTTTTAGATGCATATTACTAGTATAAATTCTGTGCTATGTAAAGGAAGGGAGAGAGCAATGTAGTCCATGCAGCTTGTGTGTGTGTGTGAGAGAGAGAGAGAGAGAGAGAAAGAGAGAGAGAGAGAACACATGCAAGTACAAGTTCATATGCACTCATTTGCATTGGGCTATGGGGAATCAAGGAAAACATCAAAAAGCTGTGGTTTTTGAGCTGAACCTTGATGGAGGGGTATAATTTCAAAGACTGGAGTTGTTAGAGAGGATATTACAGGCAGTACAAATAAATAGCAGATAAATAAAGGATAATGAATAAAGATAGAGTCTGAAAGACCATCCCACAAATCTCTCATATCTTTTTTCTTGGACATTTAGCATCCATTGCATGTTTAATTCAGCTCAATAAAAAAGAATAGAAGAAAATGTAGATTGCAGAGGAGTGTAGCTGAGATGGCCAAGCATGATAATTCATAAAGAGATGAATGGATATAATTATCTCAGTAAATGTTAATGATGTTAATGATAATGGCTAACTTTTTTATATATGTGTTTGTAAAAGTATATATACATACATATACATGTACATATATACACATATATATGTACATATATACACATGCAAAATTTCATTTGATACAATATTATGAAGTGATTCCTATTATTATTCCAATTTTACAGGTGAGGAAACTGAGGTTGAGGGAAAGTGGCTTTCTTGGGGTCACACATCTAGTAAGTGATAATTGAATAATGAGAGTAGAAGTTTGTGATTTGTAATTTGTCTACTATAAAATTAAGAAGATCCAGTTGAAAAGGGACTGCACCCTCAAGTAACTGATCATGGCATTATTGTGCCATACTTTGCCACTCCAAACCCTGGGGAATTAGGGTTAGAGCCATCAGATTTCAGTCTATGCATCTAGGTTAACCTGTGATTAAGTTTTATGGTAATGAAGTCATATTTAAACCAATCCTTGAGACTTATCCCAAAATAATAGGAGATATTCTAAATGCTGAGCAAGTAATAAGTTCAGTCTCAGTGGCCCCAGAAATGCTGGCCCACTATATTTTTGGTTCCTTGAGGTTTTGAATCTTTGATGAATATTATTTCCTTCAGTTATGGTTTACCTTTGCTTCTGGCTCCATGAAGCTTGGGAATCTTTGAGACTATGCTAATAGCAGAGGAAAAGGAAAGTAATAATGATAGCAGTATAATAATAATAAGTATTTTTATAGCATTTGATTTCATTGTGTATGCCTCTGAAACCGGGATAGTATACGAGCTCTATGCCAGAAAACTGAATCACTTCTACTTTGTCTTAGGAGGAATCTGAAGATCACCTGGAAGGATAAGATATCAAACTAAACTGTCAAATATTACAACTCTACTTCAGAGAGCACAACTCCATCGGGCTAGCCACATTGTTTGGATGTCAAATATATGCTTGCCAAAAAGATTATTGTATGGAGAACTCACACAAGGCAAGTGCTCATAAAATGATCAGAAAAAGTGATACAAGGACACTCTCAAGGTCTTTTTAAAAGATCTTTGGAATTGATTGTAGGATGTGGGAGACACTGGCACAGAATCACCCAGCATGGCATGCCCTTCTCAGAGAAGGTGCTGTGTTCTATGAACAAAGGAGAATTGAATTAGTTCATAAGAAATATGAGATGTGCAAAGTTAGAGAAATCACCCCAAATGTTCACAGGTGTCCAACCTTTGGCAGAGCATTCTGAGCTCATATTGGTCTGATCAGACACAGTCAGGCACAGTATAACTTGATTCTAACAGCAAAGTCATTTTGGTCCTCTTTGAGAATGAAGGTCAACAACTGTTATCTCATTTCATCTTCACAACAGCCCTGTGAGGTGGTTGCTGTTATTACCCCCATTTTATAGATAAGGAAACTTGTTCAGAAGCACACGCAGAGTGAATGTCTGAGACAGGATTCAATCTCTGGTCTGCCTGACTCCTGTTTCATCTAACAGCCCCAAATTATTATGATACAGTAAAGGAGGTCGGATGTACCTGTCAAAATGCTTATGAAGTAAAAAGACTGAAAAATGGAAGATTCCCCGGGGCAGTAACCACAACAGTTTTCTAAGGGAATTGGTGATAAGAATTACTAACAAGAATAAAAAGTTTGAGGATCCTATTTCCAGAAAGTATGGAGAACAGAGAGAATTTTGCAGTGACTTGGTTATAATGTTTGTCTTTCTACTGGGACTAAGTCATAATTATCTATGCTGAAAGTGCAGATGAGTCTGCCTTCTAGAAGAAAAGCTAAGGAACTCAAGATAAGCTTTTCATTCTTGAGGTTATCAGGGGAAAGTAAGTATTTCTTTAAAAAAAAGTAACAATAAAAGCCTTTAATATAGAAAGAAGGAAGTTCTGAAGATTCAAAGTTCTGTGTGTCAGGTTCAGTGGATAGAAAATTTAGACACAAAAGAGAAAAAAGGGCCATTGAACAAGGCTCTTTCTGCAGAGGGAAGAGCTTGATGTTCAAGAATGAAGCAGCTACTGGTCCTCCAAGGACTGATGCTGGGAATCTTCTTCATAAAGAGTGTTTCCAGTGCTGTCAGGCAAATGATCATGCTATAATGCTCAGAGGAAGAAGAGGTGAATAATAATGACATTCCAGAGAGAAGCAATTTATTTTAGATTCCTACTCTATTCAAATCAGTATTAATCAATTTGATGAAATCATGTCAAAATTCTGTATATAAGTCCCAGAACTGTGAGTTGCAGATACTAAGTTCACGTGACTAATTATAGGAAGTTAGCTAAAGTCTCTCCACTCTTGTTTTGCCTTGTCATTGTGACCAAGCAGAGATCACAACTATATGGAAATCCCCCCAAATATTTTTTTGTATCTTTGGAACAATCATTTATCCAAAAGAAGCAGATGACCATCTTATGACCACATAGGTCACTGACTGACAGCTTGTACTATTTCCGCCTGCCCAAATTAAGGAGAAGTCTGAGGATCTTATATGGAGATATTCTTTGCTTCACCCAACTTGTGACTCTGCTGACATATTATTTTGCTTATTCAGTGAAGTATTCTGTATTTGGTACAGCTGTTCCAGATTGACTAGATATTTAGCCTTATAAAAACCAGGGCATGAAAGTAGATGGCATCTCAGATCCTAAGGAAGATCTGAGGGGCCCATGGATCCTTTAAAAAAGTGCCATTGGCTCAAACCTCTCTACTTCATTCTCTCTTATTGTAGGTGGAATAGTTTTAATCTCCACAGAACTCAGAAGGAAACTATTTGCTGACCTAAAAATAAAAACAGGAAAGTTTGTTATTCTTTTATTTTTTTGCAGTTACATATAAAAACAATTTTTAACATTTTTTTTTCTGATTTTGAGTTTTCAATTCTCTTTCCTTTTCTCTCCTCCTTACTCCTTGACACAATAATCAATTTTATGTTGGTTATACATATGCAATTATGCAAAACATATTTTCATATTAATCATGTTGGGAAAGAAGAAATAGATCAAAATAAAAAACCACGCACACAAAAAAATAAAGTGAAAAATAGTGTGCCTCAATCTTTCATTCAGACTCCGTCAATTCTTCTCTGGAGGTGAAGAAGATTTTTCACTATAAGTCCTTTGTAACTGTTTTAGATCATTTCATTGCTTAGAATAGCTAAGTTATTCACAGTTGATCATTGTATATACAAAGTTCTCCTAATTCTGCTCATTTCACTTTGTATAAGTTCATTTAAGTCTTTCCAAGTTTTTTGAAAACATTCTGATTGTCATTTTTTTTAACAATGTTATTTTATTTTTTAATTTAGTGCTTGTTATTTTTCATAGCACAAAAGTTTTTTCATTCTTTTATGTGGCATAACTTCCCATTTTATGTTTCCTTTCCACATTTCCTTTCTTTCTCATCTCTTAATTTTACTTTTTATATAACATCACTTCGTATTCAACCACACTGAGGCTTTCTGTCTATGTATACTTCTTCTAATTGTATCTAATATTGAGAATGTTTTTTGGTGTTACAAGTATCATCTCCCCATTTAGGAATAAAAATAGATCAACTTTATTGAAATCCTTATGATTTCTCTTTGCTATTTACCTTTTGATTCTTGTATTTGGAAATCAAATTTTCTATCCAGTTCTGGTCTTTTTGTTAAATCAGTAATGCTTGAAATTCTTCTATTTCATTAAATAAATATTTTCCCCTTAAGGATTATATTCACTTTTGATGAGTGGGTGATTATTGGTTGTAATCCTAGCTCCTTTGCTCTCAAAAATATCATATTCCAAGCTCTCTACTCCTTTAATGTAGAAGCCACTAAATCTTGTGTTATCTTGACTGTGGCTCTATATTTGAATTGTTTCTTTCTGGCTACTTTTGTTATTTTCTCCTTGACATGGGAGCTTTGAAAATTGTTTATAATATCCTGGAAGGTTTTATTTGGGGATCTCTTCTAGGAGGAGATTGGTAGATTCTACCTATTTCTATTTTACCCTCTGGTTTTGGGATATTGGGACAGTTTTCCTTGATAATTTCTTGAAAAATGATATCTAGGTAATTTTTTTTGATCATGGCTTTCAAGTAATTCAATAATTCTTAAATTATCTCTCCTCAATCTGTTTTCCAGATCAATTACTACTTTTTTTCGTTTAGATATTTCACATTTTCTTCTACTTCTTTCTCCCTTTGATTTTGTTTTTATTGTTTCTTGATGTCTCATAAAATTATTAGCTTCTAGTTGCCCAATTCTAGTTTATAGGACTTAATTTTTTCAGTGAGCTTTTACTATTTGGCCAATTATATTTCTTAAGGAATTCTTTTCTTTAATAAATGTTTGTACCTCTTTCCCCATTTGGTCAATTCTGTTTTTTAATAAGTTCTTCTCTTCAGTGGATTTTTGTGCTTCTTTTACCATTTGGCCTATTCTGTTTTTTAAGGTCTTGTTTTCTTTAGCATTTTTTTTGGGTATCTTCTTTACCAAATGGTTGATTCTTTTTTCATGATTTTCTTACATCAATCTTATTTCTTTCCTCAATTTTCCTCTGCTTTTCTTTTTTGATTTTAAAAATCCCTTTTGAGCTTTTCCAGGAATTCTTTTGGGGAAAGAGATCAATTCACATTTTTCTTTGAAAATTTGGGTGTAGATATTTTGATTTTGTTGTCTTCTTCTGAGTTTGTGTTTGATTTTCCCTGATACATAGTAATTTTCTATAGTCCAATTCTTTGTTATTATTGTTTGCTCATTTACCAGCCTTTTTCTTGACTTTTAGCTTTATATTAAATTTGAGCTCTGCTGCTGTTTTCAGAGTTAATTCAGGGATGGTGGTGGTTCTGTAAATTTTCAGTTCTTCCAAGATGGTATGATCTCTCCTAGAGATCTGGTCACTGCTCTCAACCTTTGCTCTGTTCTGTGAGAGACAACAAGCACTTTTTTTGTCCTGAACTATGATTAGGGTCCCTGCTTCTCTATGGTTATACATTCTAGTACTAATATTCCTCTTCACCCAAAGACTGTGATATAGAATTATGTGTGAGAAATGGAATAGAGTCTTGTTTCTAGTGCCAGCAAGTGGTCCTTTTCTCCTTCTGACCAGTTTTCTATATCCTTTATCAACTTTAGCTAAGAGTCTGGAAGACACCACTGTTAATTCACACACTTTCCCCCAAAGTTTGTTGCTAGCTTGCCCAGGTAAGGCCTGCATTGAACTGTGTTCCACTCTCACCGCAAAGACATGGACCTTTTCTGTTGACCTTCTTAGTTGTCTTGGCTAGAAAATTCTTTTGTTGGTTCTACCATTTTGCCCAGTGACTGGAGCACTATTTCTATCTTCCTGGAGTCTTCCAGACATGTACTAATTGTATGACCCTAGGTATGTCACTTAACCACTCTATGCCTCAGTTTTCTCAATTATAAAATGGTGATAATGACCCTCAAAGGATTGTAAAAAGTCTACAAATGAGAGACTATTTGTAAAGTCCTTAGCATGGTATCTGGCATATAATTGATGCTATATGAATGTTCATTTCCTTTCCCCAATCAATCTGTGCAAGAATGGATTGTGTTTTTTCTTCTTTTATTTCTACAGCATTCAGTTTGAATTCTTTTTTTCTATTGTTGTTTCCATTTTTAAAAAAGTAATATCTTCCTAGGACCAATTTTAATCGCACAGTAGTTACAGAAATTATGTCAGGTTTGGAAGAATCTTTTACAATCTAAGCAAAATGAAGTCTCATAGTTCTTTACTCTGCTATTTATATGTTGCTGTAATTTTCAAAAAAGCACATTCTACTTTTTATAGACCAATAAGTATAGATTTGATATCTACCAAAATTTCAGACTAGGTCATTGTTTTTGAGCATTTAAAGTCAAGATAATAATTCTAGGCACCAACATAGGTGCTTTCAAGTCATGACAGATACCCTTTTTGCATATGTTACTATTAGTTGAATTAGGGGAATGCTGTGCTTTGTTGTTTCTTCATCATAGATCTTTGCTGTATGTCCCCTTCTCTTTATTCATACAGCCGCCATGTTAGTAGGATGCTTTCATTATCTCATACCTTGACAATAGGCTTCTGGTCAGTCTCCCTTTCCTACTGTGATTCTTTTTTCATTCATATGCCAAAATGATTTTCCTAATGCACAGATCTGACTATGTCATCCCTTCACAATCCCTCTAAATAAGCTTCAGTGGATACCCATTACTTTCAAAATCAAATACAGAATCTTTTCTTTGGTAGCAAGGTAAAATAAGGATCCTAAGGCAAGGAAGTTCATTTGAACATATGATATCAATGACTTTGGTGCAAAAAGACCTATTATTGGATATGCCTCTAAAAATGTTTACTTAATTCAATAGAAACAGACAAGGTAAAAGGGGAGAGAGGATGCTGAGAAAACTTGAATTTGAAAGATAGATTTATGTGAGGAAATTCTGGAACCACAGAGGAGTAAAATGGTACAGAAAATATGGGTGAGAAATCCTGGATATAGAAGAGAATTGATATTTTAATTAGATCCTACTACACATCACTTAGAAAAGGAAACCAGATGAAGAATTTGGGAAACAAATAAGCCTGACACTGAGGCATTCTCAAGTCATATTCTATCATAATATAATATACTATATCATCATAATAATGATGATAAGTAACTTCAATTATTTGAACATTTACAATGCTATCTTTTGATCATAAACAGAGCACTTAAAACTAACTCATCTTCATGATGATTTTATTCTTCAAAAAAGAGGAACTAATGAGAATTTTTTTACCCATTTTTCATCAACAAAGTGGAACTAATTTTTAGATTGAAAATTGTAGAAACCTCAACAGGGAGAAAGGAGCACTCTATCATGGAATTTGTGATAGAGTAATCAAGGAAAACTAGGCATAATCTAAAATGCATCCTAGATTTGGAAAAAGAAGATTTAAAAGGACTCCAAATAAAAAGAGAAGTTAGGATCTCTTAGATTAGAAGTCTATAAGGGAAGCTATGATAGTCAGAAGGAGTAGGAAACCTTTAATAATGTAATTCTAAAGATCTAAATAAAAAAAACTTCCAAATGAAAGAAAAAAGAATGAAAAGTAAATGTGTACTCAGAAAATTCCATGACCAACTTAGATTTTAAAAGAACAGGTACAGAAGATGGAAGCAAGGGTAAAGGATGTTATTTCTGTGTTGTCTACTAAAATAATTTTTGGATTGGAGAAGACAAAACTAAGTAACTAATAAGGACTTGAAAATCAAGACAAGCAGGGAGATATGCAGGGGAGCAATTAGGTGCCTTTGATGAGTGTATATTTATAGGTCTAGATGAACCAACTAGATACCCAATGAATTGATGAATGCTAAGTTAGTCAATGATTACTGAAAGATCCTAAAAAGGAGAGAGATGTTATTTTTGTTGTCATTCAACCATGTCCAACTCTTCATGACTCCATTTGGAGTTTTCTGGCAAAGATAAAGAAGTAGTTTGCCTTTTCCTTCTACAGCTAATTTTATAGATGAGGAAATAAGGCAAAAGAGTGAGATTACTTGCTTAGAGTCACACAAATAGTAAATATCTGAAATCAGATTTAAATTTATAATGATGACTCTTTTTGATTCCAAGACTAGTTCTCTATGTAGTGTATTACCTAACTGCCCAAGGAGGGATACTATAGAATTTACAAAAAACAAAGTTCTAATCTTTTTTTTTTTAAAGGAAAAAGAATAGAACCTGCCTACTATGGACAGTCCAGAATTGTGACTTCTGGGTAAAATTTTAGAACATTTTAAAAGGATAATATATGAAAATTTAGAAAAGAAAGCAATAATCACAAGGGATTCTTATTTCCTCTTATTTTTAAAACATCACTAAATTTGTAAGAGAATACTAAAGATACAGTTTATTTAATTTAAACAAAACACTTGCCAAAAGTATCTCGTGGTGTTCTTGTGGACAATAATTAGAATTAGATAATCACATTATATGGATTCAGAATTGGTTGAGTTTCCAGATTCTTGGTAGTCTTAATTAGCAATCAATAACAGAGCAACAGTCACTAGTGAGATGTCTTAACGTATTTATACTTACCTTATGTTAACATTCATCAATGACTGACAGTTCTTATAGTATGTTTAGTAAGTTTTCAAATGACAGAGAGCTAGAACAACTAGCATGATAGATGACAGAGGCAGCACCCAAAAAGATCTCAACAGGGAAAAATTGGACTACATCTAATAAAACAAAGTATAATCTGGACAATTGTAAAGGTTAACATGGGACCAAAATTCAACTTCAAAAACTACAAAATAGGCAAGGCATATTCAGATAGCTCTTTGTCAAATAAAGAACTGAGAGTTTTAGTGGACATTAATATGAGCATATTTTTTCTCTCCATACATTATTGCTTTCCAACCGGCAAAACTCCTAGCAATGGGTAGTTATAAAGAGGGGGGCTTCAGTTTGATCTTAAGAAACACTTCCTAACAATTAAAGTTGCTCAGAAATAGAATGGGCTGCCTTAGGAGGTAATGGTTACCTTATCCATAAAAGTCTTCTTCAGGCAAGAGGCCACTTGTTTGAGATATTGTAAAGATCATAGGATCATAGTATTAGAGTTGGGAGAGACTTTAAGAGGTCTTTGAATTCAATTCCCTTATTTAAGAAATGAGGAAACTGAGGCCCAGAGAGGTTTAATTGGTTTGGCAAATGTTACAGAGCTAGTAAATCAGGATTTGAACCCTGACTTCAAGTCCAAAATCTATTCACTCCAATAGACTTGTTTTGAGTACAGTTTGGGCTATCTGGTATGGAAGTACCATTTGAAGTTCCCTTTCTACTCAGAGGTTCTGTGAAATTAAATTGGATTGAAGTTAAGTGGAATGGAGTGACATCAGCAGGGGTTCCAGCATCAATTCTTTATTAGGTGAGCAAGCCAAGAGTTTATCTGTAGTCCTGCCCTCTCAATTTTCTCTTCTTTTTCATTGTTCCTTCTTTCCTTTTATTTTCTTCCCAAAGAAGAGTGATCTCCTGTTCCCTGATCCCAGGTTCCTAGGTCAGTACCAAAGGGTGTCATTTACATTCCAGGTGCTTGTGACCAGATAGATTTCCATTTGGGGGGTTTGAAAGAATGGGTTTACATTTGGAAACAGAAGCTTAGAGAGCCAAGTGCTTATGAAACAGCAAGCCTTAGGGTGGATTATAGGCATGTTGGGGAAATACTGAATGGGAAAGGATTCCAACCTTCTTGGAATCACACAATGTAAAACCATATTACAATTGACTCAATTTAATTTATTTCAATATAACAAATATTTATTTAGGGCCTCCTTTGCATGGAAGGAGACCCAAATTTTGGATAAAACTAAAGTCCTCACCCTTATAGTATTGGGGGGTTTAGGATGAGAGATGGAGGGTAGATAATAAAATGGGAGAATACAAAAACTACATGCAGTTAGATGGCATAGTGTATACATCAGTTGGACTAAGACTGAAAATCAAATCCTGTCTCAGACACTTACTAGTTGGATGACCCCAGGCAGGTCACTTAACCTCTCTTAACTTTGTTTTCCTTATCAGTAGAATGGGAATAATAGTAGGACCTGACTCCCAGCCTTATTGTGAGGATCAAATGATATAACATATGTAAAGAGTTTTGCAAACCATAGATATACTAACTAGTAGGTATTACAGATAGCTAGAATAGCAAATAAGACAGGATAAGGACTGCTGTGTGAGGTGTTAGAGGAAAAGATTGTCCTGAGTGAGCTGGTTGGGGCTGGGGAAGAGGAGGATTTATTCTACATAATCTTCCAGAAAATAATTCTCACAGGTTCATCCAAAGCTGAAGGTTTTTTCAAATGCCTTCCCCTCTTCATTAACCTTTTCTCCCCAGAACTTACTGGGGCTGTGCTCTCAGCAAGCCATGTTCCCTGTCTCCTTCTCAGACAGCCAGCTCAATAGGCTGGCCCACTTTAGAAAGGCAGTGACTCCACAGGCTGTCCTCAAGGCCATGCCTAAGCATTGCCAGCATTTTGGAGAAAGAATGAGATGTATAATCTCTATTCTAAAAGTTTAGTGACTTTCCCAAAAGGGCTAAAGAGGTAGATAATACAAGATCTCTGAATTGTGTCCATGTAGAAGTAAACTCAGCATTCTATAGGATTCAATAAAGTAAAACCTGGAGGTCTCCTACTCCAACTGTAAGAGAGTAACCTATCTCAGTATAAGTCTGGAGTTTGCTCTTTGTTCTCTAAGAAGATCAGGATACCTGGGAGGCCGTCCCATGCCAGGCATGGGGATTGTATTTCAGTGAGGGAGGGCTATACAACCTCACTTTCTCTTCCAGAGCCAACTAGGTCCAGTGGCAAGATAGAGACCGGGACAAGTTTCCTAAGAAAGGAAGGAGTAAAGAGGTGACATTCTACTTCTGCCTAGAACAGCAAGTCCTAGTCCAGCTATCCACCTGCTTTCTTAATTACAACGATCCCAGCCATGATCACAGGGAAAGAAACCATTTTCCTTCCAAGACACCTTTGAAAACTAACAAATCAATAAATATCATGCTTCTTTAAGAGAAGTCTCCCAAGCACAGACAGCTTCTCATTAGAATGTGACACGGCAGTTGCTAAGGCAACAGCACTTACTTTTTTCCCTTTTCCCTCATTTCTCTATGAATTACCAAGCAAATTGGCACAGTCACTGAAACCAACATGAGTTATCAAGGCGTCTGTTCCTTGAGCCCTCAGGGTGCCAGCATTTATGGACCCTTTTTAACAGAGAAAGAGAAAAAGAGGGAGAGAGAAAGGGAGGGAGGGAAGGAAGGAGAGAGACAGAGAGACAGAGACAGACAGAGAGAAGGGAGAGAAGGAGAGGGAGAGGGAGAAAGAGAAAGAATCTTTGCTACTTACCAGGCATTTTGGGAAATATCTTTGCCAACTCTCTCTGAGTAGCCTTCCTGACCCCTCTTCCAATCAGAACCTGGCCAACTGGGGTTTGGGTGGCCAAAAGTCAACAATCTGGGGAGAAATCAGATATCAGTGCCAGAGAATTGTTTTTCTTTTTCTGAATGTTATCCCTTCCACAAAATTTGGTATAAAATCAGAGTGGTTTTTGAAAGACCTTTTTGTGTTTTCCATACTTTTAATGTATTAATTAGTCTAATTAATTGGAATGAGTTGAATCAATTACTTCAACAAGCATTTATTAAGCACTCTCTATGTATGAATAAATGAGTGAGTGAAAAAAGTGTTTATTAAGTGCTTCATACATGGCAAGTTCTTGCATTTCTGAGGCAGGATTTTTGTGGAGGAACAGAGATAATGGTGAAACAGTCTGTGCCCTCAAGGAGCTTATAGTCTATAGTGCAGGGAAGTCGAAGGAGCATACAAATAAAAAAAAAATAATAAAGTAGATGCCAAGTAAGTGCAAAGTAATTTCAAGAGTAGATATGTGTAGGGAAGCTTACTATCATTAGCCTGGATTGGGATTTGACTGTGTAAATCTATTTTACGATTTTTTTATGATTGCTTGCATAGTTCAATGCTAGTTCTTGAGTAGACTATGCACAGATCTAGACTGTAGCAAGAAGCGGTCCTCATTTGTGGCAGCCATGGTCTATATAGGCACCTGGGAACATCCTCAAACCTGAGCTCCCTGGATTGTTTGTTCTCCATTTGTCTTTCTACCATGGAAGCTCCTGTAGTTGGGAGATCTTTTATGCATGAAAACAATGTTATGTAGGATGTGTGAGGAAAAAGAGAAAGAGATATAAAGGCAGCTTGGTCTGGTGGAGAGAGAAATGGCCTTAGAGTCAGGAACACCTGTATTCAAGTCTTGCCTTTGTCTGGGTGACCTGAAACAAGTTACTTAGACTGCAGAGAAAATAAGAATCTCTAATAGTGAAGGGGAATTTCTTATACCAATTAAATCATAGGTCTGGTTTAATAAGAGAGAGAAACAGACAGACAGACAGAGACAGAGAGAGACAGAGATAGAGACAGAGTGTAACAGAGACAGGGAGACAGAGACAGGGACAGAGAGACATAGAGGGACAGAGATAGACAGAGACAGAGAGACAAAGACAAAAAAATCCCACCTAACATTTCCATTAACATTTGGGTTTTCCTTACCTTCCTTCCCACATAAAGCATTCTAACCATGCAAGTTTTAAGATCATAAATTTAAAGCCGAACAGGACCTTAAAAATCATTCAGTCTGACTTCCTAATTTTACAGATGGAGAAACTAATGTCCATAGAAATTAAATTACTTTCCCTATAATCCCAGGTCTATCACTAATTTCACTGTGCCTGGTTGCTTTTAATTTGAAGCACTTGACTTTCTTTTTTTCTTTTTTCTTGTTATAGGATGTGTAGGTCATGTTCCATTTTCATATGTTGCTGGTCATTCTCTATGCCATCAGTAGTACTGGTGGCCAGACAGTATCTCACGTGGTTCTTCAGAGCATTCTAAACAGAGTAAATGATAATTTGAAATGTGCCTTACAGAGAGTGACCAAGATGATGAAGGAGCTTGAAACTACATTTTATGAAGATCAGTTGAAAGCTTTAGGATAATTAGCCTAGGGATCTTATATGGGATCAAGAGGGAGTAAAATTAATTTTTTCAAATAACTGAAAGCTGTGTGCTTAACATCAGCTCTCATTTACCCAGAACTTTAGTTTTCAAAAATCTCACAATCTAAAGTAAGTGGTAATAAAATTAGCTGATGTTATTACAGTGTTTTCAACTTTGCAAGGAACTATAGAACACTTTTTTTTTTCTAGTAGCACCAATGAGCAATACTGTGGAGGATAGATTTGGTCACTAATATTCAATCCTTCCTTCAGAGTCATATCCTTCCTAAGCCTTTCCTATTTCTTCCCTGAGGAAAGGTCTAGGTTTAGGTTGTGAGCTTTACTCTGATTACAATTCTTTCCTTCCTACCCTCTTTCTCTCTAAAGATTTAACCAGGCATACCTTGATACAAAATCAGCTTTTTTTTTTTTTTTTTTTTAGAATTTCAGAGGCTATAGAAAAATCATGAGCCCCACAATGGTCCCTTATTTTATAGAGTTTATAATAAAAGAAAAATTATTTGCATAATCACAATAGCTTGTAACCTCTAGTTAGGAAATTCCTAACATTCAACGCAAAAGTTTTGCTCACTCCTCTATAAAATTTTTGTTCTTTAACTAACCCTATAGCAGCAAAAATTAGGATGCAGAAAATGTATCAATAAAAGAAGCAAAGAGTATATTACAGTATTTTTTTTTACTGGACAAGAATGGAGAGGGAAATTGGAGAAAGTACAAATCTCTCTATTAAAAAACTTTTCTCAGTTTTTAAAGAAATATATACAACTACTAGATTTAACCAAAGTCTTCTACTCCAAGATGCCGGAAGGAGTCTGATAGATCTTTTCAATTTTTCCCTTCTTTACTGCACTTTAATCTTCAATTTACTTTCTCTTCTTGGTTCCTCCTTTTGCAGGTTCTGTACACACATCTGTACCACCAATCTAGCTCATCTTGTTAACTTTTTGGCAGGTCTGGGGATGATATCTTTTTATTGGTGCTCCTCAGCTTTTGCCTTTCAGTCTATATATCTAGACAGTGTGGACTATGTGTGATCCTTTAAGAACTCCTGAGCATGACTCAAGTCTTCCTTCTTGAATTTTATGGAATGCTTGATTCTCCGAATTTCAATTCCTTCAATACCTGTCAGTTCTCAAATCTCTATTATCTCTCATTCAATCCTTAAGGACATCTCTGTGGGAGAAGAATATAAATATTATTACCCCAATTTAAAAATTAAAGTTCAGTGACTTTAGATTGATCAGATGGGTAGTATATGTTAGAGACTAGAGTCAAGTCTAGGTCTCTTATATTCCTGACACAAAAACGCTTTTGTGTAAATATTATAATCACAGTTTTATAAACAGGATAATTGAAGCTTGGGATTTTTTCCTAGAATCCCACAGCTAGCAGGTATCCAGACCGGGTCTAAATTGTATTCCCTAGACTCTAAGACCAATACTTTTTCTTCATTATGTGAAAGAGGGAAAATTATTTTTATGGTTCCAAAAAACAAATCAGAACCAGTTATAGGTAAAGAAATTTTGATTTGGTTTAAAGAAAAAAAAACTTTCCATTGGCTTCCTGTGGAACTTGGACTACATGATGTCTAGGACTCCTGTATCTCTGGGATCCATATTGGCTATGTAATCTTGGGAAAGTCATCAACCTCTCAGTGTCTTGGGAAACTCCTCAAAACTAAGTTGCCAGGAAAATGTCACGTTCAATGATAAAGAGAGTTTCTCATCAGGGCTTCCTATATTGATGAAACCACAGATCTTGTAAAAATAAATATTATCTTACAGTCATACAACTCTTTAAGATTTATAAAGCACTTTTTATATGTCATTTTAAGCCTTTCCTGAACCCCTATTTGCCAATGCATTTCTTTAAACTTGTATTGATTTTATATATATTTTGCATGCACTTATGTATGTGCATGTTGAACATTCTGTATATATTGTCTCTTTTTAAGAATAAAAGATCTTTGAGGACAGAGACTTTTTCATTTTTGTTTTTGTGTCCCTACTGGCTAGTATAGTGTTAATGAATATCTCTTGATTATTTAATTAATTTTACTTCACACTCACAATGACCCTGTGAGGTAAGTGAAGAAAACATGGAAGATTATAATATATTTTGATTTTTAAAAATAACCTAAAAGGGTTAAATATTTAATATATATATGATTACTTTTTGGAGAACTAAGAGAGCCATCATATCTCATTCTCTGGGGGCTCTAGATCATGAAAGGATCTAGATTGTAATGATTATAATGATCTAGAACAATGAGATTTATTGGACAAGTTCTGGAGTTGAGAAATAAACAAAGAAATCATTAAAATAAATGTCAGTAAGTTAATATTTTTAGCTTTGAGTTGGGGGAGGAAAAAGAAGAAAAGGTATTTTTGCACATGTACATTTTGCTACCTATTACCTATCCTCTGAAAGACTGAATACAGCAGTAATTGTCTATAAATCTTCCCTAGTTTCTTGAAAAACTGAAAATGTTGCTGATCTGCTTGGAAATGTAATTCATGTTTTTGTGCTTACACACAGAACTGTAGGCTGTCCAAAATGGAAAGAGCCCTAGGGATAATCTAGTTCAGTCTCTCCAAGTAAGGTTGGAGAAATTCAAGTACAGAGAGGAGCAGTGCCTTATATGAGACCACAAAGCTGCCACACAGGGGCATAAGCAGAACTATAACCCAGGTCTCTTTTCTCTTGGTCTAGGATTCCTATTGATTTTTGGAAATGACCCATGAAATTACACCTCCCCAAATGGAAAAGGAAAAAAAAGAAAATGTATTCCTGTAAATGTATCTCAATCTTATTTTTAGTTTTCTGTCTAGCTTTCATTGGGCGGGGGGGGGGGGTTGGCTTTTGTTTTTTGAGGTGGTCTTTTTTCCACTTGTCATTGATGTGAGGTCAGGCATTGAGGCAGATAGACTTCAATGCATTCATTGATGCTTTTGAGAGCCAAATAGGTCAGCACCACCAGAAACATTTGAAAATGACAAGATTCAACTTCCTTCCCTGGAGGGAAATAATGTGAAGTACTTAAAGAGTAAAGGAGATTAAGCAGATAAAATAAAAGTTTCACTGTCTGGAAAAGGAAAGAAAACAAACCAATTTCTATAGTTTCTATCTTTCATGAAAGCTATGTCAGCGTAGGTCAAGGGAAATAGGAACATTAAAAGAATTACCAATATAGCTCAGGCGCCACACCTCCTAAAGAGAAATTCAGCAAGGGGAATTGGTTTAGCCATATTGGTAGACAAATCAATTCGGAGCTCAAGAGATAATTGATTAGCTCTCCACCTCCATGTGGTTCGCCCAAGTCATCACAGAGTTCTAACTGTGCCACTTCAGCAAAATAATAAACAGTTCCTAGATGTAAGAGTTGGATCACAGAACTAGAAACTCTTTGAGTTTAGATCTTATTTGGTGATGTATTCAACTGAAAGGATGATTCAAAAGACATTGCAAAAACAGTTATTGACAATTCATGAATATCACTTCAGATTAGGATTGAGTTTCCCTTGAAGTATAAGAAGAGATCAAAGGGAGATTGGAACAAGAAGGAAGAGAGAAATCAGGGAAGAGCTCCTTGGAAGAAGTCAAGAAAAAGTTCTCATAAAATTTAATTTAGTGAGTTGAGAAATATAATCCCCACCATTATAACTCAGGGCTATTTTGAGCCTAAAGAAAAGACTAAGGCCATGGTTGTCAGAAGCAAATTTAGAATAATAGAATGTTAAATCCAATCCTTTTATTTTACATATGGGAAAGCTGAGGTCCAGAGAAGAAAATAAATTACTTAATTAGAGATTTTTAGTCTTTAACATTTTTGTGTTAAAAAACCAAAAACTTTGTTTCTAAATTGTCTCTGACATCTGGATGTATTCCATAGTGTGTACTACTCAGTCTTACACATGCTAAGTGCTCAGTTAATGTGTATTGAATAAATGTAGATGTTTGTTATCAAAGAAAACCAGCTTAATCATAACCCAACTTTAGTCCATTTTGTAATGACTTGATAGTTTTTTTTTTAAATTGGGAACATATTCTTCCTTGGGCATGGATTAATAGGAGATGATTAAAACATTTACCAATCTGCAGTTAGGACCTAGTTGAAGTAAAGTAGCAAAAAATTCTCTTTACAAAAACCACTTCTAAAGTATTAAGTTCTTGGCATCTTGTCTGATTCATTATGTATTTCTAGCCTCTCATTTTAATTTTGAATACAACTTAGTATTTTAGATATCTTTCTTATAGATGTCATCCATTTTGCTTTTCTCTTTCCTTTTATTGGTTTATTTAAGCCATTTACAAATAAGATTCGAATCCCTAAGTTTTCATTTTCTTCTGTTCATTTCTTTTGCATTGATAATTATCCCTTTTCTTTTAATAATCAACACTTTGATTGAACTTGCAGGGCAAAGGAGAGATGAAGATAAAACACAGAGTAGAAGAAGCATGGTTTGAAGGAGAAGGCTGAAAAGTGAGTTTCAGGCAATCTCTCTATTATGAAAGACAGGGCTACTGGACTACAAATGGCAAGCTTACTATTCAGTCCCATTTGTGCATGAGTTCATTTATAGAACTCACTCCAGGCTTTGTTATTGTTGTTCAGTGATTTCAGTCATGTTTGACTCTTTTTGACTCCATCTGGGGTTTTCTTGGCAAAGAAACTAGATGGTTTTTGCCAGTTCCTTCTCCAACTTATTCTACAGATGAGGAAATTGAGGCAAATAGGGTTAAATGACTTGCCCATGAGTGAGTCTCTGAAGCTGGATTTGAATTCAGGTCTTCCTGACTCCAGACTCTGCTCTCTATTCATTGTACCACCTAACTGCACCCACCCCTTGCTATTTTTGTTTTAGTTTTTGCTTTATTTATTTAGATCTTTTTTTATTTTGTAGTGAGTTCTTCTGATCAACCTTGCTAAAGTCTATATATCCTGCTTTTGGTGTATGTCTTGCCTACCCTTCTTGATGGTACAATTATTCTCAGATGTCTCTGCTTTGGGTGTAAGATGCAGTCCTGTTTTCCATTCCTTCCCTTCTCATATACAACTCTAGTTGCAATAAGATTATTAAAATCAATACATGTGCTATAGAGCTATAGGAGAATTATAGACTTAACTATCAATCAGCTATCTCAATGTGTATCTAGAAGAGTGCCTTGCTCATTGCTAATTCTTTATTGTGCTAAAAAACAATTTGGTAGGAGATGGGGCAGATATTGGTATAGGGAACTTTCAAAGGAGAAAGTACTTGTACCTGAATATTGACACTTCCTCTGCAATCCGTAATCTTGAAAGACTTGCCTGGGACTCTGCTGCCTGGGTTGTACAAATAGGAGGCATCAGAGATGAAACCTGAACTCCCACCTTCCTGACTCTATTATGCTTTCCAGCTAATATATTACACTGCCTCTCTTACAGTCTATTACACTTCTATCACAATACTTGAAAAGGTTAGTATTTAAATCTCATCAAATGAAATCTCATGCATTTTAAAAAGAAATAAATGTAATGCATTCACACATAGACATCCCCTAGAATGTTTTTTCTTCTTTTTTTATTATAAAATACATGCTTTTTTTCTGCCTCATCCTCTCCACATTGAACTCTCCCTTGTGATAAAGAAAACCCAAGGTTGTGCCCCTGTTGTTCCATCTACCAGATCCCTGTGACATCAAAGCATCCAGGAATCAGTAGAACAAGTATAGTAATTTAGCCGGGAGATGAGTTTTCACAGGAAGAAGTAAGGTGCCAACCTTGAATTTACAATACAGTGTGAGTTAGCAGTCAAATCCAATGGACCAAAATTCTAAGAATAGGGGAGAAAGGTAGGTAGGAAAACCCAGGAAATCACATCTTCTTTTCCTCCTTTCTTTTATTCAAGGAACATCCATCAGCCCAGAAAAATAGTCTATAAAAGTAGGAGAAGTTAATGGAGAAATTGACAGACACTAAAATAAATCCTATGAAAGAAATCAGGAAAAAACCCAACAACAGCAATTTCTATATCCCCAAAGTACAAGGGACTACTATAGGACAGAGAAGTCACCTTTAGTAGAAGTCTGCCTGCTTATGCTGGATGAAATTAGTTGGAATGGGATTAGTTCTGTACAAGTTTAATGCAATTCAATTGAACAAATATTAAAGTGCTTACTGTGTACAAAGTATTCTGCTAGATGCTGGGAATACAAACCTGAAAAAGTAATTCCTGCCCTCAAGAAGCTTATTGGAAGGAATATAATCCATACACGAATAAATAAATATTAAATAATTAGAAGAGGGAGGAACAATGGCAATGCCAGAGCTAGGAACTAGTAGTCTGATGTTCTTTGAAAAGGCATTTTTATCTATTTCGGTGCTTTTGCAAACTAGCCCCATGTATAGATGTTCTTCCTCCTTATTTCTGCTACCCCAGATCTCCAATTCCCTTCAAGGTCTACACCAAAGATTACTTCTTATGAGAGACCTTTTCTGTTCTACCTCACCACATCCTGAACTTATAATGTAATCATTTTGTGTATATTTAAAATATTATTTTTCTGAATTTGAAAATAATATTGTATTTACTTCTTTGTGTAAATGTTATTCTCATCCTCCCTTCCCCCATTCCAGTAGGCTATTTAAGAGCACAGACAGTTAACTTTTTGTCTTTATATCCCAGTGCCTAGCACAGTGCCATGGCATTATGGTTTATTATAGGTACTGCCGTTGAACTAGTTATCTCTTTCATTTTTTTCCCATTCCAGCTCATATTACTTCAGGTCTGAGTGATTGCAATGTCTTTTGATTGGCTGGTGCCTTGTCACTGATTCAATCTAGATACAGAGCCAGATTCCATTTTTTTTTTTAAAAAGTCATTTTTCCCCAAGTACATGCAAAGATGATTCTCAATATTCACATTTGCACATTTATGTTCCAAAATTTTCTCCTTTTCCTCCTGCATCCCCCTCCCTAGGACATCAATTTGATATAGTTTACACATATATAATTCTTCTAAACAAATTTGTATATTTGTCATGTTGCACAAAAATAAATCAGATCAAAAGGCGAAAAAACAAAAGCAAGGAGAAAAACAAGCAAATGAACAACAATAAAGGTGAAAATACTATGCTTTGATCCATATTCAGTTTCCATGTTATCTCTCTGGATGAGAATGGCTCTTTCCATCACAAGTCTATTGGGATTGCCTTGAATCACATTATTGTTAACAACAGCCAAGTACTTCACAGTTGATCATCACTTAATCTTGTGGTTATTGTGCATAATGTTCTCTTGGTTCTGCTCATTTTTTTCAGCATTAGTAAGTCTTTCCAGGTCTTTCTGAAATGAGCTTGCTCATCATTTCTTTTCCTTTTTTAATTAATTAATTTTGTTACAAATGTATATTCATATTTTTCATATTTCCTTATGAATCATGTTAAGGGGGAAAACCATGAGAGAAAAAATAAAATAGAAGAAAAGGGGGAAAAAAGCCTGTTATAGTTGATCATTGCCCAATCTTGCTTTTATTGTGTACAATATATTCCTGGTTCTGCTTGTTTCACTCAGAATCAATTCATGTAAATCTTTCCTGACCTTTCTAAAATCATCTTGTCCATCATTTTTTATAGAACAATAATATTCCATTATTTTCCTATACTGTAACTTATTCAGCCATTCCTCAATTGATGGGCATCTACTCATTTTTCAATCCTTTGCCACCATAAAAAGCTGCTCATCATTTCTTACAGAATAATAATATTCTGTTACATTCCTATACCATGTGAATTATTCAGCCATTCCTCAGCTGAAGGGAATCTACTCAATTTCCATTTCTTTGCTTCTACAAGCATTTTTGCACATGTATGTCCTTTTCCCTTTTTTATGATCTCTTTGGGGTACAGACCTAGTAGAGACATTGCTGGATCAAAGGGAAAGTACAGTTTTTTAGGCCTTTGGGCATAGTTTAAAATTGCTCTCCAGAAGGGCTGGATAATTTCACAACTCCACCAATGATACATTAGTCTTTCAGTTTTCCCACATCCCTTCCAGCATTTATCATCATCTGTTCCTGTCATCATAGTCAGTCTGAGAGATGTGAAGTGGTACCTCAGAGTTGTCTTAATTTGCATTTTTCTAATCAATAATGATTTAGAACTTTTTTATATGATTAGAAATAGCTTTAATTTTTTCATCTGAAAATTGTTCATATATTTAGATCATTATTAATAGGGAATGACATATATTCTTACAAATTTAGGTCAATTTTCTATATATTTTGGACATAAGCCCTTTATAGAAACACAGGCTATAAAATTTTCCACCCAGCTTTCTGCTTCCCTTCTAATTTTGGCTACATTGATTGATAAATGATTGATCATTGTACATTGGGTACATTGATTGATTGATTGATAAATGATTACATTAAATTAAAAATTTTGGCTACATTTTGCTTGTGCAAACCATTTTTAATTTAATGTAATCAAAATTAACCATTTTTCATTTTATAATGCTCTCTAGTTCTTCTTTGGCCATAAATTCCTTCCTTATCCACACATCTGAGAGGTAAATTATCCCTTGTTATCCTAATTTGCTTATAGTATTACCCTTTATATCTGAATCATGAACTCATTTCAACTTTATCCTTGGCATAGGGTGTTAGATGATGGTTAATGAATGCCTAGTTTCTGCCATACTATTTCCCAGTTTTTCCAGCAATTTTTGTCAAATAGTGAGTTCTTATCCTAGAAGTTGTAGTCTTTGAGTTTATCAAACACAAGATTACTATAGTCATATGACTATTATTATAACCTATTCCACTGATTCACTACTCTATTTCTTAGCCAATACCAAATGTTTTGGATAACTGCTGCTTTATAATATAGTTTTATGCCTGGTACAGCTGAGTCACCTTTGTTTCCATTTTTTTCCCATGAATTCCCTTAAAATTCTTGATCTTTTGTTCTTTTAGATGAAATTTATTATAATTTTTTCTAGCTCCATAAAGTAATTTCTTGGCAGTTTGTATATGGTACTGAATAAGTAGATTAATTTAGGTAGAATTATCATTTTTATTATATTAGATCATCCAGATCTAATCTAATCTAATCTAATCACCCCAGATTCTATTTTTTTAAAAACTGCTTTTTGCATGTACAAATCCTCTCATTACCCTGCTCAAAAGTCTGTAACAGCTCCCTATTGCCTGTAGGATAATAGGGCTCAGAAATAGAAGATGAAGATAGTTTTTTCAACTTATGGATATACCAGTTTCGCTTATCTGTTTTCCATTCATCATCACCTGAGATGGTGATAGGCTTTTTGTTTTGTTTTGGATTAGTTTTTTTGAGAGGGAGGGCAGAAAGAGACTGAGGGTGATTCAGAAAATCATCCCTTCATTTTCTCATTTGGGGTCTGGATTCTACCATCAGGACTCTGGTTACTCCTCATGACTAGTGGTACTCTCACTCTTGGAGTAAATTCCTCGTCAAGAGAACAGAAGTATGAGGAATACAGTACACAGGTATACTGGCTTCTATGTTCCTTCTTCTTCCTACTGCTCTGGAGTTGAAGGCTTTTCCTCTAACAAATAGGTAGCAAGAGTTTGTGGATGCAGGGAATATAAAGAGATTTTTTTGTTTTGCTGCTTTGCCATTGAAAATGTTAACTCCTGGGAGTATTCCACAGGCAGCAGCCATTGACTGCTTCAGCCACCTTTATGGTTCACAGATGAAGCTGTGGCAAGAAAGCTGAGACAGATCTTGGGAGCAGAGATAAGATCTAGCCAATTGGGGAGGCAAGGATGGAGTAGGACAATTATGGTATCTATAGTAAAACTTTTAAGGGTAGATGGGAATGCCAAAATACTGTTTTCCAGTATTCATCCCAGTCTCATCATTTCCACTGTTTTAGTCCATCTGCAGCCTACCCATTGCAACATTTCCTTACTGAAATTTCTTTTCCCTTTAAACCCAATTTTCACAATTTGTGAATATAGAAGGACACAAATATGGATTGACAGACAATTTCTTTGAAATTTTATGGTCTGCTAGACTATATGGCCACAAAAAATTTGATAATCTGCCTAATATCAATATGGAGCAATGCACTTAACCTTTTCTTGTGTCCCAGGCCCCTTTGGGAGTTTGGTGAGGCATATTAACCTCTCAGCAGAATAATGTTTATAAATGCATAAAATAAAATACAGAGGAATATAAAAGAAACAAATTATATTGAAACTAAAATGTATTTTTTTCGTTTAAGTTCATGAACTCCCTAAAAATCTTGCCATAGATGGGGAGAATATCTGTAGATCCCAGCTGAAGAACACCTGATATAGAGGGTAGAAACTGAGATCAGAAATTTCAAGGACAAGGGAGGTAGGGAAAATCATTGAGATATCCAACAGACTGTTAGTTGGTGTGACAGTGCAGTTTATGATCAAAAATAAGAGACTATAGTCCTTTGTTGGTTAGTGGCAAAATGATATCCCATAGATTTGTGGGAAGCAGAACATTAGCTACTTGTACGGCTTGTTTGGCACTTATATCATGCAGCAGACCCAGTCCACATCCACATAGCCTGTACCTGGCCATATTTGGATGGAAAAAAAATGAAGCTTCAGACAGGCTAGAAAAGTTGTTCAAGGTCACACAAGTAATAAGTATCATGACTAGTATTTAAAAGAAAAATTTCTAATTATATCTGTTCATTCCATCAAGTCCAGACTTCTTAGCAAACATCTTAGTCCAAACTTCCAGTCCTTCCAGAGTCTAGCACCAGAGTCTTTAACTTTATCTTCTACAATTCCTCTGCACAAACCCTGTCTGCTCCAATTAAATGGGTTTCTTTATCATGTATGAATTTGCTTTTTTCCTCTAGCTCTATTGACTTTATTCCTTTCTCACTTTGCTCTAAATTCCAGAATGACATCCTGCCTATCTTTAAAAAATTATCTCACAACTAAATGAATATATTTATGTTGGCCAATTCTCATGAACTCATTTCTTTGCACAGGTCACATCTTATATAGATGTGACATTAACCATCCATATGCTTTTCACTCCATTTCCCAGAGTCCTAGAAATAAGTCTAGATCCTCTTCTCTTGCTAGAATTTGAAGTAGGGGTATGCTACTAGGAGCAAGTAGGAATATACATGTTCTCAGTCTTCTGAGGGGGCAGTACAGGTGAAATTTGTTTTATAGGTTTTTGACTTTGGTGTTGGTTGGGGAAGATATGAAAGAGTATTTCATGTTATATACTATTGAAAAAATTGTTTATTAATGAAAATATAACATAAGAAAAAAAGAATCCAGGATTCACATTAATTCTTAGTATCATCCTTGAACAACACCCCCAGTATAGTTTATCTCTGACACTTTTCCCTACCCCCTACTATATATTTTTCAGCTTAGGCCATATCTAAACCTTTAAAACCACTTCTTAAAGTAGTTTTAAAACCTGAACTTTAAGGGGAAACTATTAATATGCTTAATTAGGGTTAGTTGTGGCTTAGGCAACAGAAAAGGGGTAGGAATGGAAATTGGGTTTCACATGGAGCTTGGAAAACCCATGAGAAGCATTGAGATTTCAAAGATGTGTAAGATTTCTCTTCAGGAAAAGCATAGAGATTTAGGATATAGAGATCAGGACTACATCTCTACAAGTAATATGTGAAGACAAGCCTTAGACTGGAAAATTGATTTGCCAATGAAAATCGCACTAGAAAGACTTGACTCCTCATCGAGAGAAAGATGAGATTTGTCACTTGACCAAGAAAAACTATGTGACACTGGACAAATCATTTTACTTTTCTGGACCTCAGATTCTTTATCTATAAGTCACCAAGATTCCCCAGAAAGCTACTCTTGGTTCCAAGTACTACAATCATACAGAGAAGTGTGAGTCAAGAGAGTCATTTGTTAAAGAAGTGCCACATAAGCCAAACAATAGAGACATTGAAAATGGCTAACACAATATTATAGAAAGTTTGAGTAGATGTGAAATATTTATGAATTCATGTGGAGCGGGGGACATACTAGAACCCATGAGATTTTTTGTCATTTATCTGAAAGGGTAGATTATAGTTTTGGGGTAGGACATCTGGAAATTGGCAACTAGGTCCCTCCAAAGAGCTATAAAGAAAACTCAGAACTAATGTTGCAAAGAGAGACACTGAAAAGATGAGGAGATGCATGAGTGGGTCTCCAGGTGCTACAAGTAATATAAATAATAATCCTTACCTTGTGCATATCAGTGAGTTTCCTCTGCACCTGGCACAAAATCTCAATAAATGTTTATTGAATGACACATTTTTGTACTGTTAAGAAAATAAGTGAATTGTCCTTTAAGCCAACATAAGTTTCTATCTTACATATACAAGGATATTTTAACTAGGAAAAAAGGAAAGAAAACAAGTTATTTCTCCAGCTCCATTCAAATGATCAGGCATCCTGTTAATGTGGAGTTCTCAAGGGCACCCACCACTTTCCTCTAGCACTTCACTTGTTGAACTAGTTTTTATCATGTTTAAAGGAGAGAAATGTGAAACACACCAAAAGGGCCTTTCATCTTAAGACAGTGGCTTTGATAAGTACTGAGGAATGACAGCTAAGGACCTGTCTTTCATTTGCTGTAATGTGGAACTGCCTGAAGGTGTGCACACCCACTGGGAGATAGCAAAGGGAAGTTTTTATCAACTCCTAATTGAGAGCTCACCCTAAAGCACAGAAAGTCCAGCTTGACTCTAATGTGGCAAGTCATTTTGCTGTCTAGGAGCCAAAGGAGCTGCCTTACTCATAGGGCTGGACTAATCTTTTGCAATCTCCTCCCAGTTACATCATAGTTTTCCTATTTGACACCCAAGTCAGCAAACTCTCAGGGAAAGAACCCATCCCTTCTTTGGTATGAGGGGCTCTGAGCAGATTCTGTCTACCCTTTGTCAACTGTGCTAGTTGAGGCTCTGGTTGTATTCATCATGTAACTTTGCTTGAGACAGCTCAGAGAATCCTTTGTTGAATTTTCAGCAAGAATATTTGCACCTCAGAAATCAGCAAATACTGCTTATCAGAACTTGATTTATTGTTTTGTTGATTGTCTAGAACTAAAAAAGTTAACCAAAAGTGTGAATAATTAATCTTAAAATCAAGTCCTGCAGTTTTCAGAGTCAACTGTTTAATATTTACATCCCTGTGTAAGATAACTTCCCTCTTTGGGCTTCAGTCTTTTCATCTCTAATATTTTGAAATTTTCAGAAATTTCTGAAATTTTCATATATTAAGATCTTAGCCTTAAATGACTTTGCATGTGATACTGCTCCAGAAGGAAGTACTTTCTTCCTCTAATCTCTAACTGGCATTCTCCTACATCTAGATTTATCAGTCTTTAACACATTACTTTGGGAAAGAGTGGGGTCCACATTCTACCCATGCATAGCCTTTGACCCACCAATACCACTTTAAGTCTGTATACCAAAAAGATAAAAAAACAAAAAGGAAAAGGATCAACTTCTACAAAAATGTTTACGGCAGCTCTTTTAGTAGTAACAAAGATTTGGAAATTGAGAAAATGCCCATCAGTTGGGGAATAGATGAACAAGTTGTAGAATATGATTATGATAGAATATTATTTTATTACAAGAAATGATAAACAATCTTCTCTCAGAAAAAAAAAAAATGGAAAGACTTACATGAATTAGAAGAGAAGTGAGCAGAACCAGGAGAACAATACTATACAATGATTGACTATGAATGACTCAGCTATTCTCAGTAATACATTGATCCAAGATAATTTAAAAGGATTTATAATGAAAAATGCTATCCGTCTCCTGAAAAAGAATTGATTCAGTTGGAATGAAGATCAAAGTATGTAATGTTCTCTGTTTTGGTTTTCTTGGGATCTCTGGGAGCAACCTTCCTTTCAGTTCAAAGTAATCACCACAGCCAGGAGTTAAAGTCCAAATCCTTTATTATCTCTTTGCCTGGGGGCTGGGCCAGCTTTCATTCCTCCAGCATGTGTCTTGATTTCTGTGGGGGAGGCAGGAGGACCACCACCAGGGTCTCTGTCTTCCCTAATTCTTATTCTGGCTGAGTTTGTCTGAGTTTATATGCTCTCTTATCATAGGTGGGAATCTTATAGAACTATATTAAGTACTAAGTACATGTACTGAACTACTATTGTCTTTATCAATTCCACTGACTTAACACCTTGTAAGAATCCTTTGTTTCAAGTTCAGAGTTCATAACAAAAGTATACTGTTTTTTAAAACTTTCTTCTTGTTGTTAGTATTTTGGCCTGTAAACACAGGTCTGTCTAAACATGTTTAAGTTATATTACATTGATTGTCTTCTCAATAATGAGAAAGAAAAGGAAGATAATTTGGAACTATTTTTAAAAATTATTTTATGCCCCCCATTACATATTAAAGCAATTTTGGGGGGTTTTGTTAAAACGATTTTTGGGGTTTTTTAAACAATTTTTTTTTAGCATTTAAAAAAGTGTTTTGAGTTCCAAACTCTACCCCTTCCCACTTAAGACAGTAAGCAATCAGATATAGGTTACTTTTTATTTCTTTCTTTCTTTTTAAAATTAAAGCTTTTTATTTTCAAAATAAATGCAAAGATAGGTTTTTTTTTTTGTTTTTTTGTTTTTTTAACATTCACCCTTACAAAATTGTGTGTTGTAAATTTTTTTTCCTCTCTTCCTCCCACACCTTCCCCCAGGCAGCAAGTAATCCAATACAGGCTAAACATGTGCTGTTCTTCTAAACATGTTTCCATATTTATCATGCTGCACAAGAAAAATCAAATCAAAAAGTGAAAACAATGAGAAAGGGAAAAAAACAAGCAAACAACAAAAAAGGTGAAAATGCTATTCTGTGATGCACATTCATTCCCCATAGTCCTCTTTCTGGATGCAGATAGATGGCTCTCTCCATCACAAGTCTATTGGAATTCAAATCACCTCATTGGTGAAAAGAGTCAAGTCCATTACAATTGATCATCACATAATCTTGTTGTTGCCATGTACAATGTTCTTTTGCTTCTACTTCATTTAGCATCAGTTACCCCAAGTCTCTCTAGATTTTTATGAAATCCAGATATAGATTATGCACGTTCAATCATGTAAAACTTTGCCATATTAGTCACTTTGTACAAGAAGACGTGAATAAAAGAAAAAGAATGAAAGAAAGGAAATGAAAAATAGCATGCTTCAGTCTGTATTCAAACAATATTGGTTCTTTCTGTAGAGGCAGATAGTATGTTTCATCATTAGTCCTTTGGGACATTATTGGATCATTTTATTGCTGAGAATTGCTAAGTCATTCATAGTTCATTATTGAACAGTATTGCTATTACTATGGTCAAGTTCTCCTTGCTCTGTTCACTCAGTTTTGCATCACTTCATGTAAGCCTTTCCAAGTTTTTCTGAAATTGTTTTGCTTATCATTTCTTAGAGCACAAGAATATTCCATCACAATCATATATCACAATTTGTTCAGCCATTCTCTGATTGATGGGCATCTCTTTGATTTTCAATTCTTAACTACCTCAAAAAAGCTGCTGTAAATATTTCTGTATATGTAAGTCTCTCCTTTTTTTTTTGATGTCTTTGGAATATAGACCTAGCATTTGTATTGCTGGATCAAAAGGTATGCATGATTTTATAATCCTTTGAGCATAGGAACTCATTTTAAAAAAAAAAAAATCAATTTAAAATTTTTATATTGAATTAAAAAGGAAGTCACTGCAGCACAAGATTTGAAGGACTTTAGTAAACATGTTTGCATCTATTTTGGTTCTAGTCTTACCTGCATCTACTGATGTCACAGTCAACACTGACCAAAAGTTGAAATCCTTACTGTTGCTGCTGCCACATTCTTAGTTAAGGCTATGATTCCTGTATACTCCGGTGCTATTTCCTTATACTTATCTTATTTTTTTCCCCCAAAGTTCCTCGAGTCTTTTTCAATCAATGCAAATGCCATGGGAAACAAAATCATTGTTCCCTTTCAGACAATGTCCATACCCTGGATGTAGTGTACTGGGGGAATAGGTCCCTTCTTTATTGGGAATGCCCTTTACAATGGCATAAAGCTATAGGATCATACATAGAGCAGTGGAGCACATCTTAGAGATTATTTAGTATAACCCCTTATTTTATAGATAACTGAGAAGTGATTTGTCCACAGTTATACAATTAGCAAAAGTAGGATGGAAACCCAGATTTTCTGACTCCACATTTAAGTTTCTTAACTCTAGTAGTACATTAAGAGCACAATTTTCTTTCCTTTCCTATTTTTTGAGGCAATTGTGGTTAAGTGACATGTTCAGGTTAATGTGTCTGAGGTGGAATTTGACCTCAGGTCCTCCTGACTCCAGAGGGCTCTGTCCAAGGCACTACCTAGTTAGTTGACTTTTAAAATCTTTCCAAAGGCCCACAATGAAATGCTTTGTCTTGAGTCTGGTTGGGCAAGGAGGGAGCAGAAAATGCTGTCACTATTCATATGGCGTGACTTTGCTGATAAGCTAGATCATGGGAAAGGAAAGGAATCCCTTTTATCATTGGTGAGAGGTGTCAGAATTACTGTCCAAGAAACCTTACTGCATAGTCCACAGACAGAAATCCCTTCCCTCTCCCCGTATTTTAAGAACAAGCTGAAAACAAAAAATAAAATAAAAAATAGTAACATTAGGAAGATGATATTAATGTTTAGGTGGAGTAAGAGAAGCATTAGTCATCTGCACAGACCTTGGCAGAAGGGCTGCCTTGTGATGAAACATGGAGGTAAGCTTTTTAAATAAGATTCTGTTTGATGAATGGTCATGGATCTAGATTTAGCTTAAGAAGACCAGCAGTGCCTCTGGCTTGTGGCTGAGGTGGCAGATTGGCGTGTCTAAATCTCCTTCCCATTTACCTGATTGTGGGATGTGTCTTCAGATGAACTTCTCCCTCCCACTCCCACAGGATTCAGTTACCATGTCTGGTGTCCTTATTCAAGGTAAAGAACTCTCCCCAGGGTCCTGTCATTTCGTGCAATATATTTTGTTTTGTTACAGAGAAAGTGTATTGATTGAACAGCTCAATTCTCTTAGCAGGTGCAGGTCAATTTTCTATTCCAGTTTGCTGCATGGAGTATTTATTCTTTTAGAGGGCTAGTTTCTGCAGCAAGGAAGCCTCTGAAATTGGCCTGTGTTTCATCAGTAACGGATGAAGGTAACTTAAAATTGGCAGGTCAAATTCTCCTCTCCACCCCCATCTTTATCAGCTCCCCTCAAGCAGCTTTCTCTTCCAGCAGAACAAGCCCCATCCCTGGAGAAAAGCCAGCCATAGCAGAGCACTAGCTGTCCTGACGTCCCGGTAACCTAGGACAGTACCTGGGACCCACGATGGGCTGGGAGAATGTTTGTTGAATGAAGTTGAATGCTGTGCTTCAAACTACAGAAAGACAACTGGTAGAAACTTTAATTAGCATCCAGCAAAATTCAGGAATGTGAAGGGGAAGGAGGTGAAATAAAAACATTCTAAACTTAGCCAAGTTTCTACTGGAATTGATTTTTCAGAGCTTAATGGGGAGTGTGTTACTGTGGAAATGCTGGATCATGTTTTAGGTGGAGAAAATGATGGGCTGTGTTTTTTCCCTTGAGGTTATTTTATTTTGCCAACTGCTACACTACAGTGCTTCCCCAGGACAGAATTACAACTTGAGCCCCACTTTCCCTGAAATGCTCTTCCACTTGCCTAATGCCACCCATGTTGATGCAAACATTAGATTTTATGTGTCCAAGTCTCCTTAGCCATTGTATTGCCTGACACAAGTATCTTACTATATCACTTGAATTAGAGTTATTTTTTCCACAATCTCTAAACTCTGGAGAGCTTTGATTTCCTGGATTCAGTTTTAATTTGCTCTTTCTATTCATCCCAGGCTCTCTTGTAATCATCCATCAAGGCTCTAGTCCTCACAATGATACTTCAATTATCAACACATTTGATTTGGTTTTATGACTCATCCAATCAGTGGTGAATGAAGGAGTAGAACAAGGAAAAGTGGAGAATGCATCACATGGGAAAGGAAAAAAAAATCAGAGATGATAAAGCTTCAGTCTAGGGCTCTAACATTTCTAAGAAAATGAGGGTTCCTAATAAGAGGCAAGTGATTTACAAACTGCATTGATGAAGATAATAGCTATTCTCTTGTTCCATCTGTAAACAGGTATTCTTTGTTTATGTTAAACCTATTTTACTCTGAGGCAAAAGCCCGTCAGTTTTAATTAGAGCTGTTTGGAGGACTTAAATCTTTCTGTTTTATAGCAACTTTTCACTACCTCATCTTATTGTCCCCTACAACCAAACAATGATTTTGTTTTTAGGACTGGGACAAAAGAGAGAAAATTACTTAGATTTTGTTCAATTGGAAGATGTCATAGTGGAAGAGAATGTCACACAGAGCCACTGACTGTGCAGACTGGGTCCTTTGAAACATGCTGAAGTTGGCAAATTTTGATTTTAAAACATCTCTTCTTTCCATGACCTTGGATTTCAAACTCCCAACCCCTCTAGAATTCCATGAACTCACATTACTTCTATAACTACACATTGCTCATCAAAGTAAAATAAAACACACCTCATCATAAAAGCAAAGATATGAATGGCAGTTAGGTGAGGCAGTGTACAATCAGCCAAAATTAATCAATAAGCATTTATTAAGCACCTAATATGTTTTCAAAGAAAAAAAATCAAGTTCTAGTTCTCAAGGAGTTCATAGTCCAACTGATGAAATATCATGAAAACAAGCTAGGTACATGATAAATTGGAGATAATTAACAGAGGAAAGGTGCTAGCATTAAGAGGAATTAAGAAATTTTTCTTGTAGAAATGGGACTTAAAACTGGAACTTGAAGGAGGCCAGGGCAGAAATGAGGAAGGAGATTATTATAGGTACAGGGATTAGCCAGTAAATTGTTTGGAGTATGTAAATGGTTAAAAAGTTGGACTTGGAGCCAGAAAGATCTGAGTTCAAATTCTATTTCAGACACTCATTAGCTATGTGATCTTAGGCAAATCATTTAATTTTTCTTAGCCTCAGTTTCTTCATCTGCAAAATGTGAGTAATAATAGAACAGGATTACTTTGAGGACCAAATGCAAACTGCTTTGCAACCTTTAAAATGCTATTATTATTTATAGATCACAGAATCTTTATCCTATGGTATCTGTCTTCTAGTCACAGACTTACATTTCACTGGTACAGCCTAAAACATGCTCAGTCTCCATTTGATTCTGATAATTCAGCTCATCTCAAATATCTCCTTGTGAACTCTGGGGAATTGCCATACATTTTTGGGTTATCTTTTACAGATAATTCTAGTTGATGAACTTGGAACTTATTGGAAAAAGTGCTAACAGATTTTTTACTAGTAACTATCAAACTGTCAATAAATTAGCAAGCATTTATTAAACATTTACTATGTGCCAGGAAAAAAGTATGCTGGGGATATAAAACATGTGAAAAATGTCCTGTTTTCAAGGAACTTTTAGTCAAATGGAGGAAAGAACATGTATGTATTCAATTTTACACATAATGTAAATAAAATGAATACAAGGTAACTTGGAAGGGTTATTAGTAGCTTGAGGTGGGGTAGGGAATAAGGAAAGGCTTCATGAAGAAAATGGTGTTTAAAATGGGTTTTGAACGGAAACAAAGGTTCCAAAATGCAGAGATGTTATATTAAAAATATAACAGATGGCTAGTTCAAGGCAGCTGAAGTAGGAGATGTGACATCCTGGGTGAGGAAGTACCAGTAGGCCAGTATGTCAGCACTATTGGGTACATGGGGGGAGTACAAAATTAAGAATTTGGAACAGTAGGAAGGGGACTAGATTATGAAAGTCTTTAAATAGAAAACAAGGGACTTTATATTTGATCCTAGAGGAAATATGGAACCATTATTGGTTTTTGAGGGGCTTTAGGGGAATGGATGTGGAGTGACAGGATCAGGTCTGTGTATTTGAAAAATCTTTTTGGTAGTTACCTGTAAACTGGCTTGGAGTAGGGAGATACTTGAAGCAGGGGACCAAAAAGAAAGCAATTGAAATATCCCAGGCAAGTAGTGATGATTGAACTAGGATAGTGGCTGTTTGAATAGATAGAAGACTATAGAATAATGACAGAAAGAACAAAGATTGGGATCTGAACATCAGTGGATCCCAAGAGAACTTGTAGCATCCATGAAAAATAGAAAAAGTAAAAAAAAATCAGGGAGTTAGGGATGGAAGCTAAGAATTTTCCCATGCAAGTGAGATGTGAAAATGACCATGGACAGAGGCCTAGTTTATCAATAAGAATAAGCCTAGCAGGTGTTATAGAAGAGTCAGTGGGGAAAAAAGATGGAGAGGATTTGTCTTTTGCTCACAAAGAGAGAAATAATTTGACTAATTTGACTTTTTTACTTATCTGTAATATGGGAATCACAGGCAGAGAATCATAAGATTTAGATTTAGAACTAGAAGAGCTTAGAAATCAAATAGTCTCAATCTTTACAAAATGAATCAATATACCTAATAATCCTTGCCCTGTCTCCCGACCATGTAAGGAAGATGGAATAAAATGATGTAATTGTATATTCAAATGTATTTATGACCTCATCCATGTAGAATATCTCTGAGGATGACCACCACAACCATCTCAAACTGACCCATCCTCTATGATTTCTGTATCTTCCCTAAGTTTTATTATCAGAGGTCCAATCAATGAAATGATCCTCATTTTCTTTTGATATTGTTAGGATGCAGTGGAGCACCCATGCTAACAGAGCACAAGCTTGGTCTGATCCTAACTAATTAGGAAGATTTTAAGATTAGGTCAGCCAATGAACTTTGTGTCTCATCTTAACGACAGTCAGGTTCTCTATAGAGAGCCTCATCATCAATGTGATAGTCATTTTGGGGAGCCAAAATATTGCATTAAACCATCTTCTGTGCCATGGATGAAATGTGAGTGTGGGACATATAGGGCAAAAGGGAAAGGAATAAGCATTTATAAGGACCCTTCTATATGCTAAGCATTATGCTAGGTGCTTCACAAATATTATCTCATAGTGATACTCACAACAACCCTGGGAGGTAGGTGCCATTATTGTCCTTTTTACCTTATTTTACAGTTGAGAAAAGTGAGGCAGAGAAAGCTTAAATGACTTGTGCAGTCATATAGCTAGAAAGTCAGAGACTGAATTTGAGTGTGCTTTTAATAATAGCTTTTTATTTTTCTAAATATATTCAAAGATAGTTTTCAACATTCACTTTTGCAAAATCTTGTGTTCCAAAATTCCTCCCTCCTTCCCTCTCCCCTCCACTAAACATCAAGCATGTGAATGCAAGTGTTCTTGGCTTTAGGTCCAGTGCACCACTAAGCTTCCCCAGTAACAAAACACTGCTAAGTCATTTCAAAGTATCAGAATTCGAAGAATTATTTAAATTAGGTTCTTCTTGTAATATGAGATATCTCCTTAGTGGAAGGAGTAAGGGAATGCCTATGGAAAAAATAGGACTAGTTGCTAGTCCAAGCGAAAATCAGAGATTAGGAGAGGGCAGCCCAAGATGTGTTGGAATTAGCCAATGAGATTTTGATTTCTTTTCTTTTAAAAAATTTTATTGACCTATTTTATTTTTATAGCACCTTTATTTATGAATACTCTTACCCATCCAATAAATTATGTTAAAGAAAGTGGTTCAGAGATACCAATAAACACATCAGCCAAATCTGACAGTATGTAGGGTTCCATTCGCATAGAATTCCACAACTGTGAAGAAAAGAGGTTCTGCCTCCTTTTCTAGGGGACCTGTGATCAGTTTCTGTAACTCAGAGTAGAGCCAATCCTGATGAGTACAATGAGTAAGTTAGGTTAGACTTTCTTCATGGAAGGAACTTTAAGGTGAGACCAAGGTTTATGTGAGCCATGGTAGCCACTTTTGATGGAAAGAATATTCTAATCACTAACTCCATGCAAGTTAGGCTAGTTTTTCCTCAAAAGGAATAGAGACCATTTCTAGAGATTTGAGTGACTCAAAAGATTAAAGATTTAAATTCTTCATGATGAAACCTACTGTGAGAAATGCTATCATTTCTCACACTGTTATCAGAGAGAAAATGAATAAACTTTTAATGCACATAGAAGTATGGTTTAAACAAAACTTTATTTTTGTTGTTTTATTTTGCATTTTCTTTTGCAACATGGCCAATGTGAAATATGTTTTGCATGACTTCACATGGATAACTGATATCAAATTGCTTGCCTTCTCAAGGAAGGAGGAGGTCAGGAAGGAGAACTCAGAATTTAAAAAAATAATTGTTAATTTTTTTTTGCTTGTAATTGGTAAATATTTAAGAAATTAAATAAAAATTATTTTAAATAGAAACCACTGGTTATGGTTCTTTTCATTACTTTCTATTCCCTGAGGAGCTCCCATGAGGAGCTCTAGGTTCCTTAGATGCTTGTTAGAAAATGATTGATAACTCAGATAGGTAATATCAGCTCATTGGAATCAGCTCAAGGTGTCCTCAGTGCTAATCCTTACTGAATACCCTTTTCCTTTATGCCTACAGAGATCTCTTTTTGTTGGCTGCTGAATGGACAATGTGTGTTTCATTTTGTTCAGTTATTAAACATAAAATACCAAGGGATTGGCCTGAGTCAGCCTTAGCACAAAACACCCCAGTTCCCTAAGTGAACCCTCATGAAGAGAAAGCTTTGAAGAAGCATATTGTCTTTTGTGTTATTTTCCCTTTTTTGCCTGAAGGGCAATGGAAGGCCCATTATTGTGATGTTCCAGAACTTGGCCATGCTCTGTTCCTCCATTCTCTACCCTCCAGCTTCTTAAAACAATCAAAACTTAACCTATTGGGTCTTAAAAGGATGAGATACAGTATGATCTAGATACTTAAGTAATTTGGAAAATGGATCCATGTTGATGTGTAAATGGAAGAGGGCTGGGACGTCTAGGCGGGTAATAAACACAATAAATGGGGATAAAGGATCATTGGTTATCTCCCTGTTTCCCAATTCCACCTCATCAAAACTTTAGGAACTTGAGTAACTATGGAAAGGATCATCTTTCTTCCTACACTGGGATTCAAGAGGTCAGACTCATCCCCATCTAGGCAACCTGGAAAATAGCCACAAACATTACTTAGTGATGCATTATATATGACAATAGCTCACACTGAGCTTTTAGGCACAGAGAATTTTTTTCACCTCCTTTTCCCTATAACATTATTGGAGTCTCCTACAGTCAGGAGCATTATTATAAATATTTAAGAGGAGGTTTAAGCAGTCATACTGTGAATCTTGAATGTTAATTCCCACCTTCAAACAATCCTGTCGCTTGGTTTTGGGATGTAGGAACTCCCCTAACAAGCTAGTCAATACTTCATGGGGGTGAAGGATGGGGCAACAACTACTAGGAAATGTCAGAAATGACCACAGCTTGCTTTTCCTTCTGAAGAAATTTGTAAATAAACAAGGAGTAAATATCAATTATTGGCAGAAAAATGTCAGTATATTCTGCTTAATGAAAGATCAAAAAGAAGGCAAAATGATTTGCAAATCAAGATCATCCCATTCATTTATTGATCAGAAGCTGCCATTGAATTTGTCTCAAGTCAAAGCTCTTACCTTCCCTTATCTTAAAAGGCTTTCTTCTCTAGTTGGTTGATCCTACATCTCAGGGGAAATTGGTGACTTCCATATACCCTAATTTTTTCCACTAAGCTTTCAGGGAAATAGTACCTCATTCACTTTTCCTGTTGACAGTCAGGAGAAATGGGGACCATTAATCCTTCCACAAGGATCCCTGTGGGCTTCATGCTGATGTAATTTTAAAATGTAATATTGTATTTTAACTTATTTTATTAAACATTTTCCAATGATATTTTAATCTGGTTATAGCTGCACTCAGGAGTATGGGTTGAATGCACCTGAAGGCACTATGTTTAACTCCTCTAATTTAGGGGACTAGGACCTAGGGTAACAGGGACAGAAGGAAGAAAGTGATTTTTTTAGAAATGAACCCTGAAGGATTGCATTTTTTTTCTGTGCCTGTAAGAAGTGGATTATGACGATGAATTCTTTCAATATCTGTGTGGATTAATCAGAATTCTTAAAAGCAAAATGTAGGAATCTTTGCAGAACTATCCTTAGAAAAATTGTGAGGCAGTTCCTCACCTGCTATCTTGTGATGACCCCTGATTTATTTATGTTGGTTTACTTTCTTGGGAACTATCTTCCATTCTATATATTTACTCATCGAATCTCCCACCAAAATTTACCTATTGTATTTTCCTAGAAAGCATCTTTCTATTATTTAAGGTAATAATGACAGTTTCAATACAATTTAACTCAACAAGAGTCAAACTGTAACTAGAGAGTAGGGTCAGGAAGACCTGGGTTGAAATGCTATCTCTGACACATGCTCAATGTGTGAACTTGAGTAAGTCTCAACTTCTCAGTGGCTACTGGAAGCTCTCTACAATTATAAACTGATCTGCACTGGTAGGAATTTCTAACTGGGAGTTCCCTGAAATAATGAAATCACAAGTCCAGTCCTATTTCTGCAACATGTTCCAGCAGAGGAAATACCAAATTGGGAATCTAGAGACCCACATTCTCAAAGACCCACATTACCACCATTATCTATAACCTTGGAAAAGCCAATTCTCCATAGGCCTCAGTTTCCTCATCTGAAAATTTGCTAGGTCTCCCAAGAGCTTGCCAGCTCTAGCATTCTGTGATTTTCTGATTCTAAGCTTTATGAACACTTAGCAAGTAACAGAGTACAGATCAATACAGTGCAGACTGATTACGTAAGTGCTGAGGGACAGACAGAGTAAAGGAGAAGAAGAATTGGGTTTAGATGAGTTCTAATAGAAGCACAAATGCTTCCAGCCCAGCAGGCAATTCTTCATTCTCTCATCTTTTAGCAGGGTGGCTCCAGTAGCAACATTTGTCTGCTTGTCTTACCTCCTTTTCTCATCAAAGGCAGGCCTCCCCAGGGTCATCCTAGTCATTCTGGGATCTTCAGAGCCTAAGATGTCAAACCCATCTCTTTCCTCTCTCCTTTGGCTCAAGGAGCATCTAAGCTCTCCTAATTGCTCAACAAATGTCAGACACCACTGGCCACATCACCAAAGGCAGAGGGCAGGAGGTAGAGAAAATCCTGCTGCAGGAGAGATCTTTTGCGAAGAAGGGCTGGGAGGAAGGGCTTTAGGTGAGGTAGACTCCAGCTGTCAGATCATTTTAGAGGAATGGGGGCAGATAAACTCCAATGCCAGGTAAGAAGGGAAAAATTCAGGGAAAATAAATGAGTTTGTTGGTTAAAGGTTGGTAGCGTAGGGGGCATTTTGAACTAGCACTGAAATGCCAAGATTTTGGTCTCGGCTCTAACCCTCACCCATTATGGTTTTCTGGGTCAGTCATCTGATTTAGAGCTAGAAGGGACTTTGACAACCTCTTCATTTTACACATTCTGATTCTGCCGTCTTGTCTAGGACAAGTTTCTTAATGAATTGGAATCTCAAGCTATAATTTTGTAGTATTTTCCTTGGGACCACACTGCTTCCTAATTCCAAATCTTTGAGCCTGTTTATTTGTGTGTAAAATGGGGATCAGATAATACCTGCCCACCACATAGAACTGCTGTCAGAATCCAAGAAAAAAAGCAATGCATTGATAAATGTGGAAATATGTTTAGAAGAATTGACATATTTAACCTATATTGGATTACTTGATATCTAGGGGAGGGAGAGAGAAAAATTTAGTTCACAAGGTTTTGTAAGGGTGGATATTGAAAACTATTTCTGCATGTGTTTTGAAAAATAAAAAAAGATATTATTTTAAGAAAAAGATAAGGCATGTGAAACTGGAGCTTTGTAAAGCATAAAGTTATCCAAATGAAAAAGGATTATTCACCACCAAGAAATCACCCAAGCCCGAGGAACTGACTCCAAAGCTACATGTCAATCTGTGTTTATTCTCCTCTGACTTTTATGTTCCTGATCCGGGAAGTTGCTTATTGATCAATAGCCTTTCTCTGGAGTAGGTCTTTTATTGCTCTTAATAAGACTTGTTAACTGTTTCCTTACCCAAAGTCAGAGATTTTCAAAGACATGTTACATCTATAAGGAAAACAAAAATGGCATCTCTTACCCAGGCAGCCTTCTTCACTTGCCTGTAAGCAGAAAGGAGGGTTAGATCCGACAAGCTTTATTTTAGTCTCCCCTGGACAAATGCATGTAATAGCGATAGCTCTCTGCAAAGAGCTGAGCTGAGGAATGAGACCAATTAGGAAAGGCTGCAGGCCCCCAGCTCGCCCTGAGGCTCTGTGTTCACTACAAACACTGAGCCATCCCACAGCTGAGCAGGCTTTTAGGAGGTTTATTCCTCCTGTCCCTAGCCCCATCCTAGCAAATTCCAGGCTCTTATGCTGAAACAAATACAAGGCAGGTAGAGTGTGTGTGTGTGTGTGTGTGTGTGTGTGTGCGTGCACTGAATATTTATGAGGCAGGATAGATCCATTGTTAGGTTCTGGTTGTCATATTTCATACTCATTTGCAGCATAATTCCAGGCTAGAGCTTACTCAATTCTCCATTTAAAATCCACACCCCGACTCCCACTCAGGCAAACCTCCTAAGCAGCCTTTCCTCTCCCTCCTCCCCCAGGTTTTTTTTCATGACCTTTTTTTGGGGGGATAAAGCTTTCCAAAAAATTATAAGCTAATGTTTAGGGAACTTTCCCACCAAGAGCACAGCTTGTGGGGTGGAAAATAGGGTAAGTCTGTGGAAGAGTAGGGGGATAAGCTGATTGTTTTGTTGTAGAATGATTTTTAGTCATGTCCACCTCTCCATGACCCCATTTGGGGTTTTCTTAGCAAAGACATTGGAATGGTTTTTCATTTCCTTCTTTGGCTCATTTTACAGATAAGGAGGGGGGTGTGGTATGTTTAAGGAAGACTAGCATTTCTGAGGACTTGCTGAACCCTTTTCAGGGCTGTTCATTTACTTCCTATTTTGAGGTTGAAGTTAAAACCAGGTTGACAGGAACTGGTGGGCCTCAAACTAGTTGGTATATTGGGGGGAGGGGTTCTACTCCAAACATGTGAAGACTGGCCCAGCAGAATGGATGGATGAGAACAATTGGTACAACGAAAACAAATTCCAGCAGGCATCATGGAGGCTAAAGCAGGTGCTTTGGGCTGCTTAGAACTTGGTCAGCTGCTGCCAAAGTCACCCACTGCATCCCGGCCCTATTCAGTCATCCTGATTTTTGCCTTGCCAGTGGACTTTGATGAAGAGAGAGTAAGGCATCAGCCTTTGTGCATTTCTGCTTCACTGAAATCCAAGTCACACAGGAGTCATCACCCTATGATATTATTTGTCCTCTTTGAAAATACTGGACAGACAAAAACCTGCCCTGGGTCACCAGCTACCAAGTGTCTGAAGGTAGACTTGAGCTCATGAAGAGAAGTCTTCCGAATTCCAAGTTTAGTGTTCTATCCATTCTATGACCTAGCTACCCTATAAGTAGGTTAATAGAGATCAAATTAGGTTATCTTCCTTTCCTCTTGGACCATAGATTTTTCATTTGATTAACATTGGGAGGGATTTCTTCTGAGATCTCAAGGCATTTCACAACCTAAAATGCAAGTACTGCCAGGAATCTTCCAGTATAGAACCTTAGGGCCAGAAAGACTCTTAAAATAACGTTTGAGTCTGAGGAAAACTTAAGAGATCCCTTTGGACTCAGAAAATCATATATTTAGATTTGGAAGGGATCTCACTGGCTGCTCAATCCCACCTAACTCTTTTTATAACCAGATGAGTAATATAATGGATAAAACACTGACCTATAGCCAGAAACATATGGATCCAAATCTAGTATCAGACACTAGCTGTATAATCTTGGGTAAGTCACTTAACTTCTTCCTGAATCAATTTCTTCATCTGCATAATGGGGATAATTATAGCATTAGCATCCTAGGATTCTTATGAGGATTGAATAAGATAATATTTATAAAGTGCTTTACAAACCTTAAGGCATTTTAAAAAATGCTAGCTATTATTATTTTTGACTCCTTTTTAAAAAATAAATTTCAGTTTCCTATAATTTGAGAAATGAGGTCTTCATTAGAGAAATTTGCTTCAAAATTCTTTTTCCAATTACTAGTGCTAACTGTATTCCTCCTCCTAATTTATTCTATTTTCTCTCTCCTTTCATCATGAGCCTTTTCAAAAGTATTTTGCTTCTGACTACTTCCTATCCCCTCCTTTCTATCACCCTTCCCTCTTCTCTTATTCCCTTTCCTTTCTAATTTTCTGCAGGGTGAGATAGATTTCTATATCCATATTGAGTGTGTGTTATTTCCTTCCTCCTTAATTCTGATAAGAGTATGCTTCACTCAGGCCCTCTCCTCCCTTCTTCCCTCTACAGTAAAAGCTTTTTCTTGCATCTTTTATAGCAGATAATTTATGCAATTCTACCTCTCCCTTTCCTTTTCTCTCAATACATTCCTCTCTCACCCCTTAAGATTGTTTTTCTTTAGATATTATCACTTCATATTCAACTCACACCTGTGTGGCCAGTCTATATATACTCCTTCTAACTGCCATAATAATGAGAAAGTTCTTATCAGTTACAAGTACCATCCTCCCATATAGAAATGTAAACAGATAAACCTAATTAAGTCCCTAACGATATCACTTTCCTAATTACCTCTTTATGTTTCTCCTCAGTCCTGTACTTGAAAATCAGATTTTCTATTTGGCTCTGGTCTTTTCATCACAAATGGTTGAAAGTCCTCTATATCATTGAAAATCCACCTTTTCCCCTAAAGGATTAAACTCATTCAGTTTTGCTGATTCTTAGCTGTGATCCTAACCCCATTGCTCTTGGGAATATCATATTTCAAGTTCTCTCATCCTTTAATGTAGAAGAATGTAGAAATCTGGTGTTATCCTGACTGGGGCTCCACTATACCTGAATTGTTTCTTTCTATATTCTTGCAATATTTTTTCACTTGGCTTAGGAGCTCCAGAATTTGGCTATAATATTCCTGGGAATTTTCATTTTGGAATCTCTTTCAGGAGGCGATTGATAGATTCTTAGTTTTCAGGTAGAACAATAATTTTAAAATTATTTCTCTTGGATCTATTTTCCAGGTCAGTTATTTTTCCAAAGAGACATTTCATGTTTTTTCCTATTTCTTCATTCTTTTGGTTTTGTTTTATCGTATTTCGATTTCTCATAAAGTCTTTTGCTTCTGTTTCCTCAATTCTAATTTTCAAGGAATTGTTTTCCTCAGTGAACAGTACTTTCTTTCCCATTTAGCCAATTTTGCTTTTTAAGGAATTCTTCTCATTAGCTTTTTTTGTATTTTCTTTTGCATCATTGTCAGTTCTCTTCATATTTTTCCCTTTATCTCTCTTACTTTATTTCCAGAATCCATTTTGAGCTCTTCCATGACCTGAGACCAGTACTTATTTTTCTTGGAATTTTCTTTGACTTTATCTTTTTCTGAGTATGTGTTTTGATCTTCTTTGTCACCATATTAGTTTTCTATGGTCAGAATCTTTTTTTTTCTAGTGTTTATTAATTTCCCCAGCCTATTACAAGGCTTTTAACTCTTTGTTAAAATAAAGCTTTCTCTAGGATGAGTGATATACTGTTCCAAGCTTCAGAAGTTTTGTACAGATGTTTTCAGAAATCCTTCTAGGAATCTAGTCACAAGCATTCTTTTCTGCCCTCAAACTGTAAGGATGGTCCCCACTCCACTGTGGCTATAAGTTTTAGTGTTCTAAAGCAACAGTCCTTCCTCAATGCTAATAAAAAGACTACCTGTGATCCAAGGCCTCACCAAATCGTCACTGCCTGTTCCTGTTTTGCTGATTTTCCAAGTCCTCTCTCTTTAGTAGAGACTGACTTTCTGGCTAACTAACTTTCCAAATTGTCTTTGATGTCTCTGGGCTGAAAGGTCTGGAAATGGCCAGGATTTCCACTGATTCAAAGGCCCCAAGGCTCGTTCCTGCTTTGTTGGTTCAGGGCTGGGTTGGGGCTAGAGGCAGGGCTGCATGCTGGACTCCTACTCTAACGACACAGACCTTTTGTGATGACTTTCTAAGTTGTCTTTAGCTGAAAAATTGTTCTACTCCATCTTTTAATGTGTTCTGACACACTAAAATTTGTTTAGAGTTATTATTTAAAGGAATTTGGAGTGGTTTGAGTGATGGTTTGGAGAGTCCTTGCCTGTATTCTGCCATCTTGGCTCTTCCTCTTTGCTATTATTATTTTCCTAGAATGCTGGATTTGAGAGTAATAAGAACTTTGTGTGACCTTGGGCAAATGATTAAACTTTTTCAACTTGTGATTGGTAACAGTATTTACTTCCTGATGTTGTTAAGATGAAATCATATATGTAACATGCTTTGCAAACATTAAAATATGATTTAAATGTTAGCTATTATTATAACCACTAAGCTAATCAATGAGCATTTGATAAGCCCCTATCATGTGTCAGAAATTATGGTAAGTACTCTGCTTAATATAAAGACAAAAATAAAATAGTCTTTATAGTTTTATGCTGTTGGAAACCACAAGCAAAGCCAATATAAGATAATTTGAGGGAAAGGATCCCCACAGCTGTGGATTAAGAGAAAACTCCTGGAGCTGGGAGCACTTATGACTTTCATTGGAAGCAAGAGGCTGAGGGGAAAAGAGATTCCAAGTCTTTGCAAAGACATGGAAGGGCATTATGAATTGTTAAGGACCATGCCTAGGTGAAGGGGCAGGTCAATTCCCTGAGAGCCTCCTCAGCTGTGAATCATAAACTTGAAGGCGTTGCAAAGTAACTTTACTGACACAGGTGTTGCTTGTGGACTGGGAATGAAATAAATTGGAAGAGGAGAAAGGTCAGAGAACACAACAGCTTCTCAGTGGAAAGGTCAGAGAACAGTAACTGTCTCTCAGTCTCCTTGTATCATCATCATCATCATCCTGTTACATGAAGAGATCCATTCTACAGGTCTGAGTTACTCCCCCAGCAGCCACTGGCAGGTGGCTCCCATATCACAATGATGGACTATCATGTGAGGACCAGCATGGAGGCCAGGTTTGGTGTTCATGATGGGAAATAATATGTAAAAAGTTGAGATATATATGTAGGAGCCAGACTATGAAGGGTTTTGTTGTTTTTCCTTCATTTTTGAAGAGGACCAATAACTTCAATGGATGATGCATTGACTTATGTAAGAATTGGATTTAAATGAGTAAGAGTTGCACAAAGTTGTGAGCCTATCTCTTCCAGAGCCATCAAAGTCTAGGGTCAGAACAAAAGTCAGAACAACTGAGATTCAGTGGATGACCTTGGCTTCAATGTCTGACCGGCTCTAAGTCTCCACAGCACCTGCTTCAACTGCCTTCATAGTCTTTGGAGCAAATTGCTCTCATCTGCTCATTCCATTGGAGAAAATCTTCGCATGTTTGGGATAGATACCACCCCCTCATCCCCAGCAATTCACCATAGATTTGAGGATCATAAGTTATCCTCAATGTTTTTAGCCTGTCTGCTGAGAAGGTTTACTGGGTTGTAGTTAGCAAACATGCTACATACTACAGCTTCTTGGAGTCACAGCTGAGAGTTGGGTGAAGATGGACTCCAAAGATGGATGAGCAGCTCTGAAAAGGGCTCAGCCTGGTTCCACACCACAAATGCTAGTCTTCACTTAACACCCCATCAAGGGCTTTAAGTATCAAATAGAAGAGCTTTCATGTTGTCCCAGAGACAATAGGAAGCTATCAGAGATTCTAGATCGGAAGAACAACAGTATTAGAAATGTGCTTTAGGAATATTAATTTGGCAATTGGCTAGAGGATGTGTTGGAAAGGGATGAGAAGAATATTGCAATAGTCCAGTCAAAAGGTAATGAGACCTACCTACGTGTTAGTTGTCAGTTTAAAGAAAAGGAGAAGATGCAAGACATGATGTGGAGGTAGAAGCAATTAGGACTTGGCAACTAATTGGACAGTAAAAAAAGAGTAAAAAATCCAAGATATCTCTATGGTTGCCAACCTGAGTAACTGAAAGTATGGCACTGTCCTTGAAAGAAACAGGTAATTTACAGTTTGGGTGGATGTGTTAGGGAAAAGAAAGGAGAAGCTAATGAGTTTCATTTTGGACACTTTGAGTTGGAGATGTCTACGGAACATCCAATTAGAAATGTCCAATAGAGAACTGAGGATGTGATTCTGAAGCTCAGGAGGGACTAGAGATGGATACATAGAACTGGGAATCTTCCACACAAAGATGATAATTGAACTCATGGGGGAGAGAGAGGGAGAGAGGGGAGGGAGAGAAAGGGGAGGGAGAGAGAGGAGAGAAGAGAGAGGGGAGGGAGAGAGAAGGGAGGGAGAGAGACACACGGAAAGAGAGACAAAGAGAATAGAGAAGAAAGTTCGAAATAGTCTTGTGGCATGCTCACAATTAATCATAATCAATCAACCAATCAGTTATAATTTATTAAGCATCTTCTATGTTCCAGACCCAGTGCTAGACATTAGAGTTATAAATATAGAAAATAAAACAATGCTTATTCTCAAGGAATTTACCATGGTATCAGGATATGGATGATAGAAGGTTCAACAAAGGTGACTGAAAAGAAGCCAAAAAGGTAGGAAGAGAAACATGAAGGCAATGACACAAAAATCTAGGAAAGAGGGAAGGAAGCCAATTGTGTCAAATGCTAAGGAGCAGTCAAGGATGAGAACTAAAAAATGAACCCTTGTATTTGGCAATTAAGAAATTATTGGTACCTTTGGGGGAAGAGTTTCAGTTCAGTAATGAGACTCCAGGACAGATTGCAAAGGGTTTACAAGTGAAAGGAGAGGAAGTGGAGACAATGAATGCCAATATCTTCTAAACTTTTTCCAGGTAAGGAAGGAGAGAGATATTGGACAATAATTTCAGCATATTATACAATGTCCCTGAATCACAAACTATCTCCCTCTGCAGCTCTTTCCTTAGTAGAGGCAGATTTTCTTCTTGAAAACTTAGCCAAAGGGTCAGAAAATTAGTAGCAACTATTTCTCTTAGCCTGGCTGCCTGATTTTTCTGTGCTGATTCTCTCTCTGTCTGTGGGTTCTGAAGCAAGAGATCCCCTGGGAGCTAAAGAAGCTATTTACTAGTGATGCATGTTTATTAAGTTTATAGATAGCAGAAATACAGCAATTTTCTATTCTACCAATTACTCACTTTTCCATTTCTTCTGCTTAGATTTCACATTTAACCCTTGACTTACTGAATAACATTTATTAAACACCGGCTTTGTGTCAGGCATTGGACCAAGCACTGGGGATATAAAATGAAACAAAATATCTCTGTTCTCAAGAAGCTTAATCTAATGAAAAAGATGAAATGCATGCAACAATGAACATAGAGTACAAATTTGAAATAATAAATAAAGGGAAGACATTAGTATTTTTATGTATATTATTTTCCCACAATCACATATAAAGACAATCTTCAATATTCTTAAAATTTTTTTAAGGCTTTTTGTTTTAAAAACATTCACCCTTGCAAAACCTTGTGCTCCAACTTTTTCTCCCTCTCTTCCCCCACGTCCTCTCCTAGATGGCAAGTAATTTAATATATGTTAAACATCTGCAATTCTATACATATTTCTACAATTATCATGCTGCACAAGAAAAATCAGATCAAAAAGAAAAAAAATGAGAAAGAAAACAAAAAATAAGCAAAAAACAAAAAAAAGTGAAAATACTATGTTGTGATCTACATTCATTCTCCACAGTCTTCTCTCTGGGTGCAAATGGCTCTCTCCATCACAAGACCATTGGAACTGGCCTAAATCACCTTACTGCTGAAAAGAGCCACATCCATCAGAATTGATCATCATATAATCTTGCTGTTGTTGTGCACAATGTTCTCTTGGTTCTACTCACTTCATTTAGCATCACTTCATATAAGTCTCTCCAGGTCTTTCTGAAATCATCCTGCTGATTGTTTCTTATTGAACAATAATATCCCATAATAATCATATATCATAACTTATTCAGCTATTTCCCAACTGATGGGCATCTACTCAGTTTCCAGTTCCTTGCCATAACAAAAAAGGGTTGCTACAGACATTTTTGCACATGTGGATCCTTTTTTCTTTTTTATGATCTCTTTGGGAGACAAATGCAGTAGAGGCACTGCTGGATCATAAGATATACACGGTTTGATAGCCCTTTGGATATAATTGCACATTGCTTTCCACAATGGTTGGATCAGTTCGCAACTTCACCAACAGTGTATTAGAGTCCTAGTTTTCTCATATCCCCTCCAACATTCATCATCTTTTCCTGTTATCTTAACCAATCTGAGAAGTATGTAGTAAATACATCAGAGTTGCCTTAATTTTTATTTCTCTGAGCAATAGTGATTTAGATCATTTTTTCATATGACTAGAAATGGTTTTAATTTCATCTGAAAATTGTTTGTCTATATCCTTTAACCATTTGTCAATTGAAGAATGGCTTGTAGTTTTCTAAATCTGAGTCAATCCTTTATATATTTTAGAAATAATATCTTTAATAGAACCCTTGTATGTAAAATTTTTCCCCAGGTTATTGCTTCCCTTCTAATCTTGTTTGCATTGGTTTTGTTTGTACAAAAACTTTTTAACTTAATCAACATTCATTTTTAATAAGATTTTGAGTTCCAAATTTTTCTCCCTTCCCCCTTTCCAAGATAGCAAGCAATCTGATACAGGTTATACGTATATAATCATGTAAAACACATTTCCCCATTAAATCATGTTGTGAAAGAAAAAACAGAGCAAAAGAAAAAAAAAAACAAAGAAAACACAAACAGTGAAAATAGTATGCTTTAATCTCCATTCAGATTTCATAGTTCTTTCTCTAGATGTGGATGACATTTCCCATCTTGAGTCTTTTGGAATTGTCTTGGATCACTGTTTTGCTTAAAAGAGCTAAGTCTGTCATGGTTGACCAACACACAAGGTTGGCGCTCCTGTGTACAATGTTCTCCTGATTCTTCTCACTTCACTCAGCATCAGTTCATGTAAGATTTTTTGTGAAATCCGTCTGCTCATCATTTATTATAGTACAATAGTATTCTATTACATTCCTACAAAACAACTTGTTTGGCCTTTCCCCAATTGATGGACATCCCCTCAATTTCTAGCTTTTTGCCATCACAAAAAGTACTATTAAATATTTTTAATATGGGTCCTTTTACCTTTATATGATCTCTTTGGGATGCAGACCTAGTAGTGATATTGCTGGATCAAAGGATAAGCAGTTTGATTACCCTTTGGGCATCATTTCACATTGTTCTCCAGGATGGTTGGATCAATTTACACTTCTATCAACAATGCATTAGTGTCCCAATTTTCATACATCTTCTCCAACATTCATCATTTTCCCCTGTCTTATTATTAGCTAATCTAATATGTGTGAGCTAGTATCTCAGAATTGTTTAAATTCACATTTCTCTAATCAATAGGGATTTAGAACTTTTTTTCATATATAGATGGATTTGATTTACAGTACACTAATATTAAGGAGGATTGGGAAAGACTTCCTATTGAAGGCGGGATTTTAGCTGCAATTTAAAGAAAACCAGGGGAGCCAAGAAATGACTAGGTAGAGTTTTCTAATCATGAGAGATCTCTAATGAAAATTCCCAGTCAGAAGATGGAGGATCTTGTTCAGAGAACAAGGAATACAATGTGATTGGATGGCAAAGTCCATAAGTAAAAGAAATGTAAGGTATAAGAAGATTCTGGTGGGGTAAGAAGGCAGGTTATGAAGGGGTTTGAAAGTTAAATGCTCAAATAATCTTATACACACCTATCTTCACTGGGCAGATGCTTTTAATTCCATGGCGATGAGCCGCTTAATATGGAGTTCCTACCATTTCTCATATTTTGGGATACTTAGTATCATATTCCTCTATCATATCAATTCTATTCCTAATCTTACTACAAAGTGGGAACCCTAGATAAGTTACAGCTGTGTGCCTGTTTCCTTTTTTGTAAAATGAAAGGTTGATTTAGATGGTTTGTAAGTCTTGTACAAAGTCTTGACAAAACTTGACTCAAGTTTGTGGTCTTGACATTCTACGATTATATGTGTTGTCTTTATTTTTAGGGCCCCAGAAATCCTTGGGGAGCATTGAAAAATGTGAACAGGAGATAACCACTACCTTTCTCACATCACCAATCTTTTTTCAGCTATCAATTTCAGATCAGCCATGATAGTTTGATTGGTGATTAATATATTACCTATTGGTGATATTAGATCAGACATCCAGTGAGGGTCTGTGTCAGAACACTGGAGGATTCCATAAATACACATCTCCCTTTCTTCCTCTCCAATGAAGGGATATAAAATAAGGTTCCAATTAGCAATCTGAGGGTTAAAAAGTCTGGCACCCCTGAAATAAGTTTCATATATAATATAAATCCATAGACTGCAGATTAATATCTTTCTCTCACCTCCTTCTCCTTCTCTTTTTTCCCTTGTCCCTGCCTCTCTCCTCCCTGCCTCTCTCCATCTCTCCTTCTATCTTTGTCTCTGTATCTGTCTGTTTCTCTGTCTCTTTTTCCCCTGAAGTTTCCTACCTCAACTAGATTGGAAATTCAAGGGCCACTTGGGCCAATACCACCACTTACTATCTGAAAGCTTTTACCTCCTCAATTTCTGACTTGAGCCAGTTTGCCCGTCTTAGGTAGCCTAGTGCCCCATTTTCCCCACTCCTATGTGCTCACCATATTGGTGCAAGTTTTAGTGTGGATATCCAATGGCTTGCCCATTACTATAAGCTCAGAATTCAAGAAATCAAGTGACTTACCAGCTTCTCCTTCCCAGTGATAGAGTTTATGAGCTACATCTAGCTATTACCTCCTAAGTAAATGAAGGGGAGGACTTCCAGACAGGCCCCATGCATCCCCAAATTCTTCCCCTCTCAATTCCTTAGTGAGGTTATGGCTCCACATTAACCACTTATCCTAGGGATTGTGTAGAGCTGGCTAAGATGACCCTCATGATGCAGCTTTCCTATGTTTCTTATTTCAAAGGCTCTTCTAGTCTACCAAGGATGATCATGGACAGATTTTCTTAATATTTTGAGACAAAATAGTTACATCCATATATCAGAAAATGCAGTAAAAAACGCTCTCTTTGTATTTCTTGAATGCACCCAAAGGCTTAATCTGGAGGAGCCAGGCAAACAGAAATCTCTGTGTTTACTCTGAAGCACTCAGGTCGATATTTCTATTTTAAGAAAGCAGTCTGTCAGTTTTATCCACTTATTAAAAGGTAGAAGTAAAGGGCCAGAGTATCCAGACCTTGACCATTAAATGATACAAAGAACATGATATATGTGAGTTGGAGTGGAAGCTCCTTTTAGAAATAGGGTAAGGATTTCCCTTCCTGAATATTGTTTTCAGTGTTAGAAATACAATCACTATTAATAGGCACTTGGTAATTGTTTAGCAAATTCAAAGGGCTTTGAAATATGTCAGGTTCACAATTTTAATGAACAGACATTTGTTAAGTATGTACTATATGCCAGGCACAGTACTAGGAGCTGGGACTACAAAGACAAAAACACAATCTTGCTTTCCCTTATGTAACTTGCTTTCTAGTAAGAAGAAACAGTGTGTACATGGACATATAAATTCAGAACATATTTGAAATAAAAAGGAATAGATTTGGAGAGGACAGCTAGGGGGATAAAGCGTTAGGCCTGGAGTCAGGAAGACTCATCTTTCTGAGTTCAAATCTGGCCTCAGACACTTAGTAGCTGTAAGACCCTGGGCATGTCATTTACTCCTATTTGACTTGGTTTCTTCATGTGTAAAGTAAGCTGCAAAAGGAAATGGCAAACCAGCCCATATCTTCGCCAAGAAAACTGCAAGTAGGGGCACAGAGAGCTGGACATGTTAGAAATGACTGAACGACAAGAAATTTGGGGATGGGAACATTAATAAATAGAGTGGGGGGCAGAAGAGGCTTCTGGTAGCACTTAGTCTTTGAACTGAGTCTTGAGGGACTTCTAGGAAGTGAGATAACAAAGAAGAGTCTTAAAAGCAGAGGAGCTCTGCAAAGGCAAAGAGGGAGACCATTGTATGTCAGGAACAGTAGAGTGATTTGCCTAGAACATAGAGCACATAGATGTATGTAACCAGCCTGGAAATATAGGCTGGAGCCAGATTATAAACAGGCTTTAAATACCAAAAAGAGGAGTTTGCATCTTATCCTAGAGGAAATGGGGAATAATTAAATATTCTTGAGCTAGAAAGGCAATATTAATCAATCAATCAACAAATATGTATTAAGAGCCTATATTGCTTTTTTTTTTTTTTTTTAACTGAGGATCCACAGTGAAAAATGAAATAATCCCTGCACTGGAGGAGTTTATGTTCCATCTGGGAGATAACAGGCACATGTACGTGGTATCCCAAAAGTCTCAGTGAAGTTTCAAGATATTTTTATTTCAAGCTTTTCAATAGCTTGAAACTGTACTAAGACTTTTAGGACATTCCATGTAAAATATGTAAACAAAATATATGCACATTAATTTTTTAGGAGACAGCGGCTTGGATGATCATGAAAGGTAATGCTTAAGCATTCTAAGGATTCTAAGATGTGTTGGTGAGGAGGCAGGGGAGAAACACGCAATACAAAGGTGCAGAGATGGTACAGGAACAGCAAAGAAAACCAATTTGGCTGTATTTTAAGATGCATGAAAGGGAGTACTAGGTAATAAGTCTGGAAATGGAAATTGGAGCCAGGTAGTTAAGGGTTTTAAAGGCCAAATAGAAGATTTGTGTTTGATCCTAGAGATAATAAGGAGCCATAGAAGTTTATTGAATAGAAAAGTGACATGAACAGAGTAGTGTTTTAGAAATACCAATATGGCAGCTGGGTAGAGAATGGATTAAATAAGGGAAAGGCTTGATTCAGGAAGACCAATCAGAAGGTTTGCCTACAGAATAGTTTAGGCAGGAAGTCATTATCATGAAGAAATGAGGGACTGAATTGGGTGGTTGTAAAGTGAGAGAAGGCATCATTATCCTTCTACCCTATCCCCACCCCCTTACTAAATGAGAATTGCAATTAATTAATGGAATGGTATACTATCATATCCATAGTATCTATTTATTGATTAAAAGTGAATAGTGTAATTAGAAAGAGCTACAACTTAGTGATTGGATAACTTGTAGGTATAGGGATCTTTGCCCTATTTATCTGAATAACCTGAAATTCTAAAGAAGGACAATGAGCAAAAAACTGAAAATAACAAAATATGCATTAATTTAACATTTCTCTGTGCAATATAATCCACTCTCAAGTATCTGGTATGAACTTTTTTGTGGATTAGAGACCCATGAAGCTAGAAGAGACTTTAGAGATAAGCTAGGTCAGCCCTATTTTTACAGAGAGGGAGACTGAGACTGCCTAAAATTATCCCTCAGAATTTTAAAAATAAGGTCAGTTTCTTTTTCCCCACCCAGCCTGCCTTTTGGCCTCTTCCCTTAATTATCAGATCTATAAATCAGGGAAAGCAAACTTATTTTAGCAAGCTGAGCAAAACAACTAGGAAGGTACATGTATTCTTTACTAAATAACTATAGCCAAAATAATTACACAAGATATCTCAAAGGCTATGTGAAATGATATTTTTCATGGGGATTGCTCACTATTCTGGATTTTATGACTATTCTTCATCTGACTTCAAAAAGCTTGTGCCCTCCATTTTTAAAGAAATTCTCATTCACTTTTTAGTTCCTTGAAATCTGACTTTTGTCTCACCCTAACCACTGTCTACAAAGCACCCAACAATCTCCTCAAATTTAGTGTCCTCTTCTTAGTCTTTACCTTTTTCACTCCTCTTCAGTGTTTGACATTGATGACAGTCCCATGCTCCCTTAGCTTATACAATTCTATGAGATGCCAGATGAAGTCAGCTAGATTTTCAGACTGTAATAGAAAACGTGCTTAAGATATCTCTCCCCCATTGCTTCTTTTTCAGGGAGAAGGAATCGACTACTGCCTGAATTCTTGGACTTCACTAGAATGCCATTTCCTTCAGTATAGGGACTGATTTTCATTATGTTGTTGTAGCCCTAAAAGCTAGTACAGTTTCTTATACATGATAGATGCTAAAGAAATGCTTTTGGATTTGCATATGGATGCTCTATCCAATGTTTGGACTTCTTGGGGATGGTATGGGCCCACTCTGTGGAGGCTACATCTCTTTTCATTTCTATTCCATTGGAAACATGTGTAATTTTAGAATCAGAATAGGAAAAATGCTTTTCATCTAGGTTCATGACCCAAAAAGCAGTAGAAGATTACAAATGGACACAATCCAGGACATACAGCATACTGTTGTGCTATAAGAAATTATGACAATGACAAATTCAGGGAAATTTGGGAAGATCCACAGACTTACTATAAAAGTGAAATGAACAAAACCAAGATGTCACAATGATATAAGGCAAAGCAATTCTCAAGGACTTCAAGACTAAGTGAGGAAGTGATCAAAAATTACTTCAGAAAACTGATAATAAAACATACTATTCGCTTCTTGACAAAAATGTTATGGATCAGGATACAAGGAGAACAGAATAAGACACAAATTTTCAGATGTGACAATATTTTGAATTGTTTTGCATGACTGTACTGTTACAAGGGACAACTTCTATTAATTTGTAGAAAGGAAGTATTAGTAAGAATTGAGAGAGATGCTAGAAAAAAATGAAGGAAGAGAGCCTCAACAAAGCATCAAAAGATATAGAAAGGAAGCAAAAAAAGTTCAGAATATGATACAAAGAACGATTTTCTCATTGCTGTGCTAATTAATACATGCTCTATATAACAATAGTTTGAAAACAAAAGAAAGTTCAGAGGGAAATAGACAAACAAGGGAGCTTTGAATGTAAAATATTTAAGTTTTCTATGGCGCTATAGATATACACACATGCATATGTATATGTATATATAAAGTTATCCATACTAGATTCATGACCACATAAAATTCTCATTTTCTGTTCTATTTTTTTGCATGGAAATAGTCTTTTTGGTGTTAAAATGAGAATAAAAAGTTAAAAGAATTTTCAGCTTTCATGTAAAAATTTTTGTGTTCTTTGTATATACATAAATGCTTTTTTTTGATAATCATTAAGATCACAATAAAAATACATTTTAAAATAAGTTACTTAGACATCATACAGTTGAATTTTGTCTGACTGGTGGGGAAACTGAGGCCTAGATGTAATTAACTAGTTAATGGCATTGTCAAGATTAGAATTTAGACCAAACTCTTGGCTCCATTGGGTTGCAAATTAAGTTTTTTCTCTGCATGATCTGTTACTTTAATCCAGATTTAGTGGGATAGTCCCAGCCCATTTTGTTTTGATTCAAAGATGCTGAATCTGTTATATTCTCAAGGAAGAATTATATGATTAGTTGTGAGAATAGAATGTCTGAGTGGAGTTATACGTCTAGACTATACTTGTTGAGGAAGAGCTATAGACACCATGACAGCATTATCTACTTATAATCTTTCATGCTGGCCCATTTAATGAAGGATATAACTGGGAAAATGTTGAGAAAACTTCAAGACACAATGTATTTCATTTCTTACATAGGATCATATATGACCATAGTTTTAGATCTGGTAGGGACCACAGAATTCATCTAATTACAGGTCCTTCATTTTACACACGAGAATCTCAGAAACAGAATCTCAGGCAGGGATTAGAGGAGGGCATTAGAGAAGAAAGCACATTAATTGTAAGGGAAAAGAAACTAGTGCTAGAAATGAGGGGCAACCACACCTACCTCTCTGGCACTTAACTTCATCCCACTTCTGAAAATCAAACTCTGCCTCAGGGCTTGAGATCAGAATGTTGGGGACTGAGTAATGAGTTTTCCATCACTGCTCATATTCAAATCAAAGCCAGCTGACCACACTCATCAGGGATAACAAAGAAGAAATTTTTTAAAAAAAATTTTATTATAATAACTTTTTATTGACAGAACCCATGCCGGGGTAATTTTTTACAACATTATCCCTTGCACTCACTTCTGTTCCGATTTTTCCCCTCTCTCCCTCCACCTCCTCCCCAAGATGGCAAGCAGTCCTATACTATATATGTTAAATATGTCGCAGTATATCCTCGATACAATATATGTGTGCAGAACCGAATAGTTCTCTTGTTGCACAGGGAGAATCGGATTCAGAAGGTAGAAATAACCCAGGAAGAAAAACAAAAATGCAGTTTACATTCATTTCCCAATGTTTTTTCTTTGGGTGTAGCTGCTTCTGTCCATCATTGATCAACTGAATCTGAGTTAGGTCTCAAAGAAGACATTTTTGCTAAGGCAGGAAGAACATAAATTAGGTAAACCTGAAGTTTCTTTATATTCTGAGAGCTGATTCTTTCAAAGAATCTACAGTGATGGAAGGGTAAGATGGCATGGGAACCAGAGCACAAGAAGGCAGAAAAAAGGTTGCAGGATCAATCTAAAATGTAAGGGATCTTAGAAGCCATTTAGTCTTAGTTCCTTATTGTATAAGTGAAGACATTTAAGTTGAGAAAAGTGACTTACCTAAAGTTATAAGATAATAGGTGGCACAGGTGGAATTTGAACCTGGGTCCCCAGATTCTAAATCCAAAGGCTGGGAAAGGATGGCTTTCAGAACAAACTTTTCCTCTGAATGAATAAATTCATATTTATACAACGCTTTAGTGTTTTACCAACAAAATTCTTTTTGGGGGTAATTTTAAAAATTAATTTTAAACAAACACAAAATAAGAAAAAAAGACAATTTCTATATACACAGCAGAACATGAAAGGATTCAGTGTAAAACAATAAATTTCCATTTCAAGAAATAAACATATTTCTTGAATATATAATATTCTATATAATAAATACTATTTTCAAAGCTACCCAGCTTATCTTTATTTCCTTCTAGGTTTTATTTTGTTGTCTGATGTTCTCTTTTTATTTTATATTTTTTTCCCATGCCCTTACTTTCTTCCCCTTGCCTTAAAGAAGATTACAATAAAATGTAAAAGATCTATTTATCTATCCATCCATACCTATCTATAAACATACACAAATATATACATCTACACTCACACACACATTGTAAGGTCCCTATATGTACTATGTAAGTAGTACAAATGTCATTATTCTCATTTTATGTAGGAGGAAACTGAGCTCAGAAATGTTAAGTGGTTACATAACCAGTAAGTATTAGAGATAGGATCCTTTGTCTGATTTTAAGTTTGGTGGTCCTTCCAGTAAACCAGATTGGACATGTCTTTATTTTTATATCTTAAAATAGTCAGAAAACTTGAGCACCATGAATAAGAGCAAACCAGAGCTTCTGAAAGTCTTCTTAATAAATATTAGAGGTGGTAGGATTCTCTTCTCAGGCCAGAGTAAGCAGACTCCTTCTATCACCAATCTGGGGAACTGAGAGAAGAGAGAACTGTGACCTTCCTTTGAAGTTCAGGAGGAAAGAGATGATAGGAAGGTTATTATTTATCACACCTCTCATATGCTGGCTGCCTCCTGTCCTAGTGGTTAGAACATGCCAGTGGCCCTACTTCTCTCATTCTCAGTGATTGATTTACACGGGGCAAGGCAGAGGAATTTACACTGGCTGAGAAGAGAAATTATGTTGAGGTAGAAGCAACACCATAGAATGGTTTATTCTTTCAGTTGGCATCTAATTCTCTGTTAATGGTTCAATGTAAGGATGCACTTCAGCTTTTTTTGTACTCTGGGGACTGTAGCAAAAATAGTGAGAAACCTGACGGTTAAGTAAAAAATAAAACATTTAAAAGAAATAAAGCAGCAATTGCTTGAGGAAAGCCCTTAAGGTTTTCATCAGAGCTGGAAAGGATAGCTATATAGATTGTCAGAACTGAAGAGATTTTAGAATATGGAATGTCAGAGTTGGAAGGGATCTTAGAATATGGAATGTCAGAATTGGAAGGACCCTAGAACATGTAATGTCAAGAGTTGGAAGGGACATTAAAAAATGAAATGTCAGAACTGCAAAGAATCTCAATATACATTACAGAATATGAGAACTAGAAGAGACATAAAATGTCACAACATATAGACTTAAGAGTAGAAGGGATCTTAGGACACGAAATGTCAGAATTGGAATGGACCTAATGGACCATCTGTAAGTTGTATTCCTGTATTTGAAAGAGCACGAAACTGACTGAGTCAAGAGGTTAAATTAGTTAGGAGATCTGGATTCTGATCCATTTCTTCCATTGACTCTTTCTATGATAGTATACTGACAGAGATGGTCCTTTGAAATAAATGCCTATATTTTATTTCAAAAATGCTTTGAAATCTGCAGATGAAAGAAGCTTACAGTCATAGACTTAGGCTTATTGATATATTTGAACAAACCAGATAGAGGTCTGACTTCAAACAAAAAAAAATGCTATCACAAAAATTTAGTTACGTTCTTTTTAACATCACTTCCTATATTCACAAAACTCTGGGGCTTAGGTGATAAAAGTGTAAAATCCAGTCTAGAGAAAGGCTTCATAGAAATACCAGCTGGGGAAAGTTGGCAACCTATAAAACAGTCTTTTTCTTAATAAGATTGAGCTTAGCTGAAGGAAAGTGAGAATTATTATTTAATGCTCTTTCAAGCCCAACTTGTGGAATTTGCTTGTTGGAAATGTAGCTATGGCTGCTGAAGGTTTTTAGAGTCTGCCTTTAGAATCTGAAGGAATGTGTAGATGTGTAGATGTGTAGATAGGGGAAATTATTATTCATTGATAGTGAATCCATTATTCAAATACAAAATAGTGAAGGTGGATTACAAGGAAAGTCTTGACTCTAGATCCAAAGACTTTTTTCAATGTACCCAAAATGCTGATTTTGTCTCTGTGACCTGGTTCTTCAAGGACTCTGTAATATAGAAATATCTTTAATTATGTACATATATGTCAAGTAACCAACAAGCATTTGTTAAGTATTTTATTATATACCAGGACTCATTTTTTTATTATAACTTTTTATACTAGGACTCATTTATATATTTAGATAACCTATGGGAAGGAAGGATATATATGATCTGGGACCTAGTTTACCGTTGTGGAAAGCAGAAAGGCCATATTGTCATCACTAGCAGCCTAGAAACAAGAAACACAGTCCAGTTTAATTTCTCTCACACTTCAGCCTGTACAATTTCTCAAAGAAGTTTGCTAGATCAAGTCCTGATCAGGAAATACAAGAAAAAAATCACAGTGAGTCATTTCTGCAGCCCAGGTCGGGCTAGGGAGACAGACAGAGGGGTCTGCTTCTACTGGGGGTGAGGTCTGGTTAAGAGAGTGTTTGTAGAGCATTCTTACTTAAAGAAGGTTTATGTATCTGGACAAGAAGAATTCCCAGCATATAAAAACAAGTTAGTAAAGGAAGGAAGAACAACTGCTGACTGGTAGCTAGTTACTCACTATTCAGTTCCAGGTCACAGACCAGTACCTAGCAGACCTAGACACCTAGCAGTGGCAGTCCAGGGTAAGGGGCAGCCATGGTCTCTTAGCTGTGTCCTGAAAAATTTGTAGGTTTGTAATCAAGTAGAAACTATGCTGTTCAGATTCTTTAGGGCCTCAGTTATAGCTTCTAACCCAATCTGAAGCCTGCAGAAAGATAACTAGGGCAGGAGACTTACCCAAAGGGAAGCCTGTCTTTATGTTCCTCTAAAGCTGCAGAGCTTTCCAGTTGGCTAACAATGATTGAGTGCAGCAGGGTTCTACAGTTTCCCAGACTGAAAACTAGGTCAAGAACTTGCAGAGTTAAGATAGTGGGGCAGCTATCAGACTTGTCTGGAACAGAGCACTTTGAAAGACTGAAAGCTTAAAAGCTTCTGGGCTGAGCTCTCCTTGCGAGCATAGAATAGCACAATATTCACTATCCCAAGAAAGCATCAGTAGGACTAACTCAGACATTCCCTCCAGAGGATTGTAGAGTCAAGTCATTGCGAGAATGAGCAAACTGGGGAGGGGATTAGAATCAAGAAAGTGGGGGGAGTCAAGATGGTGGAGTAAAGGGAAAGACTTACTTCAGTTCTTTTCCAAACCTCTTCAAATACCTTTAAATAATGACTCTAAACACATTTTATAGTGTCGGAACACACACAAAGAAAGAAGCAATTTTCCAGCCAAAGACAATTTAGAAGGTCAGCAGGAAAGGCTTGTTGCACCAGGGTGGGAGTGCAGAACATTCCTGACTCCAGCACACTAAAGAAGGCCTTGGAGCCCCCAAACCAGTGGCAGCATTGGTGGTTTCCCAATTTCTCAGCCCATAGACATAAAAAACTACTTAGAAGTTCAGCAGGAAAGGTTTGTTGCAGAAGGATGAAAGGGAAGCCCCAGTAAAGCAGGAGTGGGCATTGGAAGTCACTGAATCAGCAGCAGGAGCAGCAGTGGCAACAGAAGAGGCGACAGCTTCTGGAGGTCTCAGCCCATAGATATTAAGATATTAAGCTGGTTAGATGTGAACTACAGGAGTCTCTTTGCTAGAACTGAAGCAGGATTCTGTGGATCTGGGAGAAAGTCCTGGCTCACAGAGCCAGGATGAGGAAAAGTACTAGTACATTAGAATTTACAGCCAGAGTGGGGAAGGGACCCTTCTCACAGTTCCAGGGCAGAAAAGAGTACTTATGGTCACTTACAAAGAAGAATTCAGGCCAGGAGATTAATAAACTCACTTCTCCTTGATCACACGCCTTGGAAGAATTGAAAACTTATGGGTCCCTAGAAGGACTTTTGAAAACAGGTACACCAAACCTCTGAAGCTTAGGACATTATACCCTTCACCCTGGAAACAGAGACCTACTTTAACACAAAGTTAAAAGTTAAGTAATAGGTTGGAGAAATGAGTAAACAACAGAAGAAAATTCTGACTGTAAAAAGTACTATGGTGACAAAGAAGATCAAAACATATACTCAGAAGAAGATAACAAAGTCAAAGCTCCCTTATCCAAAAACTCCAAAAAAAAAAAAAAAAAAAAAAAAAAAAAAAGAATTGGTCTCAGGCCATGGAAGAACCAAAAGGGATGTCTAAATCCAGGTAAGAAAGGTAGAGGAAAAATGGAAAGAGAAATGAGAGTGATGCAAAAGGAAGAATGAGGAGAAAAATATCTTAAAAAGCAAATTTGGCCAAATGGGATAGAAGGTATAAAACCTCATGGAAGAAAATGATTTTTTGAAAATTTGAATTCAGCAAAATTATGAGAAATCAAGAAACAATAAAACAAAACCAAATGAATGAAAAAATAGAAAACAATATAGAATATCTCATTGGAAAAACAACTGACAGGGAAAATATATTCAGGAGAAATAATTTTAAAAATATTGGTTTACTTGAAAAGAATGATCAAAAAAAGAGCCAAAACATTATCTTTCAAGAAATTATCAAGGAAAATGGTCCTGATATTCTAGAACCAGAGGGTAAAATAGGAATTGAAAGAATCCACCAATCACCTCCTGAAAGAGATCTCCAGAAATATTATCATCAAGTACTGGAACTTCCAGGTCAAGGAAAAAAGTACTGAAGCATTCAGAAAGAAACAATTCAAGTATAGTAGAGCCACAATCATGATAACATAAGATTTAGCAGCTTCTACATTAAAAGAGTGGAGAGCTTGGAATATGGTATTCTGGTGAGCAATGGAGCCAGGAGTACAACCAAGAATTACCTACCCAGTAAAATTGAGTATAATCCTTTAGAGGAAAAGGTGAACAATAAAATAGAAGATAAACATTCATGATGAAAATACCAGAGCTGAATAGAAAATTTGACTTTCAAATAAAAGCCTCAGGAAAAGTATAAGGGTGTAACCAGGAAAGGGAAATCATAAGGAACTTAATGTTTATCTGTTTACATTCTTACATGAAAGGATGAAACTTGTAACTAATAACTCTCTCATTGTTAGGGCAGTTAGAAGGAATATATATCTAGAAAGAGAGGGAAAGTGAGTGAACTCTACTCTCATCAGAATTGGATCAAAGAAGAAATAACACATACTCAATTGAGTGTGGAAATCTATGTTAGCCTGCAGGCAAATAGGATGGGAAGAGGATATAAGAAGGGGAGAGGGTGATCAAAGGGAGGGCAAATTGGGGGAGAGAGTGGTCAGAAGCAAAATACTCAATTTCCAATTTTTTTTTTGCCAGCATGAAAAAGGTTGCTGTAAATATTTTTGAACACATTGGTGTTTTTTCCCTTTGGGATACAGACCTAATAGTGGTATTGTTGGACCAAAGAAAATATACACAGTTTGGTTGCCCTTTGGGCATAGTTCCAAGTTGCTCCCCAGAATGGTTGGATCAGTTTATGATTCCACCAACAGTGCATTAGTGTCCTAATTTTCCCCTTCCCACTATTTTTATTATCACTTTCCTTTTTTGTGATATTGGTCAATCTGATAGGTGAGAGATGTATCTCAGAGTGGTTCTAATTTGCATTTCTCGGATCAAAAGTGATTTAGAGCACTTCTTTATATGCTTATAGATAGCTTTAATTTCTTCAAATTGCCTGTCCATATTCCTTGACCATTTATCAGTTGGTTAATGACTTATATGCTTATAAATTTGACTGTTCTCTCATTTTCTCATTTGAGAAACAAGGTCTTATCAAAAACACTTGTAAAATTATTTGCCAGCTTTCTACTTTCTAATCTAAAAGCACTGATTTTTGTTTATATAAAAGCTCTTTCATAAAACCAAACTTATTTATTTAGCATTTCATAGTATTCTCTATCTATTGTTTGATCATAAATTTTTTCCCCTCCCATAAGTACTCTAGTCCTTGCTCTTCTAATTTGCTTATGTCACTATTTGTCTAAATCATGCACCCATTTTGAACTTACTTTGGTATAGAGTATGAGATGTTGGTCTATACCCAGTTTGTGTGCTGTTGTTTTCTAATTTTCCCAGCAGTATTTTTTTTTTCAAATAGGGAGTTTCCATCCCCAAATCTGGGGTCTTTGGGTTTATCAAATACTAGCTTACTGTGAATTATGTACCAAATCAATTCCATTGAGCTACCACTCTATTTCTTAGCCAGTATCAGATAGTTTTGATAATTATTACTAAGTCACCTTTCTTTGTATTTGTTTTCCATGAATTCCCTTAATATTCTTGATTTTTTTGTTCTCCTAGATGAATTTTGCTGTTATTTTTTTCTAACACTATTAAATAATTTTTTTGGTTTGCCACTGAATAAATTAGTTTAGGCAGAATTGTCATTTTTATTGTTTTGGTTCAGTCTACCCAAGAGTAATTGATATTTCCCCAGGTGCTTAGATCTGATTTTATTTGCATGAAAAGTTTTTGTAATTGTATTTGTATAGTTCTGAGTTTGTCTTGGCAAGTAGATTCCTAAGTATTTTATATTGTTTGCAATTATTTTAAATGTAATTTCTTTTTCTATCTCATGTTGCTGGGCTTTGTTGGTCATATAAAGAAATATTGATGATATATGTGAGTTTATCCTATATCCTGGAAGTTTGCTAAAGTTGTTAATTGTTTCAAATAATTTTTAGTTAATGCTCTAGGTTTTTGTAAGTATACTATCATATCATTTGCAAAGAGTAATAGATATATTTCCTCATTCCTTTGATTCTTTTCCTTTGATTTCTTTTTCTTCTATTATTTCTAAAGCTAATATTTTTAGTACTACATTGAATAATAGTGGTGATAATAGGAATCTTTGCTTCACCCCTGATCTTATTGGGAAGACTTCTGACTTATCCCCAAAACAGAGAGTGCTTGCAAATGGTTTTAGGAAGCCAGACCTTAAAAAAAAACTTTGAAATATTTTACCAATGCAATAAGGATTCTAAAGGGAACAAAGGGAAAAGAAATAAGGACTATTGAAGAAAGAATTGGAAAAGGAATTAAATTGACACCAGAGGTACAAAATCTTATTCAAGCAATAAACTCTTTAAAAATTAGGATGGATCAAATAAAAGCTAATGGCTTTATGAGATAACAAGAATATTAAAACATAGTCAAAAGACAGAAAAGATACAAGAAAATGTAATGTATCTCATAGCAAAAACAGTAAAACTAGAAAATAGAGGAAAAAAATTAAGAATCACTGGATCATCTGAATGCCAAAAAAATCTAGATATTATATTTTGAGAAATAATAAGAGAAAACTACCTAAATATTTTAGATCTAGAAAACAAAATAGAAAAGAAAGAATACATCAGCCACCTCTTGTAAGAAATCCTCAAATGAAAATATTAGAATGAAAATTCATGAACATTACTGCTAAAATGCAAAATTCACAGTCAAGGAATGCAAGCAGCTAGAAAGAAAGGCTTCAAATACCAAGAAACTATGTTTAAGATCACATATGACTCAATATCCACTACTTTAAAGAAATAAGATTGGGAATACTTTATTCAAGAAGGCAAAGAATATAGACTTACAGCTAAAAATAACTTACCCATGAAAACTGAATACAATTCTACAGGGTGGGAAATGAATCTTCAGTTAAATAGTAAACTTCTTTGCTTTCCTAATGAAAAGATCAGGACTATATAGAAATTTTGAAGTGCAAACATAGGTATTAAGAGAAATATAAGGAGATAAACATGAACAAAAACCATAAGGGACCAAATAAGGATAAACTGCTTATATTAAAATATAAGATAATACATATCTCTTCTCTGAACTCAATCATTATGAGGGATAATAAAGGAAGTTCAACTAAATAGAAGTCCTGGAAAGGATTCTGTTATTATTTTGATGCTCTTAAAAGAAAACTGGGAAGGAAAGGGAAGAGGAATACATTTGTGGAAAGGCAAAAGAGTGTTAGGGGAAATTATCTTACATAATTGGGCTGCCTCAATCTTATCCAAACTGTTCAAAGAAGAGCAGAATGTACAAACACAGATGAGTTCAGAAAAACAGTTGTTCAATAGGAAAATTATAAATTAAGGGAAGAAGGAAGAAAGGAGAATTATATAGTAAGACTAGATTAAGAGAAAAATCAGTAATAAGCAAAACAAACTCTAAGGCTGCCCAAATATATTAATGATTTTATATTTTACGTGTATGTGTGTGTGTGTGTGTGTGTGTGTGTGTGTGTGAGTGTGTGTGTGTATGTTTTGTTTGTTTTTGTGGTACTAAAGAAATGAAAACCAAGGGATAGTAGTCAATTGGGAATGGCTAAACAAGTTAACTATATACATGTGATAGAGTATTATTGTATATAAGAAATGATGAAGAGTGTGGTTTCAGATAAATCTGAGAAGATTTAAAAAAATTTTTTTTGAGAAGATTTTTATAATTGATACAGAGTGAAGTGAATAGAACAAGGAGAACAATTTATACAATAACTATCATATGATAAAGAAAAGAAACTTTGTAAGACTTAGGAACTATGATAAGAGGTGAAAAACTCATAGTGCAGAATTAAACACACATATGTACATATATATATATATACATATATACACACAGGCATATATGTATATATATACACACTATATATATATATATACACACTATATATATATATATATATATATGTCAATGTATTTGGTGTGTGTGTGTGTGTGTATACGCACATGTATATTGGATGTGGCCAATGTGAACATTTAAAAAATATTTATTTATATAAAATTAAATACAAAATAATAAAAAACAAACTAGAAAAAAAAACATTGTATGTACCCAGCAGACCATCAAGGAGGATTCAAAATATAGAACAAATTTCCATTTCTTTTTTAAAATAATTTTTATTTTTAAAATACATGCAAAGATAGTTTTTGACATTCACTCTTGCAAAACCTTGTGTGCCAAATTTTCTCCCTCTCTCCCCCCATCCCCTTCCCCAGATGGCAAGTAATACAATATATGTTAAAAATGTGCAATTCTTCTATATATATTTCCACAATTATCATGCTGCACAAGAAAAATCAGATCAAATAGAAAAAAAAGTGAGAAAGAAAGAAAAAGCCAGCAAACAACAACAAAAAGATGAAAATACTGTGTTGTGACTCAGTCCCCACAATCCTCTCTCTGGATGGAGATGGCTCTTTACATTACAAATCTATTAGAATTGGCCTGAATCACCCCATTGTTAAAAAGAACCAAATCCATCAGAATTGATCATCATATAATCTTCCTGTTGCTGTGTACAATGTTTTCCTGATTCTACTCACTTCACTTAGCAGCAATTCATGTAAATCTCTCCAGGCCTTTCTGAAATCATTCTGTTGATCATTTCTTATAAAACAATAATATTCTGTAATGTTCATATACCATAACTTTTTCAGCCATTTTTCAACTGATGAGCATTCACTTAGTTTCCAGTTCCTTGTCACTACAAAAGGGCTTCTACAAACATTTTTGTTCTTTCCTCTTTTTTATGATCTCTTTGGAATAGAGGTCCAGTAGGGATACTGTTGGATATAGTTCCAAATTGTTCTTCAGAATGGTTGGATCAGTTCACAACTCAACCAATAATATATTAGTGTTCCAGTTTTCCCACATCCCCTTCAATATTCATCATTATCTTTTTCTGTCATCTTATCCAATCAGAAGGTATGTAGTGGTACCTCAGAGTTGTCTTAATTTGCATTTCTCTGATCAATAGTGATTTAGAGCATCTTTTTCGTATGACTAGAAGTGGTTTTAATTTCTTCAACTGAAAATTGTTCATTTGACCATCTATCAATTGGAGAATGGCTTGTAAATAAATTTCCATTTCAAGAAAGCATACATAATAGTAGAAGACATTATATTCATGACTGTCCATCTTTTCTTTGTTTCCTTGTAGGTTATTCTATTATTTTCTGCTGTGAATTTTTTGCTTTATTTTTTTTCTCCTTTTCACTCCCCCCCTCCAATTCTCTCAAGTCCATTACAATTAAGCATGGATATATTTTTATATATATTATATATTGTATATACTTATATATATGTATATACATACATGGATATATTTATATTTTTCACATATATACATATATATCTACATATAATATAAATATATATAATCACACCTCCACACATATATCTATATACATATATGTACCTATATGCAAACATACATATTTACACATATGTAGACATGCATCTATAACAATATTAAAGTGATTGATATGATGTATTGATTTCTTGATTGAATCTTTGTTTGACCTTGAGATCAGTGATTACTAGCCCAATTTTTTTTTCTAATAAATTTCACTCCTGCTTCTTGTTATTGTGTTTCTGTATATCTCTTATTTCTTATACATGCTAACTCTTCTATTTTAGATCTACTCTTTAACTACCAACCCTCTTTTCCCATCTAATGTCTCTATATTCTTTCTTCCTCTGTACCTCATTTGCACAGCAAAATTACTATTTTTACTTTTTTAAAACAATGTTGCTTTTTAGAGTCTGATCATATTCACCTCTGTCCCAATATTTCTTTAGAACAATTCAATTACTGATGTCAATCTTAGACATATAGTTTACATTTCCATGTATAAAACATAGACAGTTTGTCACTGAATCTCTTGAAATTAATCTTTGTTGTTGGTTTTTATATGTTAAATTTTCTATTGAGTTCAGATTAGATAAAGACATAACCCTGAAAATCTTCAGGTTCATTGAATGCCCTTTTTTCATTCAATATTGTGGTTAGTTTTGTTGGATATGATATTTTTGGACATATATTTGCAGTCTTTTATTTTAGCTATTTAGCTTTTTATAATTCCAGCATAATTGAATTACTTTTGCTGTTGTTGTTTCTTATAAAATTTTCTCTTTGATATAGGGCTTTCAAATTTTAGCAATAATATTCCTATGTGGATTCTATATAGGATCTCTTTGAAATGGTGATTATGGATTTTTTCTATTTCTACTCTCCCTTCTTGTTCTATTACTTCAGGACAATTTTCTTTGATAATTTCTTATGTTACTGTGTCAAGGTTCTTTTATTTTTTAATCACAGCTTTCAGGTAGTCCAATTATTCTTACGTTTTTCTCTTCTTGATTTATCCAGATCTGCTATTTTTCTCACATTTTCTTCTATTTTTCATTCCTTATATTTTATTTTATTATTTTTGGTGTCTTATAACCTCCCTTTGCCCAATTCTAATTTTCAAATAATTATTTTCTTTGAGATTCTGGATCTCCTTTTCTAGTTAGTTGACTTTTCATAATCATCTTGTTTTTCTTGGTTTTTATCGATTCATTTATTCAATTATTCACTCATTTATTTATTTTAGTTTTCTTCAATCTCTCTCATTTAGTTTTCAAAGTCTTTTTTGAGGTCTATAAATTCTTTCTGGGCAGGCAGCCATTTAATGTTACTCTTTGGGGTGTGAGAGAATTTTTTTTACTTCAATGTCTTCCCCTGAAGATGAATCTCAGACTTCCCTGTTCCCATAGTAAGTGTCTATGATTAAGTTCTTTTTTCTTTGCCTGCTTGTTTAAAAAAATGAGGGGCGACTAGGTGGTGCAGTGGATAGAACACCAGCCCTGGAGTCAGGAGGACCTGAGTTCAAATTTGACCTCAGACAATTAACACTGTCTAGCTTTGTGACCCTAGGCAATTCACTTAACCCCAATTGCCTCAGCTAAACAAACAAATGAATGAATGAATAAACAAATAAATAAGTAAATGAACAAATGAATGAATGGATGGATGGATGGATGGATAAATAGATAAATACATAGATAGATAAATATTTCTTGAAAATGAGAAGTTATTAGTTTAACCACTTCTAATCTTAGGGTGGTAGTGGGGAATATGGTGTCTTTGGCTTCACTTCAACTCTCCCCTCTGACCTGGAACCCCAAACCAAGAACTCCATCCTCCTGAAAATGTCACAGTCAGTCATTTCCCTGCCCTACTGTTTCTGTGGAATGTGCAGATTCCTTCTCTCCCAGAGGTGGGTGTCAGCAGCACTGGGCTTTGTTCTTAATCAGCAGAGTTCCTTCAATCTTTTTGGATTCAGACCTTTAGTTCCCTATGCTGACAGGGAGGGAAAGTTCCTGTGGTTCAGCCTGAGGCTATCCCTGAACCCAGCTAGCCCTAGAGCTCCCTGTTTGCAGTTTCTGAGAAGCTAATCTGGGACTTTTTGCATTTCACATTGCTTAAACATCACTCCTGGGGTCTTACTTTGTGTCTTTTCAGATTGTTTCAGGAGGATTCCAGTTCTTCCCCAAATCTTATTTTTTTCACCAGTCTATGTTTGCCTTGTGGTGAACTTTTGTTTTGTTTTGGGGGGAAATGTGGAGAGTTTAGAACTTTCTGACCTACTCTGCCATCTTCTCAGAATCCTCTCCTTTGTTTTGCTTGACTATATATGTAACAGGGACTTTACATTTCTTTTATTGCCATTACGGAGAAGGTAGGAAGAAGAGAGAGCCAAATTTTGCTGATTGAAAAAAAAATTGATTTTAATTCTTTAAATAGTGTGGGGGTACAGTCTTTACCCTATGTAGAGTGCGTGCTAAGTCATCAGCTCCATCCATGATTATATACAAAGGACTACCCATTATTATTTAAACTTCAATAATGTTACTTCTCAGTTGTCTAGGTCTTGTTAACTTGAATGGATTAATCTAGCAATCTAGAAGACATTGATGGAAGAATCTGCCTCCTTTTTTGGAGCCCAGATCTTATGAGGAAAAAAAAATACATTATTCTCTCAGGCTTTTAGCAAAGTCAGCATACCAAGGGGATGGGGGAGAAAGTTATGTAAATAGGATAATCATAAGTATAATTAGAGGTGGAAGGAGCCTCCACTGACCTGCATTTATAGATGAAAAAACTGAGGCCCTGAGAAGTTAAGTGATTTTGCTTGAGGTTATAAGATACTTTAAGAGTTATGTTCATCCTGAATTTGGGCTCGTTCTGGCTGGATTTAAAACCAAAAAGATCATCGAAGAAATTCTGTAGCTTGAGTAATAAATAAATTCTCATGTATTTCCAAAATGCAGGTCTCTTGCTCAGAGACACATATTTTTTCCTCTGGGAGGTAACCTACAAAAGATAAAATTATAAAGACAAAAGTATAATGACTTTATGGACTTGAAATGTTCAATTCTCTTAAACCATTTTTCAGCTTAATTGGTTATATGTGTGTAAGGTTGAAAGAGACAGTTCAGGTTATGAATTGATTTAATAACAATATCTTACATTGGTAGAGAATGGTTATACTTTTCAGAGCACTTTCAAATTTGTTATCTCATTAAGTCCTCACAATTATTCTGCTGGGAAAATAGGACATGGATTATTACCACCATGTATATAGATGAGAACAATGGGTCAAGAACAGAAAGTAACTTTTCCAAGGTCACACTTCAATTTAGTGACAGAGCTGGGGCTTAGACCTCTGCTCATGTGGTGAAATGGCCCTTGTCTTTGCCAAGATAAACCCCCTCTTCACATGCCCTTGATTTCATTCCACGCTGTTTTCTCCAGCAGACAACCCCTAGTTTATCTCCATTCACTGATCTACTTTCTCTCTCTATCTCTGTCTCTCTCTCTCTTCCCCTCCCCTCTCCTCCCCTCTCCTCTCCTTTCCTGTCTCTGTCTCTGTCTCTCTGTGTGTCCCCATCCCCTCTCTGTTTCTGCCTCTCCTTTCTGTCTCTCTGCCTCTCTGTCTTTCTCTGTGTGTCTTTCTCTCTTTGACTACTTCCCTTCTGCCTACAAACATGTCCACATCTTTTTCCTTTTAAAAAAACCCTTGCTTGATCTGATCATTCCTTCTGGCTATTAACATATATGTTTCCTCCTCTTCATAGCTAAACTTCTTGAGAAATCATCCATAGTGGCCATCTCCACTTTCTCTCTCCTTTATTCCTTCTAATAAGACCTCTGATTTTATTATTCAATTGAAATTGTTCCCTCCAAAGTTACCAATGATTGAAGTGCCAAATCCAATGGCCTTTTCTCAATCTTCCTTTATCTTCCTTGACAACTCTGTAGCTTTTGTTACTCTCTTTGTTCTAAGTTTTTGTGACATTGATCTTTTCTGGTCTTCCTCCTACATATCTGACTAATCCTTCCCAGTCTTCCTTTCTAGAACTTCATTTAGCTTGGTTGCTTCAACTAACCTAACTTGACCCCCTTTGTCTTCCCCTTCTCATTAAGTGATCTTATCAGCTCTCATAGATTCAGTTATGTATCTCTACATAGATGTCTATTTATCTAGTGTCCTGATGTCTATTTGTCCATATATCCTGATATCCAGGCTCATATCATTCAATAGTCTTTTGGAGGTCTTGAATTCAATTTCCCTTAGACTTCTCAAGCTCAAATTGTCTAAACTTATCTCTTTAAAGCTCTCTTCATTGTTCTGACTTTTATTTTGTTCTCAAGAATATCATCAATTCTGTCTTCCAGGCTCCAAGACCTGTGTCATCCTTGAATTCTCACTTAAATACACCCCAGATATCAATCTATTGCCAAGTTTTGTCATTTTCTACTTTGATATCTCTTGTAGATATCCCTTTTTGTTTATTCACACAGTCACCATGTGGTTGAAGGACCTTATCACATCACATCTAGACTATTACAACAGCATCCTGACTGATCTCCTTGCTCAATTCTCTTCCATTCTAATCCATCCTCCATTTAACTGCCAAAGTTTCTGAAAAATCCAGATGATCTGACTATGTTACTTTCTTCTACTCAATAAACTTCATGCCTTCTCATTACCGACAAAATCAAATGTTAAACCCTCCAGTCGGCTTTTGGAGGCCTTCATAATCTGGCCCCTTTCCACCTATTTTAGTACTCTCTTCAACCAGACATCCCACTGGAACTTGATCTTTCCTTCCCCTCAGTCTATTAGTATCTCCCCTTAATAAAAGCTTTCTTATATTTGTGCTAGTCCCTGAGTTTTGTTGTGTTCTGTCTTGCGGTGCTCTCCTTCCTTGAACTATATTTTGGAATCCCAAAGTTTACTCAAACTACATTAAGAAACCAGCTAATTAATAGACAGGACCATAATACCTACTGTTTTTAAGTATTTGAAAGGATTCCATGTAAAAGAAGAATTGGGATTGTTCTGTTCATCCCTAGAAGATAAGTCTAGCCAATTTGCTTAAAAGAGACACATTTAGACTTCAAGTAAGGAAAAATTTCCTAAGGATTAAAGCTATCCAAAAGTAAAATGAGCTGCTGAAGGAGGTGGTGGGTTGCTCCTTACTGGAGGGACAAAAACTAGTTGATCTCTTGTCAGAGATGTTGTAATAGAGATTTTGGTTCAGGTGTGGGCTGTACTAGAGAGCCATTGAAGTCCCTTCCAATGCAAATGTGATTTACTGCAGATGGGGGCTGATCTTTGGAATGGCAGAGAGTAACGAGGACTTTAGCTACCCCAAAGAACAGTCTTGTATATTTTTCACAAAGCAAAGACATGCTTTCCCTTTACTCCTTAAAACTCCCCTTATTTCTCCAATGAATTTAGAGCTCCTTCATTCATAGTGATCTCTGGGTTTCCTCTGGAGTATAATGAAACAAGTAGTAGAAGAAAGGAAAGTAACCCAAAATCTAAAATCAAATATGGGTTTTTATGAGATTGGAGGGGAAAAACACTTTCAGTGCATTACCGAGGTCAGTAGAATGATTCCTTTAGGAAGCGTGACCAAAATGTTTTTGGGTCTTTGTTGAAGGTCATTCATCTCCTTTCTAACTTTTCTTTAGTTCTCCATGACTTTTGTATTCTTATTGTTTTTTTTTCTGGTTATACATGTACATTAATTTTTAAATATACTTTTCTTTATGAATCATGTCGAGAAAGAAAAATCAAAGCAAGGGAAAAGCCACAAGAGGAGAAAAAAAAAACAAAAACAAAAAAACAAAAAAATGAACATAGCATGTGTTGATTTACATTTAGTCTCCACAATTCTCTCTCTGGATGTAGATGGCATTTTCAATTCAAAATTTTATTGGGATTGTCTTTGATCACTAAAATATTGAGAAAAACAAAGCCTTTCCTGATTGATTATTGCACATCCTTGCTGTTCTTCATGACTTTTGAGTGGAGGATTTTACTTTCTTTGACCTCAAGCCTTGAAGGGGAGTATTGAGTATTAGATGTTCTTAGATTCATGGAATGGTTGTTTTAGAAGGGTCCTCCGCGATCACAAAGTCCAACCCCTTAACTTGTACAGATGAGAAAACTGAGGTTTAGAGAGAATGTGACTTGCTCAGTGGCATATAGCTAGCAATTAGCTGAGAAGGCTCTCAGAATCAGAAGTGAGGCCTCTTTACATTATATTGCATTTCCAAGAAAGAGCTCCTTGAATAGTGGTAAATTGTGATCCTTTCAAGGGGTGAGTGAAAGGTAAGAAAAGGCAGGAAAAGAGAGAAGAGAGAATAATCCCTCTACTTTTAAGTATAAGATAGTTGTATCAGCCTGGAAGGAAGGAAGAAACAAAGCAAAAGAGAATAAGACAGAGACAGAAACACATACACATACACACAGAGACAGACACAGAGAAAGAAAGACAGAGAAAGAGAGAGAGAAAAACAGAGAAAAAACAGTTAAAGATGATAGAGACAAAAAATGTTGACTGAGGCAAGCAAAATTGCAGAAAACTTTCTTTTACAATTGAGCCAAAAAAAAGAAAAGGAAATGGAAAGGAGATAATGGAAACTCCTAATTCATGGAAACACATCAATCTAAACAGTCTCTGAACAGCAAATCTAACTGTAAAAGCTGAGATAAGGGCCTGAGACTATTGGCTCCCGTTGATATTCAATTTTGGAAATTCAGTGCAATCTCCAGCCCTGGGGTTTAGCAAGGAAGGTCTATACCATATACCTGATGTGTTCCCTTTATTCATTAAAAAAAAATAAAAATTAAGCCAGCTATAGGGAAATATAAATGTTTTCTTTCAGTAATTCATCCCTGTAGCTTCCCTTGTCATTTTAATTAAAGTCAGTGCTAGCCACAGTGTAGATATTTGCCATTATTAGCATTAAATCAGGCACCCATTTTAAGAAATTGCCCCCCTTTGAAAGAGAAGAATGGTAATGAGAAGGAATAAATATTTGAAAAGGCCATAGCAGCAGTGGAATCATGGTCCTCAGGCTTCATTAGTATGGATTTTAGCTCAATTTATTTCCCTCCTACTGCCTGTGCCTATCAGATGGTCAGGGTTATGGCAGCGGGTCCTCTACTCAAACTGAAATCATTCCCACCACCTGGGGCTTTGAAAGAAAGAATCCTATGTACTGGAACACTTAGAACTTAGACTTAGAACTTAGTACATCTTCTCTCTACTCAGGCTCACGTACAGTTCCATCCCTTGCTGACAGGGAGCCAGAGAAGAAGAACAGCCCAGCTGGAGACAGGTAGCATTTCTATTTGTTTTTGCAAATCTCCATCTGGACAAAAGCATCTTTAAGAGCTAGCAGAATTTAGAATATAGAGCATTCATGTTCCAGAATAAAATATAAACTCTATATTTAAAAAGTATACTAGGATAGAGGGCTCTCAAGTGATAGGGTTCACTTATTGAAGAAGGGAGAGATAACAGGCAGATAAAAATGTGTTTAATCATGTTATTATTTATGTCATTTAATAGAAAACCTGGTTGTTGGGGATTAATGATTCGATTTAATTCAAGTTACATTTATTAAATGCCTACTACATAAGGTACTTATCTACTAAAGCACTATGCTAGGCAAGATAATATGAAGAAAAAAATGAAATTGCCTCAATCCAAAAGTCAATCAAGAAGCATTCAAATGCTTATGATGTGCCTGACACACTAAGAACACACTTACCCACATACAAAAAATAGCTCTTACCTTAAGGAAATTACATTCTGTTTGAGAAGGTGGGATTCTAAAAGTAGAGCTGAAGAAGGGAATTATTCCAGGCCTGGGGGACAGCCTATTTAAATGCAGAGAGACAAGAGAAGGCATGTAAAATATGAGAAGAACAACAAAAATGCCAGTTTAACTAGAATACAGAATTCTTGAAGCAGATTAATGTATAATAAGAAAGTGAAGAAGGAAACAAGAATAACAATTAATTAGTTAAGTAACTATTATGTTCCAGGTTCTTCACAATTATTACTTCTTTTGAATTTTACCTGGGAGGGTGGTATGCTTATTATCTCCATTTTACAGATGAGGTAACTGAGGCAAACAGAACTAAGTGACTTGCCCAGCATCACACAACTAGTAAGTGTCTGAGTCTGCATTTTAACTGCATTTAACTTTCCAATTCCAGATCAGGTACTGTATCCACTGAACCACCTAATAAGTAAGCCTGCAAAGTAGATTGGAATCCAGAGATGAAGGGCTTTAAGTGTCCAAGGACTTTGTTTTTGGTCTTAAAGATCATAAAGAACCTCTAGAATTTATTTAGTATGCTGATTTATAACTTATGAATATGAATTTGTTAGTAACTTGAATAATGGGTAGAATGGAGGAAAACATTTTATTGAGCAGCTGGTTTACAGTTCCTATCCTATGTGAATTGGTTAGAGGAAATGGAGACATTTGGCCTGGAGAAGAGAAGAATTAAAAGAGCTATGACAGCTGTCTTAACGTATTCAAAGAACCTCATCTAGTAAAAGGAGCAGAGGAACTGGATTTGGATTCAAATCTCACTTCTGACATTTAACTGTGATCCTGGACAAGACATTTAATCACTTTTGCCTCAATTTCCTCATAAAACGAGAACACTGGACTTTATGACCTTTAAAGTTCTCTCTAGTTCTAAATCTGACACTTAGACTTACCTTGTTTTTTCTCAAAGGACAGAAGAACTTGGGGGTATTCATTCACTCAACTAGTGGTTATTAAGTAACTATATATTCTGTGCCAGGCACTGAAGTACAAAGACAAAAATGAAATAATTCATTCTCTCATAGGCTTTATGTTTTACTGGGTTGGAGTCATATGTGGAGGTGGCAAGTAGGCAAATTTAAACTTGATGAAAAAATAAACTTCCTAATAATTAGAGGTACCCAAAAGTAGAATGAGCAGCCTGGGTTGCAAGAGTGTCCTCTATCATTGGAAATTTCTAAGCAAAAACTGGATAATCAGTTGTCAGATATAGTGTGCATATGATTCTCATTAATGTATATGTTGGGTTAAATGGTCACTGGGTCCTTTCAATTTTCAAATTTTTTGTCATTAGCATGTAATAAGAGCTTAATATATTTTTTATTTTTTTATAGTAACTTTTTATTGACAGAATCCATGCCAGGGTAATTTTTTTTTACAACATTATCCCTTTACAACAGTATCCCTTTACAACAACAGAATCACTTCTGTTCCGATTTTTCCCTCCCACCCTCCACCCCCTCCCCTAGGTGGCAAGCAGTCCTATATATGTTGAATATGTCCTAGTATATACTAGATACAATGTATGTGTGCAAATCCAAACAGTTTTCTTGTTGCACAGGGAGAATTGGATTCAGAAGGTAGAAATAACCCGGGAAGAAAAACAAAAATGCAAACAGTTTACATTCATTTCCCAGTGTTTTTTCTTTGGGTGTAGCTGCTTCTGTCCTTCATTGATCGATTGAAACTAAATTAGGTCTCTCTGTCAAAGAAATCCACTTCCATCAGATTATATCTTCATACAGTATCGTTGTTGACGTATATAATGATCTCTTGGTTCTGCTCATTTCACTTAGCATCAGTTCATGTAAGTCTCTCCAAGCCTCTCTGTATTCATCCTGCTGGTCATTTCTTACAGAACAATAATATTCCATAACATTCATATACCACAATTTACCCAACCATTCTCCAATTGATGGGCATCCACTATCCACTCAGTTTCCAGCTTCTAGCCACTACAAAGAGGGCTGCCACAAACATTTTGGCACATACTGGTCCCTTTCCCTTCTTTAGTATCTCCTTGGGGTATAAGCCCAGTAGAAACACTGCTGGATCAAAGGGTATGCACAGTTTGATAACTTTTTGGGCATAATTCCAGATTGAAGAGCTTAATATTTAAATTAATTAAATTAATATTTAATATTGACTAACTGTGTGAAAGACACCTATGGTAGTACTGAGGGGTTAACCTTTATAGGCAAAGACAAATCGTCATTATCCTCAAGTATTATACATTTCATTGGGGACCAAATAACACAGAAAAGGGACACAAGTTCTGTTGGAGAAAAAAAGAGCATTAACAAATGAGGAAGACTGAGAAAGGCTTCCCATAGAAGTTAGCACCTGAGTGAACCAAGTCTTGAAGAAGTATAGAAATTTTGAACATTATTAATGAAATAAGAGTATGTTGTAGGTATGGGTATGGGGAACAGCAAATAAAAGGAGAATGAGGAGGAAGAAAAGGAGGATGAGGAGGAAAGGGAAGAGAAGGAGGAGAAAGAGAAAGAAGTAGAAGAGAAGAAAGAGGATGAGGAGAAAGGGAAGAAGGAGGAGAAAAAGAAGAGGAAGAAAAAATAAAGAGAAGGAATAGGAGGAGGAGGAATAGAAAGAGAAGGAAGAGGGAGTGGAGGAAAAGGAGAAGATGAAAGGAAAAGAAAGAATAAAAAAGAAGGAAGAAAGGAACTGAAAGAAAAAAGGGAAAGAAAGAAAGAAAGGATATTCATTAAGTGTTTATTCTTTGCCAAGCTTTGTGTTAGAGATATATGTACAAAATCAGAGTCTCTGCCCATTTTTCTAATAGGGAAATCTCACACATGTAGAGTAGTAATGACCAGAGATCTTTCTTTGAAGTCATAGGACTATTAATGTATACTTTTCATGAAACACCAAAGCATTAACTATTGTTCTAGAACTGAAAGGGATTGGGGGCAGAGGGTATTCACATGGTGCCCAAGTGGTTAGTGGGAAGATGATTAGAAAGTAAAGTGAAGCATGACTCAAGCTATCAGTTGAGATTAGAGCTACTTGAGGCAAATCAGGAAGGTGGAGGGAATAGTATAAAAGTTCTAGAGCTGAAAGGGTTAAATTCTCCAGGGAATATTCTTTGGCAATGAAGTTAGCAAGAATAATTCAGAAGTGGGAAATAGAATGTTAAGTTTATAGAATAGCAAGTAGTCCAAATTCAATGGAACACAGAGTTTGTGGAGAGAGTAGTATAAAATAAGCTTTGAAATGTGCATTGGAATAAAACCATGGAGGGCCTTAAATGACACTCAGAAATTTATATTTTATTCTTAGACGAATAGGGAGTCACTGAAAGTTTTTTAGTAGGGGAGTGACATGGTTAGTTCTATGATTTAGGAAAATTAGGCAACTTTGTGGAAAAGAAATTGAAGAGAAGAGAACTTGGAAATGAAGAAACCAATTAGAAACTATTAATATCTTTTAACTCTCATGGTTGTTGTAAGGAAAAAAGGGAAATATTTGTAAGATGCTTTGAAAACCTTAAGTTGTTTTATAAATTCTTCTTATTATTATTGTAAGAGGTGACAAAAATCTGACTTAAGGTGATGGCTATCTGAATGGAAAGAAGTTGAATAATGTTCTAGCTTGTACTTTGCATTTTCCATAATACTTTTATATCCAATCCCCCAATTTTCTGAAGATTATCTCCATTTTACAATGAAAAGAAATCACACAGGATATCTAAGTCCAATTTCCTACCCAGTGTAGAAATAGTCTTGATGGCTTAGGATCACAGAATGTTACAACTGAAAAGGATGTTAGACATCATCAAACCTAATCATTTTATACACTGATCATTTTATACTAGGGAAACTGAGGCCCAGACAGACATGTCTTGCTAGAGTCACATGTAGTTAGAAGCAGTATCAGGATTGATTTTTGTATTCCCTCTAAATTTTTGTTTTGTTTTGTTTTTGTTTTTCTCTACTCCTAGCCTACTTCTTGTATCTACAGAAAGTTTGTTGATATTTAAGTAACAAAAAAATTCTGTTCCTTTTCTGTCTTTTCACCTTATACTATCTTTGGCAACCCTGTCAGAGTTTTTATTTTATTTTATTTTTAATCTGACAGTTTCATTGGTTTCTTGAATGCCCTTTGGCAATGATAATGGCTGGCAGAGAAGGGAGGAAGGAGCTTCCTTGGTGATAGCTATTTAGTGTGTCACCAGGGCACAATTCTTTTGCATTTCTGACTCATTTTTAACTGTTTTCTGTTGAATTATTCTTATAAATCTCTTCTTTCTCACCCTACTGTAGCAAATGAGTCTCCCCTTTCTTGCCTTTAATATCTCCATCAGTGCAATATCTTCCAGAGAGGGAATAAAAAATAACCACAATGAAAATCATAATTTCTTATTGCTTGCATAGATAAAATCATATCTAAAGACCCTTCCTACTGTTGCTGATTTTGCCTTGTTGAGAGCATCTGACCTATTAATGCAAATATGCTATGAGTATGGAAAAAAATCAAAACAATGGAGATTGTTGGTCTTTTTTTTTTTTAAAAGGGAAAATAGATCCCTAATACTAAAATTGCATCTCAGCAGAATGAGCATTTAAGTCCTGGGAATAGAGAGAGAGAAACATACACACACACACACACACACACACACACACACACACACATAGTCAGAAAGAGAAAGACAGAGAGAGGGAGAGGAAGAGAGGGAGAGAGGGAGAAAGGAAGAAGTAGGGAGAGTTATCATTTCTATGGAAGGAAAAAATTTCCTAGTAACTGGATTTATTTGAAATAGGTTACCCTGGAAGTTAATGAACTATGACTAGAGAAGAAGTTTATATCATCATTTGTCAAGCATATTGTAGAAAGAATTCCTCCTAAAATATGGACTAGATTGGAAAACCTTTGAGTCCATGTTGGGAAAGGAATCAGGGAGCAGCTAGATGTCACAGTGGATAGAGCACTGGCCCTGAAGTCAGGAGGACCTGAGATCAAATCCGACCTCAGACACTTAATACTTCCTAGGTGTGTAACCCTGGACAAGTCACTTAACCCCAAATGCCTCAGGGGAAAAAAAACAAGAAAAAGTTGTCAAACTTCCCATTAGGGAGAATTCTAGCATTGTAGATGTTAGCTTTTGATGGTAACCTCAGTGTGGCTTTGCCCAAGGCAGAGATTGCCAAACTCCATTCCACAAGCAGAATCTGGTCTGTTAGAGAACTAAAATGATTTTTACATTTTAAAATAAAGTTGTATTATATATTTTTTAAAAACGTATAGGTAGCTAGTACAATGGGTAGAGTACTAGATCTAGTATCAGGAAAATCTGAGTTCAAATTAAGCTTTAGCTACTTATTATGTGAACTTGGATAAATCATTTAATTTCCATCTGACTCAGTTTCCTCATCTGTGAAATGGGTATCATAATAGCATCTAACTTCTAGAGTTGTTGTGAGAATCAAATAGCATAACATATGAAAAATACTTTGCAAACCTTAAAGCACTATATTAATATTAGCTGTTATTAAAAACCATTTTAACTATTTTACTGTAAAAAATGATGATCAAGATGGCTTCAGAAAAACCTGGGAAGATCTATATAAATTAATACAGAGTGAAATGAGCAGAACCAGGAGATCATTATAAATAGTTATAGCAATATATCAACTGTGAAAGAATTATTCTGATCAATGCAATGATCCAAAATAATTCCAAAGGATTCATGATGAAAAATGTTATCTAAATCCAAAGAGAGAAATAATGATCTTGTACAAATTGAAGTATTCATTTTTTTAAACTTTTTTTAAATTTTTTTTCTATACTTGGCTAATATGGCAATGTTTTACATGATTTTACATATATAATTGATGTCATATTTCTTGGCTTCTCAATGGGTGGAAGAGGAACTGGAGGGAAGGAGAGGATTCAGAACTCAAGATTTAAGTTAAAAATAAGTAAATAATAATTTTGTTTTTTTTAAAAAATAACCAAAAGAAAATATTAGCTTACTAATGAACAAAATAAAATGGTTATCTGGCTTTAGTCTTTGGGTTATAGTTTGCTAACCTCTGGCCTAGGACTTCTGAACCAAGGTCAAAAACAAATCCCACAGGAGTGGCAATTTTATTATTTGAGAGTTATTGCTTTTCATATTATCTTTGAAGAACAATTCATTTTTCAAGTTTAGGTTGATTCCTCATAACCTTTGTCATTCTCATTTATGGTTTCTGATATCACCAGTGATCTCTCTGCCAAACCTGTAATTGTTTCTTGGAATACTACATCCACAGAGGTCAAGCTACAATAGATTCCTTGCTGTTGGCTTTACAACAATGATTCAGTTATCTGACAAAGTAAGGCTGATGGAAGCAGATGTCCTCATACCATGTTTATTGTCACCTTACACCTAATAATCACTCAAACAATGTTTTTTTTTGAACCACCATCTTATCATAGGATCATTAATTGAAAGCTGGAAATTACACTGGAAGTAAAAATGAATCCAAATCCTTTATTTTACAAATGCCACAACTGGTCCAGAAGTCCAGAAAGGTTACGACAGAGTTGAGATTTGAATCCAGATCCTCCAACTGCAAATCTAAAGCTCTCATCATTATATCATGCTGTTCCAATTGAGTGCTTAGAGGCCAATCAATATGGGGTAAATCTCCAGAATATCCCACACAAATTGTCCCTAACACAACACTACAGATTTCGTAGTTCAATTTAGAGCTGAAAAGGATTTCAATGACCTTTTTGCTTTATTGATGGAAACTGAAGGGCAGAGAAGTAAAGCACTAGGTCACATTGGTAGAGTGTGGCTGAGCTAGGAATCAGACTCACTTCTTCTCCCTACTAATCCATCATTCCCTGTCCCCCAGCTCTATAAGATTGAAAACATAAGTTGGGACCAGATTTTAAAGGGATTTGGAAGCCAGACTAAGGAATTTATATTTTATGCTATGGGCATTAGAGAGGGACTGAAGAAGCATCAAGATCAAAGTGGTACTTGGTTATTAGTACTATTATAGTAGCAGTGGTAAAGAGTGATCTGGATATAATAGAGAGTGGGATCTTGGGAGAATGATGTTGAGGAAGGAGTCAAGGAGGTAAGTGAGAATATGGTGGCACATTAAACCAAATAAGGAATCCAGGAGGAAGAGCTGTTTAGGAACTGATCCAAGTGGGAGCAAAGGGGGAAGAAAGACTTCTACTTTAGTTGGTAATAGCAATTCTAATTAGTGATAGTTCTAATTAATGATGGTAGTTAAGGGGCAACAAGGTACAGCATTTAAAGTTTGGAGTAGAAAGTCAGGAGGACCTAAGCTCAAGCCTGGTTTGGGACATCAAGTCCATAATCATTATGGTGAGTCCCCAACATGTGGGGGAGGATCAGCATACAGTGAAGAAAAGGTGAATTGGCCCAAGTTGACAATAGAACAGTGGGTCAGAGCTTCTGTGTCCAATGGTTTGCACTTGTAAACAGATATCCTATTTCCAGCTCAGGCAAGAGAGAGAGACCCAGATTCAAAAAACAAACAAACCAAAAATGTCAGAAAAAATTGGCTGTTTCATAAGTCATTAGTAAAGAGTGTATTAGAATGATACTCTGTCATATCACTGGGAAAGTCAATATCTTATATTGAATTTTTCACACACTATATATTTTGCATATAGTGCAAATGGTTTATATCTGATTAAATACCCTCATATTTTATTTACAAGTTATGTAAGTGACTAGGAAAACAATTTATAATCAGATTCCTCATAAAAAATTAATATCTCACCTTTCTCACTAACACAAAGGAGAGACCATAAACACGAAGGTGTCTGGAGTGGGGATTTAATTGAATGTATGGGAGAGATGGGTTGACACCTGAGTCAAACTATAAATCCCGTTTCCCCATTTTAATGAGTCGGAAGTTCTTCCCTTAAAACTATTTTTCCTTGAATGTGTACTTTATAAACTCTAGTCGATGGTTATTTAATCAAAATAAACCTTGTACTAAAGCTTTCAAATTGCAAATTATTCAGTCAGTTGCCAGACAGAAAACTACTCATGGGAAATGCCTTTCCCCCCTTATAGTGTTACTGATGTTTGACAAAAATGTATCTCCTACTTTAAATTGGCAATCTATCCACTCAGGCATACCATGCCATGAGCAGCCTTCTAAGGGAGTGAATCGGGTCCATATGGGGTGGCATTTAGTTAAGTCTCTGGAGAGATTTAGGAGTGAGGTAGGAATGTTTGTAGGCCTGTTCACAGATGAAAAACAGAATTTATCAAATTAGCAGTTTGCTGGCTTTGCTCAATGTGAACCACATATCCCGAATTTTCTATTTATATACAAGCTTCCTCTATTTCTTTTTTTTCTCTTGTTCTGTTTCTGACAATTTTCCAGCATACTATCTCTATATATGGACTATAGTTTCTGCCCCCACTCCTACTTAATGCAATCACAGAAGTTCCAGACTCAGCTGGATTGAGTCAGTCAATCAAAAGAGTAAACAAGTCCCTAATCAATTTGAGGGAAATAAAGTATTTTGATCATTATATAAAGACAGATAAGCTACACAGGAAATGTCTTGTGATTGACTGAATCAGATATGCTTCTGGGACTATGTACAACACAACAAGCTGGTTCCAAAATGTGAATTCCAGCTGGAACTCAGTTGAATGGTAGTTGAATTCAGCAGGGAAGGACACAGAAGAGAAACTTTTCAATCTCTCTTTCTCTGTCTGTGTCTCTCTGTCTCCCTCTGTGTGTGTGTGACTCTGTTTCTCTTCTCTCTCTGTCTCTCTCATTCTCTTCCTTTTCCTTCTGATCTCCCTATCTTGACAAACTCATGACCTTGTAAACTTTAAAAGGTCAGAAAATTTGGAGTTCCCATTTGGTGGCAATAGCAGTGGCCCTCACTGTCTCTAGGGATCTGTGACTGAGAGCATGTGCACATGGGTCCTCACCACAATTTTTATCAAAGTTGTATCCCACTCACCTCAGGAATATCATTTATGAAGGGGAGAATATGTCATTGGTTTGGAGGGATGTTTCTGTAACAGCTATCTTAGCAAACCTATTAGTAAATACCATCCCAACCCATTTTTTAGAGGTCAAGAGACAGAGACACAGAGAGAGACAGAGGCATAGACAAAGGGACAGAGAGACATTGTGCTAAGCATTAGAAATACCGATACAAAAATAAAAAATAAAGAGTCCTTGTTCTCAAGGATTTTCTAATTTAATGGGGAAAGACAATATACAAAATGCTGAAAAGGAAGAGGAAGGTACCCAGTAGTGAAGTAAGATGAGAAATGAAGAGATGTTTGAGAAATAGAAGTTTTGGAGCTCATGGCTTCACTGTCCAGTCAGGGATGCAGAAGACAGTGAGGAAGTTGAGGACCAAGGCTGAAAGGATCTAGAAGATGGGGTTTTCCCACTAATGAGCTTTCTGGGGCGAGGTAGAAAAGCAATCAAAGAATTCTCAAAGTAGAAGCCAGCTGCTTACCTGGAACACTATGAGGCAGTCAATGCATGGCTAACTCTGTTTCTTTGGCTTAGGTTTTGTTTGTGTTTTCCTAATCTTAGGTTAAAGAAAATTCAGAGATGTAATTGACCAGGTTATGACTTTTTTATCATTTTAATACTGTCCATGAGGCTTTCTTGTCAAATACTGGAGTGATTTGCCATTTCTTCTCCAGGGGATCACTTCTGGTTACAGCTCTCCACAATGGCCCACTCATCTTGGGTAACCCTATGCAGAATAGCTTATAGTTTCACTGAGTCGTGCAAGTCCCTCTGCCACAGCAAGGCAGTGATCTAGGAGGGGATGCTGGGTGTCAGCAATATGAACTGAGAGTTATCAGAAGTGCAGGCTGCTCTTAGAAGAGACAGAGGAACTGGAGACCAAATTGCCAACATGTGATATATTATGGAAAAAGCAAGGGAGTTTCAGAAAACCTTCGGTTTCTACTTTGTTGACTACACTAAAGCCTTTGACTATGTGAATCACAACAAAATGTGGCAAATACTCAGAGAGAGGAATACCAGATCATTTTAGTTTTCTCCCAAGGAACCTATATGTGAAGCAAGAACCAAACATGAAATAACTGACTGGTTTAAGATTGGGAAAGGAGTAAGACAAGATTGTATATGATCATCATATTCATTTAACTTACATGCAGAGTACATCATGCCAAATGCCAGGCTGGACAAAATGAAAGCCAGAATTAAGGTTACCAGGAGAAATATCCAAAATCTCAGGTATGCAGAGAGTACTTCTCCATTGTCAAAAAGTGAAGAATTATGAAGTCTCTTGATAAGGGTAAAAGAAGAGATTGTAAAAGCTAGTTTTTAGTTTAACATTTAAAAATCCCCTCCCCAAAATAAGATCATGGCAACAGATCCTATCACTGTGCCTGGCAAATAAGGAGAAGAAATGAAAGCATTGTCAGATTTTATATTCTTGGGCTCAAAGATCACCACAGATGGTGACTGCAGCCATGAAATTAAAGACTTTTTTCCCTTGGAAGGAAAAGGATGGCAAATCTGGACAAAATACTTAAACCAAAACCAAAGTAAAACAAACCCTAGAAACATCATTTTGCTGACAAAGATCCATATGGTCAAAACTATGTTCTTTCCAATAGTAAATGTGTGACGGCTAGAGTTGGAGTATAAGAAAAGCTAATGCGTAGCATTGATACTTTGAAATCAGTCGATATATAAAGAAATTAATTTGGTCATTGTCCTTCATTCCCAAAGAGACCAAAATGACATTGCCATGTTAAAAATCAATTTAAAGAGTGTCTGTGGCTAATCAGTCCAATATGAGCTTAGAATGCTTTGCCTTAGGTGGAGACACAATAGTTCATATGAACATTTGGAGTGGACTATAACTGCGCATCTCACATTTCTTGGAGCTACTTCAATTCTGTTTTGTTCAAAGAGGGGAAATAAAAGAAAAACCCTTTTCTGATGAGGGGACACCATGCTGGGTGGTACTCTGCCAGTGTCTATCATATTATGCAATCAATTCTAAAGTTCTGAAAAGAGATCTTGGGAGTGTCCTTGTGTTGCTTTTTCTGATCATCATGAATGCTTGCCTTGCGTGACTTCTTTATAAAATAGTCTTTTTGGCAAGCATACGTTTGGCATTTGAATAACGTGATCAGCTCGCTGGAGTTGTGCTCTCTGCAAAAGAATCTGAATGGTTGGCAGTTCAGTTCAAGAAAGGACCTCAGTGTCTGGTGTCTTATCTTGCCAGGTGATACGCAGAATTTTCCAAAGACAATTCGAATGGAAACAAGTAAGTTTCCTGGCATGACACTGGTTTCATGGACATACAACATTGAGGTGAGTACGATGGCTCTGTAGACCTTCCATTTGGTAACAGTCTAATCCCTCTTCTCTCCCACATTTTCCTTCAGAACCTCCCAAACACTGAGGTAGGCCTGGCAATGTGGGGCTGGCTGAGGGAGAACCTGTGTTTTCTCGGTGTTAATTGTTAAGCTCAATTGAGCACAAGCATTGATCCATACTTTGTTGCATCTCAGTTTCAGAGGCTGCATTGAGTGCACAATCATCTGCCAACAAAAAATCATGTACTAACACTCCCTCCACTTTACTTTTGGCTTGTAGCCTTTTCAAATGGAAGAATTTGCCATCACTTCAGTAGTTGACTTTGTTGCCATGTTCATCCTCATCAAAAGAATTTGACAACATGGTTAAATGGCTAAAATGACAACCTGGCTAAAAAGCATGGGAGCAAACACACAGTCTTGCTTCACTCTATTGGTGACTGGGAAAGTGCAAGAGCATTGTCCATTACCCAGAACCCAGGCAAGCGTCCATCATAAAATTGACCTACAATACTAATAAACTTTTCTGGGCAATTAGATTTTGACATTTTTCCATAAGCCTTGTGACTGACAGTATCAAAGTCCTTGATAAAATCTGCAAATGCTGTGTACGGAATACTCACTGGAAGGATAAATACTGAAGCTAAAGCTGAAGCTGAAATATTTGGCCATATAATGAGAAGACAGGATTCATTAAAAAAAGATCCTGATGTTGGAAAAGATTAAAGCAAAAGGAGAAAAGTGGAGAGAAGAGTGATATAGATAGTGTGAAGGAAGCAATGAACATGAACTTGGACAGAATTCAGAAGATAGTGGAGGATAGAAAGACCTGACATGCTATAGGCCAAAGGGTCATAAGGAATTGAACATGACTAAATGAATGAACAACAGATTATGACTTGTGAACGTTTAAAAGATTAGGATAAGCACCAGAAGTCCTGTAAGGGGAATCCATAACATTTGCCAGTAGTTATGCTTTTCCAAGCAAGATCAGTGAGCACTAATCCTGAGGAATAATCTACTTCACCCAAACCAGCAATAAATCAATCCAGCAGTTAAGACACCATATCCTTCAGTAAGGGAGTGACTCATTCATTGTCTATGGCACAACCAAAAGTGAATTTGATGATTCAGGGTAGGGAGACGTTGGGTGAGTAATTCTAGACCTTATATCTGGAGACTCATCAGGATTTGAACCCAAGACCTCATAGATCTTAACTAAGAATTACATCCTTAATATACTATAACATATTTAACATGTATGAGACTGCCTGCCATCTAAGGGAGAGAGTGGAAGGAGGGAAGGGAAAAGTCAGAAAAGAAGTGAGTACAAAGGATAATGTTTTTTTTATTATAACTTTTTATTGACAAAACCCATGCCTGGGTAATTTTTTTTACAACATTATCCCTTGCACTCATTTCTGTTTTGACTTTTCCCCTCCCTCCCTTCACCCCCTCTTATAATTTCAAACCACAAAATTATAGGTTTAGACAAAATCATTATTAGTGGTCATGTGATTTATGCAGTATCAGGCAATATGCAATACAGATTTTTTTCTTTTTTAATTATAGCTTTTTATTTACAATACCTATGTATGGGTAATTTTTTAACATTAGCCCTTGCAAAACCTTCCAAATTTTCTCCTCCTTCTCCCCATCCCCTTCCCTACATGGCAAGTAGTCCAATACATGTTAAATATGTTAAAATATATGTTAAATCCAATATATGTATACATATTCATACAGTTATCTTGCTACACAAGAAAGCAAGCAGTCCTATACAAGTTAAATATGTCACAGTGTATCCTAGATACAATATATGTGTGCAGAACCGAACAGTTCTCTGTTGCACAGGAAGAATTGGATTCAGAAGGTAAAAATAACCTGGAAAGAAAAACAAAAATGTAAGCAGTTTACATTCATTTAAGGGATAATGTTGTAAAATATTACCCAGGCATATGTTCTGTCAATAAAAAGTTATAATAAAAAAAGAAGTATATCCTTAGATCAAAAAGTTTCAATACACAGAGAAAATTGGTGAACTTGCTTCTTGGAAGCAAGACTTTCCTGCAGACTGATATCAGGTCGAGCATAATGGGCATGTTTCATTGTCTGGGACCCCAATGATCAATCACTTGTATATAAATAATTACAATGTAAACGAGAAAGCAAAAGTCATCTTTCTAATCAATAGGCTATCATCCTAGTTCAGTCCCCTAACACCTCTCAATAACTTGCTAATTGATTTCTTTGTCTCCAATCTAGTTTTTTCAATCTATCTTTCACACAGTTGCCAACATAATCTTCCTAATGAACAGGTCTGATTGTCAGTTTACTCAAAAACCTCCAGTGATTCTCTATTGTGTGCAGAATATAATATAAATATTTTGGCCCTAATAATTTGACTCCCAACCTTTCCTACATCCTTACCTTCCCAGATTCTTTTCTCATTACTCCCTTATAAATTCTACTATTCTAGCCAAATAGTAAAACTACCTCCCTCCCATTTTAACATGCTATCTCCTACCTTCATGATCCACGAAAGTCCTTCTTCATGCCTGGAATCCAACTTCTCTTCATTTCTCCCTCTTACACCCTTCTCCTTCTTCAAGGCTGAGCCCAAGTTCCTGAAGTTTTCAGCCCTGTCTCCAACCTTTCTCCGGTTCAAAGTTTTCTCTCCTTTATCACATATTCCCAGTGTTTTGTCTTGTACAACTCTTTGCCTTGTGTATTTACTTGTGTTCTGGTGGTATTGCACTCTACCACCTACCCACAGTAGAATGGAAATACCTTGAAGGCAGGCACTGTCATTTTTATCTTTTCATCCCACACTTAGTTAGCACAGTAGTGTGAAGTAAGCACTTAACCTTTTTAAAATTGGATTGAAAGTGAAACAAATGATCTTCAAAGTGCTAATGTGAGCCATCATGTGTGGAAGTCTGCATTAAGAGATGTTAAGTCTCTGCATTGCATTTAGTTTAGGTGCACAAAAACAAAACCATGGAACTCATGAAGGTCATGTAAAGTGGAGTGATTTAAAGCTAAACCCAGACAGCTATAAATAGAGAGGGGCCACGTGGGGCCACATGTACCAAAATGTTCAATCTAGAGAGCTGTGCAAGGACCTGCAGCACCATCTTGGGGCACTTATTCCTTTACTTGCCTTTTCCCTTTGGCAGTAGCTGTAGCTGTGCTTAGTTTTATTCTGGAGTCAATGTTCTCCCTTTCAGTACCCTAGAAATATTAGGATAGTCTTGGCTATATATTTTTTGTCCCAACTGAATTTACAACACACTTCTTTAGTTCTTGTTATTGAGTCATATTTCAGTCATGTCAAACTCTCTAGAGAGCTCTAGAGAAGCTCCCAATTTGGGGTTTTCTTGACAGAGAAGCTTGAGCGGCTTGTCACTTCCTTTTCTAGTTCATTTTACACATGAGGAAACTGAGGCAAATAGGGTTAAATAACTTTCCCAGGGTCAGACAGTGAATAAATATCTGAGGCTAGATTTGAACTCTGGAAGATGAGGCTCCCTGACTTTAAACCCAGAGCTCTTGCCCTCTGAGCTACCTAGCTGCCTTCCCAAGCCCAGCCACTTAGCCTAACTACTTAACTAAGAAGCAGAAGTTGGCTCTGAAACCATGAGGCTTTACTTTACCTTAGGATCTATAGCTTCAGGGAACATGCATAAAACAGCAAGCAGTTCATTCACCCAAAAGGAAGCACCTGTGAGCTGGAATCACAGTCTCTTCCTATTCATTTGGATCACTATTACCAACAGTGATTACTTTGAACAGCAGCTTTCAAATCAAATCATTCATGTACCCAAAATAGCCACAAATGGGACTCTGGAAGGAGAATTTGAAACCTGAGAGAACTTTATCCTGAAAATACAAAATATGAGACCACTAAGGAAAGTAAGGGAGTTTAATTTGCTGAAACAGTGATTGATTCCTCTTAGTTCACTGCACTAGGAGTCATTTTAATTAACACCATCTAATACTATTTGAGATACATTTTGCAAATGTCAGCAGCTCCATTTTTTTTTCTCTTCTGACTTTATTGCAATAAAGTTAAAAGAGAAGGCCAAGGCAAAACGATTAAAGTTGATTTAACAGCAGTAAAGTGAATGGTTATGTACATTGTTTAATATATCCCAAGCATGTTGCAAAGTGATTTTATGGACTGATTTTTTTTGGAAAGGACACCTCCAAGTAAAGATTTGGATCATTCATTGTTATCATAATTCTACTGTATAAAAGATGTCAGAGGAAAATGGCAGAATTTGTGTATTTAGTTGTATAGGGGCACCCCCCCAATACAGGACACACTTCTAATTATAACATTCCTTTTAAAACTGAAGAAATTCTCTTAGCAAGTTTGGGCCCTATTATGGGTCAAAAACATTGCCTTCCAAGTTTATTCATGAAGCAAATATTTATTAAGCATTTAATATGTGCAGTGTACCCCAATATTCCAACTGATCTATGTTCTCATTTCTATGAGTATTTTCTTAATAAAGGCAAAGAATAACTTCTCTGCAAATACCTGTTTAATACCAAATAACTCCTCAGTGTTTTCCCAGAAGTTTTCCACAGAAGGGTCCAGTGTGGTCGAGCGCTTCTTTAAATTCTCTGATAGCAAGAGATAGTGTGCCATGCACTAGGGGTACAAAGAAGGTAAAAGATAGCCGCTGCCCTTGAGGGGAGGGAGAGAACTTGCAAAAAATTACCTGCAGACAAAACAGGGTAAACTAAAGATAATCCACAGAGGGAAGGTACGAGTGTCAAAGGCTACCAGGAAAGGCTTCGTTCATGTAGAAGATGGGGTTTTAGATAGGACCTGAAAGAAGCTAGGAGGTAGAAATGAGAAGGGAGAGAATTCCAGGCTGGGAGCAGCCAGCAAAAGTGCACAAAGTCCAGGGATGCACTGTTTGATGTGAGGAATAAGGAATAATATATCCCAAAGAGATCTTAAAGGAGGGAAAGGGACCCAATGTGCCAAAATGTTTGTGGCAGCCCTCTTTGTAGTGGCTAGAAACTGGAAAATGAATAGATGCCCATCAATTGGAAAATGGCTGAATAAGTTGTGGTATATGAATGTTATGGAATATTATTGTTCTGTAAGAAATAACCAGCAGGATGATTTCAGAAAGGCTGATGCTGAGTGAAACAAGCAGGACCAGGGGATCATTATACATTTGAACAACAATACCACATGATGATCAATTCTGATGGACATGACTCTCTTCAACAATGAGATGATTCAAACCAGTTCCAATTCTTCATCACTGAACAAAGCCATCTACACTCAAAGAGAGGACTGTGTGAATTGAGTATGGACCTCAACATAGCGTCTCTATTGTTATTTGCTTGCATTTTTTTTCTTTCTCAGGTTTTTTTTTTTTTTTTGTCTTTCTTGATCCGATTTTTCTTGTGTAGCAAGATAACTGTATGAATATGTATACATATATTGGATTTAACATATATTTTAACATATTTAACATGTATTGGACTACTTGCCATGTAGGGAAGGGGATGGGGAGAAGGAGGAGGAAATTTGGAAGGTTTTGCAAGGGCTAATGTTAAAAAATTACCCATACATAGGTATTGTAAATAAAAAGCTATAATTAAAAAAGAAAAAAAAATCTGTATTGCATTTTGCTTGATACTGCATAAATCACATGACCACTAATAATGATTTTGTCTAAACCTATAATTAGGTTTGATAATTTTGTGGTTTGAAATTATAAGAGACAAAGATAGCCCAGGGAAGAATAGACTTTCCCAGTTTTGTTCCATGGTTGGGGTTAAATGGATTAAAAAAGGATTTCTGAAATGTTGATAATTTACTGAAGATAGTCTAGAATTTACCTACTACATTGCCTTTGAATCCAGAGAGAAGGTAAAAATGATTAAAGAAATGAGCCATTAGCAGAGATGGATGAGTATTAGTATGATTGTCCTCAAAAGGATCTGAAGGTTGCTGCATTACACACTAAGATCCCATAAGAGCTACATCTCCCTGAAACTTCCTTGACTATACCCACATCTCTGCTCTCCTTTTCTTGTTGTAAGTCATTACAGTTTTTTATTTCATTGAATTCTATTTTGTATAGTTCAGTTGTTCCTTAGTAATAACTACAACAATGATGATTCAATCTTATCTGGCCTGACAAACATTTATTAAGTACTTATTATGTACAAGGCTCTGTAATAAGTCTGGTCAAGAGAAAGCGAAAACAAATCAGTTCATGTCCTTAAAGAGTTCACATTCTATTGAAGGATATGACACCAAAATAGGTAAATATGTAAACTAATATGAGGAAGGGGAAACTATTAATAACAAGGAGAATCAAGAAAGACTTCCCAGAGAAAATGGCATATGAATTGAACTTTGAAGGAAGTCAAATATTTTAAGAGACAGAGATTATTCCTGAGTGTATTTCAGGGATAGATACAACCCATGCAAAGAGGGTAGAGGTAGGAGAGAGAAAGCCAAGTTCAAGGTCCCAAAAATAGATCAGGTTGGCCAAAATGCACAGTGTCTGAAGGGGAAGAATGTGTAAAGCTTGGAATGGTAGTTTGGAGTTGGACTGTAGGGTTTAAATGCCAAGCTTGGGAGTTCAATTTTTTTATTTTAGAGACAAAGATATTTACTGGAAGTATTTGATCAGGAAGTAACGTGATAAGATTTGTGCTTAAGGAAGATTGTTTTGGAAGCAATGTTGAGAATGGATTGGAAAGAAGAAAGCAGGATTCATTTAGTAGATAAAAGGCAGGAGATAACAATGGTCTGAATGAGGGTGATGGTTGTTCTGTGAGTTGAAGGAGGAAGATGGAGTTGGAAAAAAAATCTATGGAGGGAAAATTGACAAGGCTTGGCAAGTGATGCAAGATCAATATTGAGTTTGTGAATGTGAGTGAGGGACTAGAAAGAAGCTACTGCCCAGATCAAACAAGAAGTTTGGAGAAGGGGGAGTTTCAGTTGGTTGCAATATAAGACATGTTGAGGCAAAAGGAGGTAGGGTAGCAAAAAAAGAAAGGAAGAAAGAAAAGCGTAATTTTTTTTAAAATGGAGAAAAAAGAATAGAAATAAAGTCAGGTAAAGAGTACAACACTGAAAGCTTAAGATTAACCATATATATACTTAAAAAGAAAAGCAAATTATATATGTTAGGGATCTGCATTTTCATGGGCAATCTTTTTCTGTTATATTAGGTATATGCAAATATTCATTCAATTTGGTGTTTGCTATGTTCAGAATAATAAATATATTTTAAATGAGGGGGTTGAACCAGATTATTTTTTTAGATTCCTCTAACTGTTACACTGTACTTGGTTCATTGATAGATTTAAGTTTTCTTCCAGCTTTAAATCTACAGACATAAATATGTCCTGCCTTCCTAAGAGTTTTGTCCATTGAGGGCAGGTTACTATTCATTCCACATCTTCAGCACTGCCCAAAGCATTTGGCAAGCTACAGATTTAAAATAAATGATTCAGGATGGCTGAAACCATTTTCTTGCGAGATGAGTTGAATGGTTCTGAATTCAACATCTGAGACAAATCTCACTTGACAATTTTTTCCTCCTCTCTCTTTTGCTAGATAGGGGATATGTCTAAGAAGGCTCTTGCCTGATAGTGCTCAAGCCATACATCTTCCTGATCAGACCTATACTTCCAATCATCGGGAGCATCCACAGATCTAATTGTTCTTGTCAGCTACTGTAATCATTCTCTTGTTTTGTGATAGGAGTGTGTAGATCCAAATAATTGATAAGGCCTGTCAACTACAATTTGAACAAAGGCAAATGAACAAACAGACCTTGCAAAAAGAGTTTGATTTATTAAGATAACCCCCTAGTGAACATTTAAGATTTAGATTTTTCTGTATCAAGCAGGTAAGAAGAATTGGAAAAACAAACCTCCATTTAGGAAGTAGACAGGCATTCTCAACACTACATGTTATAAGATCCTGTTTTAAAAAAAAATTAATTCATTTTGCTGGGGAGATAGGAGAACAGGAAAGAGACACATACCAAATACTGGAATTTCTCATAATATTTCAACTCAGTATCATATAATAAAACATTTGATATTCATTGGTAATGTGAAAAATTTCATTTGGAATGTCAGGAGGAAAATTAATCAACACACACTGATTAAGCACCACTATATGTTAGAACACATAATACAAATACCCTGATCCCAGTATGTGAGAAATAGATAAGAAAATCCAACACTTTCACTATATTACATACCCTTACTCTAGCTGGACCCATTTCTGGTATACTGGACTGATTAGTACTGAGAAAGAGAAAGAGGTAGGTATGCAATCTCCATGTAGAAGAGGATTATCCAAAAATAATGTGTCAGATCCTAAGGATACTGAGACAAAAGTGAGATGGTCAAAGGAGTAACGTGTTTTCAACTTATTCACCTGAGATACCTTTTCCATTGTAATTTATCGTTATTGGTAATCCTTTATGTACCTAATATATTCACAACTTCATTATAGAGAATAAAAAGGATACAAAGATGAATAAGACACTTTTTACTCTCAGATGTTTGGTTTGAGGGTTGGGACGTCTGAAAAATCAGCCAAGTTGAACAAATGCCCATCATGTGCAAGGTAATAGAATCAGTACTGTAATAACATTTTTTTAAAATTCCCTTATCTTTAAGGAGTTTACATGGTGGGATTGGGGACAGGCAAGTATCAAAAGTATTATAGAGATAAGTAAATATAAAATATACACAAAGTAATACAAAGTAATTTCAAGAGGGTACTTTCCTTGGGCACAAAAATTGATATTTATAGTTTGACTTAGAAGATCTTGTCTACTAAAAAACCTATTTTAATAGATAAGAATCACTTATTGCTCTATAAATCTATTTTGTCAATTGTGGTAAAACCATTTAAAATCACCTCAGCAGTACCTCGTTTTCATTTGTTTAAGCAATCTATCCTCTGCTTCCTTGCCCCACCTTGTTCATTATATTAGTTTGTTCAATAAAAACCATCTCATAAATATTCTAAATGTAAACTCTAAGCCCACACATATCTGAATGATTACCACGGCCAAGTAAATAGGTTAATGAGGATTTACTGTAACATAGTCACTAATGAGGGGTTAAGAGAAAGAATCAGGCAAACTTCTTTATCAATAAAAGAGTCTTTATTATCCATAGGAATCTGCCAGACATCTCCAAAAGGCAGAATATCCCTGAAAGTTTATATTCAACCAAAATATCAATCATTCATAATGAGAAAAAGGCCAAATATTGGAAATAAGTTCATCCACTTATCAAATCCAAATACTCAGAACCTGTACCTTCTCAAACCAACCCAAACCTCCAGTGACTTCTGAATCTGCTGTATTCTAACATACAATTTCTTAGGCTAAAGTTTCTTAACTTGGGACCTACAGGCCTTTGCACAGATTTCAAGGGAAATCTGTATATGGGAAAAGTTACATCTTTATTTTAATAATTGGTTTCCTTTAAAATCCTATGGTTTTGTTCATTTGTTTATTTTTCCCCAAGGCCATTGGGGTTAAGTGACTTGCCCAGGATCACACAGCTAGGAAGTGTGAAGTGTCTTGAGGTCAGATTTGAAATCAGATCCTCCTAACTTCAGGGCTGGTGTTCTATCCACAGCACCACCTAACTGCCCCAGTGTGGTTTTCTTTATACATTTAAAAACATTTTTTTTTTTTCTGAGAAGTCTATTTACCAGATTGACTAAGTAAGGTTCATGAAGCAAATAAAAAAGTTTAAGAAACTTCAATCTCAGGTAAATGAATGCCATAGATCATATCTGGACAAAGGATTTTTGAGCGATAGAATATCAGCTTTTAAAAGTTTTTAGGAACTACAAATGAAACAGTTTTATAAATATCCAAATAGCAATATTCTTTACAAGGTATCTGACAATTAAGGAGTCATTAAGACATTTTTGGAAGATGTCTGGTGAAAGAGAAGCCACAACCTCTAAAAGTAGTTCCTACTTCTTTGGCTTTTTTAGATGGCCTATTTTTATATCTGAACTAGTAACCCAAAGAAAGGTCCATGGATGGCCTTTCACTCCTGGATTATTTGAGGTACAACATTGGAGTGTGCTGGTAAATGCTTAATGAATGGTTCTCAAAAAAAGTATCCTGAACACACTTTTAAAGTTTAACCTATTTCTTCATTATTTTTAATCAGTTTGCATTTATTTTATTTCTAAAAAATATTCGTTTTAATAAATCAAAATCCTTCTTACCCTTTAATCTCATCCCCTCCTCCAACTGAGAACAAAAGACAAACAAAATTGACTATCAACATATAGTCAGTCAAAACAATTTTCAATATTGGCTATATCTAAAAATGTTGTCTTTTTCTGCATTCTGAGTCCATCACTTGGATAGCCCAGGTTAGTTATTATGCTATTAAGAATTCAGCACAATAGTATTCTAACACATTTATATTCAATGACTTGTTCATCTGCTCTTCAATTTATGGTCACCCCAGCAGATTCTCCTTCTTTGCCACCTCAAAAAGAGATACAGATATTTTTATACATCCTTAGAATTTCTACTTAATCTACGTTCCCTCTAATTCTCTCTTTCTGCTTTCCCTCCTCTCATTTCTTTCTTAAGTCTAGCAAATCGACAAACAATAAACCAATACCAATCTGCAGCATTTACTTATTTCCAAGTTGTAATGTTCATATAGAAAATTAAACAACTGGCTCTCAAGCCATTTTGAGATGACTTCTGCATATTCTTGTACTGAGGTCAAATCAGCTCCTTCCCAGAAATGGAGAATTTCATAACTTTAGATAAAGGACAGGACCTTGATAGGCAGCGTGGCTTATATCTCTCAATAACTGGAATCTGTTATTATTTCTATATCTCCTTTATTAAATCAGCAAAATGAAACCTACAGGCCATGTGCCTAGTGTTCATTCTCCCTTTGAAGTGTCCTTTGCCTACATTTTGATAACACAAAGTAAAGAAAATGCACACCTGCAGGTAAGGTTCTTCTTGCTCAAATATCTAGGATAATAGGCAGCTGTACCCAGAGCTTGACTGCATTTATTTCATTTATTATACACCCTGATGATCAGTTGTAATGGAAAAGATTGAATAGTTGCCATTAGAGATGTCATGATGAACCCAAGGAGGCCCTGAAGGACTCGTTAGCATTCAGAGAGATATGTCAGTCAGGACCAGAATGCTGAGCATAAAGCTAATGGTGGAAAAATAGTAGGAGAAGCCTTAAAAGGCCATTATGGGTTCAGCATCACCAGGGGAAGGTAAAGGCATCCTGGAGTGCCTTAATGAGGTCATAAAGATCAATGGGGGTATACTGCCTAAGTTTATAGTCTGGAGGAGGATTGGTTTAGGTATTCTGTTGATATCTGTCAAAAATGTGAATTTGGACAGGACTGCTTTCAGAGAGACAGAAAAATCAACCATGATACCTCAGGAAGTGACATCACTTCAGATCCTCTTTCTGCCACCATTATTTAAAAATTCATTATTTAGGATTACTAACTACCAACAAAAAGATAACTAGAGACAGACAAATATATTATTTTCAGCACCTACCCTAGTGTCCAGCACAAAGGTGGTGCTTAACAAGTGCTTTTTGCTTGAGTCAATGAGATTAGGAACAGTTCTAAAGAACAGGCCACCTATCCATCTAGCTATTAGTTTAACAAACATCTACTCAGCATGTGCCATTGTGCCATGTGCATAGTTAGGTACTGAGGTGATTATCGAAGAAATAGGGCTAGTGCTCTGGGTTCTCCAGGAGATAAGACTTATTACATGTTGCCTTATGGTCTGTCTTAACTTTTTCATGTATAAGCAATAAATACATGACACAGAAGATAAATGCTATAAGAACTCAGAAGACAGATGTTTAGAGAAGGCTTCTATAATCTATGAATAGGACATGGATAACCTGGGCAAGTTTGATATTATAAAATGTAGAGGCAGGATGGTCTGAGAAATCTGATTCAAAACTTTCATTTGTAGAAAGTTTAACCTCTGAGAGATTAAAAGATAAGCAGGAAGAAAGTAGAAAGGATATTCTTTTTAAAGTTAATCAGTATTTATTTTTTTTAACCTTTCCTTCTTCTCTCCATCTTTGAAACAAACACAGGAAAAACAAAACCCTGGAAACTAATAAGCATACTCAAATAACATACATTCAATTCTGCACCCTGTCAAACAACATATATCTAATTCTTTACTCTGAATCCATCTCTTCTTGGTCAGGAGATGAGAAGCACACTTCATTATCAGTCACCTGAAATAATGGATTTTCATTGCACTGATGAATGTTCTTTTTTTTAATTTTAAAATTTTTTATTAAAGCTTTTTATTTTCAAAACATATGCATGGATAATTTTTCAACATTAGCCTTTGTAAAAACTTTGTGTTCCAATTTTCACCTTTTTCACCCACTCCTTTCCCAGATGACAAGTAATCCAATATATGTTAAACATGGTAGAAATATATGTTAAATCTAATATATGCATACATGTTTATACAATTATCTTGTTGCACAAGAAAAATCAAATCAAACAGGAAAAAATGCAAGCAAACAACAACAAAAGAGTAAAAATTCTATGTTGTGAACCACGCCCAGCTCCCACAGTCCCCTTTCTGAGTGTAGATGGCTCTCTTCATAACAAGATCATTAGAACAGGTCTAAATCATCTCATCATTGAAGAGAGCCATCAGAACTGATCATTGTATAATATTGTTTTTGCTGTGTACAATTGATCAATGTTCTTAAGTCAAAAGGGACATTCTTTTTTTTTTCCTCTTTTTTTTTATTAAAGCTTTTTATTTACAAAACATATGCATGGGTAATTTTTTTCAACATTGACCCTTGCAAAACCTTTTGTTGCAAATTTTCCTTTCCTGCCCCCAACCCCCTCCTCTAGCTGGCAGGTAGTCCAATAATTTTAAATATGTTAAAATACATGTTAAAATCAATATATGTATACGTATTTATATAGTTATCTTGCTGCACAAGAAAAATCAGATCAAGAAGGAAGAAGAAAAACTGAGAAATAAAACAAAATGCAAGCAAATAACAACAGAGAGAGTTAGAATGCTATGTTGTGATCCAAAAAGGGACATTCTTAATGGAAGCCCAAAATAAGAAATCAGGAGAGAACAAAGGGATGAGGAAGAGACTTCCCTGACTAGAAAGGAGATTTCACTAAGGACGCAACTGAGAGTTAACTTAGGTCTGGTCAGCTGGTGGAAGAATGTAAAGGACTTTGAATGCTTAGCAATGTAGGCAAAGGACAAGAAGAATGGCCCTATCTCTTTAGGAGTAATCAGCTTCTTATGCATGAAATGGAAGTAAATACATAGTCTCAGTTACAAAGAATTTCCACAGGTTTCACTTCTTCCAAATATTAAACTGTTCTCTTTTGAGTGCGACACTGAGTTTACTTCAGCTAAAATTGTCTTCTTAGAATACAATCTCCTTGAGGACAGCAACTGGTTTTTCCCCACTTTCTTATAGACTTAGTAAAGTGTCTGCTTTATTAGTAATCACTTAATAAATGCTTTTGGATTAATTGATTCAATCTGACAAACTGCCATCTGAGGAGCCACCAGATTACTTTGGTGGATCATTGCTTCTGGTCAGCCCAGCACCTTGCATGGTTTTATTATGCTTCTGAATCTATTTGTATCCACAGTTTTGGTCTCAGTGGAGCATGAACATGAAAATGAGAAGAAATTTAAATACTCTTGTTCAAGTTCCAACTAAACAAGTTTCATTCTAATGTTATATATGTATTGGTTTGAAATGCTTAACTCATTTCTTCTTTAAAAGTGGTCAAATTCCTATGATTTTTTTTTCCCTGGGAGTTGCCACTGACCTGATTGAACTGCTTTATGACCTAGTATAAACAACTTCCAATTTTTCTCCCCAAGAAAAAACATGAAATGTTGAGGAAATTGTAGAACTCTAGCAAATTTGATGAAAGTGTGCAATGAAAGTTACTAGGGAATCATTCATTCAATTAATCAATGGACATTTTAAAGCACATACTAGTTCTAGACACTGTGCTAAGTACTGGGGATAGAAAAGAGGTACAGACAATCCCTGTCCTCAAGGAGGACATGGGGAAGACAACCTGAAAACATACATATTCAAAAAAAGTTATATACGGGATAAATAGCAAATAATAAAAAAAAGGAAGGCACTAGAATTAATATGGATTAGAGATTTCATGTAGAAAATAGGATTTTAGTTGGGCCTTGAATGAAACCAGGGAAGCTGGGAAACAGAGATGAGGAGGAAGAGCATTCTAGACATAGGACAGCCAGAGAAAATGTATAGAACTAAGAGATGGAGTCTTTGTTCATGAAACAATAAAGAGACCAGTGTCACTAGCTGGAAGAGAACGTGGCAAGAAGTAAGGTGTGAGAAAACTGGAAAGATTACAAAAGACATTGAATGACAGAGCATTTTGTATTTGCTCTTGAAAGCAATAACAAATCACTGGAGTTTGAATAGAGGGGTGACATTGTCAGACCCATGTTTTTTTAAAAAAAAACACTTCAGTGGCTGAATGAAGAATGAATTAAAGTAGGGAGAGAGTTGAGGCACACCAGCAAGCTGTTGTAATAGTAATGAGGTAATGAGGGCCTGCACTAGAGTGATGGCATTGTCGTTGGAGAGAAGATGACATATTCAAGAAATATTGCAAAGGTGGGTTTTGATTGGCTTTGGTAACAGATTGGATGTGGGGAGAAGGGGTTGAGAAATAATGAGAAATAGAGGATGACTCCTAAGTTGTGAACTTAAGGGCTAGGAAGACAGTGTTTCCCTCTACAGATATAGGGAAGGTGAGAGATGAGATAGTTGAAAGGAAAAGATGAGTTCCATTTTGTAGCTTTTTGAAGTAATGATACTCTATGGTGGTCTTATCACTCCCAAGGTGCCATCCCCTTAATTTAGACTTTTTTGAAAACAGCAGCTCAGAGATCAAAGAAAATGTCTAATTCATTTGAGCCCTTTCAACATTTCTCCCTGGGTAAGAGAACTCAGTGTATCAGTCCTTTCCATCCAAAGCCATCTAAAAGTGCCATATTTGTCACTTCTAGTTCTTTTAAGGTCATGTGTTTTCCATCCTAAAGAGTAACAAATACAATAAATCTTGCATGTTGAAACTTGCCCTTTATCAATTAAACTTGGACATTTTAAGAATAGTCAGTTGGACTTTGCCCAAATTTGAAAATTCCCATCTTCAAAATTGAAATGTCAACATGCTCCAGATGCTGTTAGCCTTGTAAATAAATACCAAGTTTTCTCTGACTTGGGCTAAGTAAAATAAACAAGTTAAAAAAAAGACAAGATAAAATGTTGTAATAATTATTCCTGATATTTTGAAAAGGGGAAAAATAATAACTAGTTCCTACTTGGGCATGCCCATTGAGGGTATGGGTTTTGCTTAGTTTAAGTCAGAGATAACAGAATGTGTATGTGTGTGAGTGTGAGTTTGTGTGTATGTATGTTTAATGAGCTAATGCTTTTTATTTACTTTTAAAAATGGATAAAAATCCCTTTTTTCTTCCTCTCACCTCCCTCTTATGGAGTGGGGGAAAGGAGAAAAGAGGGAGGAAAAATGTGCATAGTTAAGCAAAACAAAATCCTGTATTGTTCCTATTCAAATAATATATGTCTCATTCTGCATGAGGAGCCCATCACCTCTCTGTCAGGAGAGAGGTGGTTTAATGGTTTATAACAGTCCTGAATCTGCCAAAGGGCAGATTTCTGCAAATGGGCTTTAATTTGACTAAATGAGTGATCTCTGTAAATATCACTTCATTAATATCTCCCAGGGGTGAGAAAAAGGAACTCGAAATAAAATGGGTCTCTGCTTCTGAGACCTGTGAATGTGGTTTGATAGTTTCTTTTCTGGCTGTGTTGATGCTTCAGTGAATATGTGATCTCAGTGGTGTGGATACTTTCTGCATTGAGGCATATTGCAAACCAACCATGCCTTCTCATATTATGTGACATTTAATTCTCACCCAGGGTTCAGCCAATGTATTAGAGGCTTTCCTCATGATCCCTTGAAATTACATTGGCACTAGAGCTGCACATAGGCTGTCCATCTCTTATCTTTCACTCTTGTTACTTTGCTCTTGTTACAACTCATCTCCTTTTCTGGCCACCTCTCTCTATTAAGGCTTCTTCTAAGCTTTTCATGCACAAAATTCATTGTTTTAAATGTTGGAAAGATATTAAATGCCTATTATGTGTCAAGCACGGTGCAAAATTCTGTTTTGGAGTCTTGAAGTAATGATATTTTATGGTGATCATACCTCTCCCATGGTACTATCCCCCTTATGAATGGTAGATAGTCCTTATCTTCAAGGAACTCATATTCCAGTAAGGGTAGGGGAGAAGGTAGGAAAAAGAAAAGAAAAAAATATTTATAAAGTGCCTAGAACATCCCAGGCACTGTGCTAAGTGCTTTATAAGCATTACCTCATTTGATTATTATCAAATACTTATGAGTTAGGTATTATTACTATCGCCACTTTACAGCTGAGGAAATTGAGGTGAATAGGGGTGCAGTGATTTGTCCAGAATCACATAATTAGTAAGTGTCTGCAAATGGATTTGAATTCAGATTTTCCTCATTCTATGCCCAGCACTCTACTACTGCCTAGTTAAGGCAACTTGTATAAAAGAATGGCAAGCAGAAAAAGAATTTGGTCTGAGGATTCACAGGGATGGTGAGTGGAGCTATAGGGCAGTCGATTATTACTTTCCTTCCAGAAGCAACAACAGGACTGGTTTAAATACTGTTCGAAGAGTAAGAGATAGAAAATAAGATGTGGAGAAGTGGTATATATTCAAATTAGCAAGATAAACAGCAATTTATTTGGAGTGGATGGGTGGATGAGATGTGAAACGTGATCTGGGGTCAGCTAGTAATATCAAACCAAAAATATTTTTTAATGTACCCATCGTATGCCAAACTCTGTGCTAGGAATTGGAAATACAATGACAAAATGAAAGTTTCTTTTTTAGGATTTTGAATTCTATTAGGAAAATCAACATGAACATATATAATCATAAATATTACTGTGACACAAATGTGAGGCAGCTTAAGGAAGTATTAGCAGCTGGGGGTAGAGGAGAATCAAGATAGTTTGTGTAAAAGGCAGTATAGTAGTAGGTTCACTCACACCAGTCAGGATAGTTCAGTTCAGGATGCAATTGCAAGGTTGAATGGATTAACTCTCCAAAGCAATAGGGTCTGGAAAAAATTCCCAATGAGGGTACAGTTCCAGTTGAGAGAAAGTGAAAGAATATGCAGGAGGTAGATTAGTAGATGTAGTATATAACCTGCTACAGACTACTTATGCTAATTCTGTATCTTTCTATTGGTCTTTGGTTACCCACAATTTTGATTTATTTGGAGACTATGTATGTATGCATGTATGGAGACTATGTATTCATGATTCATTATAGATGTAAAATATTTCCAAAAGGATACTGATGTCAAAAAGAGGGGATATTGTTTCAGGGGTAAAAAAAAGAAACACACCTTGAAATCATTCAAAGTCTTGTGCAACTTAACAAATGCAATTCAGTAGCTATTATTTTAATTCAGTTCTGTGAACACTTCATTGTTTATCCACAGAATCTATCTAAAGGATAGGTACTGATACAATTTCATGTCATCATCTGGACATAACCATTTCACTAACCTTATGCTTCTTCCTATATGTATCACAAGACTGAATTTTTTTGAATGATTTTAGATCTCATTTAGGAGACTGTAGTGTTCTTAGGCTTGAAATAGCCAGGATAACTTTGTATACAAGAGCATCTAAAAGACTTATACAGAATTTCTCTTTCATATAAGCTCAGCAACAATTATCCTACATGATAATGATGAATACCTTCAGTGAGTAACTATTTTTATATTTTATACTTCCCTTCTACTACAAAATTACCTCTCCTCTCATACCTATCAATTCTGAATGATTTTTATATGCTTTGAAGACACTAAGTTTAAGAATGGTCCTTAAGACTGTATTTTGCTCTATTAAATCAAATGTTTTAAAAATAATTAACAAATAATAGACACAACATGATTTTATATTTTCTGTACCTTTTAGTCACCAGTGACTATAAAAATGTGTCTGTTGTGGATTATTATTTACCAGAGCTTGCTTGTGACCTTCTCAAATTTTCATCAAGAATGCTGTTGATGATGTATATAAATTATTCCCATAAAGATTTCATAGGCTGAAAAAATAGGCACATGGGTAGGTGGTTATTGATATCTTTTTGAACCCTCTCTTTTGGAGTGATTACGTTTGTGAATGTATCTTATCATTCGGATTTCTTCCCTCTTTCAGATATTTTAAAAATAAATCTCTCAATGTACTCAAATGTGGGCAAAATGCATACTAAGACCTTCTCTCCGTGTAATTGGTTTGGTCCAATGGCTTGTTTCACCTTTATTTTCTTTGTTTCTAAAAAATAGAGCATGTTACAATGAATTCTGCTCATTAAAAGCCTTAAACGATGCCATCAAACAGATTCTGATCAGAAAAGCAGGAAGATTGGTTCAGTTTCATTCTGTTTGGCTCAAGATAGGAAGTCATTTCTACTTCCTCAGGCAATAGTATACTGGAGACTATGATGTTAAAGTCTCAGGGTAGTGCTTTTGTTGTTATTGGTGGAGAAAAGAATTTGCTATAGAAATTTTGATTTTTTAAATTTGTTTTATTTATTTATTTATTTTTACATTTTGACTGATTTGTTGTTCTTCAAAAGTGTTCAATTTGTTCTTATTCTTAAAAGTCATTTGGCTTGAGTAGGTCTCTTGCTAAGCTTTTTGTAATCTTGTTTTTTTTTCTTTATTACTTCTTGGCATTTTACAAAGCAAAATAAAGCAATAATCTTTCACCATCCTTCTTAATAAGATATCAAAATAAGTTTATATATTAAACCACTATTGTTATATATATGTGTATATTTGGCAAGAAGATCAAGATTTTTTTTCATTGAGAGAGTTTCTAAGTTTCTCTTGATTTCTTTAGATTGTAGAGATTTCTTTATATCAGGTAAACTTCTTTATGAAATGATGCTGACTATATTGATATCTGTTTGTTTATCCAATTCCCATTTTCCTATTCATAGTTTGCAAATAACCTAAAGAAGTCAGGTTGGGTTTATTTTAATTATATGTCATATATTTGTATTTTTAGACTTTCTGAAAATTTTGTGTTGATTTTGACTTTTTTTCTTATAAGTTGATGGTAAAGGTATTTACAGGCAACTGATTCAAACATTAAGTATTAATCAATTATATCCTAAGCCTGAAGATTTAAACAGTTTCATTTGTTCATGATATTATTTCATGCTTGTCAAGTCCAATGTCTTCCAAGTCTTTTTTGGAGAAAGTATCTTTTGTGGGAGAGGAGAGATCAACCTTATCCTACTTTCAGTAAACCTCTTGAACTTAGGAAGAAGCTGAATAGAAAAGAAGGGAAGGAAGAAAAGAGGGAAAGAGGGAGAGAGCGTGCCTGTGTGTATATGTGTGTGTGTTTGTGTGTGTGTGTGTGTGTGTATATGTGTGTGTGTGTGTGTGTGTGTGTGTGTGTGTGTGTTAGAGGATGAAGGGATATGAGGGCAGCAACAGAAAGGTGAAACAATTAGAAGACAGACTAAAAAATATAAGTGAAAATATCTGGGAGTGGGAATTAGACAAAAAGAACATTCAAGAGCAGTTAATATGTCTGAGATTGTGTGAAATAAGTGCTGAGAAACCCAGGAATTTCAAGTGCTTTTGAAAGACTCCTTACCATGTGTGATGTAGGTATTGTCCTTCCATTGTACTGGGGAAAGAGGAAAGTTAATTGAAAAGTCAAGAAACCATCTGTGTCTTTCACTGTGTAGAAGATACAGGAAATGAAAATGAGTTCTCTCTAGAAGTCTAGGCAGAGGCAACCTTAAGAAATGGATGACATTCCTGATGCCCATTTTAGTATTGTCATTTGCCTTATAAGTAAATATCCTTTCACATTACCATAGTGCTACAAAAATCAATTCCAAACCTTCTGGTTTGAAAAAGATAATTTTTCAACATTCTTCTATCTTCACATTGAAATCACTGAGTACTATTTTTTTTTCAACTGACTTATGAGTTCTTTGGAATAGGGAGTTTCTCATGAAATCCCTCTACCATACATAACTTGATTTATAGACTTACATAGAGAATTTTCTGTGTCATAGGGAAGTTGGGTGATTTGTCCAGGCTTATATGTATGTGTCAGCGGTGAAACTTGAACATAGTTTCTTCCTGACACCTGAAGCTATTTCTATCTACTACACCAAATTTCATCTCTTAAAGTATACTCATTGCCTTCTTGTACAAAATGGCTAATATGGAAATGCTTAACACGATTACACACTTATAACCTATATCAGATTCCTTACCATTTCAGGAAGAGAGTAGAGAGAAAGGGGGAAAAGGGAGAGGGAGAATTTAGGACTCAAAACATTTTTAAATGTTAAAAAATTTTTTAAACATGTAATTGGAGAAAAATAAAATATAAAAAATAAAGTATACTCATTAAAATATGTCTTGATTTAATGGGGGTGTACAGTAAGACTATCTAGTTCTTGGTGGAAGAATTGTACAACTTCATTGTCTGAAACAGATATTGGTGCATGAGTGGTCATGATGTTCATGGCAACCCCAGGGTCATCATTAGGACTACACTATAAAATAATGATCACATTTCTTTTTTTTATTTATTTAATAGCCTTTTATTTACAGGATATATACATGGGTAACTTTACAGCATTAACAATTGCCAAACCTCTTGTTCCAATTCTTCACCTCCTACCCCCCCACCCCTCCCCTAAATGGCAGGATGACCAGTAGATGTCAAATATATTAAAATATAACTTAGATACACAATAAGTATACATGACCAAAACATTATTTTGCTGTACAAAAAGAATCAGACTCTGAATTATTAGCTTGTGAAGGAAATCAAAAATGCAGGTGTGCATAAATATAGGGATTGGGAATTCAATGTAATGGTTTTTAGTCATCTCCCAGAGTTCTTTTTCTGGGTATAGCTAGTTCAGTTCATTACTGCTCCATTAGAAAAGATTTGGTTGATCTCGTTGCTGAGGATGGCCAGGTCCATCAGGAACTGGTCATCATCTAGTATTGTTGTTGAAGTATATAATGATCTCCTGGTCCTGCTCATTTCACTCAGCATCAGTTCGTGTAAGTCTCTCCAGGCCTTTCTGAAATCATCCTGTTGGTCATTTCTTACAGAACAGTAATATTCCATAATTTTCATATACCACAATTTATTCAGCCATTCTCCAACTGATGGACATCCATTCAGTTTCCAGTTTCTAGCCACTACAAAAAGGGCTGCCACAAACATTCGTGCACATACAGGTCCCTTTCCCTTCTTTATAATCTCTTTGGGATATAATCCCAGTAGTAACAGTGCTGGATCAAAGGGTATGCACAGTTTGATAACTTTTTGAGCATAGTTCCAAACTACTCTCCAAAATGGTTGGATTTGTTCACAACTCCACCAACAATGAATTGATCACATTTCTATGGAATGATGCTTTTTCTTACCTTTAGAGGAATGATAAAACAATGTCCTTTTACTGGCTCACCAAAGAGAGCCTATGAGTCATGCTTCTGTATAATTGCAACTTCTCTTTGTTTCTTGGTTGTACTTGTCATAAGCATCAGTACTGATATGATCTAATTCTTCAAATAGCATATCAGCCCTATGGGCCATTTAAGGTGGATCTACCATTGGAATTATCAGCAGACAAGTTTATATTGAAGACATCATTGGAATACCATGTATTTCTTAACTCCTTCTATCCTCTGTGCCGTTGTCATTGCAGAAGCAGAAGTGGTCATATAAGATGGAAAGTCATTTAAAAACTTTTCATGAGTTTCGTGAGTTTGTTTCTATGGTCAAATAAGTTACCTCATAGTAGTGAACTTTTCTGTTCAGCTGTTTCTCAAAAAAAAATCCAGTTATATTTGTGACAGATTGCATGAAGTATTTCCAGCTTGATGGAACATCCAGGGCTTGCCCTCAGATGGCCTTCAGAAACCCAGGGTTATGATTCAGAGTATTGCTTTGTGAAGGAGACATAATAAAAACAGTCACATTAATTTGTTTGATAGGTACATAAAGGATATAGACAGCCAATCTAGAGGGTTTTTAAAAGAATTCCTCATCCTTTTTCTTAGTGATAGAATATTTTTTCAGTGTAAGTATTTCCTTCCAAATCAAACCTTCTCTGATTTCTTCCCGGTTGCTGGTGTCTTCTCCCTTTGCCCTTTGTTATCTGTTTTGTATGAAGTATCTAGGAGGTGTGGTGGATGATGTTGGACTTGGAATCAGGAAGACTCCCCTTCCCCTCCCCCTGCCACATCTATTGCTGTTTGACCTCAGACATTAACCTCTCTTCATTTCAATTTCCTCATCTATTAGGGGATGATCATTATGCCAGCTTTACAGAGTTGTTGTGAGGGTCAAATGCGATATCATGTAAAGTACTTTGTAAACCTTAAAATACTTTGTAAATGCTAGCTATTATCATGATCCTATGTGTGTACATACTTCCTACCTTGGCTAAAATTTCAGCTCTCTGAGGGCAAGGATCATTTAACTTGTTTTCATATCCCTAGTATTTAGCACAGTGCTTAGAAAATACTGAATAAATGTTTGGTGATTGATGGATTGCCTTTAACTTGAATCCAAAAACAATTTAAGAAAAAAAAATCAAGTTCTTTGAGAGGGGATAAAAAGGAGGAAAGGAAATGTATTACTAAAGCCAGTGAGAAAATTTTCCCTGACATTCAATGGTTGAATTCCCTATTAATCATAAAAAATGCACTGGCGGAGAATTTTAATAAATCCATTTAATTAAGCGATAAGTTTTAAAAATTAAATTACAATAGACATCATAAATCCCCTTTCATGTGAACTTAATTAAAGAAAAATCTTGGGTCACTGGGATTATACAAGGCATCTCTTACAGCTTCTATCTCCTTTATACAGAGCAATTCAAACAATTATCAATGCAAACACAAAAGCCCTGCTGACTGCTGTTCCTTCTACTGCTATTACAACAGCAATATTTTAGCAGCCGCTGATGTTTTTTGAAACAAATGAAAAAGCCTCGAGTAGTAAGCATAGTACCAAAAAGGCATTAAGAGCTACCATAGATCCAGGACCTGACTTGGTCTGTGATCTTGGGTAAGTAATTCCTTTACACACACACACACACATGCACACCTTCCTACATCTTTAATGGTTGTGGTAACAATCCCTGCTACTTGCCTCTCTGGGATTTAGTATGTCTCCAAAGAGAAGAAGAGGGGTAGAAAGTCCTGAGTTTTGCCTTGTTAATCAGGGTGAAAGTTCAACAAAGAATTTTTCTTTAGCACTGGAAACTAAGTGAATACCCCTCAACTGGGGAGTTGCTGAATAAATTATGATATATGAATGTAATAAAATATTATTGTTCTACAAGAAATGATAAGCAGGCTGATTTCAGAAATGCCTGAAAAGACTTACATGAACTCATGCTAAGTGAAGAGAATAGAACCAAGAGAACACTGTATACAACAACTAGATTATTGATGATCAGCTCTGAAGGCCTTGGCTCTTTTCAACAATGAGGTGATTCAAGCCAATTCCAATAGATTTACTATAGAGAGAACAATTACTATAGGGAGAAGACTATGGAAACTGAATGTGGACCAAAATAGTATTTTCACTTTTGTTTTTGTTATTGTTGTCGTTAGTTGTTTTTTTTCTCATTTTTTTTCCTTTTGATCTGATTTTTTGTGTGCAACATGATAAATATAGAAAAATGTTTAGAAGAATTTCACATGTGTAACATATTAGATTACTTCCTGTCTAGGGAAGGAGGTGAGGAGGGAGAGAGAAAAATTTGAAACGCAAAATTTTGCAAGAGTGAATGTTCAAAACTATCTTTGTATATATTTTGAAAAATAAAAAAAGCTACTATTATTAAAAAAATTTTTGTTTTAAAGTATTTCCCTTTAACATGACCAGGGAAGACAACAGGGTTTAGGCTTTTCTGCTTCTATTAATATAGCCTAAAGTGGTTTTTGTCTGTTGTTTTTTTAATAACTAAAACTTTGCCTTCTAAAAATTTCCTTCCTTTACCCTGATATTTTCTTCTGCTCTCCCTTCTTTCCTTCCTCCCTTCCTTCCTCCCTTCCTTCCTCTCTCCCTCCCTTTTTTCCTTCTTCCTTCCTTTCCTTTCTTCCTTCTTTCCTTCTTTTCCTCCCTCTTTCCTTCCTTCCTTCCTTCCTTTCCTCCCTCCCTCCCTCTCTTACTCCCTTTCTTCCTTTTCTCTCTCCCTCCCTTCCTTCCTTTTCTCTCTCCCTCCCTCTTCCTTTCTTTCTTTCCCTCCCTCTCATTCCCTTCCTCTCTCTCCCTCCCTCTCACTCCCTTCCTCTCTCTTTTCCTCCTTCCTTTCTTCCCTCCTCCTCTCTTTCCTTCCCTCCCTTTGTCACTCTCTCTTCTCTCCCTTTCCTCCTCTCTCCCTCCTCTCTCCCCCCTCCCTCCCTCCTTTCCTTTTTCCCTCACCTTCTTCTCTCTCTCTTCCTCCCTCCCTCCTTCTTTTCATCTCTCCCTCTCTCCTTTCCTTCCTCCCTCCCTTCCTTCCTCCCTCTCTTCCTTCCTTCCTTCTTTTTTCCTTCCTTCCCCCTTCCTCCCTCCCTCCTTCCCTTCCTTCCTTCTTTCTTCCCTTTCTCCCTTTCTCCTTCCCTCCCTCCCTCCTTCCTTCCTCCTTTCCTTCCTTCCTCCTTTCCTTCCTTCCTCCTTTCCTACCTTCCTCCTTCTCTCCCTCTCTCCCTTCCCTCCTTCCTTCCTCCTTTCCTCCCTCTTTCCTTCCTTCCTCTCTCCCTCCCTTTCTCCTTCCCTCCCTCCATCTCTCCTTCCTTCCTGCCTGCCTTCCCTCCTTTTTTCTTGCCTTCCCTCCCTTTCTTTCTTCCTTCCCTTTCTTTAAAAGAGAAGAGCACAGGGTTGTTTCTGCTACTGTCTCAATAAAAGGGTGGAGATCATGCTCTAAAGAGAACACTGTGATCCCTAGGAAATTTAGCACTCTTTCTCAATTCAGAGAGCACTGTAGGGGAGTTACTTCCACTTTTCTGAACCTAGACTGCAGGCTGAGAGAGAAAATGAGGACACATGTACTCTGTCAGCTCTCTCCTGCCATTTGACAATAGTTCTGCCAGTCAGGGGTCTCCTCCACCTGAAACCCTCATGTTTCCTTTGATTAGAAGTTTAAATGCCATTTTATAACCAAAATCTAAGAATAATCCAGATCACTGGCCCCAAAGGAAAATGACCCTAAACCTATGTTGATAGGAAATTGAATGCAAGCTAATAGGAAAACATCCTTCATTTCTATTTTTTAACATGTAGTTGATATTGTCAATGGCTAACTTTGTACCTTTTGTATAAGGAAGAGCTATGCATGAGTCTTAGCTTACAAAAGTGCTAGGTAAAAAGCAGTCATGTATTTACTGAGCCATGAATTGTGAGCCCATTTGACTAGACACTGAGTTACCAAAATAACCTTCCCAAGACAGAGGTATGACCTCACCACTCCCTTGTTCAAAAATTTCCAGTGGTTCCCTACTGTCTCTAAGGTAAAAGACAGATATGTCAGCCTGGCATTTAAAACTCTCCACCCTCTGACTCCATCCTATCTTTGCACAATCATTTGCTACTGTTCCTTTTCATGTACTCAATGTTCTGATCAACCATGTTGCTGTTTCCTAAACATGACACTACAACTCCTATCTCTGTGCCCTTTAACAGGATACCCCATCCATGCCTGACACATTTTCTTCTCAGTGCTGCTTCTTAGAATCTTTTTTCTGCAAGGTTCAGCTCAGGTGCAGCCTCTTCCACAAAACCTCTGGATCCCGCATTTGCTGGTACTGTTTCCTTGCTTCAATTGCCTTGAATTTACTTTTCTATACCCACATTCTGTCTTATAAACTCCTTAAGGACTAGAAATATGTTCTTTCTGTCTTTGTATCTCCAGTACCTAGCACAGTGTTTGGCACATTCTGTAATTGTGGCTTCATACATTTTTGTTTAATTGAATTTAATTGCATGGTCCCTGACTTCAAGCTGTTTACATGGTTGTTGGCAAGACAACATAGACAAGGCCATTATTGCTATGCAATTTAGTATAGTTAAATTTTTATCTATTCAGTCACTAAAGGGACTTTCCTAAACCACAGTTCCAATCATGTCACTCCCCCCACCTCCCAATCAATAAATTCCAGTGGCTTCCTATTGCCTTTATGTGCAAATATAAAACGCTTTGTTTGGCATTCAAAGTCCTTCATAACCTAGTCTCCTCCTCCCTTTTAAGCATCTTACACTTTATGCTCTTACACATATTTTTCAATCCATTAACACTGTTCTCCTGACTGATGAACAAAACGGTACATCTCTTGGTTCTGGACATTTTCTCTGGTCATTCCCTATACCTAGAATGAGCTTCCTCTGATCTACCTTCCCTGGTTTCTAAGTTCCTTTATTTATTTATTTTTTTAAAACACACATTGCTTTATGAATCATGTTGGGAGATATAAATCAGAACAAAAGGGAAAAACCATGGGAGAGATTAAAAAAAAAAACAGACAAAAGAAGTGACCATAGCATGTGTTGATTTACATTCAATCTCAGTTCTTTTTCTGGATGCAAATGGAATTTTCTGTCCAAAGTCTATTGGTATTACTGAACCACTGAGAACAACCAAGTCTCTCATAGTTGATCATTGCACATTCTTGCTGTTATTATATAATATATTCCTGGTTATGCTTGTTTTTTTCTCAGCATCAGTTTGTGTAAATCTTTTCAGGTCTTTCTAAAATCAGCTTGTTCATCATTTTTTATGGAACAACATAGAAGAAGAAGAATAGAATCCCCTACTTATTTTCCAATTCTTTGCTACTACAAAAAGATCTGCTACAAACATTTTTGCACATGTGGGTCCTTTTCCCTCCTTTAAAATTTCTTTGATACAGACCCAATGGCACTGCTGGCTCAAAGGATATGCACAGTTTTATAGCCATTTGAGCATAGTTCCATATTACTTTCCAGAGTAGTTGGATCATTTCACACACCAACAATACATTAGTGTCCCAGTTTTCCCAGATCCCCTTCAACATTTATCATTATCTTTTTCTGTCATCTTAGACAATCTGAGAGATATGAGGTGGTACTACAGAGTTGTTTTAATTTGCATTCTCTAATAAATAGGGATTTAGAACATTTTTTTCCATATAACTATAAATGGCTTTAATTTCATCATCTGAAAATTGGTCACATTCTTTGACCATTTATCAATTGAGGAGTGACTTGTATTCTTATAAATTTGACAGTTTCTTTATATATTTTAGAAATGAGATCTTTATCAGAAAAACTGGCTGTAAAGATTTTTTTCCCAGCTTTGTAATTGCCTTCTAATCTTGTTTCTGTTGGTTTTGTTTGAACAAAAATTTGTTCACTTTACCTTTCATAGTGTTTTTTAATTCTTCTTTGGTTATAAATTCCTCATTCTCTAAAGATCTGATGGGCAAATTATCCCTTGTTCTTCTAATTTGTTTATAGTCATCCTTTATGCCCAAATCATATATCCATTTTGACTATTTTGGTAGGCGTGAGAGATGTAGGTTTATGGTGAATTTCTGACATATTTTCCAGTTTTTCCAGCACTTTTTGTCAAATAGTAAGTTCTTATTCTAGAAGCTGGAATTTGGGGGTTTATCAAATACTAGATTGCTAATAGGCCTTGATTATTGTGTTGTGTGTATCTAATTTATTCCACTGATCCACCACTCTGTTTCTTAGCCAGTACCAAATGATTTTGATGATTGTTCCCTTGATATGTCTTGACCTTTTGTTCTCCCAGATAAATTTTGTTATTATTTTTTCCTAGCTCTATAAAGTAATATTTTGGCAGTTTGATTGGTATGGCACTGAATAAGTAGACTAATTTAGGCAGAATTGTCATTTTTATCATATAAGCTTGCCCTAGCCATGAACAATCAATATTTTTCTAATTGTTTAGATCTGACTTTATTTGTGTGAGAAATGTTTTATAATTGCGTTCATATAGTTCTTGAGTTTGTCTTGGCAGGTAGACCCCCAAATATTTTATTTTGTCTATAGTAATTTAAAATGGAATTTCTCTTTCTGTGTCTTGCTAATGGGCTTTGTCAGTAGACTTCTAAGTTCCAACCAAAAGCCTACTTTCTACAGAAAGCCTTCTCTAATCCTTTTTAATTCCAGTACTTTCCCCTTTTTTAATAATTTAATATTTATCTTCTATATAGATTACTTTGTATATTTTTCCTTACATATTGTCTTGCCCCATTAGACTATAAGCTTCTTTAGAGTAAGGAATATCTTTTACCTCTTTTGTATCTTCAGTGCTTAGCACAGTGTCTGGCACTAATACATGCTTAATAAACATTGATTGATTCAAAGAAGGTTATATTAATTAGGGGAACTCTTCCTCCTGGTCTAGTTGAGTTGTGCTTTGGAGAGGTAGAATTGGACAGAAACAAGAGGGAGAAATCATTTGAGAAGAGGAGAGAAAGAATAGGAAGAAGCTAGTTGGAGATATGAATATGTATTGGAGCTGAGGTGGACTAAACAGTGAGATGACTAACTTGAATAGAGTTGAAATTTCATATTGGGGAATAGCAAAAGAGAAGATTATATGGGACCAAATTATAGTGGACACTGAAAGCCAGGCAAGAGTATTTGGATTTTATTATCAAATGAATGAAATGCATTTATTAAGTGCTAAGCACATATCAGTGGTATGTAAAGTACACAATAATAAAATACATGGTCTCAAGTAGCTATTTTCTAATAAAGATATATTATATAGAAAGAACTAGCAGCCAGGGAAAGGAGTTCTGATCAAGTCAAGAGAGTCAAGAGGTTTGTGAATGGAATCACAGGGGTATGGATTGCCAAAATCTCTTTCAGCAGCAATTTTGTGGTTGCTATTTATCATTCATTTATTTCAATCATGTCCAGTTCTCTATGACTCCATGGAGTTTTGGGGTTTTCTTGGCAGAGATATTGATTTGTTATTTCTTTCTCCAGATCACTTTACAGGGAAAACAGGGTTAAGTTACTTGCTTAGAATCATCTAGCTAATAAGTGTCTGAGGCTGTGATACCTAGCTGCAATGATAGCAATAGTAGCATCAATTTGGTTACTATTCTTTTTGCAAGAGGTGGAAAGTAGGGAGAGATGTGTGTGTGTGTGTGTGTGTGTGTGTGTGTTTGTGCACGTGCGTGTGGGAGGAAGGAGTATTGGAGCAGCAGAAGGGCAGGTGTAAAGATTCCCTAAAAGACCCTGGTTTTTGAGACCAAATGGGATGTGAAGCATTATCTGGGGCTAGCTAGATATAGTGGGGTAGGTAAGTTTATGTTCACCAGTCAGGATATAGCTCAGTATCAGGGAAGAAGTCCCAAACTGAATGGATTGTGGGCAGTGGACTGTCACTAATGGCTATTGAACATTAAAAGTATTTAGATTTAATTCAACAAATATTTATGAAATACTTACCATATGTCGAGCATTATCCAAGGCATTGGGGTAGACAGAATATCCATGTATGTGAAGTTTATAGCTTAGTAGTAGAATATATAACCTAATAATAGAAAAAAAATCTCAGATTAGCCTTATTAGAGATGAAAGAGTAAGAACAAACAAATTAGAATATTGAGCTAGGGTGGAAGGGATTAAACTGCATAAATGTCTCATTTTGAAATTTATCTAAAAGATCAAAGAAAAGATGTAAATAAACTGAGGGATCAAGAAAATGATAAAGTCTTGGCTGAAATGAATGCCATGAGATAGCCTTTTGGGGAAAACACAGACTACACAAATTCATGAGCTTAGAAAAATCTTCATTAAAGACTGATCTTTGCTGTGTCCTTAAACAATGGAATCACTATTAAAATGAAGCTTCCAGCACAGGAGTCAGTCTTGCAGCCATGAGCTGGGATGATGCAGAGAAATCATCAAGCAAAGTGATACTAAATGACAGGTGACTAAGTATCAAGGAAACAGATTTTAAGGATTATTACCAACAATAACTTGTGTTAGTCATTTTAGTAACAAAGAAGCAAACACAATAACTAGGATAGAGAGGATCTGAACAACCAAGGGCTGACCATTCTAGGGCTGTGCTAGTGCCAGGTACTGCAATGCCGATTGTTAAATTTTTAGTGTGAACATGTGCACCTTAAAAATGGGCAATACTACAAACCAGAGCTTGATTTATTGTTTTGTTGGTTAGACTTAAGAAAGTTATAATGGAAATGTCAATAATGCAGATAATAATTATGTTCCTGTTCCCCTCCCCCCAGCCAGTTATTAAACATTTATCAGCACATTCCTGGATTTTTATATTACTTTAATTCCAAAATCTCAGGACTGGAAGGGAAATTAGAGGTCATTGAGTTGAAAATATGATCCATATGTGGGAATCTCCACTAAAACATCAATGACTGATGCCTATCAGATCTCTAAATAGTGGAAGAGATCCAATGATCGGAAGCCCACTACCAATATCAAGTAGTCTTATAAATAGCATGGCTCAAATATGTGTGTATTGGCCATGTTTGGGAAATCTTTTGGAATCACATCTGTAAACTTGAACCTCAAATAAAGCTACATTTAGTAATTCAAGGTGACTTTAATTTCTCATTCTGACCTTGTGGCCTATCAGGATACATGACTAAACTTCCTTACCATAATCTTAAAGGTATTTGTTAAGTCTGAATTACAAGCTGAACCATTTTTTCAAGTTTTTATCTGTCATTTTAAGTGGAAATTCTGCTTTTCTCTCATTCATTGAGTCTCTTTTTTTCTCTTTTATCAAATTCCCTTGTGTTAAGATATTTTTGGTGTTAACTACTCAGCACTAACCAGTAACTAAGTTACTTAGGAACTTAATTTTCAGTTCACTTAATTGGGCTAACAGAGAAATAAAAAGACAAAGCACATATCTAAAATTTTTCAGGTGAAAGGAGAAAGGCAGGATCTAGTGAGAGAAGAAAGACATCTGGATAAGCTCAATCTGACACTCAAAGCCCTGTATACTCTGTACCCCTACCAACTCGTCCAGCTTTATCTCTATCTTCTCTTTTTTCCCTTGAGGATGCTATGATTATTTCCCACTCCAAGCCTTGTTCTTCCTCCTTGCTCAGAATGTCTTTATCAAGTCTCTCCAAACCATGCCAGTCTTTCAGGGACCAGCTCCTATGCCATCCCCATGAAGCCTTTCTTGGCTTCTTCAGCCTTTGTCAGTTTTCATTCATCCAAACTTGTCCATATCACCTACTTTATCACTGAATTAGCTGCTGTCTTACATTATTATTTATGTATTTACACTGTCTAATTCTCAATTTCTTAGACTGTAATGTCTTTAAGGGCAGAGATGTACATCTACAGCTATAAATATGTGTATTCACACACACACACACACACACACGCATATATATCTCCACATCTATATCTATCTAGGCAGCTAAGTGATACAGTATGTAGAGTACTGACTTAGAGTCAGGAAAACTCATCTTCATGAATTCAAATCTGGCCTCACATACTTACTAGCTATTTGACCCTGGGCAAGACATTCAATCCGTTTGCCTCAGTTCCTCCTCTATAAAATAAACTGGAGAAGAAAATGGCAAACCCACTTTAATAGTCTTGTCAAGAAAACCCCAAATAAGGTTATAAAGAGTTAGACATGGCTGAAACAACTCAACAACTATATATAAATATATATAGTTATATACATATATATATGTATGTATGTATGTATGTTTGCATGTAGTTTTCTTATTTCTACTTTGTTGTCTCTTTCATGCTCATCACAGAGCTATGAGGAAAGTAATAAATCAGTAATTAATTCGTAGATTTAAAAATGTGATTAGAGAACCTACATTCTCCCACCTGGGAGAATTTTCCAAGTTTGAGTTTCAAAAGTCATTTCTCAGTCACTTTGGAACGAATGGATAGTCAGTCACAGAGGAGCACACAGAAATTCTGGGCCCTACATTTTCCTGTGCACCGGGCATCCAGGGCCAGCGATGTAAACTGCTCTCAGTGGGGTCCGTTCTGCCTGGTGAAGTGGTTTCTGGCAGTTACTGCAAATCTCTCTCTCTTGGGTCCCAGCAGGAGAACCATGCTCATTGGAGCGGGTTAACACCAGGATACCTGTTAGCTGATGCCTAATGAGCAAGCAGCACTCTAGTAGGTAATCATTCATTCTGCAAGCTGACTCATTTGTCACCGCCACATTGTGAAGTGTCCCATCTAAGAATATTGCATAGAATACTCCCCAGGTGCCTCCTGGGTTCCTTTGCTGAGATGGCTGCTCTTCTGTACAGACCTGCTCACCTCTCTGAAGGGCAGGCTCATCACATGGTCTTTTCTTCTTTCACTATAAAGAAGCAAAGCTTTTGGCCTCAGAGAAGCTTTCAGAAAGCTCAAATACCATTCAACCTTAATGGGCCTGTTCCCTCTTGGCCTCCTTGATTTTTCTGTTGCTTAAAAGGTCCTGTGCTTTTTGGACCAGTAGAGAATTTCAGAATTGAATATAATCCTGTAGCCAGAAATTAAGGATCTAGATCAAATTTTTCAGGGGCTCCTTCCTTCCTGATGGTTAATTAGAAGATAAAAGAATGATAATAAAAGCTTGTCTATATAAACATTTATACACCACTTCTCTCCCCCCCCCCCAATTACCCTATAGAATAGCAGTATAAATATCATCATTCCCATTTTACAGATAAGGAAAATGAGATTTAGGTTTAGTGACTTGCTACAGTTACATACAGAGCTGAGAACTCCAGTTTCCCTGCAAAGTGCTTTCATTTATTCATCAATCAGGTGTGAACTTCTGAGCTTAGGTGGTCTTTTCTTCAATAGTAATCAATGCTTACTGAATTTAAGACTCTAAAAATTCTGTAATTTCCAATGAAAGTACTCCATTCTTCCTTGATTTCCCCTTCTCCCCTTCTCCTCCTTCAAACCACATACACTGAGACAGATCACACTTGAGTAGATAGTTTTAAGAGTTGATTTGAACAAAATATTCATCAAGATCTAGCTGACACTGATAATAAGCTTCTCTGCATGAATCTGGGCTGCTCCCAGGACATTTCATCACTTCCAGAATTCAAAATCATTTTATCTTGGTAGAACCCCTGTAGTTCATGTCCTAACAGCCTCTGGGGATTCCCCCCACTCCACAATGACACATTGAAATAAGAACTGGTATTTACCTATTTAGAGAAAAAGAATCCGATACATCAAGGGAGTAAGGGAAAGGAAGCTTTAAGAAAAGGCAACCAGAGTCTCTCCCTCTAGCCCTGACTCTTAAATAGTTATTCCCCCGAGATCCCCATGGGGAATCGGCCACAACACACCCAGTACTTTTTCTGCTGGGCTGTCTTTCAGAACCATATTTTGCTGCTCATTAGGCCATGGTCTATTTCTTCCTTGACTCTGCCAGATAAAACAGGGACTCATCCATCAGCTCAGGTTATAATTATGCTTCCTCTTACTAAACACAATCATTGATGAGAGTAGAGTTGACTATAAATTTTCCTATAAGCAGCTGGACCATAAACCATAGGAAGCTTGGCAGCTCCCTTCTTGTCACAGGGAGCCCCTTCTGCTGGCTGGTAATTGGGTGTCTCCCCTGTGCCCCCACTTTGTCACTAGCAAAACAAAACAAAACATAACAAAAAAATGAGAAAAACCAACTCCATATTTCTTGTGTGCTTTTGGTATTTTTAGATTCAGTTGCCTTGAAATCTCCAGACCTATACAACATGGCTCCTTGCTGGTAGAGCACCATTTCCCATTAATTATTAATGCTCAAGAAATGCTCCAGGAGAGCCAGAGAGCTCATTGCTGGGAAAGTGCAATTATCATTTCATTAAAGATTGATTACACGTGTGCCTGGTCATTTAAATAATGGCCCTGCTGACACCGTAAATTGAATGATAAACGAGTCTTCCCATGCCACCTCCAGTCAATGCAAGCATGGCCTGGAGAAAGGCAATGGTCCTTTTCCAGCCACTGAAAGGTCATTTGAAATATTAAGGACTTCCTGTCGATTCTTAGTCGACAAAAAAAGGCCATCTTTGGGGCAAGAGGTCCGGGCTGGAAAAGTCTGCATAGCTACAAGTTGTGATGGGGACGCACACAAGTTCCAGGAGCTCTGACACAATTTAAATGTTTCCAACAAGGGACTTAATTTCCATTTAATAAGACAGACACTGTGTGTTGTTTTCATGTCACCTGATTATTAAAAGTGGATTTATTGAGGTTTAAGGTATTAGACAACTGTACCAAGGCATATAATATCATTATGGTCTTGTTAGCCTTACTAAGTACTCATTTAACCCTTTGGAAAACAAGGCAGAACTTTTCCAGAAGTGAATGCACACTTCACAAATGGTTAGTGTTGGGGCCCAATTCCATTTGATGTGGAGTTCTCAATAGCTCTTTTTACACTTATGGGTCTTTTTAGGATTTACAAAGCTTTTTCATAGTTGTATATGTATGTATTGTGTATATTACATATATGTACATATCTATTACATAAATGTACATGTGAAAATGTATATATTCATACATATATAAAGTCACACATAGAATATATATGTATATTCCATAAATTGCAACTATAGATAACTTAAAATATGTATATATATGTATATACACACACATAAAATCACATATACACACACACAAGTATTACATACATATGTATGTATAAAATATATGTGTATACATATATATGAAAAAGAGTTTGTGTGCAAGTGTGTATTGTGTGTGTGTGTGTATGTTCTTTAGTTGATGGTTACAACCCATAGAACCCCACAGTTCCTGAAGAATTAAAGTTGCAAGGGACAATAAAGAAATGCATAGTGGACTGGATTGTTGTTGTTCAATCATTTTAATTGTGTCTGACTCTTCACAACTCCATTTTGGGGTTTGCTCTGCAAAAATACGAGAAAGGTTTGCCATTTTCTTCTCCAGTTTTTTTTTTTTTTAACAGATGAGGAAACTGAGGCAAACAGAGTTGAGTGACTTGCTCAGAATCACCCAGTAAGTGCATGAGGCCAGATTTGAACTAACAAAGATGAGTTTTCCTGACTCCAGGCCCAGTACTCTATGCACTGTCTCACCTAGCTGGATTGTACTGCAGACTATTAGCAATCAAGAAGTGCACAAGAAAAATACCTTCAATGTATATGCACAATGGGAAAAGTGAGGGTTAATCGACCAGGGAACTTCTGTGTAGTCCTACAAGGCTATTCATGCAATATCAAGAGGACCAGGGAAAGGTTTCCACAATGTTGAGTTGAAACTCCCCATCCCCACCCCACTCCAATCACCACCTGTGGAAGATTCATGGGAAAACTTTGACAGTTGTGTCAGAGTAGCATGGCTGAGTTATAATTTCCATAAATTTGCATAAATTACAAAATATGTATCCACATAAAGAGATTCATGGAGGTCCCATAGTATCTCGTTAGGTTTTCATAACAATAATTTGAAGAGGATTGGGCAGGTTATTTTTATCGCCATTCAGAAGTACAAAATGACTTTCCCAAGATGAAATAGCAAGAGGCAGAAAGGGGATCTGAATTTATATTCTCCGACTCCAAGCCCAGAATTTTGATAGGGATTAATTTGATCGAGTTTAGACATTGTGGATGATATAATTCTACTTATCATCTTTGCTGGAATTCTATCTAAAATCTGTTCCTATTTGATGTGCCCTTTTTATCAGAAAAGGGCCACCACCCCTCTCAAAAATGGGGGTGTGAGAAGATGGAGAAGATAGAAGAGGGAAATTCAAACAATTGTATAATAATATCTTTGATGACTTTTCTATCTAGAAAGTATTTTACCAAAATAATGTGCTTGGGAGGAAAAAGATGGAAAAGCGGGAATGGGAGAACTAGATCACAGGAATGATCTGGGTACTATTACAGCATAGTACAATACATTATTACCAAGAGTTAGGAGAAAAAAAAAAAAAAAAAAACAAGTTTTGTCATTAACTTGCTATGTGACTGTGGGAAAACCAATTGAACTTTCTGACTAAGGTTTTTCCATGTATAAAATGGGGACAATAATTCCTAGCCTGACTATCTCACATGGCTTTTATGAAGATCAAATGAAGTAATAGATATACAAATGATTGGGTACCATATAAACATCGTGATGATGATAAATAGACATGATAATCTTATTTTTTCCCAACAAATATCAAATGGTATTAATCATGGGACAAGTAACTGCCCTGCTATTTTTCTTTTACAATTATATTAAATGTTCTGCAGACTATTAATGGAGGAATAAAATAGGTACATTTGTCATTGATAAAAGTATTTATAGAAAAAAATACTAATAAAAAAGATACACAAGAAAACATGCTGACTTCTTCCTACTTGATGCTGACTTCTTTTTCAAATTTTTTTAATTTGAAAGTTTCTCATTTCAAATATATTGGTTATTATTAATTTTTATTATGATAAATATATTAAAATACCATTCTTATGCTTTTATGGGTCAATATTGTTTATAAACAATGGTTTTGTCTTATTATTATCATTATCATCATCACTATCACTAAGTATCTTTTCTGTTTATTTCATTTTCCCAAACCACAGTCTCCTCTTTAATCAGTCAGAAAGAACCAAGAAAATCCATCTTATCCACCTTCAAATAGTAATGCTCACCCACTAGCTTGCTTTGCCAGACAAAGAACTTAAGAACTCTGAATAAGGATGGGCCAATGTAATAACCATTCTAAGGGATATGGCTAAACACATTATTGTATATGAGTGTAATGGGATATTATTATGCCCTTAGAATTGATGACAAGTGCAGTTTTAGAGAAATCTGAGAAGTCTTATATAAACATACAGACTCAAATGATCAGAACAAGAATCTAGTGTTTTAAGATTTATTTTATGATTTAAAATAAAAATTATAAAATACAATACAATAAATTTTGCAATCAATGCAACGAACAACCATTGCTTCAGAAGACTAATGGTGAAATATAATATTCACTCTCTGGCAGAGAGGTGATATTAAGATGCAGAATAAAATATGCATTTTTGGACATGGCCAATATGAAAATTTGTTTTTCTTGACTATGCATATTTTCTATAAAGATTTTTTTCTTTTTCTCCCCTTTTTCCCCAATGAAGCTGAATAGATGGGAGAGAAAATAAATGCTTTCTAACTGAAAATATATATTTATATATAATTAATAATAAAAAAGATGAGTAAAGTCTCACCTCAATATTTCAAAAGGTAAAAGGATATCCTACTTTGTAGAGAAGTATTGTTTGAAGCTAGAAATAGGAAAAATTTTCCAGAGATTTATGGGGTATCTTGGGTCTAAAATGTAGTTTTGGTCACAGGTGAATTAAGTGTAAAATGGAGAATATTTTTCCTTTGGAAGTCACCATATTCAAAAATAAATATTTAGTGGCAAATTAAGGTGGAGTGGCAGCATTTCAGAATGTACAGAGGGCTAACCAGAAAATAAAAAAAGATCTGCATTGAAGCCCTGTTTCTAACACATGCCAGTTTATATTATCATGAAAAAGTTACTACATGGCAGACACTATGCTGGCCACCAAAAAGAGGGTTAAAACAAAACTGACTTTGCTTTCAAGGAATTTGCATTCCAATGGGGAAAAATCATATAAATAATTAGATACACAGAAGATACATGCAGAGTGCATATAAGATAATCTTATTGGGAAGATGCTAACAACTGGGAGGACCAGGAACAGCCGTTCGAGACTTAAAAAATAGCTAAGAGTAACTAAATAATCAGTAACTAAGAGAAAATAGGGAAAGAAGGCATTTCAGCAATGGGGGGATAATCAGTGTAAATGCACAGTCAGGAAATGGGGTATTCTATTCAAGGAACAGTAAATAGGCTGATATGACTGGATCCTAGAATGTGGAAAAGAATAAAGTTTAAGAAAGGGAAGGTGTGAAGTAGGCAGGCTATGAACTGCTTTAAATGCCAGACAGAGTTTATGTTTTATCTTGGAGGCAAGAAGAAACACCTGGAGTTGACTGAGTAGCAGCATGATCTAGTCAGATCAAAAAAAAATTTTTTTTCAAATTTACTATTCATAGTTTCTGAGCCTCTTTTTTAAAAAATAACTTTTTATTGACAGAACCCATGCCAGGGTAATGTTTTTACATTATCCCTTACACTCACTTCTGTTCCGATTTTTCCCCTCCCTCCCTCCACCCCCTCCCCCAGAGGGCAAGCAGTCCTATACTTATATATACTTAAATATGTTACAGCATATCCTAGATACAATATATGTGTGCAGAACCAAACAGTTCTCTTGTTGCACAGGGAGATTTGGATTCAGAGAGTAAAAATAACCGGGGAAGAAAAATAAAATGCAAACAGTTTACATTCATTTCCCAGTGTTCCTTCTTTGGGTGTAGCTCCTTCCGTCCATCATTGATCAATTGAAACTGAGTTAGGTCTCTTTGTCAAAGAAATCCACTTCCATCAGAGTATATCTTCATACAGTATCATTGTTGAAGTATATAACGCTTTCCTGGTTCTGCTCATTTCACTTAGCATCAGTTCATGTAAGTCTCTCCAAGTCTCTCTGTATTCATCCTTGTTGGTCATTTCTTACATATAGATCAAAATTTTAAGAAAATCACATTTACAACTTATGGAAAATGGATTGGAGGAGATATAGATGTGAGGCAGGGAGACTCACCAGGAAGCTGCTGAAATGTTTCATGTGAAGCAATGAAAGTTGGAACTATGGTGGTGGCTGTGTGAATAGAACGAGACATAGATGTGAGATGACTTGAAGGGAGAAATGAAAAAAAAATGGAATAGTCTATGTCAAGGGATTGAGGATCACATTAAGGTTGTGAGCTGGATGACTATGAGAGTGATAATGGCAAAGTTGGGAAATGTAAAAGTCTTTGGAAGAATAAGAATTATTTCTGTTTTGGACATGTTGAATTTGAGTTATTTATCTGGACATCCAATTTAATATGTCCAAAAGGCATATGGTGAAATGGGATTGTATGTATGGGAGAGATATTATGCCTGGAGACATAGAGATAGAAATATGCATATGTATATATATAGGAATCATCATCTACTTATCAATCATAATTGAGCCCATGGGAATTTCTGAGATAGCCAAGTGACATCATATAACTGGAAAAAAGAAAAAGGTTGAAGACAGAGTCTTGAGGTATACCCATGGATAGTAGACAAAAAATAGACAGAGAATCAGCAAAGGAGGCTGAGATACATAGGTCAAAAGAGACAGAAAAAACAGAGGGATAGCAATATCACAAAAACATAAAGAGAAAAGAGTATGTAAAGAAGATGATTAACTGTCAAATACTGCAGAGAAAGAAAAAAAAAGGTAGGGAAAATATAGGAGATAGCTCACAGGGATTATAAAACCAGTTAGGATTTTTTGAAGATGGGGAAGACATAAACATATTTTCACAACTAGGAAGGAACAAATAAAGAGATAGAGACTGATGATATGGGTAAGTGGAAATGACAGCAGAAGCAAATTGATAGAAAAGAAGGAAAGGAATGGGATCAAGAGTACCTGAAGATGGGGTATCCTTGGTAAGGAGAAAGACCACTTCTTCAAATAAGAGAGGAGTGAAGGAGGAAATAATGTGGCAAGATATCTGAGTGATATGAAATGAGCAAGGGAGAAATAGCTATCTGTGAATCACTTAAATTTTTGATGAATTAAAAGGGGGAGAGATCTTCAGAAAAGAGAACTGTGGAGGAAGTGAGAGGTTGAAGAATAGCCATGTGGACAATTGGATAGTTAATCAATGAGGGAAAAGTAGAATAATTACCTGGTAGCAATGAGGTCCTGGTTGAAATTAAATAACATGAATTTCTATTGGACCAAATCAGCACAATTTTATGATTTTTCTCCAGCTCAGTAGCAGCATATAAATCAGAGTGAAGGAGGCAAATAGTAAGAGTAATCCAGGTTGTTATTTAGCAAGATCTGACAAGGGAAAAGGGGATTCAAGCAGAGAAGATAGTGTGGAGTTGAAATAATTTACCAATGAGCCAATATAAGGTAGGAATAGAATGTAGTCAGTGCATGGAGCAATGGACAGGATGAAATAAGGAAAAAATGAAAAGTGGAGGTAATAGATGTCACAGTGAGGGTAAAGAACATAATAAGGATGCTTAAGTCATATCTAAATATGGAATGATAAAATATTATGATTAGATAAAAGGAAAACAATTTGTATCTTGGTAGGAGTTTAGAATCATTGAAAAAAGGAATGAATAAGGGAACAAGCATTTATTAAGTAAAAATATTTTAAATAAAATATTAAGTAATATTTTAAACAAAATATATAATAAAATACTTTAAAGTATCATCTCGCCTGATCCAAGTATGAGGTAGGTGCTATTATGATCCCTACTTAAGGTTGAGGAAACTTGAGACAGAGGTTGAGTTAACTTGAGACAGAGGTTCAGTTGTCCAGGGTCACACTGAGGTCTTACTGATTCCAGGTTGAATACTCTCTCTCCACAAGTCCACCTATCTGCTTCTAGCTGTATGAGGGTTAGGAAAAGGTGTCCATGGAAAAGGGAGTACAAGCAGAATATCAGCAGGTCAGAAAGAGGTCCATTGAAGCAATTCTCTTAAAATGTTAAATTAAAAGCAAGTTGCCGAGCTACATTGAAGGAGAACGTTCCTCATCAGATTTACTCTATCTGCATCAGTGAAGGTGTGTATCTGGGAAGACAAAGTTTATTTTATTTTATTTTATTCATTATTTTAAGAATAAAATCCTGAAAAGACCAATAAAGAAGAAATGTTTGATTATTGTGCTTATAGAGTACAAACTGAAACCTCTCTACTCATTGATATTACTTGGGTTTGAAGAGCTTTCCCATACCCATTTACTCCTGGTTTCTGGAGTGGAGCTGGCAGGGGAGTGTAGTAGCTGGCTATAGATGGGTGAGAAGTTTATTGACTCAGAGAAGAATAGAACTCATTGTGACTGACTTTCTTACCACAGTCTTGAATTATTTTGTTGAGAAAGAGAAGACAGAGAGGCTTCTGAACAAAGGTGGGAAAACATGAAAATTGTTAAGAGGAACATGGGAGTGGACTGGAGAGTAGGGAAAAAAGGAACATGGGAGTGGAATGGAGAGCAGGAGAAAAAGAGATTTAATTCAAATCCTTAGCTTGGTGAACATTTATTTAGGAAAGATAAGTGATGGATAGCTCTTCTTTACCTTCCCAGAGGATGTAATTAAGCAAACAGCTTTAAATTTATAGCAAGAGGGAATAGATGGAGAATGTTTCTGTAAACCCAGCCCCAAAGATTCTGGGAAAGTGAGATGGTGTTATGACTACCACTTTCTCTTTATCTCTAGAGTTTGCAAGTTTGGTTTCCTGGCGGTTCTTTTTTCTTAGTTTTTTGTTCATTGTCACCAAATCAATGGCAGTACCTTTACCATGACCACGTGGTGATACGGTCCCTAAAGTGGTTAGTAGAGAAGCTGATACTGGCATTTTTTTTCCTCCTACATAATTGATTATGCCTTCTCATATAGAATTTCCTCCTCCAGAAAGCTTAAAGAGAAGACCTCCTCATTGCTCTCCTTTCAAGAGAAAGGGAAACATGCAAACCAATCAGAAAAATCATAAAATGTGTAGCTAATCTGAGTCTTATCTAGCAACTCCAAAGGATTTTCCTTCCCTACTAACTGTAGCTGCTGGAGACCTAAGTGGGATTTTTTCTTGATTTTATTTCATTACAGCAAGTAGAGTATCAGATTTGTTACAATTAACAAGTTGAAATGTTTAAATACGTGGCACACTTTCCAAGTCATTAGGCTGAACCAGCTCCTATTTGGTCTTGTATAACATCAGCAAATGTATATTTAAAAAATGCCAATTGTGAAAATCTTTATTAACAGTGAAGAAGGAGAGAATAGAAGGCTTATGCAATGGTGTTAAGGCTCAACAAAGGGTTGGTTTCATCCATAGTTAAGAAAAAGCACAATTTACCTTATATAACAGATACAACAAGCAATACATATGGGGCCATGCAATGTTTTTCTACAATATTTCTTCAGGCTTTAATTAGAGGGTTCCTGTTCATTAACTAGAAAACAATTGCTCTTTATAAAAAAAAAATACCTATGAGAACTAACCACTGAAGAGTGTGTTATCTTAAAGAATTGTCTTGATTACATCTCTTCTAAGACCACATGGAACCAAAATTTTCACCATCGAAAATTAAAACACCAACTGGGAAAGAAGCAATAGAAAAATAGATTTGTCTCTCTCCTCTGAGGGTTTTGCTTCCTTGATTAATCAAATGATAAAAATAATGGGAAAACTCAGGATTTGCTGAAGTTGCTGTTTTTCCAGGAGAAAGTTGAATAAAAGCCAAATTGAATGTAGTAGTGGTAAGGGAAAGAGGGAGGAAGCCTGAGGGGGATGGAGCAGGTGACACGAGGGCCTTTATATTTTCTTCTTTTTCTAAAAGCTGACAGGAGTACCTTTACCAGGTCTCACTTGTGTCCTCAAATGTGCTTTTCAAAAGTTGTAAAAGAGAATTGTCTTTTTTATTTTAGGAGGAGATCTGGGTAGGGGTAGGAACAAAGAGGGAATAAAGAAATAATGACTTTATTTTTGGCAGCCTTGAGCATGGGACTTTCTAGCAGAATATAGATGTGTTAAGAAAAGAAAGAGGAGTCAGTTTTCTAAAATTAAGCAGGGGCTGGGGGTGGGGAAGGGAAAAATAAATCAGATGAAAAATAATTCTTTGAGACAACTATGAGACCTACTGGGTATCAGGGTCATCAAGACTCTCTCTCTCCCATCCCCTACTAAGTGCCAACAACCAACAGATAGCTTTCCTAAAACATGAATTTTACCACCTCCCTATTCCCACTCCCCACCTTTCTGCTTTTCACTCTCCTCCTAAAACTTCCATTGCCCTTCTATGATTTATACAGAACAAAGCTGACCTTTGTCAGCCCGGGTTCCAAGGCCTTCACAATGTGACCCCAGCTACATCAGAGACAGATAGGTGGCACAGAGAATAAAGGTTTGGGCTTGGACTGAGAAATACCTGAGTTCAGATCTGGCTTCTAGCTATGTGATCCTAGATGTCACTCCCCAATTGCCTCAGTTTTCTCAATTGTAAACAGGGGACAATAATAGCACTTACATCCCAGGGTAATTATGAAACTCTAATAAGGTAATATTTATGAAGGGCTTAGTAGAGTGCCTGGCATATAATAAGAGCTTAATAAACGTGTATTCCTTTCTCTGTCCCTTCTTGAGGGCAAAGGATTATTTCTTTTTTTGATTTGTGCATTTGCAGTCCCTGACACATAAGTATTAAATCAATGTTTGTGATTCAATTTAATATACCTACTTGAAGTCCTTTTTGGTTTCCCTTCTCTTCTTTTTTTCCTCTTTTCCCTTTATTTAAATTACTGAATATTTGATGTGACTAATTCTAGGCTCAATCCTATGGAACAGAAGAGAAGGATGGAGCCCCTGTCCTTAGAGAGTGTATAATCTATTTGAAGAATCAAGACTCAGACATATGGAAAAATTGGAAAACAGTCCAAGATATCCTGGGAGAATACAGTGCTAGACTGTGTGAAGTAGGCTTTGTAGACAGTAAGCCGCTTGTGATGTATTTTGAGATCTGTAGTGGCCAGGGAACCTAGTCAAAACTTCCTGGAAGGGATGAGGCTTGAGTGTGACCTTGAAGATTAGACTTGTGACCCCATTGAGCTATCAAGGTTCCAGTACATGAAACAATTTTAGACAATAGCCCAAGACAACATTAGCTCAAGGGCTGAATTGTAGGGTATAGACTGCTGACTGAGTAAGCCCCTTGACATTTCAAGTTTGCTATGGGTAAAACTGAGAATGGCAGTGCCAGAGGGGCAATTGGAATAATGGGAAATCATTGGTTTTGGAAGCCAGAATCATAAATAAAATCATAGGCTTGAAGAGGAAAAGACGTTAGAGAATACCTATTTGAACCCTCTCATTTTATAAATGATGAAACTGAAGCCCCGTGGGGGTCAGAGACAAGGGATCTGAACCCAGTTCCTTTGTCTCCAAAGCTAGTACACAGTAAAATCAGAAAAGGTGGGGATGAACTAGTGTTGCCTCCCACTGATTATTTTCCTTCTCTTTCCCTGTTTCCTTATGTATATAAGACATTTGAAGGGGGCAGGGGCTGAGTATATATTTGAAAATAAAGGTGATATAAAAACAAATCAAAAAAAGCTGTTAATAGAAATGTTCAACAGACAAGAAGGATTTTGACCAAGGAGAGTCAGAGACAGAGGCCAAGAGAAGCCTAATGACCCCTCCAAAATTCATGGGTAGTATGTGACAAAGCAGTGACTCAGACAGCTTCAGTTTGATTTCCACTGTACCAGACTACATCCATTTGGATCCCAATTAATTGATCAAGTGATTAATAAACATGTATCATATATCCCCAGTATCTGGTCTAGTGCCTTGCATAGTACTGTTAATTCACATGTACATAGCGTTTTCGAGTTTACAAAGCACTTCATTCAGGAAAAACTTGTGAAATATATCATTATTGCCCTCATTTTACAAATGAAAAAACAATGAAGGCTCAGAGAAATAACAACTTACTCAAGTTCAGATAGCTAGTGAGCATGAGAGGGAGGATTCAAATCTTAACCTCCTAATTTTCACTTCCTAAATTCTTTCCTAGTAAGAGTTGAAACATAAAATAATGAATTAAAACTTTAGTTAGAATATGAATGGTCGTGGCAGGGGTTGAGTAGGGGGAAGCTGAAGGGGAGAGACAGAGAGACAGAGACAGACAGACACTGAGACAGACATTGAGAGACAACTGAGACATACACAGAGAGAGACATACACACACACAGAGAGAGAGAGAGAGAGAGAGAGAGAGAGAGAGAGAGAGAGAGAGACAGAGAGAGACAGAGACAGAGAGAGACAGAGAGAGACAGAGAGAGAGAGAGACAGAGACAGAGAGAGAGAGAGAGAGAGTGAGAGAGAGAGAGAGAGAGAGACAAATATTACTTCCAAGTGGAACAGAGGAAAGGAGTAGGGAGGACAAATTCCCGTTTGCCTAAGACAGTTTCCTAAATAAATTCCCATGATTCCAGATGTCACAGAGAAGATTTAGGATGTGACAGATCCTTGTTCAGTTCCCCCTCATCCCAAAGCATAGATGTTCCAAGATTAAGTCTCTATGTACCTTCCCTACCCCCTTTGTAATTATCTCACAGACCACTTTGCCAGTTCTGACCACCCTCTGAGCAATCTAATGCTGATCCTAACCTTCTTTTACTGACCCTTGTCTGCAGTTTGTTCTGAAAGAAGACACTTATACTCCTTAACAAGCAATTACCTGTCAACTGGAGATATATGGCCTGCTTTGTATTTCTCCTGCCTTTATTTAGTGAACCTGTAGAGAGAACGGAATTCTCTTCCGTTCTAATTGCTGGCACCCTTGTGCTATTAGTATTTATAACCTGCTGGGATGTGATACCAGGTGCCACCATTGCCACATTTGTATATCCGTATTTTGCGTTTCACACACTGTTGAATTTCTCTCATTAGGGTGATCCAAGTCCCATTTTTAGTCCATATATTTTGCCACTTCTGAAACTTCAGCATATTTCATTTTGACACAAATATTGGATCTTGAAAGGCCAATTATTCACCTTTAGGAAAGAGTTTTTTTGAGTATGAGATGTGCTCCATGATAGACTGTAAAAAAAAAAAAAAAAAAAAAGAACATGTCATAAGCCAGGCCGTGTGTGTGTGTGTGTGTGTGTGTGTGTGTGTGTGTGTATGTGTACATCATTGGCCTCCTGAGGAGCAGGACTTGCTCTTAGTATGAGAGAATGCTAATGAGCACATTGGCATTCAGAGAAAGCTACAAGAAGAGTTTATTCAAGGGCATTTATTTGTCTTTGTGGCCTTTAAAAAGCCCAATTAAACTTTATGAAGCTAGATCAGAAAGTAAAACTCCTACTTCATTATAAAACCATTGGGCTGAAAAAGCCCTGTGGAGGTAATTTCATCCCTCCCCTGCCTCTAAACAGAGATCTGATCAACCTACCTGGGAAGATCAGCAAACATCCTATTTGATAAGGACCCCAATAAAGAATCTACAATGCATGAGTGAATGGCACAAATACGTAAGCACAGAGTTGATGTGCCACTAGATTTCACAATCACTGGGCAATCAAAAGACCCCATGACTGTAATATGATGACTTCTTTCTATGAATAAATATCATGAGAAAATCATATAGTACCATAGGAAAAAATCTTAGATTTAGGGAAGAAAGATCTGGATTAGAATTCTAGTTCTTCTAGTTCTAAACATCCAGATCTTTGGAACCTTTGTCTAGAGGGAGGGACTGAAGAAAGTGATTTTATATGTTAAAATTAATTTCAATATCAATGGTTACTAAATAAGAACAGTTGTAATACTATTCAAAGTTTAGGTCTTTAATCAAACATTTAATAATAAAATGAAATGAGTCAAACTAGATGATTAAAGGTCTCATTCAGTTTGACAAACTATGGCTCCTCCATCTTGAAATTTCAATAGCTCAAACTCAAAAAAGCTAACAATAAATGATTTATCCACCTCATCTTCTGACATTCCCTTCTCCTTCTTTACCTTCAGTCTTTTACTAGTATCAAAGTCTGTTTACTATAATCTGCAGGTGTGTGGGGGGAATAATTCTTGATTTGCCACTTGAAAACTGCAACTTTGGCAATCACTTCCCCTTTTGGGGATCTCATTTCCTTATCTGTAAAATGAGAGAGTTGGATAGCTAATAATGAAGGTTCCTTTCATTTCCAAATATAAGCTTATTCACTATGGTTTGGGGGCAGGCTTTTAACTAATGAAGGCTTTAATTTTTCCTTAGATATTTTATACATACACAAGTAAGGCAGGTGATTAAATTAAGGACAGATATGAGGAATTCTCCTAAGTGAAAGTTGAAGTGTATTGAAATACTTTCTCATGTTAAATTTTTTAAAAATCAAAATCATTTTTATAATATCTTCTATCACCATCCCCTATATTAACAGCCATTCCTTGTATCAAAGAATAGTAAAACACTTTCAGTCTAGCTGGGCTGTAGACTCCAGATAGTTTTGATCATATACCTCTATTAGTAAAATATTTCTGACCCACAGTCCCAAGATATATATATATATATAGGGATAGAGACAGAACCTGTGATTACATGGATATGGCAAACTCTCATGTGAGGAAACTCCTCTCACCAATGCCAGATGGCACCTTCTCTAAAAGGTAAAGTCTCAGAGAGTTGCCTAAAACATTGAGTTATTAAATTACTTGAGTAAGATCACATAGTCAGCATGTCTCAAAGGCAAACATTGAATACAGCTCATCTTGCTTCTGAGTCTGACTATTTACTATATCAGGTTATCTGCCATGTATTCATAATCCATATGTATGTATTTATAGCATATATGGATATAAGCATGTACTAATGTTATCTACTTCATAAAACATACATTAAATGGACATTTTATCCAGGCCCCCTCTAAAACCCTGGATCCTGGTCATACCCATTTGGCTTTTTAATCCATTGTTGCCAATTTTCTGACTGTTCTTTTGATTGCATTTCTTTTATTATTATTATTATTATTGAGTTAGGACATTCTTTCCTATGGTTAATATGAATAATAACAAGCTAAGGGGCAGCTAGATGGCAAAATGGATAGAGTGCCAGGCCTGGACTCAGGCCTATGTGAATCTGGGTAAGTCATTCTCTATGACTCTGCTTCTTCATTTATAAAATGGAGACAATCATAGCATCAGCAGCCCAGGTTATTGTGATAATAAAATAAGATAATGTTTGTAACATGCTTAGAATAGTGCCTTGGCTGTAGTAAGCACTTAATAAATGCTTATTCCCTTCCTTCTTTGAAAGGCTAGTTAGAATATGAGAATATGTCTAATGATGAACATTGTTATTATCAAAACAAAGAAATAAATGCATGTTCCCTGGGCTGGTTTTAGCAGTCATAGAAACCTGACTTCCCTCTTCCTTCTCTGACCATGTTAAGTGCCAGTATTTAAATATTGCCCATCACTTTGTATTCAGCACTAATATCAGGTGCTGAGCGACAAAAAAGGATATGAAAAATCTCTAACTCTTTTTTTCCACCACTAAGAAAGATCAGTAAAAAAATCTTCATATATTTTGGGGTTTAGAGCTTAAATATTCCAGAACTTTTTTCCTGCTTTCTCCCAATAGTCAGATTCTTGATATATTTTTTTTTTACTAAGAGTTTTTTATATGTATGTATTCTTCATATTTTATATAGATTGATATAATTATTACACTAAAAGATACCTTACGGATCAGATAGTCAAAAACCTACATTTTATAGACAAGGCATCTGAAGCTCAGAGAGATTTTATCTGTCTTTTTAAAAAGTGACTTTTTCAAGGAATACAGCAAATGAATGGCAACTAGATTTTTAGGTTCCTAACTTCTAGCCCCATGTTTTCCCCATTAAAATTTTATATTTTGGGGCTCTTTTCAACAGTGAGGTGGTTCAGGCCAGTTCCAGTAGTCTTATGATGAAGAGAGCCATCTGTACCTAGAGAGAGAACTGTGGGAATTGAAGGTAGATCACAACACAGTATTTTCACTTTTTGATATTGTTTGCTTGCATTTTGTTTTCTTTCTCATTTTTTTCCTTTTTGATTTGATTTTTCTTGTGCAACATAATTGTGGAAATATATATAGAGGAATTGCACATGTTTAACATATTTTGGATTACTTGCTGTCCAGGGGAAGGAGTGGGGAGAAGGGAGAGAGAAAAATTGGAGCACAAGATTTTGCAAGGATGAATGTTGGAAAAAACTATGCATATGCTTTGAAAATTAAAAAAAAGCTTTAATAAAAAGGAAAATAAAAGTCTGTTTTATATTAATTATTTTAATTGTTATTTTGTTATTATCTTGTTATTATCCATATTTTGTCAAATGAGAAAACATATTCAGGGAGGTTAAATGTCTAAAAATAAAAATCAAAACTAAGAATTAAACAGGTAATATTTCTGATTTAAAAGTTCCCCTCCCTTGGTTTTGAAATGTATTTATAGAATTTTATTTTTTTATTTTTATTTTATTTTATTTTAAATTTATTTTTATTATGTCAAATTTATTATACACCTTTTAAAAAAGCAAGTGGTATAAAATAGAAATTCCTAGTTTCATATAGAATCATTTTTTGTGTTGTACTGTATGTGTAGAAATGCCTCTTTTTTTAAACAAAAAAAAGGTCTAAGTTTAGAATAAAAAAATTTTATAAAGACCCCCAACTTGGGCAAGCATGTTTAACTACTGGCTGTCAGGGGATGAAATGATAGGGAGAGGGAGTGGAGAAGCTGTCCATCTGACATTTTTTAAAAGTTTAATTTTCATTTAAAATAGTTTTTTCCATCACTTTCCATCATTTTCTGAATCAACAAAACAGTAAATTGAATCTTTGCTACTGATTTCAGAACTATAAATGGTTACACTGAAAACTTAACAATTGACTCCAGAATACAAAAAGGCCTACTCTTCAAGGAAGCTGCAGCTGACGGTAAAGGATTCATACACCTTCAGCAATGGAAGACCGATAGAGATTAAGACCTAGAATGACTAGAGAAGTTTTCAAGGAGGGAGTGAGTTGTACCTCAAAAGACGTGCAGTATTTAGGGAGGTAGAAGAAAAGACATTTTGATTAAAAGAACAAAACCATGAGCAGAGATGGGAATTAGGACATTTATTTATAGGTTAGAGAAGAAATTACAGTGGTGAGAATATTAGAGAGATACAAATAGCAATCCCCAAATAAACTCTGGGCAAGGAATCAGAGACCCAGATTCTCAACCCAGCATTGTATGTAATGCTTCAATTACAGCCATTTCTCATTTTTCTCATCCTAGTCTTCTGGCTCTGAGACCTGGGGGAATCCCAGGTTCTCTATGTAAGAAATAAAATGGAATTGTCTGTTCATTGAGGTTCCTTCTTCAACCTGAATCTTAGTAGTGGGAAATACTATTTGGTAGAGAACGCCAGATTACAGATGTCCTTGAATGTCAGACTAACACATTTAGTTTTGAAGCAATGGAAAATAAGGCATAAAGAAAGACCTTCAGAGAAAAACACGTCATTTGAATTAGAGAAAGGGTCTCATTATTTTGTTCCCTATTCCTTCCTTTCTGTCAAAACAAAAAGTCAAGAAGGTTCTGAAGTTTGAGCCATCACTTTCTCCGTGAGATTTTGATTATGACACTACTTTATGTTGTACTCCAATAAAGGATGCAAAGGCATTTGAGGGATTTTAGGTCCCTCCTCAAGGGGAGTTTTCTGGAAATGCTACTTTACCAGAATGACCCTAAGGCCTTCTATTCCTCAAATGATTGGATTAAGGGAAACCCTGTGAAATATGGCAATCAGAAAAGGGCAGGAATCTATTTGTCTTTCAAAAGGACGAGACCTCTGACCAGATGTTGGCAACCTGATCCACAGATGACTATCTTTCTCTGTGGCATTCTTCAGCATCTGTGACCTGAGCCATTATCTATGTCTGCAATGAGACTTATTGTTGTCAGCTTGAATTTTTAAAAGGTCATTATGCCCTTGCCTATCTAGCAGAAAAGACATAATTACTAATTAAAAGTATAGACTTCAGGCAGGTTAGAATACTAATCTTTATAACTGCCCAGACTTTAATTGTGTTTCCCTATATGCATCTTAAGGAGAAGGTGAGTGTGGGGATAGATTTTTGATTTTTAATGGGCTTAATAATAATAATCCAGCTATTCAATTCTATATAATATTTTAATTCTATGAGAACTACTTCTCAGACACTATTTGCTAATTTCCAGATTCTCCTCCCTATATGTCCATCTGTGGGAATATGATGATGTAAACCCCATTTTAAAAATATTCACTTGAGCTTCACTCTGGGAAGTAGAACATACAACATGAGGCTGAACAACTTGCTCATGGCCGCCCAACTAAGAAGTATTACAGTCAAGATTTGAAATCAGTTTTTTCTAATTCTAAATCTAGGATTTTATTCCCGTGACATGCTTTCTCACATCCCAGTTTTTATCCCAAATGTCCTACTTTTCTCGAATACAATCTGAGAAATATTTTTAAAATGAGGTTCATTCAACTGAATGAATATTCAAATGAATATGAATTTTAAAACACTGTATAAATGTTATATATCCTTAGTCCATGTCCTGATGGAAGTAGGAAAGATAAATTCTTACACAAATCTGTATAGTAGTCTGAGCCAATCAAAAATAAGAGAAGCTAAAGATAAGATACAACTCTACTTCATGATTATACTTTTAAGTCTTGAGGGTGAGAGCAATGTATTCCTCTTTCTTTTAAATGGAGAAACTCAGTTTGAAACTCAAGCATTTATAGAACAATAATCAGTATGGTGGCAAAAAGTTCAGCCTCCTCTGTATAAAATGCTTTCCCAATGAATACATCTTTTCCCTGAATGCCTGATGCAAGAGGATAAGGCACCTGAGCACTTTGTTAGAAAGCTTTTCCTCAAAGACAGAGCATTTGAGAAGCTATTATCGTGGGCTTTGAGTGGACTTATGATAGTGCAAGCTGTAGTCACTCAGTCTGCCAAGAAGCATAATTAGTCCTGCTGAAATGCACAGATTGAACTGTCTCGTTGTGAAGACAGAGAAACTCAGCCACCTCATACTCAGGGAAATATATGGGCAATGACTGGGTTCTGGGCCACCTTTATTCATAGTCAAGATAGAAAAGATGAAAGAAAGAAAACTAAAAGTGAGTGAAAATAACTTAGACATCTGTTTATACTTTGTACTTCTATGTCAGAAAAAATGGTTTTGTGACTAGGACTATCTTATATTTTCTTCTCTTGTCAATAAGATCATAACTTTTTGGAAACAGAAGAGTCATTTGTGATCATTCAGTTGAATTTTCTTACTCTGTAAATCTAGCAACTGACATCAGGAAAGGACTTGGGCTAAAGTTACTCATTTCATCAGTGACAGAGCTAGGACTCCAACCTAGTTCTTCCAAAGACCAAGCTCAATATTTTGTTCCCTATACCATTCCCTCTTGGTACCCTTTGCTCAGACTCCTAGCAAGAATAGGAAAATATAGAAGTGCTCATCAAGCAGGGGTCCTCAAACTTTTTAAATAGGGGGCCAGTTCACTGTCCCTCAGACTGTTGGAGGGCCTGATTATAGTAAAAACAAAAACTTTGTTTTGTGGGCCTTTAAATAAAGAAACTTCATAGCCCTGGGTGAGGGGGATAAACGTCCTCAGCTGCTGCATCTGGCCCACGGCTGTAGTTTGAGGACCCCTGATTATTAAGGAATGACTGAACAAATTACAATGTGTGAATGTAATGAAATATTATTGTACCAAAAGGAATGATGAAAGAGATGATTGTAGTGAATCCTGCAAAGATGTGGATGAACTAAGGCAAAGTGAAATAAGCAAAACCAGGAGAACAATTTATATGATAACAACAAAATTTAAAATAGACGCAACTTTAAGAATTAAGAACTCTGATCAAAGCAATGAGAAAACATGGCTCTAGAGGATTTATGATAATGTATATTACCCACCTGTCAACAGACACATGACAGATCCAAGGCACAAAAACATGCATTTCTGGATTTGGCCATTATGCAGATGTCTTTTGTTTGACTATGCTTGTTTCTTACATGTTTTTTTTTCCTTCTGTTTTTAATTGGAGTGTGTGTGGGGGATTTTAGAAAGATGTCAGGATAGCAGTAATGATGCAATTTCCCCAAATAAAGGCCATTGAAACATTTTTAAATTCAGAAAAATAGAAAATCCAGAAGGAAAGAGATAAGCAGGGCAGATTTTGCTTATTTTTTATTATTAAAGCTTTTTATTTTCATACACAGTTTTCAACATTCACCCTTGCAAAATATTATGTAGCAATTTTTCCTTTCCTTCCCTCCACTCCCTTCCTTTGATAGCAAGTAATCTAATGTATGTTAAACATTTGCAATTCTTCTATACATATATCCACAATTATCATGCTCATAGCAATCAAGATCATATAATTTTGCTATTACCATGTACAATTATCTCCTGGTTCTGCTCACTTCACTTAGCATAGGTTCATGTAAATCCCTCCAAGATTCTCTGAAATCAACCTGCTGATTATTTTTTACAGAACATAAATTTTCCCTGATATTCATATATACAATAACACATTCAGCCTTTCTCCAACTGATGGACATCCATTCAGTTTCCAGTTTCTTGTCAATACTAAAAGGGCTGCCATAAACATTTTTGTACATGTGGGTCAAGCAGGGAAGATTTAAAGTAACTTGCATACACACATATGTTTATGTATATACATATATACATACAAATATGTATTTTAAAACAAATTTTATATAATATTCATGATATAAAATCTTATTTTTGTATTCTACTTTGTATATGGAAATGCTCATTTATTTATGGCAGTTAAGTTCAGAATTTTAAAATCAAAAATTTAAAGCCCTAAACTACCCCCATCTTGTACATAACTGTTGAAAAAATTTTTGGTTTTCCCTTCTTGTAAGGGAAAAAACAGAGAAATTGATGGGTTCCAGACTCTCTCCTTTGGAATGGCCATACATGACAATTTGTGACTGCAATGTTTAGAGAGATGACTTCTTTCACACTTGAATGAATCTGTGATTTCATCCATATATGTTCATCTTCTACCAATACTACCAGTTTGAATCATAAACCATCCATAATTTTCATTCTCCATGATTTTTATCTAATCCTTTCATAAATTCTTCAGAGAGGATCTGCCTGATAGCCAGGAAGATTTCTTGATCTTTTAATATTTTATGGATGCTACTGAAATATTCAGACTGTCTATCTTTTGTGACTTTCACTGATTGAATGGCCCACCTTTGTTTTTAGTCATATGTAAGATAATAAATTTAGGACCAAAAAGAACAGAAGATCTTTCTATCACCTCTTTCTTGCATTTAAATGAATTCCTATTCTTTTAAGCTTTCCCATTTCAAGGCAAATGTATAGCACACAGTGTCATCCCTGAATTAGCTTATCATCTGGTAGAGAGACAATGCACATCTCCCCCCTGCCCTTTTTCACCCCCATACACATAGCTAAGCAATATAAAATAATATGCAATTAAATGCCAAATGAATAGCATAGACAACTCAGGATGAAAGAGGTAGGTAACTCTTCATGGGATGAATGGTCAGGAAACAATTTAAAAGGAGGAAACACAGAATACTTATCCTGGCATATGTCTTTTATATCCCTTCTGTATAAATTATCATGGTGGCCCATGACAGATGGGTAAGATGAAACAGCATGTAGCAATAAGATGCTATTGCCTACTTATGCTTACCATGCATTTTTCTTCTAAAAATGTTTTATCGATGCTCTTTCCATTGATTATATCATTGTTACTTCCCATGATCCTTCCAATAAACACAATCCACGGTTGTAAGAAATTCATGAAATTGAGCAATACAACTGAAGAAGTAGCAAGAATGTATAAACACTTGCTATATACCAGGCACTGTACTAAGCAATGAAGATACACAGGAAAAAGCAAAAACCATTTGCCTTAAAGGAAGTTATATTCTTTTTTATTAAAGCTTTTTAATTTTCAAAAGATATGCATGGATAATGTTTCAACATTAGCCCCTGCAAAACTTTGTGTTCCAATTTTCCTCCCACTCCTCCCCTAGATAACAAGTAATCCAATATATGTTAAACATGGTAAAAATATGTTAAATCCAATATATGAACACATATTTATACAATTATCTTGCTGCACAAGAAAAATCAAATCAAAAAGAAAAAAAAATGAGAAAAAATAAAATGCAAGTAAACCACAAAAAAAGAGTGAAAGTGCTATGTTGTGATCCACACTCAGTTCCCACAGTCCTCTTTCTGGGTGCAGATGGCTCTCTCCATGACAAAATCACTGGAACTGGCCTGAATCATTTCATTATTGGAAAGAGTCACATCCATCAGAATTGATCATCAAATAATCTTGTTCTTATTGTATACAATGATTTCCTGGTCCTGCTCATTTCAGTCAGCGGCAGTTCATGTAAGTCTCCCCAGGCCTCCTTAAAATCATCCTGCTGATCGTTTCTTACAGAACAATAATATTTTGTACCATTCATATACCATAACTTATTCAGCCATTCTCCAATTGATGGGCATCTACTTAGTTTCCAATTTCTGGCCACCACAAACAGGGCTGCCACAAACATTTTGGCACATACAGGTCCCTTTCCCTCCTTTAAGATCTCTTAGGATACAAGCCCTGTAGGAATACTGCTGGTTCAAAGGAATGCACAATTTGATAACATTTTGGGCATAGAGGAATTTATATTCTAATGGAAGAGACAATGTGAATAGGAATGGCTGCCAACAAGATACACAGTATAAAGCAAAAGTGTTCTTAGGGTGTGCTGTGGGTCAGACCTGACTCTGGCTGCTTTTCTTTATGATTTGGGTGCAAAATTGAAATGAAATGTGACAGTTGGCAAACAGTAGACAACAAAAGGAGGTGTATGTAGCCATAGAGCAGAAAGAATAGGCAACAAAGACACAGCACTTAGCTCAAATAGATGCTACCTTCCTCATCTCCATAAGCTTCTGGACCCGAGATAGGGTGCAGTGATGTACAAGACTTTGGGACATCTACCAAGTCTGAGGGCCTCAATTTAACAAAAGTAGATATTTGTATGTCTTTCAGTGGACAGGAAATCTTATCTTGCTTTACCTACAACGTGATGTGACTTAATCTTTAGGCCTCTGAGCCATACTAGTCTTCCTTGCTGTTGAAGGGAAAGAATATAAATACATTAATGGCTGAAAGCAGAACCCTGTGGTTCTATTATACTGCACCCTCTGGGAGTAAGGTCCTAAATGTCTTCAAGAGCAGAGTGTTAAACATGTGGCCTGTAAGTTATCTCCCTCAACATTGGCAAATGAAGCCTAAACCAGATTAAAATGTAAGTGGGAAATATTTAATAAAATAAGTAAAAATACAATAGAATATAATGTTAATATGTTGTTTTCTAAATCAATATGTGGCCCTCAGAGATTCTTATGTCCAATTTAGTGGCCTCTGTTTCTCTTTGAGTTTGATACCAATATTCTAGAGAACCTTCTATTATTTGAACGACTATAAGGAAATTACTGGATAGCCCTAATCTCAGGAAGGCAAGGAACCTGACATAAACAGATCTGGAGGAAAAGATGAGAAAAAGATAGGAAATCCAAATAAACAAACAAAAATGGCCTCCTGAAGGAGTGACCAAATATGGAAGAGAATAGAAACCAGAAATCCTTTCATCTCCCTGCTTCATAAGGACAAAGTCCCTGATCTCAACAGTCTGGTCCTTACAGGGGGTGATACCAAAGATCACACAGTAGGTCTCCCTATATATTTAAGATGGCAGTGAACAGAAGTACACCAGGAATATTGACATTGCAGTACAGAAGAAAACACTTCTGGCATGGCCACTAATTATTCATAACAAAGTGGGGCCATTTATAATAAAGTAGCTGAGAGTTCACTGAAAAATTATCCATTTACCTTGATATTAAAGGGGAGAATCTCTGATTGCCCAGTGCTGTTTTCTCTAGAAACTGAACAGCTCAATAGGACCCATATCCACCACTTAAAAATAGGTGTAGATGAAAATCTTTTCTAACCTATATTTCCAGAAGATCCTTTTACATTCCAGACATATAGCCCATGGTTCAGTTAGTGGGGGGATTAAAGAGGATCTCTATTACTCAAGATATTCCCTATTATTTGATTAATGGAATTTAGTTTTAAATGCTTTATTTACAGCAGGCAAAATTTTGGGGAAGTCTGGCAAAATGGCAATCTCAGGGAATCTCATAGGAAGAGACTCTTTGACTTAATAGAGGAAGCAGAGAATCAGAGCTTAGACTGTGAAGTCCTGTTTCTAACAGTCACAACTGTGAAGGGCATGTCACAAACTCAAGACTAAGAAGAAGAGTGAATAAGAACTTTGAATGTACCATTTCTACTCAGTGATACTGCCTCCTCTTACTACCAATCCTATTAGAATTATAATATAATCAAGTTCAAAAAAGGCATTTCTGAGTGAAGGGTGATTGCATGACCTTGCATTCTTATCTGGGCAATAGTAACTGAAGTCTAATGAAAGGTGAACTACTGTTTTTCAAGAGTGATTTAGCAAGCTTTGCAAAGTTATCAAGCCTTTGGAAACTTATTTGGTCTGACCACCCTTAAATGCATATCAAAAGTTCCACTTAATTTGGTGCTTATGGACAATGATTTCCAAAAACATGGACTCAAAAAAGTCATAAGGAACTGAAGAAAAGAATGCTAGCAGACCCTCTTTAAATCTTACAGGTCTATGAACTTCCAGGTCTCCTACTTAAAAGAAGCAACCTCATGGGCGATTCAGTAAACAGAAACCATTAGCACACTCAAGTGGGGAATGTGAGTTTTCCAAAACCTGAATTAAAAAGTTTTTTGCTTCCTTTTTAGATTATAGAGAATACAGTGGATGGGGACTGGAAGTTGAAGAAACTTAGAAAGGTCTCTTGTAAGAAGCTGGGTTTGAATTGAATCCTGAAGGAAACGGAGATTCTAGGAGATAGAGCTAAGAAGGGAGAGCATTTATAGGCATGGGGTACAGCCTTTACAAGTGTATGGAGGTGAGAGATGGTGTCACAGACAAGTAACAATAAGTAAGTCATTTTGTTTGTACCCAAGACATTATGAAAGGGAATATTGTATACGAATGCTAGAAATATAAGAAGGGATCAAACTAGGGAGAATTTTAAATATCAAACAAAGGAGTAAGTAAACTACTTTTATTTTGATCCTAGAGATAATAGAAAGCAAACTGGAGTTTATTAAATAGAAGGTGAATGGGATCACTAATTTTTGTCTTTGAGTATCTTTACTAATGTCATTTATCTTTCCACTGACTCTTAGGTTACTTGCAATTCTGAGTCTTTGGAAACCATACTGTTCTATGATTTGTAGCCATAGAGGATTAACTAGAAAATATTGGTGTTAAAAATATAGCCTTTTATGGCTAAGGGAAGTGTGGGACTATTGAGTATTCTCTGCAGAAGAGAATTTAGAAAGAAAGATTTTAGTTAAGTTCTGAGCCATGCCTTTCAGGAGACACAATTCGGTGTACCACAGTTCTACCTCAGGGGTGAAAATAAACTTCTCTTTCAACATCCACCTAAATGATCAAACCTGCAGCACCCCACGTGGCCTGCAGCTGGGAAGCTTCACTTGGTGTTCCATTCAGAATCAATTTTCATTCATAATTCATTAGTGTTTGTGCACCTTCATTATTTATGTCCCCAATGAAATCCTTAGCAATTAATTGTGTGGTATTATTTGGGAGGCTTGTTAAAAATGAGATTGACAGAAAAAATATGTATATTTATTTAATGAGCTGCATTTAATCTTCTTCCTCCTTTTGCAGCTTTTCTTCCAAAAGACAAGGACTTGCTTTCAAGTCTGTTGTGCTCTAGATTGTAGAGGACTGGCTCTAGTAAAGCTTCCTTTCCTAAATTCTGTAATAGTTCTGAGAGGACAGAGGGGAATAAAGTGGAAGAGGCATTATCCATTTCCCTTTCATTTTCTTCTCCCTTATCACAACACACAGAGTGCTCTTCATCCTACGGCCAAGTCCTCATGCTCTCAAAATTTTTTGAATAGAATGAGAGAGACCAGCAAATCTAGTCCTTTTGGTTACCCTCAAGCTAAGTACAACCTGGGATTTTATTTTTCTTAGGTTCAGGTGATGGATTTAGTTTTTAAAACTTGTACTTTATTACTTTTTAAAGCATTCTTTTAATAAAATTGAGTTCCAAAAAAAATTTGAGTTCCAAATTCTCTCCTTCCCTTTTGCCCCTCTCCCACCCATTGAGAGGCAAGCAATATGATATACATGACACATGTAAAGTCATATAAAACAACCTTTTCACTTTCTAAAACATCAGATGATAGAGTCTGAGTTGGAAGGAACCTCAGACAATCTAGGGTTGCTTAAACTTTTTCCATTTATGACTCTTTTTTGCCTGAAAAGTTTTTATGGGACCTGGGATATATAATACACAAACATAATTTTGTGGTCCCTACCTTCAGTTACAAGATCCCATATGAGGTTGTGACCCACAATTTAAGAAGCTGGTACCTGAATTTATTCAACTTCCTTGACAAATGGCCCATTCATTGAAGATATCTCATGACAACTCATTACCTTCCACATTGGTTTCTATGAGAATTATAACCTCTAGGAAGTCCATCAGTTATGAATCTTTGCATGGATTTCAACATATGCACTATTGTTTCCATCCTTTCTCTTTTGTACAGACACCATTTCCCTTCTCAAACATCTTATAGTTATTTATTTAGTAAGGGATTATAACCGATGTCCTTCCAAAAGAATTTGGGATGACCCAAATTAAACACAGGGCAAAAGAAGGTAGTACTGAAAAGACATAGGAAAGGATAATTTATGTCCTTAAACTGAATAGTAGATGTGTCTTAGATAATCAAAATTGAACTCAAGTGGCCCTCATATAGTTCCCAGATTCCAGATCACAAGAATCTACAATGGTTTGGCACAGGTTAAGAAGGTGGTCTCATCAGCACTTTTATGACAGCAGAGAAGCAAAATTCCAAGACTTCAAAAGTATTTTGGCAAAGAAAAAAAATATATATATATGTATATATATATATATATATATATATATGTATATATATATATATATATATATATATATATACCCATATATACTTATGATCAATAAGATACAGTTGGACTTCAATTGAAGTCTTTGTTGTTTTTGTGGAAGACCCCCTGGGTTACATGACTTACCAGATCACACAACTAGTAAATGGCCCGAGTTCATATTTGAACTCAGGTCTTCCTCACTTGAGGACTGGTGCTCTATTCACTGTTACCCAGATGCTTCAACTTCAAGCCTTTTCTAGCAAGTGTTCAAGAATCACAGAGTCAATCCTTTTCTCAAAGGATCATCCAGTCCATCTCTCTGTTTTTTATTACAAACTATGAGGTTGGTCCAGCATGGATAATTAAACCTGCTTTATGGATTAGGACATGGAGATTCAAAGAGATCATAATATTTAGAGCCAGAAGGTATGGTTAGAGACCTGAGATTTCAAAGGTCAACTTAAATATCACCTCTTACATGAAACCTTTCCTGAAACCTCCACCTACCAGGGTCTTCCTATTTATATTTACCTGGTATCTTTAGGTACCATAGGGAGTCCCCTATGTCAATGCAATCATAGGTTCAGTCCCTGTCCCTATTAGTATCCTATATCTTGTCTGTACTTATAAATGTTTATATTTCTTTCAATAGAGCTTAAGCGTAGAGCACTTTGAAGACAGGGACTGTTTCATTTTTATATGGCATGTGGCATCTGGCATTTAGGAGCTTGATAAATGCTTGCTAACTGACTGGTTGGTTGATTATTCAGTCAAGAGATATGCTGGAACTTAAGAGAAACTATAGTTAAATTTTCATCATAAGTATTTACATATTGGAAATTAGCAAATGAAACAAATCTGGACTGGATTTATTGTGGTTTTGATTGTCTAGACTTTAAAAAGTAATGAATAAAATGTCAATGCCATCAGTACATTTTTTTCAGAGCCAGATGTTAAACATTTATTAGCATACTTCTGATCCAGTCCAATATATTATTTTGCAAATAAGGGCAGGAAAGCCCAGAGAAGTGAAATAGATTGAAGTATTATTAGAACCTAAGTTTTCTAGAGCCAGTGACTTCTTACAAATAGAGATTTTTAAAAATTGTGAAATAATGGGTAGAAAGCTGGTCAGAAATACCTGAATCCAAATTTCTCCTCAGATATATACTGCTTATGAGAGTTCAGGCAAATCATTTGACCTTTCCATGCTTAAGTAACTCTCTAAGACCATAACTGACAGGCAAAATTATGGCCTGCAATGGTAGAAAGAATTTTCTCATAAGGGAGTTCCATATACTAGATTTCAGTTCTTATTCTTATTCCATTGTTTTATGAATTTAACAATCATGAATGTTTCTGTATACAAAGAAGAAAGATGAGATTTGCATATGAAACTATGAATTTCTGTTATGTTAGGAAGAGAGTTATTTTCTTGTTGTTTTTAATGATACAGAATGCTTTTCACAATACCATCTCACAATGGGACTTGCTCCGTCTTGTCCATGGTTAGTCAGGAGTAAAATCATAATTTTAATCATAATCATGTACTCTAACTTCTTGTTGAGAGCTCTATCTACTATAACATTCAGTGTCTAATACTTTTTTCTTATTGCTTTGTCTAATCCTGTGTTTCTCCAAAAACATCTCAGGTGACACCTCCTGCAAGAAACCTTTCTTGGTTCCCCTAGCAGCTGAAGCAGCCACTGTGGAGTGCTTAGGGCTGGTCAGATGTTGAAAATGTTGAGGTTATCCATTGCATTTAGCTCTTCTTGACTTTTGTCCGGCCGCTGAATTTTGATGATTCTGGAGATAGTGAATCTGATCTGAATTGTCAGAGAGTTTCCTTCTCTGGGAGTTTTCCTATCCTAGTGAAATCATAGCTCCAGTCTCTAACTTTATCCCTACTTTGTTTCTATATTGTATCTACTTATTTTCATACATTCTATAACAAGGAAAGAAGAAGGAAAGAAGGAAGGAAGGAAGGAAGGAAGGAAGGAAGGAAGGAAGGAAGGAAGGAAGGAAGGAAGGAAGGAAGGAAGGAAGGAAGGAAGGAAGGAAGGAAGGAAGGAAGAAAAAAGAATAAAAGAATAAAAGAAAGAAAGAGAAAAAAAGAAAAGATTTTTTCAGGGCAAAGACTATTTTGTTTCAATCTTTGGATACCCAACCCTTAACACAGTGCCTTGAACATAGTAGGCACTTAATAAGTGTCTAGAAATTAATTTGTTGAATTTGATGAACCACTCATCTCAGCATTTGTTCAGAAAAGGTGCATAGAACACAGAAGAGATTTTAATAAAAAATCAAGTGTAATGTGCTCACTTCTCCTGGCAAAAGAAGAAAAAAAGAAACTATCTGTTCTCCAATTGGCTTAATAATGTTTATGTCTTCTGGCAATGCATTTCTTCCAGCCCATACAATCATTTGTTAGAGTGTGAGAAACCTGCTAGGCTGAAAAATGCTTACCCTAGCTTGAGGCTAATGGTGTGTTGGAGAAAGCTACTCCAGAACCAAAAGCTCAAATCACAGACCTATTCCCGAGAGCCCTGGGCCTTCAGAGGTTGATTTTCTGCTCCCTCTCTCTAGAGAGTGATATTGTTATCCCTCCCTAACCAAGGAAAATAGGTAATTTCATCCCTTAACCTGAAAAAAGGGGTTGCTGGAAAAAGATGAATATTAGCAGGTGCAGAGCACATGAGAAAATAAAGGTATTGGTAAGGTTTTCTCTGTAACCCATGTTTATCGAGTGACTGAGACAAGAGTTTTAATACTGTACTTCTCACTCAGCAGGCCAGTTATCAGGTAGAGATGCTCTTCAAGCCAAAGATAGCTTCTGTTTCCTCTCCAAGGAAATATCCCCCAATACAATGGACTCCTTCCATCCTAGAGGCCTTTATTTACACAAGGTGGCTTTTTCAGGGATATTTGGAGAAATTAGATGTTCTGTTATTGTTTAATACCTTTTAGTTTGGGGGTCTCTGTGTGAAATAGAAATCACAGGGATTCTAGACTAATCTGAAATACCTGGCTGTGGGGTTTCAGCTGCTGTGACAGTGATTGATGGAGAGGCAGTAGAGGCCTGAAAGGTGCTGTGAGTTTTCATAATTTCATCTTTCTCTGGTGATTTATGAGGAAGGTGGAGGTGGGGAGAAGGGATTTCTGTACACATTATTCCAAATCAAGGCCCAGGACTTTTAAACATTCTAATGCAAAGCAACTGAGTACAGGTGGGGGCCTGCATACAACAAAATCTGAATCCTGATGGGTGACAGGTAGCCTGACAGTTGACACTTTGCCTTATTCCAATCAGCATTGTAAAGTCATTTAATTAGTAAAAGAAACACAGACTCTGAGAGATGGAAGGGACCTCCATAGCCCTCTAGTTCATAGACAAAATAGGAGTCCCCACTGTCATGGGATCAACAAGTGGTTGGCCCAGCACCTGTTTGAAGATCTCCAAATATCTCCTGAGGCATAGAATTTGTCCACAAGTCTACGTTTTAAAACAAATTTGATTGAGGCAAAAGGAAACCCCAGGAAAGGCTGCTGTTGATCGATGGTTGCTGATATGGAAGCACAGGATAGGATCAGTAACTAAATCAGGTGTGATGGGGCTGCTGATGAAAGGGCTACTCTGTCTTTTAGATTCTTCCAATATAGCTCTCATGCATCTGTGATCTCACCCATGTGGACTTCCCCCTTCTATTTATGCAGAATTTAATCCATCTGTTCCTTACTGTCTTATAAGACTCTCCTCTATGTCTTTTCCACAAGTGTCAAATTAGTTTTACCCAAAATGTTGAGGGCTTTCCTTGCATTCCCTTTGTGTTGTATGGATACTGATAGAATGTGAAGACTCCCCAATAGTAACTCGTTCTCATTACTTGACCTGGCTCATTTATTTTTTTGCTTTATATATTTCTTTAATAATATCTCTTACATCACTTCTTCATGTATCTCTTTACACCCACCATATACTTATTAAAATAACTTTTTATTGACAGAACCCATGCCAGGGTAATTTTTTACAACATTATCCCTTGCACTCCTGTTCCGATTTTCCCCTGCCTGCCTCTACCCCCTCCTCCAGATGGCAAGCAGTCCTATACATGTTAAATATGTCACAGTATATCCTAGATATAATATATGTGTGCAGAACTGAACAGTTCTCTTGTTGCACAGGAAGAATTGAACTCAGAAAGTAAAAATAACCTGGGAAGAAAAACAAAAATGCAAACAGTTTACATTCATTTCCCAGTGTTCTTTCTTTGGGTGTAGCTGCTTCTGTCCATCATTGATCAATACCCACCATATACTTTTACATAGATGTTTGATCACTCCAGTTCTTGTGGCCATACAGTGTCCCTGAAAATATAATAATCACTTAGAAAGATAGTATTTTATTTCAGGATGAATATTAGGATCACTTAAAGAAGATTAAGATTACTCAGAGGCAATCTAGCCTATTTTTCACTCAGTGTTCAATTCTGTATCCAAGTCATTGTCCACTAAATTTTATAGTTTAACTAATTACTGTGCTTAAGTCAATTGTTTCTATGCTGCCAAAGAAGTACAAGTGCTGTTAGTACCCTCTAAATTTTGGTGCCTCAGGACAAAACCCTAGCGACCTTAGTTACAGTTCTGCATATAGGAAATTAGAAGTAGTACTTAATGCTTAAGTACTAGGATATAAACCAGGAGATCATTATATACCTCAACAGCAATACTGTATGAGGATGTATTCTGATGGAAGTGGATTTCTTTGACAAAGAGAAGATCTAACTCAGTTTCAATTGATCAATGATGGACAGAAACAGCTACGCCCAAAGAAAGAACACTGGGAAATGAATGTAAACTGTCTGTATTTTTGTTTTTCTTCCCGGGTTATTTATACCTTCTAAATCTAAGTCTCCCTGAGCAACAAGAGAACTGTTTGGTTCTGTACACACATATTGTATCTAAGATATACTGTAACCTATTTAACATGTATACGACTGCTTGCCATCTGCGGGAGGGGGTAGGGGAAAATGGGAACAGAAGTGAGTGCAAGGGATAATGCTGTAAAAAATTACCCTGGCATGGGTTCTGTCAATAAAAAGTTATTTAAAAAAATTACTAGGATATACTTGTACAAGGATGTAATGGTATGTATAGCACATTGTTATAGTTAAGTGTTAAAAAAAATATAGGATGAAGAAAGAATTGCCCTATCAAAGAAATGCATGACCAGAGAAAAAAAATGAGCCATTGCCAAGTAATGAGAAAAAGGGCTAGCTGATGGAGAGTCTTCATGTTCTATCAATATCCACACAACACAAAGGGAATAAAAGGAAAGCCTTCGGCATTTTGAGTGGAACAAATATGATAACTTGTGGAAAGACAGAGATGAGAGTCTTATAGGATAGTCAAGAATAGATGGGTTAAATTATGTGGTTAGTGCAATGCAATTAGTGAGGGAAGGCTTCATGGAGGTGGTGAGCTTTTGCCATAACACAATGAACCCTCTAAATTCTCAAAGTAGAAAGAGGAAAAGAAGATTTGCCAACAAATGGACTAAAAGTTTAAAAATCCCAAAATGGAAGATGGGAATTGTCCGAGGTGTGGCTCTAATACCCGCATCCTTTTAGTTCAGGTTCAATGTTGGGACAAAATGGTGCACTTAAAAAAAGAAACGTGTTTTACCCTAATATAGTATGGATGTGTTGGTACTCTGGAGACCTCTCTCATCTCCAAATAGAAGCATATCTGGTCAGCAAGAAAAGGTCAGATAACTTGAAAGGGCTTTTGAAACCCATCATGTCTGAGAATCCTATCCTGGATGTGGCTGGCACCTTTTACACACTTGGGAAACTCTGTCAGGGACACTGGGGTCAATCAGGTCCAGAGGGTAGTTTCAAATAAAGTCTCCTCATGTTGTTCAGGGGAGGAAAGAAGGTGTGTCAAGGAACCCCTGATCCTATCACAAGAGTCAGGAACTAGGTAGGAAAGAGAGATTTACAGTCCAGAGATATTCAACCTTCATACAGTGAGAAGTACAAAAGAATTTCAACATTTTATGTTTGCATAACACATCTAAACTAGGTCATGCTATTTGGGGTATATAAAGACCAAAGGGGAATTTTCAACTCTATCTTTCCCTTTTTACTTTGTTATTATTCTGTTCAACCCCAGCTAGTTTCCTACTGAGCTATTAGACAGTTTTATTATAAGGGCAAAGACCATTGTATTTTCTAGTTTAAGCAGACAATGTGGAGAATCAAAACGTCTGATTCAGATGAGTTGGAGCCTAGGATAGGGGTGACAATCTCTGATAAACCACAGGAGAAAGTTAATCTGGAATGTCTGATATTTAGTTCCTTTTTCCAGAGTATCTTCGTCATGGTATCCAGTCTCTAGGACATGACAAAGAGCTGATAAGAAGAATTCAATTCTGATTCGTTCTCTTGTTCTTCACAGGTTAAACTGCCCCTCTCCCACCAAACCCCCCAAAAAAAGTATTAGTTAAGTATTAGAAGCTATATTTTCTTAGAAAGGAAAATTAATAAGAGACCTAGGGCCTCAAAAAGAAAGATTAATTATTGATGTATTGATCAATCTAAGAGCAACTTGCTATTTAAAAGCGTCTCTGGGAAGACAAAGAAATCACGGTTAAGAACTAGGGATTATTCTGCTCCAGGCCCAGTGTTAGTCCATGACTAAATGCTCATACATAGAGGCTATTGTTTAAAACAGGTAAGAGAGCAGATTAAATTATGGCTATCTCATGGAAGCCTATTCACACTACTCATAGGTGAAGATGTCAATTCACATTTCTTATCAACAGCATGATGATGCTGCTGTATCTCAGTTTAAGCAAATTCAATGTATGCATAGCTATGTATAGGTATAGGTATAGATATATATGTATGTATATATGTGTGTATGACACATATATAATTCAGAACCAGAGTTTCAAAAGTAGTTGCTAAAATTTTAGAAATGATATAATTCAATGCCTTCATTTTATTTTATGAAGATGTATCAATGTAATTTGTTTTTCTATTATAGTTCTTTTTGGATATATCCCTGCCTCTCCCACGCCTCAGTCTAGTCTCTTGTAACAAAGCAAAAACAGTTAAGCAAAACAACTGATAGATAGAATGATTGTGTATACCTATGGACTTCCATCTTTGCTGCAGAATGATTCTTTCCTTTTATAGCTGAGACCCAAAGAGTTCATAGTTGCAAAATAGTATTAAATGTTTGTTCAAGTTAAAATTATTCATGCTTAAAGTCAATTATTCACTTTCTAAAAAGATTTGCCATGGGATTGATTCATTAAGCATTAACTTTGTAAGTACACTTAAGACACCATTTCTGACTTTAAAAAATTAGTATTTCATCTGTAACAACAGACCTTCTGGCTCCAGGGTGACTGGAGGCACTTGCCTTCTCCCACCGAAGGATCTAATTTTCTGGGCTTGCATGAATCCTTCAATCAGTTCTTATAGTGCCTCTTCTCTAAGGAGAAGAGTCATCTCCTTTTTTTTTTCACTGCTCCTTTACAACCCTATCCAAGAGCACTCCGTAATATCTCTTAAAGTTTAGTTCTTGATTCATGTCTAGGGTTCCCAAAAAAAAAAAAAAAAAGGAATAGTGAGTACCCAGATTATAGTATAGATCAGGTATAAAACAATTATTTTCTCTGTACAAATTGTTCACAACAGAAAAAAAAAAACAAGCAAACAAAACACAACTTAAGCATGCGCTGTTTTTCAGTCATGTCCAACTCTTCATCTACTCATGGACCATATTACCCACAGGGACTTCTTGACAAAGACAATGAAGTAGTTTGCTATTTCTCCAGTGCATTAAGCTCTCCAGAAGTTAAGTGGCTTGCCCAGCATCACATAATTAACAAGTATCTGAGGTCAAATTTGAACTTAGATCTTCCTGATTCCAGGCCTAATTCTCTAACCAGTTAGTCACCTCTGTTGCTTCCCAACATGCTTTGACAAAGACTTAAAACATGAACAGTTACCTATAATGCTTATTATCCTTTCTCAGAAGATTGAGACTTAAAACATAGTGCAATTAGTGGATTTGTTGAATAAATATTTCACCTTTACCTTGAATCATACTATCTAAAGGATCCTCCAAAAGTTCATATCCTTTGACAAGCCAGCCTAGAATTTGAGCTCACTTTCCTTTCAACGGTTAGCTTCTACTTCAAGAGTCACTGTAGTAGCTGCATGGAACTCCTAATATTATACATGCAGCCCATACTAGGCAAGGCACCCAGGAACTTCTGAACTCCTGAAGTAACAACCACTCTTAAAAAGACCTTATCTCAAATGGCCAAAGGATATGAACAAACAATTTTCAGATGAAGAAATTAAAGCCATTTCTAGTCAAATGAAAAATGCTCTAAATCACTATTGATTAGAGAAATGTGGATTAAGATAACGCTGAGATATTGTTTCACATCTCTTAGATTAAATAAGATGTCAGGAAAAGATAATGATAAATGTTAGAGAGAATGTGGGAAAACTGGGACACTATTGCATTGTTGGGGGAGTTGTGAAATAATCCAACCATTCGGGACAGCAATTTGGAACTGTGCCCAAAGGGCTATCAAACTGTGCATACCTTTTGATCCAGCAGTCTCACTACTGGGTTTGTATCCCAAAGAGGAAAAAAGACTTACACGTGCAGTAATTGTGGTTGCCCTTTTTGTAGTGGCAAGAAAGTGGAAATTGAATAGAAAGATGCCCACCAGTTGAGGAATGGCTGAAGAAATTATGATAAATGAATGTAATAGAATATCATTGTTCTATATGAAATAAGATGATTTCAGAAAAGTCTGAAAAGACTTGCATGTAGTGATTCTTAATGAAGTGAGCAGAACCAGGAAAGCCATTGTAGATAGCAACAAGATTATGTTGGCTCTTTTCAACAATGAAATGAGTGAAGGGAATTTCAATAGATTTGGATTGGAAAGTATCATCCATATCCAGAGAGAGAAGTACGGAGACTGAATGTGGACCACAGCATAGTATTTTCACCTTTTTTGTTGTTGTATGTTTGCTTGTTTTTTTTTTTTTCTTTTTCATGGTTTTTTCCTTCAGATCTGATTTTTCGTGCACAGCATTACAAATATGGAAATACATTTAGAAGAATTGCACATATTTAATCTATATCAAATTGCTGTCTTGTAGAGGAGAGAAGGGAGAAAGGGAGAAAATTTTAGAATGCAATGTTTTGCAAAGATGAGTGCTAAAAACTATTTTTGCACATATTTAGAAAAATAAAATGCTATTAACACAAAATCAAACCAAAACAAAAAAAGACCTAATTTCATGATCACTGTTTAGTAGATAAGTGACTCAGGGAAAGAAATACAAAGCAGGAAAGATAGGTAGAGTCTTAACATGCAGGTTCATGTTCTATCAAATGATTCATGATCCAGATGTCAAGCAAGGATAGCTACCAGAGGGAGCTGGTAGAGTCAGGAAGACTGAGATAAAATCTGACCTCAGACATTTATTAGCTGTGTGACTCTAGACAAGTCACTTACCTTTTGTTTGCCTCCGTTTTCTCAATTGTAAAGTGGGAATGATAATAAAATATACCTTCCAGAGTTGCTGTGAGGATTGAATGACAATGATATTTGTAAAAAGCACTTCCAGTGTCTGGCACATAGTAGACACTATATAACTGCCTATTTCCTTATTTCTTGGAGTATTGGGTAAAGGCACACTTCTGCTCTCTTCTCCCCTAAGCAGTCCTCGAGCATTCCATGCCATGCATTCTTTTTTTTTTTTTTTTTTCTGAAGCAATTGGGGTTAAGTAACTTGCCCAAGGTCACACAGCTAGGGAGTGTTTAATGTCTGAGATTTGAACTCAGGTCCTTCTGACTTCAGGGCTGGTGCTCTATCCCCTGTACCACCTGGCTACCCCAATACCACACAAAGAAAGAAGGGAGAGTGCCAGTGTGCCCAGACTCTCAGGCAATTGATTGCCCCCATTACAAATGCAACTTTTAAGGAACACATTTGTTACACCAAATAAGGTCCACCAGCAGGGTTGCCTTTTCACTTAAAGGAGGTACAATGGATAGAGTGCAGTATCTGGAGTCAGAAAGTTTGAGTTCAAATCTAGCCTCAAACACTTACTAATTGTATGGCCCTGGCAAGTTACTCAACCCTGTTTGCCTCAGTTCCCTCATATGTAAAATAAGCTGGAAAGGGAAGTGACAAACCATTCCAGGAGCAGAGAGAGACATATAGAACTGAAATGACTCAGCAACAACTTTAGCGACAGAGACAAACAAGGGACTGGGGCCAGATAAGGGTCTAAATATCTTAATGTACTCAAAGTTTAAGTCATTTCCCTTATATCTCAAATTTCTAGACTATTCTTATTTGTATATGATAGCCTTTTCTCTATCTTTACTCTTCACAGAAGAACTGAGGTTCATGCCGAATATTTCATGCAGGAGTATTGAAATGTGCCCGTGTGTTTATGTATGTTTAGGAATTAGAGTACATTGTGGTATGATAGAAAGAGCTTTGAATTTAGAACCCCAAGAGACCTGTTTTCAAATCTTCTCCTTAACACCTTACCAATTGTGCGACCATGGGTAAATTATTTCATCTCTCTAAGTCTCATTCTTCTCATCACAAAAATGGGTATGATAATTCTTGTGTGGCAGAAGGGTTAGAGGCAGCATGGCATAATGGATAGAGACTCAGCCTCAGAATCAGAAAGACTTCACTCAGGTTCCTTGTCTAATGCTTACTGGTCATGGGATCCTGCAAATCATATACTTTCACATTCACTTTCCTAAGCCACTGCTTCTCAAAGTGTGGTCAGAGAATTCTGGAGGTCTCTGAAACCATTTTAGAGGGTGTACAAATTCAAAGTTAGCTTTCATTTCTAATATACTAATATTTATAAATATGACCAGCATAAACAAAAACTCTTTGGATAGATCCTCAATAATTTTTAATAGTATAAAGATAGGACAAAAGCTTGAGAACCACTGTCCTATGCAACTTGCTGAAATGTTAAGTTTCACACAGTATTTTTATCAGTAGAAGGAATTTTTTTTTTTTTACATCATGATAATCCTTTGGTATCTACCTCAAAGGTTCATTGTGAAATGTTTTGTTTTGGTTTGTTTTTTGCCTTTCTTTGCATGCCTAGTGCTAAGTACAGTGCCTGGCACATGGTAGATACCTAAAATTGTAATTGACTGATTGAATTGAATAAGTAAAACAAAATAGGATAATATAATATTTGAATATTATATTAGGCAGAGAACTGGCTTTTTTGGGTGAGAAGTTCTGCATTTGAATTCTGACTCCATCACTTTTCAATTGTATGGTTGTAACTGGATACAGAATATTCCACTCCTCTACATATCGTTGACTCCTCTACCCCAACCCCAAATTCACTTTCCTCATTTGTATAATAAGAGAGTTGAACTATATGCTTCTAAGGTTCCTTCCAGCTTCAAATCTTATGATTCTATCCTATTCCATCCCTTCCCATCCTATCCTATTCTATCCCATCCTATCCTATCCTATCCTATCCTATCCTATTCTATCCTATGCTGTCCTATCCTAATCTATCTTACCATATTCTATCCCATCCTATCCTATCATCTTCTATCCCATCCTATCCTATCCTATCCTATCCTACCCTATTTTATCCATTCCCATCCCATTCTATCCTATCCTGTCCCGTCCCATCCCATCCCATCCCATCCCATCCCATCCCATCCCATCCTATTCTATCCTATCCTATCCTATCCCATCCCGTCCCATCCCATCCCGTCCCATCCTGTCCTGTCCCATAAATCTATGTCGATACCCTAATGTGAGATAAAACCTGAACCCCAAGGGATGGAGAAGCTGAAGTTTTCTTCACTGTTTCTTTCCCCACGTGGTTGGAGTCATCATGGTATGTGCTGTGTGAAAACAGATGCTACTGCCCACTAATAGGCTAGTGAGAGCCTGGATGCTGTGAATTTATTGTAATGCATTTGAAATGATTGAGTAATCACAGAGGCAGTTGAGGGATACGTGGAGCTGGATCGTGAAGTCTCTGAGGTCAGTAGTTGGAGGCCATAGGAGTCATGGGAGTCTCTCCTGCAGTCTCACTTTCTATTAAACTCAAAGGAGAGAAGGGTTTGGCTCTCTTTTTAATCCTTTTCTGTTGTAGCTCAGCCAGAGAACAGTTTTCTCTCCTCGGGGCTGCTGTCAATGCAGGTGGGGCAGCTGTGTGTCAGCTGTGCATGGAACAAGACACAAACTCCCTTAGTGGCAATGTTAAATTGTCTCCATTACCAGCTTCCTATGGGCCTCTCATCATTCCTCATGATGCAGTGCTAGGAATGCTGTCTTTGGATGAGTTCAAATTGTAGCTCTTATTATCTATGTGGCTTTGGGCAAGTCATTTAACCCCTCCATGCCTCATTTTCCTCATTTGAAAAGTAGGGGCTTTAGATTCCATGAGCTCTGACATCCCTAATTGCTCTAAATCTAGCACTTACTTTCCTTTAAGGATGTATCCTTTCCTTTAAGGATGTATCCTAACAAAATGCAAATGTGATACCCCAGATGGGTAACACATGAAGCCAATATTGCCTTCTGCCTGTGTCAGTTTCTGGTCCCCCTCAGATGCTAGTGCCTTCCTTCTTAGATTACAACCACTCCAAAGACAGTTCTATCTCTATATTTATATAGATATATCTTTAGATATATAGATATAGACACATCTATCGATACAATATATAAGGTGCATACATATGCATATATGTGTTTAGATGATAGATTGATTGATAGATCTTATAAATATCTTGTTATTTATATGTTATCTCCCCAATTAGACTGTGAGCTCTTTGAGAAGAGGGAGTGCATTGCTTTTTGTCCCTATATTTGCATTTGTACCTCCTTTGCTTAGCATAGTACCTTGGGCAAAATAAGTTTTTAATAAATGCTTTTTGATTCACAAATCACTATCACCTAATAACATCACCACAAGATCTATGAAGGGAAGGGAACAACGAACAGGTAAGTTTGGATGAGTCATAGGAAAGGGTGTATGCAGTGGTTCTCAAACTTTTGTTTTCAGTATCTTTTTCCTATTAAAAATTATTGAGGATCTCTTCAAAGCGTTTTTGTTTATCTGGATTATATTTATAGACATTTACCATATTGGAAATAAAAACTATTTTTGAATTTGTAGACCCTCTAAAAGAGTTTCAGAGATCCCTAGGATTCTCTCAGGGGTCCTCAAACTTTTTAAATAGGGGGCCAGTTCATTGTCCCTTAGACTGTTGGAGGGCCAGACTGTAGTAAAAACAAAAACTTTGTTTTGTGGGCCTTTAAATAAAGAAACTTCATCGCCCTGGGTGAGGGGGATAAACGTCCTCAGCTGCCGCATCTGGCCCGCAGGCCATAGTTTGAGGACCCCAGAGAGTCTAGACCATACTTTGAGAATCACTGATCTAGAGAATGATCTCAAAGAGGGCAGATCAGAATAGGGAACTTCATCAATGGTGGGGGGAAGAGGGGAAATATGGAAAGACAAAAGCAATGAAAAAAGAAATGGGAATCTTCTGTCTCTAAGTTCTCAGGTGCTCATATGTCTCAAACTTCTGGGTCACCTCTTTGTATAACTCCTCACAAGCAGACCCAGATTTAACCTTTCTATTTTTCTAAACTGCTATTGCTACCACCTTCTTCCTTCTATCTGAGTTCCCATTACTCAGATTTCTGCTTGAGGAAAGGGACACAAGGTTCCAGATTTTTTCTGTTTTCTACTCTCTCTGGAATAAGTACCTAGAACTTCTCTGGCTTTTCTAAAAGAATTTTTTTGTGGATAACTTCAAGGAAACTGACATGAGATTTAAAGAAAATGGAAGAGGAGGAAGTGGAAAAGTTAAAAGCACAAAGAAGTCCATCAGCCTGGTTTTCAGTGAGATATATGGGGTTAGCTCTGCCTTTTTATTCTTAACCCCTTTATTCTTTCATCTTTTGGGGTTTTTTTTTGTTTTCTTTCTTTCATCTTTTGGTTTTCATCCCTGAAGGTCAGCTTTGACCAGATCTTACAAACTTCATTAATATTCCAGTTTTGCTGAGGGCTAGCAAAAAAATAGTCTTAGAAACAGTAGCGTAGGTAGGGCCAGAAGGAACCTTAGAAATCATTGAATCTGATTCCCCTCCTCCCTTTTTACAGATGAGAAAATTGAGACTGGGAGTGTGACCTGTTCAGGGTCATACAGATAGTAAGTATCAGAAATAGAATTTGAACTCAAATCCTGAGTTTTCTACTTATTACCTTGTACCTTTGGGGCAAATTGCTTAATCATGTGCCAGTCATTTGCAAAGGATTGGACTCAATGACTTCTGAGTGCTTACAGCTCCAAATCATTTCTCTGGTTTATGAAATTTCTCTGAGTTTTGGGATCACTTTTAGAAAGATATAAAAGTTTCTTCTTCTCATGTAGGGGATACCTGAACATTAAAAGTCCACCCCATTCACCAGATATTTCCCTATGGAAAAAGTAACACTCCTGACAGGTATGAATCTCCTTCTCAACAACTTTCCCACCAACCACCCTTCCCAAAACTTTGTTCACCAATAATTTCATTTCAAAGTATATCAGAGCCAGAGGCAACCTTTTGGATAATTTAGATCCAGTCCCTTCCTTGTACAAAGGGGAAAACTGAGACCTAACAAATTTCAGTGATTTGATCAAGTCTAAACAACAGGAATTTGATGTCTACCCTTCTGACTCAAATTCAGAGTTTTTTCCTCTATATGGTAACACATTTACAAATGAGATTTGGTTTCTACCATATCTCCTCTATACACAGCTTCAGCTCAAATTCTGGGCTTACTGATAATTTCTTTAATCTCAGACATTTCCTCTGCTTTCCCATTTCAGATGCAGGCACCTAGGTTCCAGCACTGAGACAACAGCAGGACCAGGAATGAAATAATTTCACAAAATGTTCTCTTTCTGAAGCTCCTTGTGAGGCAGATGGTGTTCATGACAGTGGAAAGGAGGAGAAAACAGAGTGATGGTGACTATATAGAGACCAAGCAGTGGAATCATCCTAGCCTGGAATAAGAAGTCTTCTATCTAATTCTCAGTTCTCTGTGTATTATCTGTACCCTGCTTTCAGGGTCCAAGGACATCCGCATTTTTGGAAGGAAATTCTAAGGCAGCTTATTTTAGCATGGAATTCTTGCTGCATAGATTACCCAAAGGGTATACATATGCAGAATGGAGAAGAATTTGTATGAATATGGCCCTGGATCTCTACTGTAAGCCTCAAAATGAAAAAGGAACCAAGAAGTATGAGTTTAAGATCAGTTGAAGAGCTAAAATGATGGATAATATGTCCACAAGTAAAGATTTGGCCTCTAAGGTTCTTTCCAGGTCTAAACCTAAGATTCTATGACTTAAACTAGACATAATGCACTTTCCCTTTTCTGATGACCCATTTAATTAACTGTTTATATCATTGTTGTTGTGGCAGTGGTGGTGATAGTGATTAGTCTTCCTTTGTTTTCAAAGAGGACCAATGGCATCATGACTGTTGTCTTGACTTGTGTATGAATTGGATTTAAGTGAGACAGTTACACAAAGTGGTCAGTCTCACCCTCTCTTCTTGAGCATATGCTTGGGCAGAGGGCTATATCCAGTTGTGTATTTATCCATATCTCATCTTGTAAAGGTCTCTTAATTATTTTACATGCATAAAGTGTGTCTTTCCAACAAGAATTTGAGGTGCCTGAGGACAAGGACAGTAATATCTTCTTATTTTCTATAGGAAAGGGGACACATAAATCAATCAATTCATCAATTGATCAGTGAACAAGCATTGATTTAGCAAGTGCCCACAGTGAAAGAGATACTATGCTAAGCAATGGTGAACCTGTTCCTGTTCTCAAGGAGCTTATATTCTATCAAGGATCACAACATATACAAATATAGATATATATAAAATAGACACCTAAAAATCTTGCACAGAAGGCATTAGCAGCTGTGGAGTTCAGGATAAGCTTAATATAGAAGATGGTGTTTGAAATGAGTGGTGAAGGAAGATAGATATTCTAAGCAGTAGCAGGGTGGAAGGGATGCATTCCAAGCATGGGGCTGGGGGAGATCAGCAGGTGCAAATGCAGAGACAGTTGACAAGAGTGTCATAGTTAAGAACAGTAAGAAAGCCAGTTTGGCTAAACTTCAGTATGAATAAAAGGAAATACTGAGTGATGATTAAAAAGATAGGTGGAAATCAGGTTGGGAATGGATTTAAATGCCAGAGAAGATTAATATAATATTTGTATAATGATATAATAGCATTATATAATTAATTATACATAATGATATATAAATATACTATAACGTTATATCATATATATGTTAAATGTAAGTGAAGCACTACATATATTATATTATCTTTATGTCTAGAAGTCATAAGAAACCAAGAGGAATAACTTGATCAGAACAGCAGCATCACTTTGGCAGTGGAAGGGAGTGAGGCTACTCAGATATTGCTAGAACTGAGCCTAGGTACCTATAAAGAGATCAAAGCATCAAGAGATGTTGCCAAGCCCAACATGAAGGGAGATGAAATGTGGAACACTCAGTATTACTTTTTATAAATGTTTACATTTTCAAAGTCAGAAGGAAAAAACCTACTGTACTTACCATAGCCTACAATTATCCCTTTTGTAAAAAAATCAGGTTACAAATGTTATAGTAAAAGCCAAAAGACTCCAAAGGGTAGTAACATACAAGGCATACTATCTTTAGAACTCATCTAGGATTTGTCCATTAAGACCCTCTGGAACCTCATCCTGACATGAAATTAACCCTGGGTTTCTAAGGCTATTTGATTTTAGCAAAAACTCTGACAGGTCATACCAAGTTAGTACTAATCAATCAGTCACTAAACATTTATTAAGTATCTGTTATGTGCCTGGCCCTGTGCTAGATGCTAGACAGAAATGTAGCAATAGCTGCTTTTACATTCTATTAAGGAAGATGACATGCAGGCATATAGATTTATACAAAGGATACAAGATAAGGAGAGGGAGGCCATTGCTAGCTAGGGGGATCAGATAAGATCTCCCATAGAAGGTGTTTGAATTCAATCTTGAAGGATGCAGGGATCCTCAAACTACGGCCAGCAGGCCAGATGCAGCGGCTGAGGACGATTATCCCCCTCACCCAGGGCTATGAAGTTACTTTATTTAAAGGCCTACAAAACAAAGTTTTTGTTTTTACTATAGTCTGGCCCTCCAACAGTCTGAGGGACAGTGAACTGGCCCCCATTTAAAAAGTTTGAGGATCCCTGGTAGAGATTCAAAAAGTAGATAGTCTTAGAACATTAACCTTATAACCAATGACAGGTCAGTTTTTTGGAAGCCTAAACATTGTTTGGAGATGCATCTTACCAAGTTGTCCTCATAGAGAGACTATTTTATTAAACACAGAAATTTTTCTGAGATGATCTATCACATCACAGAAGGGTTATAGTCTGAGTTGGGAAGGGAATACACACTCATTTTTTGACCAGCATTTATTAAGCACCTCCCATGTCCAAGATACTGTGTTAGGTTTTGCTGACGCAGAGACAAGGATAAAAAATAGTTCCTGTGCTCAAGAAACTTACTGATACCCCTGAATTTGAAGTAGAGTTGTACAAATTGCTTATCTGACAAAAATCTACGAGATTGTGAAATAGTCCAAGTCATTCCGTTTAGTTCTAACCCAGGTGTGCAGAATAAACTTTCCCAGATGTAAGGAAGAGTGCAAAGTACTTACCACTTTGTATTTATTAAGCTATTTATACTATTTAAATAGTTAAAGGATGAAATAAATAGAGTGTTAGGCCTGAAGCCCCAAAAAAGCCTGACTTTAGATGCATTCTCATGTTTACTAGCTGTGTGACTCTGAACAAGTCACTTAATACCTTTTGGCCTCAGTTTCCTCTTCTGTAAAATGGAGATAATAGCACCTACCACTCCGTATTATTATGGGAATAAAATGAGATATGTAAAGTGTTTTGCACATTTTAAAATGCCACAGAAATGGCATCTATTATTGTTAGTCATTGTTATTCCATAGCTGTGGTCCCAACCACAAGGAGCCGACAGAATAAGTTGACTGTCCAGTCCTAAGTAATGACCAACATGGGAGACAGACCTCACGACTGAGTTCAAAAGTGCTGCCTGAAGTGTTGCCTATCTTGTATAGGACTTCCATCTGAAGGAGCAGCATTTCAGGAGGAAGGGAGAGGAGAAGAGGCTTTCAGAAGAGCATCCTCTTCTCTGACATGAGTCCCAGATGGAGCAACTAAGGAAGGCTTCACATTGATTAATGCAGGCCTGAAAAGGTAATTCTACCTCCAAGCAGTCGGGTTTTAGAAAGTTAGATTTGAGAAATGAGGAGAACAGTGACAGTTCTGTCACGGAGAGGAAACAAGCAGATGAAGAAGTGCATACATGAATAACTTCTCAAAATTCACAATTAGAGCTATCAGCCTCCACTACCACATTCTTTCCCCCAGGCTCCTCCCTGCCAGACTCTTTTAGGAAATATCTAATAAAAAGTAGCTACATTAGGGATTCTATGGCTGTCAGCAGTTTCAGACTCTGGTCCAGTGCCTGTCTATGGTTCAGGAGTCTCATTAAGAATCTTGTAAATTAGAGATGCTAAAGATGCCAGCAGACTGACAAAATTAGGGCAGATGTGAAGCGGTGACATGATGATATCTCACTATGACCAAGTGCCAGAACAAGCTGGCCAAGGGCCTGTCAGGCACTACAAATGGCCAAGGAATCTTTTGCCTTTGTGATCCAGTTTGAGAGAAGAAGAAGGGAAGATAAGGCAGACTTAAAAGGGCTATCCTTAAGTAGTAAGCCTAGAAATGAGAAGACATGAGGGGAGGGGATGGAGGGATTCATCATTTGAATCATCATGATCTTAAAACCACTCAAAAATTGTCCATTGTACCCCTCCACCTAGTAAACTGCAGTGGCTCCCTATTCCCTCCAGTATCTAATGTAAACTCCTCTGTTTTTTATTTTATTTTTTATTTTTATTTTTTAAAGTTCTACATTGCTCAGTTTTTTTTTTTTACTTACCTAAGATTATCTATCTCTACATTACTTCCCTCTATATACTATGTGATCCAGTCATACTGGCTCATTTGCCTCCTTGTCTTTGCATTGGCTGGGCTTTTGGTCCAAAATGCTGTCTTTATTCATCCCCAGCTCTGGAAACCCCTTCAAGTTTCAGCTTGAGTTTTCTTTAAGTCTCAGTTCAAGCTTCATGGCTTTTCCTGATCTCCCTAAGTGTCTCACTTAGCTGTAGAGAACCTGAACTCTGGAGAAGTATACTTGAAACAAAGTGATAACTCCGTGGAATTGATGAAATCATGGTTCTCTAGTTCACATATATTCTTAGTACTTAGTATGCTGATGTAATGATTCTCTAGTTCACACATAATCAGTATGCTGTAATGATGTAATTATAATACGATACATAAGGGCTAAAAAGGACTGGATATGAGACATTCCTGCCTCCTGGACTCCTGCCCGAAGATCAAGGCTGGTCCCAAGGTCCTCCAGAAAGCTAGCTGGAACATGACACTTAGCTTAAAGTTACCTTGTATCTACTTTGTATATATATGGAATATAGCTAGATGTGTACATGTTGTCTCCATCACTATGATGTGAGTTCCTTGAAGGCAGGGACAATTATACTTTTGTCTTTTATCACTAGTGCTGACACAGTGTCTGGCCAGAAGTTGTTACTGTTGTTTAGTCATTTCAGTTATCTGCTTCCCTATCCCCTCATCTGAGTATTTCTTAGGAAAGATATTAGAATACTTTTTCATTTCCTTGTGCAGCTCATTTTACAAATGAGGAAACTGAGGCAGAGTTAAATGACTTACTCAAGGTCACACAGTTAGTGGGTATCTGGGACTAGATTTGAACTTTAGTTCTCCTGATTCAAAGCTGGTTTCTCTACAAACTGCACCACTGAGGTGCCCTCCTGTGTAGGAGTAGTAGTTAATAAATGGAAGGTACTTAAAAATGTTTGTGGATTGACATTTTGGGTATAACTCTAAGAGGCAAAATTAATAAGGAAGGAGTAGAAGGAAAGGCAGGTTTGGGGATCAGTATGAATTTCCTAGTAGTTAGAACTGTCAAACAATGTTTTTAGGATAACTTGGAAAATAGTGAGTTCTTTTTTAACTGCAAATGCTGAAGCAGAAGCAGCTTGATTATCCATTGAAGACACAGTGGAGGGTATTCTCATACTGAGTTGGTCTGGAGGATCTCTAAGGTCCTTTCCCACTCTGAAGGGTCAGATGGGAATAAAACAAAATTGTGATGTAGGTCAAATCTTTAGTAACCTCCCCTCTTTTCTTTTTCTATTCTCTTTCTACTCACACCCAGTTGTACATTCCCACTCCAAACCCCTAGGCTTGCCCTTTTTTAAAACTTAGGTTGTTTTTCCTACCAAAAATTCACACTTTATATGTTGTCACAGTCCTATGACTTAGGTAGAACAGATATTAAACCTATTTTATAGAGGAGGGCAGAGATTCAAAGAAGCTGACTGAGATTCTGTGATTTGCCCAACTAGTAGCAGGCCCAAACTTAGAACTTTTATCCCTTTTCTCTGTTTAGTGTTCTTGCCTCAGGCCAAAGAGCTTCTAAGACTGATTAAAGACTTTCATTCAGAGATGATAGGGAGCTAATCCCTGCAAAATAGATTCCCATTTTGAGAGAATCTGGCAAAGGACAGAACTAAAGAAACAGCTCTAGTAATACAGTATTAGACCATAGGTAATTGAGATGGGGGTAGAGGAGAGGCCCTGACATCCATATTCTGGGCAGAGATCTTTGAAGAAATGTCATTTATCAATAATATTTCAGTTCACTAAAGGTAAATCCACTTGGATGAATACAAGGTTATTTCTGTCTCTTCAGGAAAGTAGGCAAAAGAAAAGGGGAAAAGAATGAACCTTTCAAAAGAACCAGCCTCAATCTAAAAGGCAAAGTGAGAGCTGCATGGATGTATTTTGTAATAAAACATCTTGAGCTTAATAAGGCTCTTGGTAAAATGGGATTACACATTTCACCCATGCTCTATCTGCTTGGATGTAAATTCCTTTTTTCCCCTCTCTTTTTACTCCTCTTTTTTGTTCAATCCTATTAGCAAGCAGGGACTCAGCAATGCAAACAGAATAAAATGTGTGAGTAAAAAGACAAAAGCCCTGGGACAGCCTCTAGGAGAGGCAGCATATGAACACAAATTCTCAGTCAATCCCTTTCATTTCCTCTTTCCCCATACTTAGCCTCTAAGATGAAGACTTGGGAGTGGAAGAAGAGGAAGAGGAAAAAGAGGAAGAGGAAGAAGGCTGCAGTCCTCGGGCCCTACCTGACTCCAACATAAAGACTTGGTGAAATAGGAGATTGATTCTTTTTGCTAATTTATTTTTTTTATTTTATTAGAGAAATCTTGAAGACACTTAAGTCTTGAGGCAGAAAGCCCAAATTTCATGTGACATTGACTTCTGCACTTGTAAATCAGTGCTCAGCATTTCATATTGAGGATACAGTCTCCCAGCCTATTAACAGACTCAGGGTTCAAAACGAAAGTATAGGGAAAGCTCTCATATCTGGATCATTGTACCTCTTTCAAGTCCCAGTAGTGATTCCCACCGATCTCTATTTTGTCATTTTAAAGGATTATTTGAAAAAAAAAAAAAAAAACACTTCTCCCTGTCCCTCCTTCCCACTCCTTCCTCACAATCACTCTCCCTTTTAGAAACTCATGAGGACAAGTGAAAGGTACACTGGGTAAGTGAAAGGTACATTCGAGTAGCCAAATAAGCTTAGCTATTTAAGAGTTTCTGAGTTAATAATAAACCCATGCTTCAGGAAGTCTTGGATGTGTAGACATATGGGAGGTCTCAGTCAAAGGGAAAGTGGCTGAATTTGTCATCAGAAGACTTGAGTTCAAGTTTTAGCTCTGCTATTTATTAACTGTGTGACTTTGGGGAAAATCACTCAAACCCTCTGGGTCTTATTTTCTTGATCTGTAAAAAATGAAGGGCTAGGATGAGAAAACTAAGAAAGTCTCATCTAATTCTAAATCTATTATCCTAAGTTGCCTTTCCTTCTCTGAATTTTTCTGGACAATTCCCATTCTCTGAGTAGAGGCACAGATGATAGTGTTTACCACTTTCCAGGGCATTTGAAACAGTGGCAAAGAGTGGGATTCCACCACAGAAATAGAAATGAGTTGTTCTAAAGTGGCACCATATCTCTCTCCTATCCTGTGACTTTCTTTGGATTAATAGCCCTATCTGGCTCTTGCCTAGACCTTTCCCTTATTCTGCATGCCAAGAACACATGCTGAAAACAGAGACACATCCTTTTTGTCAATTAATTTTTGTTTCATTAAATATTTCCCAATTTCATCTAAGAATTTTTAACATTAATCATTTAAAATTTTGAGTTTCAATAGCAGCTAGGTGGTATAATAGAGAGAACACGGGCCTGGAGTGAGGAAGACCCGAGTTCAAATTCAATACCATCACTCACTACCTGTGTGAGCCTGGGCAAGTTACTTAACCACAATTGCCCCCCACCAAAAAAAAAAATTGAGTTTCAAATTCTGTCACTCCCTTCTGCCCTTCCTCCTTCTTTGAGAAGACAAAAAATATAATATTAATTATATATGCAAAGTCATGCAAAACATGTCTATATTAACCATGTTGCAAAAGAAAACAAATACATACACATGTACACAAGAAACAGAAAGTTTGCAAAGTATGCCTGAATTTACACTCAGAGTTCATCTCTCTCTAGAAATGGATAGCAATTCCATCCTTTGGAATTGTGTTGGATCATTGTCTTCATCAGAGTAACTAAGAGACACAACACAACTAAGAGACAATTTTTAGAGCTAGATGAAACCTTAGGAATAGTTTTACAGCAGGGAAAACTGAGACTCAGAGAGGCTACAAGACTTATGTAAAGTCACAAATGTAGAGAATGACAGAATAAGGACCAAAACTCAGGTGTCCTATCTTCCAAGCCAATATGTCTTCAATTTATAATTCTAGAGCTATCATAAACCACAGAGATCATCTTCTCATTTTATAGCTGAGAAAACTCAGAGAGAATAAAATGACTTATCCAAAGTCACATAGCTAGTAAATAACAAAGACAGTATCCAAGCACTTGTTCTTCCATACCACATTTAGCATTCTTTCTACTAGATGCAAATAAACTTGTGTTGATGTTTCCCAGGATGCTTCTTTCTGGTCTCTAAAAACCAGTGAGTAATGTGCCAAGTTAGCTCTAACTTAGGAAGTCAGGCAGCATCTACCCAAAAAGAAACAACTAAAGGTGAGCTTGGAGTTGAGGAAATGCTGAATTTCCATGATTTGCCAGATGTATTTAGTGTTTCCTCTTCCCCACCTCTCTCCACCCCCAACTAAATTCTAAACCTGTTTCATTCCTTATTTTCCCCCATTTATGGGGGTCACCTTTAAGTCTAAATCACAGGTGCCAAGTAATCAGCTCCATATTGTATGTCAGCAGTTGCTGCAGGAAAAAAATGTTTAATTTATCACCTGTTCCAAGAGCTGGGAAAAAATAATAATAATTCTGTCTGAGCACTGAGAGAATATTATTTACAGCCTCGAACTTTCACAACAATTTGAATGCAAAACAGGATGTGCTGTATTTATAGCAGTTTGTTCCGATTGGAAGGAAAAGGCATTTGAGAGCAAAACAGTACATTTCTTTTAACTGTTTGAAAAAGGGGGGAAAAAAACCCAGCAAGCACTCAGATTTCCATGGGTGGTAGAGAACTGAGAAAGTTTTCTAGCCTACAAAGAATAAATCAGTCAGTCAATCAGTGGCAGGCAGCTCAGTGCCCGGCAGTACTGGGTGGCTTTATTTTTATTTAAAATAACATTTTTATTGATTTTGGTATCAACATGCAGGCAAGGATCAAGGATCCAAATAGATGGCTGCATGTAAAAGAATACCTGGGGGCAATGCTAGACTGGCTTCCGAGAGCAAAGACAGATAGGAATGAGTGGAGTGAGGAAGTCTAGAGCCAAGTTCTCTGTGATGGTAGGTTCAGCCCACATAGACGTGACGTGACTCAGTTTCCCCAGAAACAGAAAGGGAGAATGCCCCTCCTTCCCTCTCTCCCAGGGGGCAGGGAAGATTAATGAATGACTAAGAAGAGCTTTGAAGATGAAAAATATCCTAACTGCACTGAGAATTAATCATCATATAATACATGTTCCATAACCATGTGGTAACTTAATTACCCATTGCCAGCAGAATGATTTTTTTTTTTGTTCTCAGGAGGAATGACCAGGCTTTGGAACACAAAGGCACAGATTCCACACTGAGCTTCAGTTCTTTCAGTAGCCACCTATAGTCATGGAAAGTTTGTTTTTATTTCTAGAAAAAAGGCTGCATCAAACATAAGCATCATCTTGGACTTAGGAGAGATCACCACAGGATGCAGAAAAATCATCCCTAGAAGCAAGACCTAAAGCACTCTGCTTTCTTTAAATTTAAATCTCTTAGTGGTTTTGTAAATACGATTAGAGAGAGAGGAAAGCAAACCTTTCAGGTTCAGTCCTTTCTCACAGGGTAGGGAAAGATTCATTGTTCCCAGAAGAAAATGGGAATACAAGGGGAATTGAAACTTGGGATAGGGCTGAGAGATGAGAATGTGAGCTGTTGACCTCTTCCTAGGGGACAGACTTTAGGATAGAAATGGACTTTAGTTCTGAGCTCCCAAGAAGCCAAGTGATTTACCTGAAGTCACAATGGAAATAAGCAGTAAAGCTAGAACTGGAAGCTTTGTTTCTCCACTTCCCAATCCAATTCCCTTTCTTTTTCAAATGTCTCTCTGGAAGTGTCGTTCCATTAGGCAAGTACTATGTCTCAACTAAACTTGCTTTTCCAGTGCAAACTACAATGTTCTACATACAACAGGTGCTTGAAAAATGATTGTTAAATCGGACTTATTTCTTTCAAGGCAGAACCTATCTATCTTATCAAGACCATTTCCAGGGTCTCTCCAAAATCCCGAGTCCCTTTTGCTTTTATGGGTCCAGGGCAGGCAGGCATTTCCTAACTTTGTTGGCCTTGGTCCCACCCCAAGAGAAATAGAGAAAGTCTGAAGCAACAGCTATGCTTACTGGATGCTGTCATCACCACAAATTCTCCATCTACCTTATCCTTAAAGTGATGAAGACATAATTGGAAATTGGGTTTCGGGCACTGGCCTTATCATTTCTAGGAGGTAGTGTCATACTGGAGTCAGCCATGGTGAGATGAGGTTGTTGTAAAGTTATTCTTCCTAATGTGAGTAGGTGAACAGGCTATAATGTACATAATAAATGTAAGCGCAAAACACTGATGGAAAACCGATTAACTGAGAATATAAAAACCATCAGGGCTAGGGATAATGGAAGCTGTTAACTCCACTTGGTGCTGAACTGCAATTTGAGGGACATATTTCAATGAAGGAGCCTTCAGTCCCAAATGTTCAGGGGGCATTTAGCATATAGAGCTGTGTTTAGCATTCACTTCATTTCTGGGACAACTTGAAAGATGATGCTGTTAAGCTCTCAGTACAGGAGCTGCATTCTTGGTAAGTAGCAAACAACAAAAATAAAAAAAATTCACACCATCCATGGGGCATCTGGGCTTCAGCTAATTTGTGTTCAATACAAGAATGCTCAGTCCTGAATGATCCCACAGTCTCCCTACCTACCTGTCCCAGCCCAAGTACTGAGCATCATTAATGGAAGCATCCTAGGACTTAGTGATGTTTGTTCCTTTTCTTTCTTACTTAGCGTACTAAGGCAGTAGATAGCTTTAGAAGACCTGGATCAGAATCCTGGCTTGGCTACTTCTCCTGGTAGGATGGTCCAGCAGAAAGAGCACTGACCTTGGAATGCTGAAATTTGAGTGAGAAGATTTGATATTGAATCTGCGAATCACTAAGCAGGTGACCTTACCTTTTTAACTAGATGAGTGCCCTCATTTATAAAAATGGGGAAGCTAGTCAAAATGATCCCTAAAGTCCCTTCTCCCTTTATATCCTCTGAACCTATGATTTTCTTGGATTAAGATCTTTGGCTTCATTGAATTGGCTCAGTAAATGTCAGAATGCATATAGTATTTGCATACTCAAATATAATTTAGGTTTTTAAAATTTTCTTTTTAATACACAAAATTACCTTTTTACCTCATGAGAGATATAAAGGATTAATTCAATACAATTAATACAACAGGATGGGGGGAGAGAGAGGAAAGGAAAAGGGAGAAAAGAGACAAATGAAGCAATCAAAAGTAGAGATCACAAGGCAGCTTATGCTTTAGTCTAGTGCTTTCTATAAATCTGAGAGAAGATGCTACCAACTATTAGTGAGAGAACATTGAAAAATAGAGAAGTAGCACAGCTTCCCAGATCCTCTTGAGTCACTCTTCCCAATGTACTTTCATTATTTTCAAGTATTATGAATTTCAAGAGAGGCAGACAAGGCCATATTTGAATATCAGTACAAATAAGTTGACAATATAAAGCCAAATGACTCAGGGATCAGCGCCTCACAGCTCTGTTCTATTAGCTTAGATAAACTAAGATAAACCATAGATAAAAGCATCAAAAATGAAGATAAATGATTTAAGAGGGGAAAAATATCAGCACTGGCTCTTACCCTTCTTGGCAAAGCATATTCTGTCCCTTCTGTGTGAATCCCTTCACCAGTCAGGCCTGAGATTTCAGTGGATAGTGATATAGCCCCTGTTGATAATATACAAACTGCTGGTGAAACACTCATATAAGAAGAATACAAGGAGAAATGAGACTGCTTCGCCACTACTCTTGGGTCCAATCTTGGTCTGGCCTTGGGAAATAAAGCTAAGTACTTTACTACCTCCAGGAGGTCAGTTCTGCCTAGATATAGATTAATTCTAAACCATCCCCGTTCATTAGGGTCTATGTGGTTTTATGCTGATTTTGACAAATATACCAAGTGTTAATGATCCCATTTAGGTTAAGCCAACTCTAAAAAACACTGATCACACATGAGTAGCACTTTAAAAGGATAAATATGAATATTGGTAGAATTTCTCTGGTGTCAGGGGCTGGATTTATGGTCTTGACATCAGCAAATAACAATGATAAAAATAATCATTAATTAAAATGGTAATTAATAAATAACTAATGTTTATACAACACATTTAAGTGTTATTACCTCTGTTTTGCAAATGGGAAAATAGAAATACAGAGAGCCTAAGTGAATTAAGTAGCATCATATAACTATTAAGTCATCCTACTCCAAATCTTTGTTTTCCTTTTTCCTTCTGGGGGAAGGAATTTAGTCAAGCCTAGACATTATGCATCAGCTTCTGACCTTCCAAGGGAGATGGTCTACATTGAACCATCATCACTCTCTGTCTTGGACTCATCTTGTCATTAACATTCCATAACACTTAAGACAAAATCTGCTTTTCTCACAATAGCCATAAAGGGGGAAGGTGATACCATCTCCATTTTACAGATAAACAGAAGTGAGAGAAGTAAAAACTTTGTTCTATGTCACACTTCTATATTGGAACCTGGATTTGAAATCATTTTCTCCCTCCCAGTCCAATAATTTTTCCACCATGCCATACTGTGTTATGTAATAATGATGAGTCTGATGAACTGAGACAAAGGATAAAATCTGCAGACAAAGAATGACTGAAAAAAAGGAACGATGCAAGAGGCTTAACTATCAACTTGGATAATTACTTTCAGATTTTGCCCTTGCTATATCCATCTCTAGCAACACTGTAGTTAGTCCTGTGCAACACAAATTGGCTCATTCTTCAAAGATTATGGTGGGAGAGCCAAGATGAGAATTACTGAAGTATTAGCAAAATCAGATCAGTTCCAACCCAATTTCCAGACTCTAATCAGTACATAGTATAAGTGATACAAAACTAAGTGATACACTATACAGAGGGGCTGTCCTTAAAGTTCATCATCTTTCTGTTAACAAGTAGGTAGAATATTTTATTATTTTTTCTCACTTTGTAAAGTATTATTTGGTGGCTTAATTGATGTAGTCCTAAATCCCAGTGTTATTTTATTTTTTTATTATATTGACAAGGTCTACTCATGATCAATGAACATTTCTCTAATTATTTAGGTCTGTCTTTATTTCTATAAAGAGTACTTTATAATTGTGTTTATATTTTTCCTTTCTGCATTAGAATAATTATATATATGGAACATTATATATTAATGTCCTGGATTAAAGAAATTGCTATACTAACAGTATATATTTTACAGGGTGGGTCATTAACTCAAATAAGATGATGTACTTAAAGCATTACAGAAAGCTTAAGTATCATCATCATCATCACTGCTTTAATACCTACATGACAAACTTGCACTATTATGAACCACCTCCATAACTCTTGCCATTGAAACGATTTGTCCACCCTCCTGTGAGCTCCCCAACCATACCTGAATTAAAAGTTCTATGTCTTGCCTTTTATTCTGTGTTCAGACATTTCTGATCTCCAACTATGAGAGACTGATTTTAAGGAATGTGGAGAGAGAATTTTAGAAGGTCCAGTCTAAACATCTAATGAGAAGTTCTATTCCACCGCATGAATGGAATTCAACCAAGAGGGAACACAAATAGAGCCTAGGAAAGCATCAGGATTGGAGGGCAAGGGGAAGTACTTCTATATAGTAAATATTTAATTCAGCTCAATGCTTCCTCCTGGAGTGACTTGTATTTCAGCTTAATTTTACACATTCTGCCCACGCTGCTATGCCCTTCAGCAAGGTTAATCCTTTTCTAATGCAAGTTTAAAAATTAAATCCACCACAATGTACAAATTTTCTGTGTAGCTTCATTCCATTCTTTTATTCAGAGTAAATATATTTGCACAATGAATACCCAAGCAGGTTTTCAGGGCAGATAATACACACATTAAGTACCCTGTTAGTGACTTTCTTCCTATGTCATCTATTCTAGATGACAGTCCCAGTTCAGTCCCAGCTCAATGTTGGCAAGCAAAGGAGGGCAAGTTACCATATTTAAATTGGGAGCTAAATAGAAGCCATGCTGGGCCATTGGCAGAGATATGGAGGAAAGTTGATTTAGGCACAAACTCTGCTCTAGGTGCCTTTTCCAATTTTAAAGCTCAAAAACAAGTATTCCCTTGTAGATCTTCCCCTTCCCCCACCTCCACTTTAATTCCATTCAATCAAATGTTATTAAGTACCTGCTACATGCAGTGTATTGTGCTAGGGGCTGGAAACATAAAGATGAAAAATTACGATCTCTGCCTTTGAAAAGCTTAGACTCTAAATAATAATAACAATAAAAACAATAACTCAATTCTATTCAGTTATTCAAGAAGAATTTATTGGTGCCTTCTATGTATGAAGCATTGTTCTGGACTCTGGGGATGCAAAGACAAAACGAAATAATACCTAACTTCAAGGAGCTTATTTAGTTGGATTAGAAATCTAGAAAGGACTATCATAAGTCACCTAATACAATACTTTCATTTTACAGATTTTACAGATTAGGATATTGAGGGCAAGGGAGGTTAGATGACTTGTTGACCCCATATGGAATCACAAAAATTTGGCAGCAGTAAAAAGTATCAAATATTTTGTCAAAATTTAATTATTTATATAAAAATTTAATTTAATTATTTATATAAAATATTTTGTCAAGATTTAATTATTTATATAAAAATAAACAAGCACATGCATCTCTTTAGTATTTAAATTTGCTTTCATCCTTAGTAAATGATAAAAGAATTGTTTTAAAATAAATTTCTTTATGATTATTATCAGTAAATGTTTGATTTGTATACCTATTTTATATAGGTATGGGATCATATAAAAATTTATCAGGTAAAAAGGAGTTACTAGTAGAAAAAAAGTTTAAGAAGCCCTGCCTTATACCACAAGGACTTAATTTAATTTTGTGATCAACTTAAAAGACGAAGACAAATGGGACTACTAGGTGGTACCATGGAGCATATTCATGCCAGGCCTAGAGTTGGGAAAACTTTTCTTCCTGAGATTCAAATTTGGCCTCAAATTCTTAACTAACTGTGTGATCCTGGACAAGTAACTTAACTCTGCCTCAGTTTCCTCATCTGTGAAATGAGCTGGAAAAGGACATGGCAAATTACTTCTGTATCTTTGCCAAAAATATCCCAAATGGAGTCATGAAAAGGTAGACATTACTGAAATGACTGAATAACAACAAAGAGATGAGGCCTGTGCTAGGTACTATATGCTGGCTTCAGGAAGCCATTTGATAAAATTTCCATATCTTTAATGAGAAGATGAAAAAAATTAATGTGAAAGTGAATTTGGGAACACAGGCTCCCACTTAAATGTTACTCAGAATTATTGGGTAGGGGAACAGAGGAAAGCACTGGACAAACTTCTGTCCTTCAGGCACAGAAAAGCTCCAACTGGGATCATCTGCCCAGTGAAAAAGAAATTCTGATTTATAGGACACAAACTATTACCCTGAAAACAATGACCATCTATCTTCAGGTGCCTGACAGACTTTTTACCTGGTATTATTGTCCTTGGGAAATTTAAAATGGACTCTGCATGAAGGCTGTGTTCCGTCACAGTCTTGGGAATTTCAGCCTAGTCACCCTGAGTGACCTGGAGGCAATTTCTGTTATTTATGTTTTTCCCATGACTCTTACCAGCATTCTCCCATTCTCCTGCTCAGTAGGGTTTCCTCCAACTTTCTGCCTCCAAGTATTTCTCAGCTAAAAGGATCTTTATGAAAGTGTATATCAATATGTACTTCACAATTCTAGTGGGGAAGGAGATAGATTTAGAGGTGAAATCTGAAAGGAAGAAATAGGGAACATTGGCTTCTAGGCTACCAAAGTGTGGGAAATAATTTTGATGCATCCTTCAGGGTCAGGGCCAATACCCCCATTCTGGTTCATCCAAGTTACATTAGGCTTCATTTGTATGAAACGGTTAGATTTGCTTATATGGAGGAATGCTAATGCATGGTAGAAAAAGCAGGGCCACATAATTGCTATTTCACTCGAGTTTTTCCTCTCAAGGAGAAACTGGGGGGAATGGAACAATTATTGTTAAGAAAGAATTGGAACTAAAGATATAGGACATAGGAAAAGGGCATCTCACAATTTACCATTAATTCAGATCTCCTGGCCTGCATGAAATACTTTGTGGGCTTCTGAAAGAACTCAAAGAGATGACTTTGAAACTGCTGACCTTTGAATAATTATGAAAGTAGAAAAGGTCTCAGGAGCCAGAATATAAACACACGGTTTAGTTCTTAATAAGAAGGTAGAATAGGCGGACCTTACAGTGGCAAGTTTGACATAGGACTCATGTAAAATTCTAGAATGGATTTTTAAACTGATTGCTTAGGAAGGTGCTTCATTAGCCATAGAGGATTATTTGAATGTGAACTCACAGAAAGAAAAGTGGTTATTACCAGGAACCAACATGAATTCACTGAGAACAAATCATGCGTGTTACCTTTATTTCCTCTCTTGTCCCAGTTAATAGGTTGGTAGATGAGGGCAGTGCTAGATAGTGTATATTGCCTTCAGTGAGGCATTTCACAAAGTCTCCCATGACATCTTTATGAATCAGATAAAGAAATAGGTGTGATAAGTAGTTAGATGGATTTGGAGGAGACCTGAAAGACAATTAAAGAGCTGATGTCAACCTCAGTTCTGTTCTATTCAACACTGATAAATGATTTAGAATAAAAGGCCATTGGTACAATTAGGAACGTCTTGCCACCTGTTTTACTACTTCTAAATCTGACATCCAGAACCCATGCTTTGGGGATTTAAATCACTCAGATTTAGAACTTCCATCCACCAAGAAGGCTTTGCTGTCATGGTGGGTAAAGTCTACTACAAAGGCTGTAACTTGTTTTTCAATCATGGCTAATTCCTTATGAACACATTTTAGGTTTTCTTAACAAAAATATTGGAGTGGTTTGCCATTTTCTTCTCCAATTCATTTATGTTTTTAAAAAATTTTAAACATTTTTATTTAAAATGTTGGGATTTTGAATCCCAAATTGTATCCCCCCCCTCTCTTCCCTTTTCTTGAGACAGTAAGTAATCAAATGTGGGTTATACTTGTGCAATTATGTAAAATATATCTATATTTGTCACTTTTGTACAAGAAGACTCAAATAAAAGAAAAAAAGAAAGAAAGAAGGCAAAAATAGTATGTTTCAGTCTGTATTCAGGCATTATAAATTCTTTCCCTGGAAGCAGATTAAATGCTTCATCACCAGTCCTTTGGAATTGTCTTGTATCATTGAATTGCTGAGAATAGCTAAGTCATTTATAATTCATCATCGAACAATATTGCTGTAATTGTGTACAACTTTCTCTGGGTTCTGTTCACTTCACTATGCATTAGTTCATGTAAATCTTTCTGAGTATTTTTGAAGTTTTCTGACTTGTCATTTTCTATAGCACAATAATATTCCAATATTTTTGGACATATAGGTCCTTTTTCCTTTTTTTTCTTTTCTTTTTTTTTTTTTTTTTTTTTTTTTTTTTTTTTTGATATCTTTGGGATATAGACCTAGCATCCGTAGTGTGGGTACACAGGTACATGTGGGTAGCCCTTAGGCATACTTACAAATTGTTCTCCATAATGGTTGGACAAGTTCACAACTCCACTTACAATCCCAGTTTTTCCACATCTCCTCCAACACCCAACATTTTTCTTTTTTTCTTTTTTTGTTGTTATTTTAGACACTCTGATAGGTGTGAATTGTTTTAATTTTCATTTCTCTGACTGCTAATGATTTAGAGCATTTTTCATGACTTTAGAGCATTTTTTCATGACTTTAGATACCTTTGATTTCTTTATCTGAAAATTGTCTGTTCATATCCTTTGACTATTTCTCAATTGAAGAATGACAAATTTTTTATAAATTTCATTCAGTTTTCTATATATTTGAGAAATGAGTCCTTTATCTCTGATAAAATTTCTGCAAAATTTCCCCCATTCTACATCTATTGAGATAACCATCTGATTTCTGATGTTTTGTTATTGATATGGTCAATTATGCTGGTAATTTCCTGAATAGTGAAGCATTCCTGGTGTAAATCCCAACTGGTATGATCCCTGTGATATATTGTTGTGTTTTGTTAAAAATGTTAGTATCAATATTCATTAGGGAAATTGTTCTATATTATTCTTTTTCTATTTTGGCTCTTCTGGGTTTGGGTATCAGCACCATATTTGTGTTATAAAAAGAATTTGGTAGGATTCCTCCTTTACCCATTTTTACAAATACTTTATATAGTATTGGGAATAATTGTTCTTTAAATGTTTGGCAGAATTCACTTGTGAATCCATCTAGTCCTGGGGATTTTTCTTAGGAAGTTCATTAATGATTTGTTCAATTTCTTTTATTAATATTGGGTTATTTAAGTATTTTATTTCTTCTGTTAATCTGAATAATTTATGTTTTTGTATATTTTTATCTATTTCATTTAGATTGTCAAATTTATTGGCATATAACTGGGCAAAGTAGCTCCTTACACTTGTCTTAATGTCTTCTTCACCTCTGTCATTTTTGATACTAGCAATTTGGTTTATTTCTTCATTTTTTACATTAGCCAATATTTTAATATTTTTTTTGGTTTCCACCCCCAAAAAAAATCTTTTAGCTTTAATAATTAGTTCAATGGCTTTCTTTCAATTTTGTTAATTTCTATTTTGACTTTCAGGATTTCCAATTTAGTATTTAATTGGAGGGGTTAATTTGTTTTTTCCTATTTTTTAAAGTTGGATGTTCTTTGATCTGCTTTTTTTTCTATTTTATTTATGTAAACAATTAGAAATATAAATTTTCCCCTAAGTATGATTTTGGTATATTATATCATTGTCATTTTCTTTAATGAAAGTATTGATTATTTCTTTGATTTGTTCTTTGACCCACTTGTTTTTAAGGATGAGATTGTTTAATTTCCTATTAATTTTAATCTGTCTTTCCAGTGTTCATTATTGAGTGTAATTTTCATTTCATTATGATCTGAAAAAGGATACTTTTACTATTTCTGCTTTTTGCATTTGGTTGGGAGGTTTTTAATGTCCTAATACATGGTCAATTATTGTGTAGATTTCATGTGCAGGTATATTCCTTTCTATACTTTTTCAATATTTTCCAGAGCTCTATTATATCTAACTTTTCTAGAATTTTATTCACCTTTTTAATTTCTTTCTTGTTTATTTTTTAACTAGATTTATATACTTATGAGAGGGGAAAATTGAGGGGCCCCACTAGTATATTTTCTCCTGTAACTCATTTAACTTCTACTTCAAAAATTTAGATGCTGTACTATTTGTACATATATGTTTAGTATTGATATAACTTCATTGTTTATGATACCTTTATCTCTTTTAATTAGGTCTATTTTTGCTTTTGCTTCTCTAAGATCATGATTACCACTTCTGCTTTCTTTTTTCTTTCTTTTTTTTTTTTTCCTGAAGCAGTTGGGGTTAAGTGACTTGCCCAGGGTCATACAGCTAGTAAGTGTCAAGTGTCTGAGGCTGGTTTTGAACCCAGGTCCTTTTAAATTCTGGGCCAGTGCGCTATACACTGGACCATTTAGCTACTCCTCTCCCTTCTTTCTTAGTTTCAGCAGAAGCATAATAGATTCTCTTTCAGACCCTTACCTTTATCCTGGGTATATCTTGCTGCTTCAAATGTAGGCTTCTGGTTTTTAAATCCATTTTGCTATTCACTTTTGTTTTATGGGTGCATCTGTCCCATTCACATTTATAGTTGTGATAACTAACTGTATTTTCCTACATGCTATTTTTGTTTGTTTACCCCCGCCCTGTACCTTACTCTTTCCCTTCTCACAAGTATTTTACTTCTGATCACCACCTTCTTTAATATACCCTTCCTTTTCCCATCCCTCCTTTCTATTACCCCCATTCCTTTCTCCTCCCTTATAAAGTAAGTTATTAGTGTGTATATCATTCTCCCTTTGAGGCAATTTTGACAAGAGTAAGGTTTAAGTTTTGCCTGCTAACTCCACATCCTCCTCTTCATTATAATTCTTTCATGCCTCTTTATGTGGGATGATTTACCCCATTCAGTTCCCTCCCTTCCAGTGCAATTTTCTCACCTCTTTATTTTATCCTTTTTGTGGGGTATCATCCCATCAAAGTCATTTTATATTTACACTTTCTGTCTACATACATTTCTTTTAATTGCTCTTATATTAAGAAAGTTATTAAAAGTTATAAATATCATCTGGCCATATAATAATAGAAGCAGTTTAGCCAGTTCTGCCTTTCTTGCTTCTTTTTTACCTTTTTGTATTTCCTTAGAATCTTATATTTGGAGGTCAAATTTTTTATTCAGCTCTGGTTTTTTAATTGGGAATGTTCATTTTTTCCTTCTGGAAGATTATATTTAATTTTAGTGGGCAGGTAATTCTTGATTGTAATCCTAACTCCTTTACCTTCCTGTGTATCATTTCAAGTCTCCTGGTTCTTGATTGTGGAAGATGTCAAATCCTATGTAATCCTAAATATAGTTCCATGATATTTGAATTGTTTCATTTTTGGCTATTTTTGAAATACTTTCTCTTTTATCTATGAGCTCTGGAATTTGACTATGATATTTCTGGGAGCTGTCCTTTTGGGATCTCTTTTTGGTGGTGATCAGACAATTCTTTCAATTTTCATTTTGTTCTATGGTTCCAATATATTCGTGTAGTTTGATTTGATAATTCCTTGAAAAATGTGGTTCAGGCCTCTTTTTTTAAATCATGGCTTTCAGGTAGTTCAATATCTTGTGTTATTTCTCCTGGATCTATTTTCTAGGTAAGTTATGAGAAAACTCCCATTTTCATCTATTTCTTTTTACTTTTTGATTTTATCATATCTTGATGTTTCATAAAATCATTAGTTTCCACTTGTTCAATTCGAATTTTTAAGGAATTATTTTTTCAGTGAGCTTTTGTACTTGCTTTTCCTCTTCATCAATTCTATTTTTAGAATAAAAAATTCTTGATAAATTTTTGTATATCTTTTGCCTCACTGGTGAATTGCCCCATGATTGCTATTGCAATCTTTTTTTATGATTCTATTGTATTATCTAATTTCTTTCCCCAATTTTTTCTACCCCTCTAATTTGCTTTAAAAAATTTTTAAGCCATTCCAGGAATTCTTTTTGAACAGAAGACCAAATTATATTTTACTTTGACACTTTACATGTACCATTTTGACACTATCGTATTCTTATAAATTTAACCCCATCTTCCCTATCACCATAATAACTTTCTATAGTCAAGCTCTTTTTTTGTGATTTTTTGCTCATTTTTGTGTCTTTTTGGGTGGCTTGGTGTTTTTATTTGAGAGATACATGCATTGTTCCAATCTTTTTGTTTCTTGGGTTCTGGATCTTACTGCTGAGTTTCATTGGGATTCAGAGCTTAACATCTTGGGGTTAGGGCTCCCCATTGGCCACCCTGAGTGTGGAATTTTGCCCCAGTTCTCCTTCAGGGATGGAGTCTCACTTCTTGGTTGTTATAGTAACAGAGTCCTTCTGGTGACTGGCTCTGGAGGAGGGATTTTATCTGCTCCAAGGGTGAATCCCAGCTGCTTCATTGCAGTGGAACCAGGGACTCTCCCTTAGACCACCTGGAGGAGCAATCTTGTTGCAGATGCTCCTGGGACAGGATCTTACAGTTGGTCAGGCCGGAGTTTTGCTACTGGTCAGCAATGGGTCAAGTCCTCCTTGGCGGCTTGTACTGGGTATGGGGTCAGTGAGTTGGAGCCTTGCTCTGCCACACAGACTGCTCACTTCCCAGGGACCTATTGGCTTGCAACAGGGTGTGGCCACACAGGTGGATCGCCTGCACACTTGGTGCCTTGCTGCAGGCCCCTTGCTGGGAGGCTGGCCACAGCTGTGGCTCTTGGACCTCACCTTCCTCCCACCCCAATGAGACAGAGCTTTCTTGCTGTGCTGGCAAGCTGCTTCCCTGACCTCAGCTCAGTTTTGATCTTGTTTTCTAGTTGTTTAGAGCAGAATTTGGGAGAGCATCAGAGGGTTCCTTCCTCACTCCACCATCTTGGATCAGAAGTGAGTTCATTTTACAGATGAGGAAAAGGCAAAGAGGGTTAAGTGACTTATCTGAAGTCACATAGCCAGTAAGTGTCTGAGGTTGGATTTGAACTCAGATCTTCCAGACTCCAAGCCCAGTGCTCTATCTACTGCACCACCTATTTGCTCCTACTGCAAATAAAAGGTGCCATATCTGATAAGGCTTTTATATCTCTGGCACTTAACAGAATGTTTACAATGTGCTATTCATTTATTCATTATCAGATCTTAAAAATAAGACAAAACTGAAGGAGAAAACTAGTATACTGGAAAATAAAACTAACATTCCAAAATATCTCAGCAAGTTGGTACAATGGATAATTTGTGACAAGATTGAAATACGATTAGAATAAATGTAAAGTTCTACACTTAGGTTAAAAATGGCCTAAGGTAATTAGTAGAGTTATTTCCTGCTCCAAACTATTCTGGAGCTCAACTATGTCCAAAGGATAATCAAATGTTGTATATCCTTTGATCCAGCAGTCTCGCTGGTAAATTGATATCTCAAAGAGATTATAAAAAAGGGAAAAGTACCCACATGTACAAAACTATAGCAACTCTTTTATAGTGGCAAAGAATTCTTAACTGAAGAAAGGCCCATTAGTTAGGAATGACTGAACAAGTTCTGGCAAAAGAATATCATGGAATACTATTATTCTATAAGAAATGATGAACTGATGCAAAATGAAGTGAGCAGGACCAGGAGAATGTTGTACACAGTGTTAGCAATATTGTATGATGATCAAATGTGAACGCTTTATCTATTCTTTGCAATACAATGATTCAGGATGATTCTGAAGGAATATGTTTTGTGTGTTTGCATAAGTATAATCTATATCAAATTGCTTGCAGCTCAGGGAAAGGAAAGGAAAGGAAGGGAAAGAAAGAACTTGAAATTCAAAATTTTAAAAATGCTAAAAATGTTTTTACATGTAATTGGGAAAAATAATATATTATTTAAATAATTTAAAGAAACCTAAAAATGACATAAATATTTAAGAGTGAAGATATAATTAAGTTGTAGTTCATGTATAAAAAATTAGTGAGAGCTGGCATTAAAGTTCATGTGAGAGTTGTTTTAAAGTGTGTTTTAGTCAAAGCTTTGAAGAATTGTACTGTATAAAAGAGAGTATAGGACTGGGAGTCAGGAAATGTAGTTAAGTATAGGTTTTGCCACTAACTTTGCTGTGTGACTTTGGACAAATTACTGAGATGCATTTTCCTTATTGGTAAGGAAGAAGATTGGACTACAGAGAGTTCTAGGGTACCTTCAAGCTTTGATATTCCAAGAATCTGTGACTCCTTCTTAAAGGCTAGATTTAATCTTGCATCTATTCTATACTCTTTCAGCATGGAAATAACTTGCTGTCATTTTTCTAATTTTCATTAATGCCCTAGAAGCTTTGTCCCCATCCATCTTGCCCCCCCCCCCAATTCCTGCCATAATCAATTGGTATTGAAGTTTCTTTTTTGTAAGAAACTTTCACTGCTTTCACTTATTATTCACCATCTCTGTTTTTATCTTTCCTGTTCCCCACATATTTGTTTTCAAGTATTAGCCTAGAAAGAAGACTTAGGGAGTGAACAATACATTAAAAGGATGGTCACATGGATGCCAGGATTCATCTTGTTCTCTGTCTCCAGAAACAGAGAACTATATCCAAAAGGTGAAGTGACAGGGGAGCAAATTAAATGAAACTTTTTGACTGATTTTCCTAATATAAAGAAAATCTACAAATAAAAATATGTAAATAAAACATAGTTTTTCCTAAGGTAACCAATAATTGAACAAACTACCTTGTGAGTTCCACATCAACTAAGATTTGCAGCATCTACTGCACCATTGCAGTAGAATATCATACTAAGGATTCCTACACTGAGGATAGAGGTAAGGAAGGTTAGAGCATATGACTTCTAGGATCATTGCCATTTTGACTCTATTGTTCCAAATTCTATTTTCCTTTTATATGTAATTAAATTAATTTTTAATTAATAAGCATTTATTTTATGTCCTCTAATCTCCTCTTCCAACCAAAAATAAAAGAAAGAAAAAATCTTATTTAAAAAAATACCTTGTCAAACAAAAGAAATTCTTAGGGGGACAATCCATTTCTCCATCCTTCATTAGCTCCCAATTCAAGATATAAGGAGTCTTATCAAGATAACAGGATAGCAAACCTCCTGCCCAGGAGATAGGCAGGAAAGGTTCTTATCCTTTAGGAGAAAAGGGTAAGAGGGGTCACATTAGGGAATGATGCCTGGTCATGAGACCCCAGTTACCTGGCATGGAAAATTCCTTCCTTCTGGGATTTTTGCTCTTCATGATCTAACTTGACATAAATCCCAATGAGGGACACAAGGACATCAGAAATCACTTTCACAGCTGATCTGGTTCAAACTGGCTTTATTTATAGGCATGTCCTGGATTAGGAATTTAGCTCAATCTACCTGAATGTAAATGTCTCCAAGAGTAAGGATGCAAGGACATTAGTAGGATTGTTCAGAAGGAGTGGCAGATATTAGGTGATATTAATTTGATATTAACAATTATTGACAATTTTTTGTCACTCCCTCTCTGATTCTCTGGCTTCTCAATAAATCACTAATAAATCATTAAATCACTAACTCACAATAAATCAATAAATTATTAGCTGATATAGCAAATAATAAATATTTTTGAGAAAAGAGGAAAGAGATCAACACAGTGCATTGATAGTAGCTTTGAGGGGCAATCCCCAGAAAGCAAGCAGGTGTTAAATAGAACAGAAGAAATGAAAAGGGAAAAGTAACCCATTTCCGTTGTTCATTTCATAGAATATCCCCTGATGCAGTCCTCTGAAAATCTGTTCTCTTAGGTATTCTGGAATAATTAGTGTTTCAGAAAGGCTTATTCCAGCAGGTATGTTTCCCAAGTTCTGGTCACTTGCAGAGATCCACATTTCTGTTAAAATCTCTTGCAAAATAGATCTTAACATAATTCAGATTTGCTCTGTAAGTGACCAAGTACAATAATGAAAGTTACCTCAAATCTTATATTTCTAATACTAACAACAAATTAGGAACCTCTAGACCAGAATATTGACATTTTCCTATAATCCTTACTGTTCCTATCCTCATCTAGATCAGATATTTGAACACTGGCAGCAATAGGCTGAAGAAAGAATCTAAAAGAATCTATGAGAATCTGACTTGTAGAATGAGCCCCTTTAATTATGAATTTTATATATGCCTATATAATCATGTAGATTAAGGCTAAAAGATGCCTTTTCAATTGCCATAGACTCTACCATCATTTAACTTCTGGTGTTCATCTTTTTTCATTTGTTACTCAGATTTAAGTTCCAGAAAGGGAAGAGACTTCAGTTTATTATCTATAATTGCCTTGTGATATAAATTAGCAAATTATCTTGTTGATATATTTAGAAAATTCAAATACAAATTGAAAAATAAGAAAATTTAGAATTTATTCTAGCCATATGCTTTTAGCTGTTCATTCCCCACCATGGAGGATGGGATTCTGCTAGAGAACTAATAACAAAACTTTTTTTTAATAAGAAAACAACCTCTACTACACAATCAAATTATTTAAAATTGCCCAGTTAACTTCAATTTTAAAAAGTTCCTGGGATGGGATATCTAATACATTGAGTAATCAACTTCAGAACAATATTATCAAAAAAGTTGTTTATAACAAAACATATGTGCATTTCAAAATATGCTCAGTACCCAGGTGGTAATTCCAGATTAAAAAATCACTTCTTCACCCTCCCTCCCCAAAATTAACTTTTCCCATTTAGGTAACAGAAGATTCCATAAGTTACTCTCTAAGGAAATTGATTGAACTAAAATTCTTCAAAATAAAACTGAAGATGTTTCTGGCTTAGTCTTATTAATTAATAAAATACAACTTGGTCCCATAAACTCTTATATGCATACCCTTTATTCTATCAATTTAATGTTATTTAAGGATCTAATTTTATACACAATTATATATAACTAGTAATAGACAGATAACCAATCCAAGTACTCTTCTACTTAATTATTTAGGATACATAAAGGACTAAATAGGCTAAGTATTTCAGGCATTTTAAACCTGCATCTTATTATGGTAGCTCAGATGTGTTCCAGTATTTGCCTTTAGATAATGATCTAATACTGTGTTCATACTAATTATCTATCATTATTATAGAAATTTTCCATAAAAGAAAAATAGGGACATAGCCTAAGGGAAAAATGCTTCCCTACCTTCATGTTAATATTATTTTATTTTATTTTAAAGCTTTTTATTTTCAAAACATATGCTTAGATAGTTTTCAACATTCATCCTTGCAAAACTTTGTGTTCCAATTTTTTTCTCCCTCCCTTCTCCCCTTCCCCTAGATGGCAAGTAATTCAATTTATGTTAAACATGTGCAATTCTTCCATACATATTTTCACAATTATCAACTTCATGTTAATACTAAAGGTCATACAAGTAGCCAGATGTATGGAGAAAATGTCATAAACAAACAGACAACATCAGCCAGGTGGGATATTTTCCATTCATGAGGAAATACAAATTGGGGGAATCAAGCCAAAACTAACTCAGCCCATGCCAAGAATAATTCTCCCAATATTCTCCATGAGAACACCACCTGCAGGTCATAGATGCCACCCCTATAGATTTACTAACATCATAAATCATTGACTCAATAGTATTTTGATAATGTCACCTGGTCAGAACCAGCCTCTAACCTGTGGGTAGCCAGAGTCAACCAAAGCAGTTAGAGACAGGAGAATCAGGAATGAAATGGAAGTTTAATTTCAAAGTGAGAATAATATTTGCAAGTGGAAGTCCTCCTGTGAAGGAGGGTTTGATCACCTGTGGCAGGGGTAGGGTTTTTAAGCATGAAAATCACAAAAAGTCATTCTTAGATCTTAAGTAAACAGTTCCCATGTCAGGCTTATACATACAGGCATTTTTGAGGGATGATAAAGACATTCTTGGGTCCTCTGGGAACAATCTTCAAGTTATTAGAATCGTTGAGCTTTATGATTATTTCAAGTCCTAAGGGTCATTTAACCTTGTGATCATTCAGTATGGTACAGACTCAGAGTTAGCAGGATGGGGACAGAAATGCAGCACTTGGTTCAGTTCATTTAGCAGTACCAGCTCAGGGATTGTTCAGGGTATCAGGAGATGTGATTGATAACTGTCTGCAGCAGTGTGTCAACTACAATTTTAGCTCTCAGATTAGAATCCTCTTGGAAATTGGGAAATCATAAGTTTCAGTTGCTGGGCCTTTGCTCTCAAAAACCAGGATATCTCCTAAAATCCTGACAATGATTATACCTGAAATAAGACCCAGAATAATATCAATCCCAGTCCCATAAAATCTAACTTTAAACAGCAAGTTTCAATAGTAATTGCTCCGTATGGATTCAATTTTTAAGGATGACATATTGGGAGCAAGTGTCAACTATCATCTTAGATTTAAAACTATAGTCTCAGATGGAAGAGATTTATCATAAAAAACAAAAAAACAAAAAAACAAAAACACAAAACCCCACACAGCTTATCTTGCCTGGTTAGAGACATTTGTTAAGAGAGGAAGAAGCAGGGTCATGAATATTCAGGACCCCAGAAGGTTTCACTTCCATCAGCAAAGACTCACTAGTCATGGTAGGATTGGAAACAATTGTCACTACTCAAGTTGTTGCAACAAATTAGCTAACAAATCTTATCAGACCTTCTAAAAACATTAAACAAAAGAATCTCACTTAACATTCCTTTCTACTAATATTTCTCCTTTTCGAAAACAGCTTAAAATTCATTCTGGTATAAAAAGGCAGTTATTTTTCGACTCTAATGAACTGATATATGTTAGCTGCAAGTTCACATGTAAAGTGAATATAGATATAAAGTGCCAGACTGATAGATATGTAATCTCTTATTCAACCCTTAAAGCAAAAATAAATCTTTAAGACTGGAATTTAAGACTAAATTGGTTAAAACATAACTTCAGCATAAACCATTCCAGATATAATTTCACAATTCACAATAAATCTTATAGTACACATTACCATATTTGTGAATAATTACCTCTAATTAGGAAGTGTTTGCAATGGAATTCAAATTAATCAATAATATTTCAATTTTCAGATGATAGCCAAATGATTTAATTATTTTTCTTTTAAATAGTATTTTACTTTTCCAATTACATGTAAAGACGATTTTTAACATTCATTTTTAAAATAAAATTTTGAGTTTCAAATTTTCTCCATCCTTCCCCTTTTTTTCTTCCTAAGACAGAAACTAAGTTGATATAGGATTTATATATATATATATATATATATGTAATTATGTAACTGTTATTACCATATTAGTAACTGTTATTGTGGAAAAAAGAACAAAAGGGAGAAAAAACTACGGGGAAGAAAAACAAAGTAAAAATAATACACTTCAATTTGCATTCAGACTCCATCAGTTCTTTTTCTTGATGTGGATAGAATTTTCCATCATGAATCTTATGGAATTGTCTTGGATCATTGTAATACTGAAAAGAACCAAGTCAATCATAACTGACCATTGCACAATGTTGCAGTTACTATATACAATATATTCCTGATTCTGCTTACTTCACTCAGCATCAGTTCATATAAAATTTTTTCATAGGATCTCTTTCAAGTAGGAATTGTTGGATTTTTCTATTTCTACTTTATTTTTATCCTAACACTTCAGGACAATTTGTCTTAATTATTACATCAATATGCTTTTTTATTGTAGCTTTCAGGTAGCCCAATTATTTTTAAAATTTATCTTCTTGATCTGTTCTCCAGATCAGTTTATTTTCTTATAAAATGTCTCATATTCTTTTCTATTTTTTATTCTTTATATTTTTAAATTATTGTTTCTTGGTTTCGTATAACTTCACTGGTTTTCCCATGCCCAATTCACATTTTCAGGGAGTCATTTTCTTTCTTAAGTTTCTGGATCTCCTTTTTTTAGTTGTTTGACTTTCTTTTCATAATCTTATTTTTCTTTGATTGTTAACTTTTAAAAGATTTTTCCCCCTTAATCTCTCTCATTTGCTTTTTAAAGTCTTTTTTGAGTTTTTCTGTAAATTCTTTTGAGGCAGGAGACCATTTGACAATTTCTTTGGAGTGGGAAAAGCTTTCCTTGTTTCAATATTCTCCTCTGAAGATGAATCCTGGTCTCCTCTATTCCAGCAATTTTCTATGGTTGGGTTCTTTCTCCTTTGCCTGCTCATTAAAAAAAATATTTATAGAAGTTTGGGGTTGATGTTGCCTCTGGCCTCAGATCCTCCTTCAGTTTTCCCCTCTGTCTTAGAACCAAAATCAAAAACTTCACATTCCTATAAGTATATGTAGCCATCAAGGACCCTGCCCCATCATTTCTGTACTCAGCCTACTTATGCCAGTTTCTTCTTACCCAGGGCTACATCTCAGAAGCTGGGCCTGGCATTCCTTATTAACAGAGATTCCTTCAATTTTACTGGGGTCAGATACCTGATTCCCTACACTGTCTAGAAGGTGAAAATTTCTGGAGTTGGGACCAATCTACCTCTCAACCCAGGTAGGACCAGGTCTTTCTACTTGCTGTTTCAGCTGAACTAGTCTGGAAGTATTTACACTTCACACAGGCTAAAACTCCATCTTGGGATTTTTCTTCTGATTGTCTCCACTTGTTTCAGGAAGACCACTGTTCTGTACAACTGTTGTTTCTTTTTTTCACTCTACAGTAACCCTGAGGTGTGATTTTGTCTTGTTTGTGAGTAGATCTGGAGAGTTTGAATTTTTTTTTTGAAATTCTTCCTAGAATCCTCTCATCTCCTATATGTCTAAAGAGTTTTTAAAAATAACATATTTATATAAGTCTTTTAACAATTACATCCATAAGACAAAAGAATAAAAGAGGAATTCATTTTTACTAAGAACATTTCTAATACAATGAATGATCAAATTAATGTTAGTCATTATCTTTATATACATTACAAATCAAATAACTAAAGTAACTTGGTTTAAACTACAGAGCTATCAAGTTTCCCAATCCATCCATCTTCCCAATTTGTCTTAATGACAAATAGTATAATAAATTCTAGGACAGACATATTTCACTTAAAATGATACCAGATCTATTATACCTGGATCTATTTTCCAAATGGTATCACATGGAATTTTGAATTTATAATTTCAATTATTGCATAATATATTTTATACAAGGGCTAATTTATTTCAAGTATTTCATACTATTGAATTCACTATTTCCAGATAATCCACTGTCAAAGATTTGAAAAGTGACAGTAATTTATCGCAATTATCACATGTAAGAATCTATTACTTACCACATTTCTCCTAGCCTACTATAACTTTCTGTAGTGTGCTTTCTAGAGTATCCAAGATGGGGTGCCAAAATATACCATCCGGACTAGCTTTCTGGAGGATCTCGGAACCAGCCTTGGTCTTAGTGGAGGAGTGAAGAAGGCAGGAGACTCACAAGGATGGTCAAAGATGGAGTCCTTATTTCAAGTATGATTACATCATTACATCACACTAAGTGTGTGCCAATCAGAGAACCACTATATCATCATATCACACTGAGCAAGTGCTATCTATAAGCACCCTGATATTGATATGTAAATGCATCTTTACTGTAAGTATCCCTTCCTTCAAGTAGAACAGAGGTGATCACACCCTCCTTGACTTCTCAGGAAGGATAAGAACACCAAAGGGTAGTCACACCTCCCTGACTTCTCAGGAAGGATGAGAGCACCAAAGGGAGGTGGGGAGCCAAAGCAGACATTATCAGCAGGTTCCCTCTGGGTTGAAGGGTCTTATACCTTACCCAGAGTTCCCCACACTCTACAACTTTCTCTACTGGCTTTCAAATCAAGTTGTGATTTTTTATCATTACTATAGATATCAGTTTTCCTACTTAAAGTCAAATTTCCTCAAATCCTCTTAATATTCTTAACTTTTCACTTTTTATGTATATCTCTCTTATGGTTTAAAAACTCAAATCTTTTTTATCTTCCATATTCTTTCAAGCCTTAATCTCTCTCTCTCTCTCTCTCTCTCTCTCTCTCTTTCTCTCTGTCTATCTGTCTCTGTCTCTTTTTCTGTATGTGTGTGTGTGTGTCTCAAACTTGTTACTCAGATTATACAACTTTATTTGTTCATGTTATACCTTTCAATCATATTCCAGATTATTAATTCTTCTGAATATTTCTCGCATACTTTTTAGCACATATTGTTGTTAAACCTCATTTATACTACACCTTACTTTCCCAAGTTGTATAGTTAATCTCAACCTAGATGATTTTCTTCATTAATTCATCCATTACAATTTTACTCTTACTTGATTATTACAATTCAGGTTCCTCTAGGATATCGAAATGCTTCAAATGTCTCTCATTTTTCCAAAAGAAGATAGAATTGTATTGCCAGTTCCTAGTCCTAATATAGGAAGAAATTTTTGGGACAATTAATTTTTTAATCCATTAAGATGTTTAGTAATTTATAATTAGTAATTTAAAAAAACTTTTAGGAGGTCTGTTGAAGCATAGGAGTGAAGTTCTGGATTTTCCCAATCATGTTAATAATAGCTGATCTGTTATGTTGTCTCTAGAGATCAATTACTTCAAAGCACTTTTCCAAATTAAATCATACTTTCTCTCCCCTCTTTTTTTTTTTTTTTTTGGCTTACTTCTTGCTTTTCAGAATCTGGATATAGTAAATACTTTGCAGTTCATAAATCAAGAAAATTGCATTTTTTTCAATTCTTACCAACACTTTTTCTACTAAGTTAAGAAAGGTTTATATCATCTAATAAAAATCACATTACCCTGATTAAACAAAAGGAAGAAATTTTTAGCAAACCTAGGACTGAATCTTTCACTTCAATTTAAATAACTTTGGGGTAGAAGGCTAATTTGTCTTTATATGTAGATGACATGACTAAAAGAACACATAAGTGGGGCAGAACCAAGATGATGGAGAGAGCACACGTTTCTTTTTGAGCTCTCCTACTACCATCACACTAATTATGAAATTCACCCTTTGTATTAGTGCTGGACTGGCAGAATCCACAAATATTGGGAGTGTAGCATATTACCAGCAAAAGATAATTTTGAAGATCACTAGAAAAAGTCTGTTTCAGTTGGAAACAAGAGATGGCCAGGTACAGACAGACAGGCAGAGTATAGAGGCCAGCTCATGCTATGCAGACTCAAGGTGGGGGTGCAGTCTCCATAAGGTAGTTCAGATTCCATGCTGCAGAGAATCCATGAGGAGGCATCTACTCCAGTATTGGCTGTTCTGCCCTGCTTGCAAGCCAGTAGATCAGCAGCAAAATTATAAAACATACAACACAAACACAAAAGGTAAAGAGTGAACCACAAAGCACTTGAGTCTCACAGGACCTGGCCATGCCCATCCAGCACCAGGAGTAAGTCAGCACTGACCCAGCACAGCCACTGCCACTCTGCTGCCACTTTGCTGGTGCCTGTAGAGGAATCTTGGAAAACCTTCCTTCCCTTAAAAGCAGATGCCAACTTTTTAAAAAAAAATGAGAAAAAAGGCAAAACAAACTAACTATAGATAGCTTCTAGGGTGAAAGAGAATAGATTACAAACCCTGAGGAGATTTAAAGCAGATTGTCTCCAGATGAAGCCCCAAAGGATGAAATAACCTGACCCCCCACCACATAAGGCTCTCATAGAATAAATTAAAAAGATTTTAAAAGAGAGCTAGAAGAAAATGGGGAAAGGAAAGGAAAACTTTGCAAGAGGGTTTGGAAAAGGGATATAACTCATTAAAAGATAGATTGGACAAAATGGAAAAAGAAAACAAGTCCCTGAAAAACAGAATATGTGAAATGAAAAAGGTAAAGAACTCCCAGGAAAACAGAATTTGTGAATTAGAAAAGGTAAAGAATTCTCAGGAAAACAGAATTTGTGAATTAGAAAAAGAAAATAACTCCTTAAAAATTCCATAGAAAAAACAACTCATTTAAAAACTCAATTGGATGATAAATGGTCAAAGGATATGAACAGACAATTCTCAGACAAAGAAATTGAAACTATTTCTAGCCAAATGAAAAGATGTTCCAAGTCATTAATCAGAGAAATGCAAATTAAGAAAATTCTGAGATACCACTACACACCTGTCAGATTGGCTAGAATGACAGGGAAAGATAATGCGGAATGTTAGAGGGGATGTGGGAAAACAGGGACACTAATGCATTATTGGTGGAATTATGAATATATCCAGGCATTCTGGAGAGCAATTTGGAACTATGCTCAAAAAGTTATCAAACTGTGCATACCCTTTGATCCAGCAATGTATACCCTTTGATCCAGCAATGTTACTACTGGGATTATATCCCAAAGAGATTTTAAAGAAGGGAAAAGGACCTATATGCGCAAGAATGTTTGTGGCAGCCCTCTTTGTAGTGGCCAGAAACTGAAAACTGAGCGGATGCCCATCAATTGGAGAATGGCTGAATAAATTGTGGTATATGAATATTATGGAATATTATTGTTCGGTAAGAAATGACCAACAGGATGACTTCAGAAAGGCCTGGAGAGACTTACATGAACTGATGCTGAGTGAAATGAGCAGGACCAGGAGATCATTATGTACTTCAACAACAATACTATATGATAATCAATTCTGATGGCCATGGCCATCTTCAGCAATGAGATGAACCAAATCATTTCCAATAGTTCAGTAATGAATTGAACCAGCTACACCCAGAGAAAGAACTCTGGGAGATGACTATGAACCACTATATAGAATTCCCAATCCCTCTATTTTTGTCTGCCTGCATTTTTTATTTCCTTCACAGGCTAATTGTACACTACTTCAAAGTCCGATTCTTTTTCTATAGCAAAATAACTGTTTGTACATATATACTTATATTGTATTTAATTTATACTTTAACATATTTAACATGAATTGTTTAACCTGCCATCTGGGGAGAGGGTGGGAGAAAGGAGGGGAAAAATTGGAACAAAAGGTTTGGCAATTGTCAATGCTGTAAAATTACCCATGCATATAACTTGTAAATAAAAAGTTATAATATTAAAAAAACTCAATTGGACAAATGCAAAAGAAGTTTAAAAAAATAAATGAAAAAATAATTCACTAAAAATCAGACCGGAACAAATGGAAATGAATGATTCAATGAGACATCAAGAACCAGTCAAGCAAAACTAAAAAAATGGAAAAAAAAAAAAAAGAAAAATATGTAAAATACCTACTTGTGAAAACAACTGACCTGGAAAATAGTCTAGGAGAGATAATCTAAGAATTGGACTCTCTGAAAAACCATGATAAAAAAGAGCCTCTGGGCTGTTTTTGAAGAAATCATCAAAGAGAACTACCCAGATGTCATAGAATCAGAAAGTAAAACAGCCATTGAAAGAATTCACTAAACACCTCCCAAAAGAGACCCTAAAGTTAAAACTCCAAGAAATATTATGGCTAAATTTCAGAACTATTGGACCAAGGAAAAAATATTACAAGCAGCCAGGAAAAAAAAAAACAATTCAAATACCAAGGAGCTACAATAAGGATTACCCAGGATCTAGCAGCTTCCACATTAAAGGATTGAAGGGACTGAAATCTGATATTCTGAAAGGCAAAGGAAATTGGAATGCAGCCAAGAATAAATTACCCCACTAAACTGAGCATTTTCTTTCAGGAAAGAAGATGGGTATTTAATGAAACAGGTGAATTTCATTTAATTCTGATGAAAAGACCAGAGATAAACAAAAAATTTGACCTCCAAATATAGGACTCAATAAAAGTATAAAAAGGTAAAAAAAACCCATAAGAACTGTATTTCTGTTATGGGTATACATAGAGAGTGCATGTATAATTTGATTTTACTGTTATAATATTAAAAAAAGGAACTAGAAATGGAAAGGGGATTGTACCAGAAAAAGGGAAAAGTGGAGAGGTAAAAAGAGGGAAATTACATCTCATGAAAAGGCAGAGGAAACCTATTATTATATTTGAGGGAAAGAATGGAGGGAGATGAACAATGTATGAATCTTACTCTCATCAGATTTGGCTCAAAGAGAAAATATTAGACATATTTGGTTTGCAGAGAAACTTTTCTCTCCTTATTGAAAAGTGGGAGGGGAAAGGTGAAAGGGAAAGGGTAAGCTAAATAGAAAGGAATACAGAAATACTAGGGGAAAGGTATAAGAAAGGGTGAGAGATTCTGAAGGGGGAGGAATTCTAATGGGGTAGGGCTGCTTGAGGCAAGTGGTGCTCATAAGTTAAATATCAGTGAAGGGGGAAAGGGGAAAAGGAAAGAGAAAGTATAATATGGGGATAATAAGATGGCAGGAAATACAGAATTAGTAGTTTTAACCATAAATGTGAATGGAGAGAACTCTCTCATAAATTGGAAGCAGATAGCAGACTAGATTAAAAGCCAGAATTTTACAAGAAACACATTTAAAGCAGAGTAAAGGAAAAGGCTGGAGCAGAATCTATTATGCTTCAGTGAAGTAAAAAAAGCAGGGTAAGCAAAAATTGATCTAATTGAAAGAGATAAGGAAGGAAACTATATCTTGCTAAATGGTACTATAGATAACGAAGCAATATCAATACTAAATATATATGCACCAAATGATATAGCATGGAAATTCTTTTTTTAATAGCTTTTTATTTACAAGTTATATGCATGGGTAATTTTACAGCATTGACAATTGCCAAACCTTTTGTTCCAATTTTTCCCCTCCTTCCCCCTCCCCTTGATGGCAGGTTGACCAGTACATGTTAAATATGTTAAAGTATAAATTAAATACAATATAAGTATACATGTCCTAACAGTTATTTTGCTGTGCAAAAAGAATCAGATTTTGAAATAGTGTATTATTAGTCTGTGAAGGACATAAAAAATGCAGGCGAACAAAAATAGAGGGATTGGGAATTCTATGTAATGGTTCATAGTCATCTCCCATAGTTCTTTCGCTGGGTGTAGCGAGTTCAGTTCATTACTGCTCTATTGAACTGTTTTGGTTCAACTCATTGCTGGAGATGGCCATATCCATCAGAATTGATCATAGTATTGTTGTTGAAGTATATAATGATCTCCTGGTCCTGTTCATTTCACTCAGCATCAGTTCATGTAAGTCTCTCCAGGCCTTTCTGAAATCATCCTGCTGGTCATTTCTTACTGAACTATAATATTCCATAATATTCATATACCACAATTTATTCAGCCATTCTCCAATTGATGGGCATCCACTCAGTTTCCAATTTCTGGCCACTACAAAGAGACCTGCCACAAACATTCTTGCACATACAGGTCCCTTTCCTTTCTTTAAGATTTCTTTGTAGAAACACTAGCATGGAAATTCTTAAAGGAGAAGTTAAGAGAGTTGAAAGCAGAAATAGACAGCAATAGACCAATGGGAGATCTCAACCTTGCACTCTCAGAACTAGATAAATCAAACCACAAAATAAGAAAGAAGTCAAAGGTAAATAGAATACTAGAAAAGTTAGGTACAACAGCTCTTTGGAGAAAATTGAATGGAGACAGAAAGAAGTACACGTTCTTTTTGGCAGTTCATGAAACCTATACAAAAACTTACCATATATCAGGACATAAAGACCTCAAAACGAAATGCAGAAGGGCAGAAATAGCAAGTGTATTTTTTTCAGATCATGATGCAATAAAAATTATATTCAATAAAAAGCTAGGGGAAAATATACCAAAAATTAATTTGAAACTAAATAATCTCATCCTAAAGAGTGAATGGGTGAAACAGCAAATCATAGATACAATTAATAATTTCCTCCAAGAAAATGACAATAATGAGACAACATATCAAAAATGCAGCCAAAGCAGTAATAAGAGGAAATTTTATGTCTCTAGAGGCTTACTTATATAAAACAGAAAAAGAGAAGATCAATGAATTGGGATTGCAACTAAAAAAGCTAGAAAAAAATCAAATTAAAACCTCCCCAATCAAATATTAAACTTGAAATTCTAAAAATAAAAGGAGAGATTAATAACATTGAAAATAAAAAATATTGAATTAATTAATAAAACTAAGAGTTGGTTTTATGAAAATGCCAACAAAAATAAATCTTTATTAAATTGAATTAGACAAAGGAAAGAGGAAAATCAAATCATGAGTCTTAAAAATCGAAAGGGAGAACTTTCCACTAATGAAGAGAAAATTAGAGCAATAATTAGGAGTTACTTTGCTCAACTTTATGCCAATAAATTTGATAACCTCAATGAAATGGAGGAATACCTACAAAAATATGGGTTGCCCAGATTATCAGAGGAGGAAGTAAATTGCTTAAATAGTCCTATTTTAGAAAAAGAAATAGAACTTAATTAATCAACTCCTTTAGAAAAAATCCCCAGGACTGGATGGATTTAAATGGGAATTCTACCAAACATTTAAAGAACAATTAACTCCAATATTATACAAACTATTTGAAAAAATAGGAAATGAAGGACTCCCACCAAATTTCTTTTATGACACAGACATGGTACTGATACCTAAACCAGGTAGGATGAAAACAGAAAAATAAAAATATAGACCAATCTCCCTAATGAATATTGATGCAAAAATCTTAAATAAAATATTAGCAAAGAGATTATAGAAAATCATCCCCCAGATAATACAACTGACCAAGTAGGATTTATGCTAAGAATGCAGGGCTGGCTCCATATTAGGAAAACTATCAGCATAATTGACTATAACAATAACCAAATTAACAAAAACCATATGATCATCTCAATAGATGCAGAAAAAGTATTTGATAAAATCCAACATCCACTCCTATTAAAAACACTTGAGAATATAGGAGCGAATGGACTTTTCCTTAAAATAGTCAGGAACATCTATTTAAAACATCAGTAAGCATCATATGTAATGGGGATAAACTGGAACCATTCCCAATAAGATCAGGAGTAAAACAAGGTTGCCCACTATCACCATTACTATTCTATATTTTATTAGAAAGGCTAGTATCAGCAAAAGAATTGAAAAAGAGATTAAAGGAATTAGAACAGGTAATGAGGAAACCAAATTATTACTCTTTGCAGATGATATGATGGCATATTTAGAGAATGCCAGAGAATCAACTAAAAAGCTGTTAGAAATAATCCACAACTTTAACAAAGTTGCAGGATATAAACTAAATCCATATAAATCATCAGCATTTTATACATCACTATCAAAATGCAACAGCAAGAGATACAAAGAGAAATTCCATTTAAAATAACCATCGATAGTATAAAATGTTTGGAATCTATCTGCCAAGGGAAAGTCAGGAACTTCATGAGCAAAACTACAAAACACTTTCCACACAAATAAAGTCAGATCTAAACAACTGAAAAAATATCAAGTGCTCTTGGATAGGTCGAGCGAATATAATAAAGATGACAACACTACCTAAACTAATCTATTTATTTAGTGCTATACAAATCAAACTCCCAAGAAACTATTTTACTGACCTAGAAAAAACATTCATCTGGAAGAACAAAAGGTCAAGAATTTCAAGAGAACTAATGAAAAAAAAATCAAATGAAGGTGGCCTAGCTATACCAGATCTAAAACTATACTCTAAAGCAGCAGTCACCAAAACCATTTGGTATTGACTAAGAAAAATAATAGTTGATCAGTGGAATAGGTTAGGCTCACAGGACAAAACAGTCAATAACTATAGTGATCTAGTATTTGACAAACTCAAACACCCCAGCTTTTGGGATAAGAATTCACTATTTGACAAAAACTTCTGGGAAAATTGGAAACTAGTGTGGCAGAAACTAGGCATTGACCCACACTTAACACCATATACCAAGATAAGGTCAAAATGGGTTCAGGGTCTAGTCATAAAGAATGATATTATAAATAAATTAGAAGAACATAGGATAGTTTACCTCTCAGACCTGTGGAGGAGGAAGGAATTTGTGACCAAAGAAAAACTAGAGATCATTATTGATGACAAAATAGATAATTTTATTATATTAAGTTAAAAAGGTTTTGTACAAACAAAATTAATGCAGACAAGATAACAAGGAAAGCAATAAACTGGGAAAACCTTTTTACATTCAAAGATTCTGATAAAGGCCTTATTTCCAAAACATATAGAGAACTGACTCAAATTTATAAAAAAAAAAATCAAGCAATTCTCCAACTAATAAGTGGTCAAAGGATATGAATGGACAATTTTCTCTTTTTTATTATAATAACTTTTTATTGACAGAACCCATGTCAAGGTAATTTTTTGCAACATTATCCCTTGCACTCACTTCTGTTCTGATTTTTCCCCTCTCTCCCTCCACCCCCTCCCCTAGATGGCAAGCAGTCCTATATATGTTAAATATGTTGCAGAATATCCTAGATACAATATATGTGTGGAGAACTGAACAGTTCTCTTGTTGCACAGGGAGAATTGGATTCAGAAAGTAGAAATAGCCCAGGAAGAAAAACAAAAATGCAAACAGTTAATATTCATTTTCCAGTGTTCTTTCTTTGTGTATAGCTGCTTCTGTCCATCATTGATCAATTGAAACTGAGTTAGGTCTCTTTGTCAAAGAAATCCACTTCCATCAGAATACATCATACAGTATTGTTGTTGAAGTCTATAATGATCTCCTGGTTCTGCTCATTTCACTTAGCATCAGTTCATGCAAGTCTCTCCAAGCCTGTTGAATGGACAATTTTCAGATGAAGAAATCAAAATTATTTCTAGTCATATGAAAAGGTCCTCCAAATCACTATTGATCAGAGAAATGCAGATTAAGACAACTCTGGATACCACTACACACCTCTCAGATTGGCTAAGATGACAGGAAAAGATAATGGCAAATGTTGGAAGGGATGTGGGAAAACTGGGACATTGATACGTTATAGGTGGAATTGTGAATGGATCCAGCCATTCTGGAGAGCAATTTGGAACTATACTCAAAAAGTTATCAAACTGTATATACCCTTTGATCCAGCAATGTTACTTTTGGGCTTATATCCCAAAGAGGATAAAGGGATAAAGAAGGAAAGGGATCCACATGTGTAAAATGTTTGTGGCAGCCCTTTTTGTAGTGGCTAGAACCTGGAAACTGATTAGATGCCCATCAATTGGAAAATGCCTGAATGAATTGTGGTATATGAATGTTATGGAATATTATTTTTCTGTAAGAAATGACTAATAGAATGATTTCAGAGAGGCCTGCAGAGACTTATATGAACTGATGCTAAGTGAAATGAGAATAACTAGGAGATCATTATACATGGCAACAACCAGACTATATGAAGATCAATCCTGATAGACATGGCTCTTTTCAATAATGAGATGATTCAAACTAATTCCACTTGTTCAGTAATGAAGAGAGTCATCTACACTCAGAGAAAGAACTATGGGAAATGAGTGTGGACTAAAATATAACATTTTTACTCTTTCTGTTATTGTTTGCTTGAATTTCTGTTTTCCTTCTCAGGTTTTTTTTCTTTCTTTCTAGATCCAATTTTTCTTGTGCAGCAAGATAACTATATAAATATGTATACATATATTGGATTTAACATATACTTTAACATATTTAGCATGTATTGGACTACCTGCCATTTAGGGGAGGGAGTGGGGAAGGAGGGAAAAATTTGGAACAGAAGGTTTTGCAAGGGTCAATGTTGAAAAATTACCAATGCATATGTTTTGTAAATAAAAAGCTATTTAAAAAGATAATGAAAAAAATAGAACTCATAGGTGCTTGAGTTTAAACCTTCATCCTGCTAGGCTCTGTATTGAAGCAGGTATTTAATAAAGCACACAAAGGTACATATCTACAAACATATGGCTGATAACAGAATTCATTCTCTGTTTGGGTTACTAGCTGTCTCTAATCATACATATATAAATTATAAAACCTACATTTAACATTCCCCCAAAACTGACAAAAGGTCAAAAGGCTTAAAAAAATAATTTAATATATATACTGTAGTACCAGAGAAACTGAGGCAAGATAGAGATTAGAGAGGATTTTAAATATTTTATTAGAGGAAGAATTTGACTGGCAGCCAAACAGGATCCATAGTCAAACAGGATCCGTGTTGACTGGATGGATGGGATTCTTGTCTCAAAGAATCCAGCAAGGATTGAGGGATTCCAGAGACTCTTATAGGGCTCCAGCAAGCAAGGAAATAAAAGCAAGGGAGGGGTAGAGCACTGGTGAGTGGGAAATTCCAGAAAGGAACATAAATTCAGTGCTGACAAGTTGGGGGTAAGGAAGGGGCATATATTCTGATAAATTGGAGACACTAAATCTAAGGAAGAAGATACCCATGACTCTTTGAAATGCCACTGGTCAGGTCTCCCAGCCCTAATTATCTCAGTCCTAATGACCAGGAAGGGAGATTGACACCAGGGAAACTGAGGCAAAACAATCCAGGGAAACTGAGGCATAATACTACAAAGATATTAGGTCAAATTCTGGGATTGTTTTTCCTTTTGAGATTCTAATTGGCTTAATCCTTCAGATTCAGCCTTCCCTTTTCAATTTTGAGTTTTTAAATGTTTTCTTGGAAGATTAAAAGCCTAGATTTTTGTTTTCTTCTAAATGTCTTCGAACAGCCCCTGATTAAAGGAGTCCCATTTAGGGGTTCAGATTTTTGGGTCTGTCTTATCAAGGGACATTTTTAAATTGTTGGTTTTAACCTTAACACAGGCTCTTTATTGTGTTTAGTGGTTTTAGAGAATCAGCTCCTAAAACATAAGCATCCAAACTGCCTAAGGGGTTAGATAAAATAAACCTTGAATTGCCCATGGGTCTTTACAAATTCTCTATTTAAGAAAAGACTCAACTGAAAAGATAAAAGACAAGTCTTGGTTCAAGTCTGATCAGGTACTTACTCAGAGCTTGGGGACTGACTGACCATGCTAGTGTCAGGACACCCAGAAGTTTACTCCTAGGAATATGGAAGACATAATCTTCAATGAATCCTACCAATACTGCCACCATTTAATGTCAAGTCCTAAAACAAACCAAATTCCTAAGTGGAGGAATAAGGCATCATCAATCAAGAAAAATGAATAGCAAACCTGCCATGCTAGGGGATGTCCCACCAGGAATTTACAAGAAAGGCTTGTATACTTTTAGGAAAAATGGGGGAGGACTCATATTAGGTAATGAGGCTTGGTCCTGAGACCTCCAGCCAACCTTGACAATCCAGGCAAGGAGACCCACTTAATTTTGTTTTGTTTTTGTTTTTTTGGTGGTGTTTTTACCCTTTATGATCTAACAACATAAATCCCAATGAAACACACAATGACAACAGAAGTCATTTTGGCAGCTAATCTGGCTCAAACTGGTTTTGTTTATAGGGAAGTCTTGGGATGGGGACTTAGCTCAACCTAATTGAGAGCAAATGTCTCCAACAGTAAGAAAGCAAAGAGATTACTAGGTTTGTTCAAAGGGAGTGATAGGTGATATTGTATTTCATATTAATACCTTTACTGTCATCCTTAATAGTTGGGTGGAAAGGAGCTCCAGGAGAAGTTAAAAGAAAAGAGTCACAAGAGTCACAAGCTGAAATATGATGGAAGAGAAGATGGCTCCTTCCACCCCCCCTCTTCTCCAAGACATTCACAAATACACTCTCTCTGTCATTCTCTCTCTCTCTCTCTCTCTCTCTCTCTCTCTCTCTCTCTCTGTCTGTCTCTCTGTCTCTGTGTGTCTCTGTTTCTCCTTTCCTCCTTCCCCCCTCTCTCTTTCTCTCTCTCTCTGTATCTCTGACACTATCTCTCTCTGTCTGTCTCTGTCTCTGTCTTTGTCTCTCTTCCTCTGTCTCTCTCTCTCTGTGTCTCTGTGTCTCTCAGTGTCTCCTCTCCCCCTCTCTCTGTATTTATCTCTCTGGCTCCTTCCACCCCCCCTCTTCTCCAAGACATTCACACATACACTCTTTCTGTCATTCTCTCTCTCTCTCTCTCTCTCTCTCTCTCTCTCTCTCTCTCCCCCTCTTTCTCTGTCTCTGTCTGTCTGTCTCTATCTGTCTCTCTCTTTCTCTGTCTCTCTCTGTATTTCTCTCACACATGCACATCTGGTTTTTGTTTTGTTTTCTAGGTGAGAGAAAATCCTATTTAACTTTCTGTACTCATGGTATTCTTCCTCCTGGACCACAACCTTCAATAGAAACACATTAACTTTAGATTTACAGCAGGGCATAAGGTCAGCTGTGGTGTTTGTCTTTCTTAGCGGCAGAGACAGCAAGAGAAAGAAAGACAAATTAGAATGCCAGTCCTATGCAAAGTTTAAGAGAGGATAGTAGAAAAGTTTCCACTGAACCCCAAATAGCTAACCAAAATTCATATCTTTATAATTGCTTTTCTGATTTAAACCATTGTCTTTAGAAGGCTCCAGATAAAATGTCTAGGAGTTACCTGCAAAGCTAACATTAATTTCATTAGCATGCACAGGGATGTAATAAGGTTTATTTTCACCTAGCCTGGGCTAAGTGCCCATTAGCATGTGCAAGAGTCAGGAGACTGGTTCATTTTGTTGAGGGGGAAAAAAGGTAGAATGAGGATTTGGGGTGCTGAGAGGGAAAGCATCTGCCTTACTGCTCTGAAAAGTCTATTGGCAGGAGGAACACTTTATCTAGGATAAAGGAAGTAGTTCCAAGATTTATCTATTTGGCAAGTTTATCATCCCAGAGGTAGACATTGAGAGAGACACACCCAGAGAGGAAGACTTTTTTCTCTGAGTGCTAGTTGAAGCAGATTCTGATAATTAGGATTGACTTCTACCTCACACAATCCCTGCACTCAGCCCTGAACTGAGAATGTCTAGTCTTTTCAGAATACATAACACTTTTCTTCAGTCCTGTCTACCTCCAGAAGGAGAAAGAAACATCAATTACCAAATTGTACAACATTTCTCAACAAGAACTTCCATATTCTTTAGGAGCCATGCTTTCACAAAAGCCTAAAACCACAGTCCTGAACGAACATAGCTTGTGAAGACAAGTAAAATTGGATAGTGTTTATTTTTCCTTCCTTTGGTCTTTTTTTGTCTGGTGGAGGGGAAGGTGAGAAGAGTTGCAGAAAGGAAGAAGAAAGAGATTAAATCAGGATTTAAAGAGCGATTTAGTCATCTTTCCTTGTCCTGCAAGACTTCAGAATTCAAATGAGGTTTGATCTTGGGAAGTGAGAAATATATTACTTAACAGAATAGAATCTTGGAACTTGTGGAAATCTTGGAGGTGATTTGCTTTGTCTGGAGTCCATCCCATTGTGAAGAATTTAAACAGAACTTCTGTCCCATTCCTGAAGGAAAGGTTAATGATGATTAGTTCCAGCTAGGAGGCCCAGTATTAGCTTAGATGATTTACCTGCAATGGAGTAACTGGAGAAGAGAAAGGAAGGAGGTTTGGAATTGGAAAATAGTGTTGGTAGTCAAAAGTTACTCCAATCTAGAAGAGGATGAACTTGTTAGTGAACTTTCCAGGATTGTTTAGGGAGAGACACTGCCCTAATGCAGCAATTATTCTGGACCTGCTGACCACAGAACAGATTTTTTAAAAGTGTTCTTTTGAGACTAGGTATGGTGTCTTGTCCAAAATAGAAAGTAGTAGGTCACAGTGGAAATAATGCTTCATTTGGAGTCAGACAATATGGATTCAAATCCTGATAATGTCACTTATTTATATGACTTTGGGCAAGTCATATAATCACTTTGGGCCTGTTTTCTTATCAGAAAAATGAGAGAGTTGAACCTATGGCCACTAAGGTTCTTTCTTGTTTTAAATTTATGGTTCTATTCCCTTTAAAATTTACCTCTTCCTTTCCCCATTTTTCACTCTTCTCTCAAGGCTTAAGTAGAAGGATTATGAGGGCAAGAATACTCTTATTCTTTATTAGACATTTGCTCCTTTAAGTCACAGATTGTTCTCTAGTTAATGTGAATACATTTTCTTAAGGCCTTTTAGACAACCCACCCATTGAGAAACAATAAGTTCAGAAGCTATACAGACTAAGCTTGACAAGACCCAACCTTAACAAGCTGCATCTCTTACTCTTTCTCCAAGCAAACTTGGACAGAAAGACCAGAATATTCAACTGGTAGGAATTATAGGTCCCGGTAAGTGCAAATAATGAAGTAGTCAAATGTATTTGAATTTATATTATTTGAAATTATGATTATTTATCATATGGTAACTGGTAACTGGTTTTAGCCCAGTTAAACTATGCAGTGCAATTTATTAACTCAACTACTTCATTATTCCAACTAATCTGTATCAAAGCAAAATTTGAAGTCTTCCTGACTCCAACTTCTGTATTCTACTACTCTGTTTTCTGTAAGTATAACGATTTAACATCATTGGGTTTCAGTCTCCTAGTCTTTAAATGGGGGAACAGACTATTTTCTAAGCTCTCCAGTTAGGTTTTGACTTTTCCATTCTGATGCAGTATAGCAATGATAATCTTCACAGCAGTTAGTACACTAGGCACCAATTCAGGAGATGCTTTTGTGTTTGCAAGTTTTGCCTCATCCTTTCTCCTACTATTGAAATCCCTTTCCTGCCATAAGTTTCTCTTTTCTGCCTATTGGCATTCTGCTCTTTCCTCAAACTAAAACACAAATGTAAATACATCCATGTCCATTACATCTGTCCTAATCCTCTAGTTAGAAATGGGTCGTTATGCATTATTATGAGTTTAGGTCCAAATTTGTATTATTTTCATGTAGATGATTTATTTCTCCTATTAGACTTGTAACTGTAAGCATTCTCTTAGGGCAGAAACTCATGTCTTATTTATTCTTTTTTAAAAATTTATTTTAAACTTAAATACAAATTAGGAAAAGAAAAGAAAAACATTGCCATATGCATAGAACATGAGAGAAGATTCGAAATACAAAGCAATAAATTTCCATTTCAAGAAAGCCTATATAACAATTGTGTTCAGAACTATCCATCTTTTCTTGGCTTCCTTGTAGATTTTCTTTTGTTCTCTTCTATGTAATTTTTACTTTATTCTTTTCTCTCCTTCACCACCCCAAGAAGACAACAATTAAGCATGGGAAATAAGGTAGAGATAGATATAGTGTTTATGTATATGTATGTATGTATATATATATATATATATATATATATATATATATATATATATATAGTGTGTGTATATATATATATGTATATGTGTGTTGTATATGTGTATTTATCTTATTTATTCTTATATGACATCCTTGATAGACTATACCCTTCAAGTTGCTTTCCTATTTACAAGTTAGTTCCACAGAAGGTGACTATTGCTTTGGTCTGGGATAATCCTGTGGTTAGCTACTCTTAGTACAGCAGCTCATTAGTCCCAACTCGTGTGCTTCTCATTAAAAATCAGCCAGACACATTGACTCTTTTAAAAGGTATTTCCCCTATTGATATAGAAAGAACAATAGCTACAAAATATTTCCCCATTACATGTCAGGTTGTTCCCTCCTAAAAATATCCAGCATCCATTCTTGAATGAGTTTAAACTTAAAGTACAACTATTGTGAGTTGCACATTGTAAGAACATGTATGTCAAAACTATAAGTCCTAGTACCAAGGTCCTAGAAGTCCGTTTATTCTTCAGCGTCTTCAGGTGGGATTTCCAGGGTCTATTCCTCCCCACAGCTCAAGTTTTGATTTCCAGGGATCTAATGGAGAGGGTAGGGAGAAAAGAAGAGGATATAGAAATCCCCTCCTCCCCTACAATTGTTTCACTCTGCAATTGCTATAATCCTTGACTGCCCTCTCTATTATTTAAAACCCTCATGGGCATGGGCAATTTATTTGCTCAGACAATCTTGGCACCTCATAAAGGGATCAGTTAGTCTAACACCTCATTAACACCCTGTGATTACATTTTGGGTTTTCTGTAACTATATCAAATGAAGTGTGGAGGGACAGAATACCCTGTCTTATACTTTTTTCTCTTACAAGGTCTACCACAAGGCAAGAAATTGGATTTTAATGAAATTCAAGAGATTTTTGTTAAGCATCTGATATATGTAAGGTTTAATGCTCAAAGGTTGGAAAACAGAAAGCTTTTTTTTTTAAAAGATAAATGCCTAAATTTCAAGAATTTTAATATTCATTGGAGAGTGGGGTAGGGAGGTTTACAGACAGAAAACACACACATACATATAAATAAATACATAGACATCCTAAATATACATATATATTAAAATTTGACTCAAAGTATCTAGAACTACTTGATATATTATCTCATACCAGTAATTCCTGATACTGGGAAGACTGAGCTCAGGAATTCTGATGACTAAAGCTTATGAGGTATCAACAGTTTGTCCAGAGCAAATATAGAAAGCTCTCTGGAAAGATTAATGGGAATATGGAGTGCCATTAAAAGGAGGGACACAGAGCAGTTCATGTTGGAACCCAAGCAGATTAAAGTTCCCATACCAATTAATAGTTTGATTGGAACTGTGAGTGACTGCTGCACTTATAATCTGGGCAAGCTAGAAAGATCTAGTCTCCAAAAAAAATTTCATAGGAATAATCAAAATGTTATGATAAATTATATATGATAATGCTTCATAAATTGCCTGAATATAAAATTATCATGCTTAGGTACCTGATTCAGAGAATCAAGGACAAGGATTATGAAGATTCTACATAAACTATTATACCCAAGATAGGTATTTTTGCAAACATTGGACATTATTTCAATTATTTTTGCTTGGTACATAGTTTAATAAAAGCAGCACTACACAAAATACTCAAATATCAGTATGAAGTAGCCAAAAAAGTTCTCCCTGAACACATAATAAAAGCATATAATATCAAATATGTAACAGCATATCCCAATGAATATTAGCAATACCAGGAATTTTTGTATTGCTTCTGTCTAAATTTGGGTATCCACCCATTGCAGAAAGGAGTTTTCATATAATGCATTATCTTTTATATAAACCTCTTCTCAAAAAAAGCAGCCTGGGGAGTAGAGGGAAGGGAATGGAGCTAAGATTATAGAAAAAAGGCAGAGACTTGTCTTAGGTGTCCAAAATATGCCTCCAAAAAATCTTATATAATGCCTCAAAACAAATTCTGGAGCAGTAGAACCCATAAAAGGATGGAGAGAACAATTTTTTAGTCTAAGACACTCAGAAGATCAGAGGAAAGGTCTGTTACACCTGGGCAAGAGTAGATAACAGATCAGGGCTGGCTGATACATACCAACTATGTAATAGAAAAGTAATAGCAGATCTTGGGAACAATGGAATCATCATCAGCAGAACTTTTAGAAAGTTAGCAAGGGTATTGGACAAATGGCCAGAATATTATACGGGTTCTTTCCTCACCTTAGAACATACTATCTTAGAAGAAATGAAAGCTTACAAACCACCACAACAAACTCTGAAAACAGCTGCAGAAACTCCGCCCAGCTCCCCCTGCAGTTTGCAAGGTTCACCTTCCATCCCAAGATTAGAGACCAACTTAAATATAAAGTTAAGACTCAAAAAATAGACTAGATAAATGAACAAACAAACAAAATAAAGAGATCCTGACCATAGAAAGATACTGTGGTTTTTAAAATAAAATCGCTAGATACAATAGTTCAAAGAAAAATGTGAACTAGTCTCAGGTTCAAAAAAGAATTCCTTGAATGGTTCAAAAAGTTAAAAAAAAATAAAATAAGAGAGGCATAGGAAAAATTGGATAAAGAAATGATAATGATGCAAGAAAATTATGAAAAAAGCATCAACAATTTGGCGAAGGAGGCACAAAAATAAATAATACCTTAAAAACAAAATAGACAAAATTATTAAAGAGGCACAAAATCTGAGGAAATGAAACTTGCTTTAAAAAGTAGAATTGACTGAACCGGAAAAAATATACAAAAATTTATTGAAGAAAAGAACTCCTTAAAATGTAGACTTGGCCAATTGGAAAAGGAAGCACAAGAATTCAATAAAGAAAATAATACTTTAAAAATTAGAATTGAGCAGATGGAAATTAATGTCTTTGTGAAAAATGAAGAAACAATTAAATAAAATTTAAGAAATGAAAAATGAAGGAAATATGGAAAATCTCATCGGGGAAAAAAAACTGACTTGAAATATAGATTAAGGAGAAATAGTTTAAAAATTATTGGATTATCTGAAAGCCATGCAAACAAACAAAACAAAACAAACAGAAAACCCACCTTAAATATGATCTCTCAAGAAATTGTTGAGAAAAACTACCCTGATATTCTAGAACCAGAAAATAAAATAGAAATGGAAAGAATCCACCAATTGCCTTCTGAAAGAGATCCCAAAATGGCAATTACAAAGAATACTATAGTCAAATTTCAGAGTTTTCAGGTGCACACTGCCAGAAAGAAACAATTCAAATATTGTGGAGCCAAAGTCAAGGTCACTGAAGAATTACCAGCTTCTACATTCTGAAGAGGAAGGCTTGGAATGTCATAGTCCAGAGACTTTTATAAAGTAAATGACAATTCTGGGAATCCTTTACTAATAGAGTCTCAGAAGTAGTATGAGGGCATTGCAGAATATTAAATAACTCAGAGAAAAGGGACTTCTAGCCAATATCTAGAACTAGTCAGATGGGTTGGTGGCTTCCATTTCCCCAGGATCCCACATGCCCAAAGCACCTATCTAATTAACCTATTTATAATTAGATTAATATTCCTTCTACAAAACATGAACACAGCTAATATATATTCCCTCCTTCAAATGCCTGGGAAGGACCCTTTGAAGAATGTCTTTGAGTATCTTGCACTATGTGGAATAACATAGAACATCCAGAAATTTAATTTTATTGAGAGTGGTTTAAGCCTAACTGATTGAGCCAAACATCCCTATCTTCATCTTATCTCTCTTCTAGGAATTCCTGAATTTATTGATCTATAGTGCTCATTTGACATCTGCTTTGGCACTTCTGTCTTATATATTTATTTATTTTTATCTGAGTTATCTAAGTATATTATTCTTTAATATTTCCCAATATTCAGAGTAGACCACATTACTTCTCCCAATCACATACTTTCATAGGCTCCCTATTGCCTATATATGAAAATAAAAACTCCTTTGCCAAGTACTTAAGACTCTCCACAATCTATAATCTATCCAGTCAGTCTTATTTCACATTACTCTCCTTCACAGACTCTATCTTTTATCTAAAATACACAATTTTTTTAACTTGACATGCCATACTTCTACTTCAGGATACTTTGTATCCTAAAAAATATTATTTATCTTTAACATTCATCACCTTTGTGTGTTTGTGCAGGCAATCCTTAATATCTAAAATTAAGTCCCTCTTCAACCTTATCTTTCAGATTTCTTTGGGTCTTTCCAGATTCAGCTCAGTTGCCACATCCTACATAAAATATTCCCTTTTCTCTCCAGCTGAAAATGTTCCCCATCCTCATTTTTCTTTTTTTTAGAGCCCTCTGATTTTTTCTTTGCTCAATCATACCTTATATGTATTATATTGTGTTTATGTTATAATATGCCAAATCCCCGGACAATATAAACTCTTACAAGGTAGAAATTATTTCTATGTTTTTTTTTTTTTTTACATTTTGTATTCCCAGTGCCTAGACCAATTGCCTTGTTCAAAATATGTGTTACTAAATGCTTGTTCTGATAAATGTATGTTCCATCTCCTGATAAATTGTGAAATTACAAGAAGAGGGATAATGCCTTATGTTGCTTCCATCTTCTTCACAGCATAGTCAAAGCCCAGGGCTATCCAATGGATATTTTTGCTTGACTGAGTGATTGATATTCAATGATTGCTGCCATTAATTTGTTTGAGACATTTTGAGATCAGGTTGCAGGAGGGAGAGCCAAAAGGAAAAAAGTTTACTGAAAGTGGCCAAGGACTGGTTGAAGGCAAAATAATAAATTAGAATAATAGAATGTTTTTTGGAATGGATCTTAAAACAGGAAATGAACATAGAATATTATAGTTGGAAGAGACCCTAGAGACACATAGACAGACAAATAGGTAGATAGATGATAGATAGATAATTGGTGAATGGATAGATAAATAAATGATAGATGGACAACTGATAGATATGTAAATGAAAGATAGATAAGTGATAGATGGCTAGATAGGCAATAAAACATTTATTAAATTCTTTGTGCCATACATTGTGCTAAATGGCTAGGGATACAAAAACAAGATAATAAATTTGTCCTTATTCTCAAGAAATTTACATTTTAAGAAGAAAAGACAATACATAAAAAGAAGACAAAAAGGATATAACTTTCTTAAGAGGAGGTATTGCTCTGGAACAAAGCAATTAGTGTAGAGTGTGAACATGGAGAGAAATGAGCATCATGACTGAGAGCTCTGATGATATGATGATTCCATCTGATCTCATTAATTCATTTTACAGAGGAGGCTCAGAGAGGGCAATGACTTGCATAGTATCACACAGCTAATTAGCAACAGAATTTTGACTAGGAGTCTCCTGACACTTGAAAAAGGGATTTTCCCACTGACCTTCACCATGGCTCCACATTTTAAACATACTCCTACAGTTCCACATTCCCAACTTTTATAATTTCCCTTCTCCTTTTAGCTTCCCATGTTCTCTTCCTTTGCCTGGATATTCAGGATTCTCCCTCTCTAAATTACTGTGTTTTTCTTCCTTTTTCCTCATCTGAGGCTGTTTCTTCCTCTCTAACATGGTCTCCTTAAAGATAAGAATCATATTTTTGCCTTTTTTGATATTATTCCTGATGCAGAGTTGAGCACTTAATGCTTGTCACTAACTAACTAATGTAAAGGGAGAGGAGAAATTGTGGTACAATTCAAGGACACTGTCTCAGAGGACTCAGGTTCAAATCCTCTCTTATATGCTTACTACTTGTATGGTCATTGAAAAATAACTTGACCTCTCTGGGCCTCAGTTTCCTCATCTATAAAATGAAGTGTTTGAACTAGATAACATTCGAGGTCCCTTCTATCTCTAAATCTTTGACCATAAGATTTCTAAGAAGCTTTCCAACTTTGACATGCTTACTATAATTCCTAAGCTTAAGGTCATCTTTCCCCCTATCAAAATAATTAGAGTCATTCCAAGAAAACTTGAAAAAAAAATAATTATATTATAGTCACCCTTCCAGGTTTATGTGAATGGTGAGATCCTCTGAATGATCCTGTGTGCATATGATACTGTATTAATTTCCTTGATCCCTAGAACATTATAGATTTCCCTGGAAAAGATCTGTAGTCATTTGAAGTAATATTGTCTGTCCAGCCACAAAGAAGACTAAAGGAATGAAGAATGTCTCTATGGCCCATTTTTCAACATGTATTTTCATGGAAAACTTATAGAATTTACCCATTAGTGTATACATCTGGGACAGGAGATGGACAATAAATTAGGCTCAAAATTGAAGAGGAGGAGGAGAGTGGATCAGATTGCCTTCAAGAAACTGCAGATCTCATTTAAAGATTCAAGTGTCCTATTACAATAAACTCATATTTTTAATAACAACATTCTACCGATGAGCAGTAGGGCAGGAAGACATGGAATACAATGATCTTCAAAGAATTAAAATTTAATATGTTTCCAAGAACAATAGCGAAGCCCATGGTGGGCATGAAAATGCTGCAACATGTAACACTATTAAGAAATTCAGAAGAATAAGAGTAAAACACGCCATCAAGGAATTATATAACAGGGGTAACAAAATAGGAACTGATGCTGTGACAAAAGTGAGTGATGACAGAGCCAGAATGCTCCCCTTAGTAGTTCCACAATATCAGGAAACATTAAAGCAGACTACCAGTACATTGAGGACCACTCTGTGGTGAATACAATGAAAGGTCTGGACAAAAGCCATTTTTTGGCTTTTCATTTGTAACAATGGGAGGAACTTCCCAATCAATGAGATCAAACATCTATTTGGGTATTTGTGTTGCAAGGGGAAAGGGAATAAACACTTAATAAACATTTATATGCCATATATTGGACAATGAGGTGGATAGAATACTGGATTTGGAAACGGGAAAACTCAGTTTTCTGAGTTCAAATCTAGCCTCGGACACTGTGGGCAAGTCACTTGCTTCTATTTGCCTTAGAAATCATTAAAGATCTTTAAAAGGCCTGCACTAATTATGGGGCTACATCAGCTTATGTTAAGATGCTGTTACAGAATTTGGCTTTCGAAGTCTTGACTCCTGATGACTGGAAATCTATAGCAAGGGTATGCCTAGAACCTGGACAAAATTACATGTGGCTTTCTGAATATAGTGAACTCTGTAGGATACAAGCCCAACAAAATAGTCAAAATGCTGTTCATGCTGCGATCACCTATGACCTACTACAAGGTATAGGTCCATATGCAGACGTCACAGCACAGGTTAATTATTCAGTAGTAGCATATGAGCAAATTGCTGCTAATGCTATCAAAGCGTGGGATTCGATTCACAATAAAAATGATAAAGGTGAGGCCTTCACAAAAATAATGCAAGGGCCAGATGAGCCCTTTGCTGACTTTGTGGGACGTTTGCAGACTGCTATCACAAGAACTAATGGGGAAAATCCAACAACAGATGTTTTAATAAGGCAACTTGCTAAGGAAAATGCTAATGAGGTGTGCAGAAGGATTATTCTAGGACTGCGTAAGGATGCTCCTTTAGAGGACTTCTTATGAACTCCTCTGTGCCACAGTGGGCACAAATGCCTTTTATAGCCAGACTATGATGCAGACTTCCCAAGATCCCAACATGGGTAGACAGGGTCCCTTCCAGCAAGGGACTTCTAGAGAGACACGTCAATGCTTTCAGTGTGGTAAAGTAGGGCATCTGAAAGCTCAATGTTGGTATAGAGGCAGAATGAGAAAACAGGGTGGGAGAACAAGACCCAGTACCCCATGTCCAAAATGCAACAGAGGCTTCCATTGGGCCTCAGAATGTAGACAGGTTCAGGGAAACAGGATGAGGGGCCCAGCCCCGGGCCCGAGCAAAAACACTTGGGATGATGGCAGCCAATGGGTGCACCCAGAGAGTGCCTAGGAGCCCAATCAATGACAATAGCCAGGAAGCCATATAATGGCAGAAAGGGATTACACAATAATCAGCCAGGAAGCAACCTGATGGAAGAAAGGATTACAATTAGGGAGAATAGAAGTTGTATGCAGCTGAGACAACGAGATACCCCGGGGAGGTGAAATCTGTTCTTCTCAGCCTATGGACCCGTCCTCCAGGCACAGTACTGACCATTTCACCTCCTTTTGTACCAAACAGTGTCCATCCACATACTGATGTGGAAACTGGGGAATGTAGATAATATCCCAGTCACAATACAGGCAGACAATGTGTGACTTATCACCCAGGAGAAAAGTGCATCAGGTTTACCATACAGAATCCTATGAGCCGGTGATAGTCACCCAGATTCCATTCCAGATCACAAAATCCAGCAATTTACTGGACAGCAGCTGTAAAAACTGGACCGACCTATGCTACAATCTATATAAATGGCCTTCCAATTGGAAGGATTGGTAACACTGGTGCAGATCGGACGGTCAAGAGCCAGCTGGCCCAGTCACTGGCCAAATTAAAGCAGACACCTCATGTCTGGTGTAGGAGGATCTACAGCAGCTGAAGTTAGTGCTGCCCCTATGAGATGGACTTTTGAAGGCAAAACAGGAGTTTTTACTCCTTTATAGCTGAAAAAATCCCCATCAATCTGTGGGGAAGAGACGTTTTACAGCAATTAGGGTTAAAATAGGTACTTCGGTTTTTAAGCAGGGCTGCTGTTGAAGGCCTGCCAACACTTTCACCTGTTCCTATCCAATGGAAAACTGATACACCAGTGTGGATAGAGCAGTGGCCCTTAAGTAAAAATAAAATTCAGGCCTTATTAGATATAGTACAGGAACAGCTTGACGAAGGACACTTAAAACCTTCTTAAGTCCTTGGAATTCCCAGTGTTTGTTGTGAAAAAGAAATTAAAATGGAGGATGTTAACGGATTTAAGAAAAGTGAATGAACAGATGGAAACTATGGAACTCTTCAGCCTGGACTTCCATCTCCTACTCAGTTGCCTAGAGAATGGCCTCTTTGGGTCATAGATATTAAGGATTGTTTCTATTCTATCCCTCTGGATAAGAAGGATATGAAAAGATTTGCCTTTTCAGTGCTCAGCTTAACAGCTGAGCCTTATAAAGATATGAATGGACAGTTTTGCCACGGGAATGAAAAACAGCCCTACTATTGTCAAATGTATGTTTCTGCTGCTCTTTGCTCCAGTAAGAAAGCATTCCCAAAAGTTATGCTATTACATTACATGGATGACGTTTTGGGATGTGCACCTGAGGAACAAATGTTAGAGGCATGTCTACAAAGACATAGAAACACTAAGGAATTACAAATTATACATAGCACAGAAAAAATTCAAAGACATGCTCCTTTCAATATTTAGGATATGAAGTATACCTAAGTGCTTACGGTTCAAAAACTCTCTTAAGAACAGAAAAGCTAAACACATTGAATGATTTTCAAAATGATAGGAGATATCCAATGGATGCGACCAGTGTTAGGTTTGACTACCTATCAGTTACAACCGTTATATGACATTTTAAGGGAGACAGTGCTTTAAATTCACCATGCCAGCTTACAAAAGAATCTAAGAAGCTTTGAGAAGTTGAACTGGCTTTATCCAATGTGGTTGAAAGAGTCACCAAAAACCCTTGGAGATATCGTTTTGCCACAAGAGAACCACAGCAGTCCTTCATCAAGGACACATGTGATAGAGTGGGTGAACCTCCCGCACAACCCAGATCAAAGCCTTACACCCTACCCAGTGCTTTGGCTAGAATTTTATTAAAGGCCACTAAGCGAGCAATACAATTATCTGGGACAAGACCTGATAAGATATACACCTTTTATCCAATACACAAATTATGTGTGTTTTGAGACCATCGCAGGGTGGAAATTTTATTAGCCATGGCTCCAAATTTTTTACATGGGTCTCCATTAAAAGATAACTAGACTATTACATAATTGGAATGGATTCTTGAAGAAAAGTTTCTAAAGTTCCTCTTCAAGGACCAACAATCTTCACGGATGCATCCAAACATAATATTTGTGCTGTGTCCTCATGATCTAACTATAAAGAAGTAGTCAGAACTCCTTTTCAGTCCACTCACAGAATGAATTGTAGCAATCATTCTAGCTCTTACCAATTATCCAGGAGACATAAATATAATATCTGATTCGGCCTATTCAGTAGGTGTGTACAAAGAATCCACAGCCCAAATAAAATTTGCAGCCTCTAATATATATCAGCTCTTTAAGAAACTTCAAACAAGTGAGAAACATCCAGGTAAGATCTATATATTACATGTCCATTCTCATAGTGGACTTCGGTCCCATATTTGATGGCAATTCAAAGGCGATAGCCTTCTAACTATGTTGTCAATACCCTTTGTTCCAAGAAGCACAGGCATCTCATTCTAAATATCATCAGGCTGCTCAGCTTTACGTTTACAATTTGGAATAACAAAGAGGAAGCTAGGGTAAAAGCCTGTACAGCTTGCCTTCCTTTCCACGCTCCTACACTGCCTCCAGGGAAGAACCCTCATGGTTTGAGACCCAATGAAATCTGGCAAATGGATGTGACCCATTATAAATATTTTAGTCGTCTGTCTTTCATCCACGTTTGGTGACACCTTTCAGGATTCACTTTTGCAATGCCAGCAGCAAAAGAGCAGCCGTGGTCACTGAATTCCTATACAAGCATTCCATTATGTTGTCCACAACAAAAAACAGACAATGGTCCTGCTTATACTTCGAAACATTTTGCACACTTTTGCACAGTATAAGATTTTACACACCAAGGCATACCTTTAATCCTCGGGACAGGCAATAGTGGAGAGGAGAAACAGAGATAAAGACTACTCCAAAACAAAGAAAGGGAGCCACAGGTAACCCTAGAGAACTTCTAAACTAGCTCTTTTATGCTATTAACTTCTTTGATTTTTGACAAAGATGCACTGGTTCGGCAGACAGGTTTTATAACGACCGGAAGGCAGGTCCAGGCAAGCTCCACTATCTTTAGATAATCGCCAGGATGTGGAGAGACCCAGAAAGTGGTGAATGGAAAGGACCAGATAGGCTAACTGCTTTGGGAGAGGGTTTGCTTGTATCTCAACAGGTGGAGAAGAATCAGATGGGTCCAACACATATTCGCCTTGTCCATAAGAATGGAGCAGACCTTTGAAACAAAGGAGAAGACCCAAGAAATAGCGGGTGGTGCTGTTGCTGATTGTGCTCACCATTGAAAAGCGTGGCAGTTATGGTTTGACTCCATGGACATCAAAGATTGTCGGATTCTGAAAACCCTCAGGAATCATTGGATTCTCTGGAGACAATAGGACAACTCTCAGGAATCATTGATTCTCTGAGAAATAAGACTTTACAACACTTCAAAATCTGCTGGAATCATGATTCCCTAACACATAAAAGACTTTTAGGACTTCAAAAACTCAGGGGATCATTGGATTCTGACATGTAAACAATGGACAATAGATTGGTTTTGGACTATCTCTTGCGCTGAAGAAGGTGTATGTGTGACTGTTGTTTATACCACCTTCTAGGACTTCTGGTGATCTTTTCAACACCATTTGATTTATATTGTTTGCTATTCCGCTACTTGCTGTACAATTTCATGTTTGTTACACCACATCGAGCCTGCACTGACTGTGGGGAGAGTCATCCCTAATAGCCTCTGGGTTTGCTATATGCTTGTTAATACCTCCCATGCTGATGGGTTTGTGTAATAAGACCCTTCAGCCCAGAAACCCGCTAGCAACCCCATTTCCCTTTTGGTGCTTTTCATCTCCCTCCTGAGATTCGGTAGGGCGTGATCATCTCCTTTTAGTGCTTTCACTGCCTTTTCTGAGAAGTCAGGGAGGCTGTGACACCTCCTTTCGGTGCTTTCACCTCCTTCCCTGAGAAGTTAGGGAGGCTGTGATCACCTCCCCGGGCTCTGACCTCCCTGAGGGAGTCAGGGATGGCATGACCACCGGTGTTCTAAAATAAAAAGAAAGGGAAATGTAATGGGCTGAGGTTTGAGCTGATCACTGAGGTCCCAAGTACATGAGGCTAGATAGTAATTGGGCTATACTCTATTAATTACATGATTGGATAAAGAATGGTCCCTCCTACTCTCCCCAAGTCCTGAGGTGTTGTAAAGAAATGACGATTTTGGTGGGTGGAGGCGAGAGAGAGACAGGAAGAGAAGCTGGGAGATTGGGCTGGGTTCAAGACCCGAGCTGCTGGTTGTGTGGCTGCTGGTCGAGCTAGCTTCTTGACTCAGCTGCACACATTGTTATCACCGATTCTCTTCCACCCGATCCTTCTTCACTGAGAATAAAGACTGACGATTTTCCCTAACCTGAATTCCTGACTCCTGCTGATCTTAAAATACACGATCTTCACATTGTGGGAAAGATATTTTATTTATTCAGGCCTTTTGTTGTGTCTCACACCCCCCCAGACCTTGCTCAACAGGCATTTATGAAGTACCTATTGTGTTTGAGGTTACATAGACAAAACAAAATCCCTTCTTTTCCCGGAGCTAATATTTTCTTTGGAGAACAATAGCATGTACATACTTAAGTAAATAGAAACTACAAGCTCAGTATATACAAAGTAATTGGAGGAAGGAGAACTAACCCCTGGGGCATCAGATTAGGCTTCTTGTAGAAAGTCACAATCTAACAGGGCTTGGAGGAGAGTCAGGGCGTCTAAAAAAAGTGAAGATGAGGAGGAAGCACATTGTGATCGTGGGGAAAATAGCTTGTGTGGACACTAAAGAAAGACCATCTTCCACAGGGAGAGTAATGTATAAAAGAGCAGAGACACAGGTTGGAACCAGCCAGAGAAGGATTTTAAGGACCAGATTGAGAGGTTTGTGTTCTGTCCTAGATGCAATAGGAAGCCATGGGGACAATTTCTGAGTAGGGACAGCTATGGAAGATATATCAAAGAGGGGAGACACAAGACAGGAAATCTAAGTGGGGAGTGATGGTAATAGTCCAGACTGGTTAATGCCACGGGGAGAGATCTAGGCCATTTAGCATGCTAGATGGCGGGAGAAATTCCCAGCTCTCCCATCTAGGTGATTTTGGACTAGTCATTTAAAATCTCTTCCTGGGCCTGGGGGTGTTCATCTATAGAATGAAGATGACTCTCCAGTTCTAAATCTATGAACCTGCAGTTTCTGAAAGAGAACATTGTAGTTAGAGTCAGACTAATTTGTTTTAAACTCTGCTACTGAATATCTGGGTAGCCTCTATACTTCTCTAGGTATCAGTTTCCTCATCTGTAAAATTAAGAGGTTGAATTAGAATTTCTTCCAGCATGAAATGTCTATGCTAAAAAGCATTCTCCATGACTAGTTCAATCTTCATCAAAACTGATTAAAAATTTCAAACTGAGGCCAGAGAGAAAGAAATGGCTGTTCCAGAGGTGGAAGGGTAAAACTGCCAATTTTCGCTTCTACTTGAGTATTGATGTAAAAAGTGGCACCTTTTCCAGTCTGGAAATAGACTGTCTGGCAGAATTCAGCAGCCAGAGGTGAAGGCACCAGTTGTTTCCCAAGCCAGAAAGAAGCCTTGCTGCTGGATCCAGCCATGAACTTTCTGCACACTTAGCACCGGGCTGATACTCTTGTTCGACACTCTTTATAATCCTCACTGACCAGTCAATAAATGAATGCCCAGGGAAAGGTTAACAGGATAATTTGGTCCTTTGTCATAGGTGGTTTCTGATAAGCAGTGGAAAGGAATAGGTAAGAAAATCAGGAGGCCATGGGCATGGACTTGACAAATCACTTTTACCTCCTGGGTTCATTTTTCTCACATATAATAACTGATTACTGTGTATTTAGTGCCAAGCATTGTACATTTGCCCTCATTTGCCCCTCACAAATCTGGGAGGTAGGTTCTATGATTATTCCCACTTTATAGATGAGGAAACTGAATCTGAGTGAAGTCAAGGTTACTTAGCTAGTAAATAAGTGAGGCAGAAGTTGAACTCATCTTCCCACCCCCAAGTCTAGCTTAATATTCACTGTGCTACCTGTCAAAGAGAAATCATTCTTTTCTTATCTCTTAATTCTGATATCTGACATAATTCATGGAAAAATACTTCCTAAAAGTTAAATTTGTAAAAGTTTCGTAATTATAAGCACAATTGTAGAAAATTAGTATTATTTCATCTTCTCATCCATCAGGAGGAATATTAAAGGTTGAAAATTTAGTTTAATAATTAATATCATTCATTTATAGGCCACAAGGATGATTTTTTCCTTCTATCTTCCATCTTCCCTGCTATTAAATCAATAATAACTCTCATTTATATCCTTCACTGACAAAAACAAGATGATTTCACATATTTTCTTTTTGAGGCTTATAGGAAATAGCTGTTAGTTGAGTTAGTTCTGGAATTATGGTTTCCATGCTTCAGATGAGGAAACTGAGGTTGAGAAAGATTAGAATTGCCCCAAATCACATAGCCAGAGACTATGGGATCATGACAAAAATCCAATTCTTCTTTGAACCTCTCTCTGGATCTGAGATTGGAACTCTGGTTGTCTCCTCCTAGGTGGATACAGCCACTGCCTCTGCTAGTCCAACATTCCCCTGGAAAATGTCCTGGGCCTCCCCACAAGCTAAGTAGGCCTAAGCTTCATCTCAGACACTTTGTAGGAATACTTGTATCCTTTGCCCGAGTGCCAGTTTATCCCATTGGCAAAACTGTCATGGGGACCTTTGAGGTACAAGCCATTCAGGTTAGACAGATGGCATTCTTTGTACCACCAGGCTCCACTGTAGCTAACAGCACAGTTTTTTTTATCTGCATTGTCTCGATCTTTCGTTGAGAAGGGTTTGTTGTTATGGTAAGTCAGCGAGTCACCTGCAAAGGAAACAATTTAGACCAACATTTACACATGGTAAGGATTAATCTCTTTATCCTGGCATCCAAAGTCCTCCATGAACGAACCCCAGTCTATCTCTCTCACTCATCTTAGACTTCCCTTAAGGCCATAGAAGTATGGCATCTCAGCTTCCCCATATGTAATTAATTAGTAGTTTAGACTTAAAGATGTCTAATGTTCCTTTCATCCCTGACATTTTAAGTTTCAAAGGTCCCTTCCAGGTTCTATATCCTGGGTTCTGAGGTCCTATCCAGCTTCCATATCCTGGGTTCTAAGGTCCCTTCTAGCTTTCATATGCTGAGTTTTAAGGTCCCTTCCCCTTTCATATCCTGGATTCCAAAGTCCCATCCAGCTCCAATATCCTGTGTTCTAAAATCCCTTCCAGCTTTCATGTCTCATCAGATGACATCTCTGCTTCAGCTTGTCTCCTAGTTCTCCTTTGCTTCATTGTCCCCGTGACCTTGTATGACCAGAGTCCCATTGTGACTCACCTGCATCACCTTCCACAAAGTCTCCTAAGATCAGCTTGTAGTTTTCATTCTCCCCTGCAATCTCAAATGACCTATACTTGGCAAAAGTTTGGTGTCCATCAAAGTCAGTGAGATCTATCCGAAGCTCAAAGGTTTCTATGAGAGAAGGGTTTGAAAAGGTTTTGACCACAAACTTTCCAGAAGTGAATTCCTATATACAGTGGCTCTGGTAGAGATTTATGCCCAGTGCCCCATGGATTCCTTATTGTTATTCAGTTGTGTCTGACTCTCTGTGACCCCATTTGAGGTTTTCTTGGCAAAGATATGAGTGCTTTGCCATTTCCTTCTCCAGTTTATTTTATGGATGAAGAAACTGAGGCAGGCAGAGTTAAGTGACTTTCACAGGGCCACACAACTGATAAATATCTGAGGCTGTATTTTAACTCAGGTCTTCTTGACTCCAAGGCCTGTACTCTATCCACTGCAGGACTTAGCTGCTTACCTGGCTTAATAAATACTTGTTAATTCAATTTCTATTAACCACTACCTTCAGGATAGTAGTACCCTCAGTCTGCCCCTTCTGGAATATCCAGATTCCTCACTATAGGGGCATTCTCCAAGATCCAATAGGTCAGGTATATATGAGATGGGGAAGGGTGGTATGTATTTATTTTAGAAAAGGAAAAACAGGGTAGGAATTAATTGGGGCCGTAGTCCCAAACCTGCACTGAGTGCCTGTAGTGATCTAGGGGAAAAGACTTGAGTCTTCCTTCACACCCTCACCTTGAGCTGTCAATAAATGAAGCTTTTCATTTCCCAACCAGAATTCCCCCAGCTGACTGCCAAAGCCTCTTTTGTAGGAAGCCCAATCCCGAAAGAAATTCACAGAGCCATCTACCCGTTTCTGGAACACCTATGGGAGAATGAGAGAATCACATTGAAAAATCATCTAATGTCACTTCTGGAAGAGACCTTGGAGATCACCCAGTCAACATCTCAATTTTATAGATCACAAAGAAGCTTGAGCACAGATAGGGGAAGGGAATTTTGCACAGTCTTACAATTGGTGGCAAGACCAGAGCTTGAATTTAGTTTCACAATCAGGGCTCTTTCCACAGGGTTACTCTGTTAATCTGTGATGAGCTGATACTCACAATCCATCCCCCGCCATCGGTGTCCATGTCACAGAATACAGTCATAGGCTTACAGTCAAAGAGGTAGATGGTGTACCAGCCACTCAGGGTGTTCCCTTTGCTGAACAGCTCTCTGCAATCCCGACTTCCTGGAAAAAGAGATGGGAAAAATAAAAAACCGATAGGGGTTAGATTCTTATTTGTGAGAACAAATTAGATCTCCCCTGTTTCTGGATAAATAGAAAAACTGCATTCTAAGTCCTTGTAACTCAGTCCAAACCTTACCTTCTCCATCAACCCTTCTGTAAACTATCCAAGTTGTTTTATCTCTTCCCATATTATAAATTTTAATAACTATGGACTGAAATTTTATCGGTGAAGGGAAGCCCTAATGAGGAAACTCAAGCTATGCAGATCTGTACTCTTCGAGGATTTTCTGGGAATTGAGAAATGATGTGGTCACACATCCAGTATGTATGGAGGAAAGACTTGAATCCAGGTCCTGCTGAGTTCATTTACTATACCACATGCCTCACATTAATGCCTTATGTTGTCCTGAATAATTCTTCTGTGGTTTGTTTCGTTTTTTGGCTTTTTTTGGTTTTGATTTTTTCTCCAAAAGTACAGAGTATTTCAAAAGTCTTAGTTTATGCCTCGCTTACATAGGCTTAATATTGAACTGAAAATTTTGAGACATCCTGTATAATCTGCTGATGAAGTTATAGATGAGAAGAGGAATCTCAGAATCTGGGAAACTAAACAAACCTGGATCTGGATTCAATAAAACTACTAGTTTCAAATGGACTTTTGATTGCACCCTCCCCCCCATCAACTTGGGGGTCCCATCTTTCAATACCCAAACCGTGGTCCAAAATCAGATGGGATAATAGGAATCAGGAAAAGTCACCTGTCTTGCATAGGTCAATTTCTCCATTATCTCCTATATGTGAGAAGAAAACCAAATTAGCCAGTTGGAAGTCAAGATACTTATACATCCACCCTTATGCATCCTGCCTACATATTGATTTAAAGTTCAGATAGAAAAAAATGTGAAGGAGGTGGTATAAGTGTAAGTCCTGCCACCAGCACTGCTTTGAGTCTAGGAAATGGAAGTTAGGGGAAGTTTCCTGACTGATAGCAGAAAATGACTTTTTTAGGAATGAGCAGCACACTGAATAGAGCCTCAGAGAGCTGCTCTTGTTCTAGCTGGGCATGAAGGTTCTAGCCATGGGGTTCTTTGATTTCCTTTTAATTACTTACCTTTGGGACCCATTGGTCCTGATAGCCCTGGAATCCCAGGGGGTCCTCTCTCCCCTGTAGATACAAATAAGATGGGAATGGTGATAATAAGCTCCAACATTTAACTTGAATTTCACTGACTCCCCTTTCCCCCAAACCCCACCCACTTCCACATATTTCCTAGTTTATGAGTTGAAAAGAGACTCTGAGGTTATCTAGTACAATTCTATTCCTCTTATTTACAGCTAAGGAAAATGAGACCTTGTGGTTTATAAATTAAAATAACTGAGGAAAGGCAATCCAGGCTATATGATTTAATAGCAAAACAGGTATAATAAAGGGGTCAATGGACTTCCCAGTCTGTCTAAAGACCCTGAATAAAGAGTGATACTGATTTTATATACTAATAACAATTAATCAAATAAGACAAATTAATTAAAAGAAAGCAACTAGCAGTATATAAACCAGGATACAAAATTAGGTAATCTGCTTTGTAATTGAAGAAAAAGTTGAAGGCTTGCTTGGTTGGAAAGGGAAAGAGTATATTTTGGTGAAGTTGGGAGGGATGTGAGTAGGTATTTGTGGGGATTTCCCCCCCAGAATTGAGAGATGCTGATTAATCACATCCACCTGCATTTATGAAACAATAGATAATTTATGCCATCTAGTTTCCCAGGGATGATTTGCAGCAAAACAAGATGGAAGATAATACATGTGGCACTACAATATGGAGTCAGGGTCCATCAGAGAGAATCTCATTGGTTTTCTCCATTTCCACACAAAACCAACTGCATTTTGTAACTAGTCTGGGTGAGTGAGATTAAATTACTCACCCACAGTCATCCAGATTATCAAATCCTCAGTCTCCAAAGCCAGCATTCTTTGTCTTGTTGCTATGGCCACCACTTCTCAAATATTGAGTCTTCAGTTCATCCTAACTCCCTCTTCCTCCTTCCTAAAACTCCTATTACATATACCATCTAAAATAGAGTCTAGCCCAACCTTAATTATTTTAGCACTGTATTTTTGTCCTAAAAACCTGTGCTTGAATTTCTTGAATTGTTCTTGCATATACTGTGTGGTTTGGAGTAAGTCATTGTTATCTCTATGCACTTCAGTGGAGAGATTTATTTTCTGATCAGATCTATGATTTTATTGGAATAAGGAACTTTACATGAGGAAAACTACTACCAAAACATTTCTGCAGCTACCTTGGCATTTGTAGTGTTAGAGAAAATCTTGGAGACATAATGAAGTCAAGGGACTTGCTGAGTGACAGAGCAGAATATCAGTGTCAGAGACATAATTTGAGCTTCCTGTCTTTGAGACTAGTTTTCTTTGCATTAGTGCAACTTATATCATAACATGGTGTAAAATACTTACCTCACAAAGTTGTAATAATTGAGGATGATCATGTATATAAAGGTTCTATAAATTGTAAAATGTATTTTGAATATCAGCTATTGCTACCATAACAATTCCCCCAACTCTTCCCCACTACTATTATTACTACTACCAGGAGTATTAGGTTACATTATGATTCTTACTACTACTAGTATTATGATTATAACTAATATTATAATTACTACCACTACTATGATTCCTACCATTATTGCTATTTCTGTTACTATTACAGTTATGATTATTACTATTACCTAATGCCATCATTACTATTATTACTACTACCATTACTATAACTACTATTATGATTCCTACTACCAGGACTGCTGTTGCTAGTATTGCTACTTTTACTATCACTATTATTATTATTGCCACAACTCTCACTTCTTTTTTTATTAAAACTTTTTATTTTTCAAAACATGTGCATGGATAATTCTTTAACATTAACCCTTGCACAACCAACCATCATGACTATTACCACTGTTAACATCATCATTTCTACTATGTTACTATTGAGTCTTACTATTAGTACTACTACTGCTACTATTATTAACTTTACTATCACTAGTATTTTATTGTCACTATCATTACTACTTCCACCATTTCTATGTTACTATTATGATTCTTACTACTAGTACTACTATTGCTATTACTTCTACTTCCTCCACTACCACCCATTACTAATAATGCTATTAGTTCAAACTAGCACCTACATAATAAATTAAGATAATAATGCAGTTAATAATAATGCACCTAATAATGCACCTAATGCAGATAATAATGCACCTAATAAATTAAGATAAGATATTAATGTAAGCCATGTATTCATGTTTATTTTTTTCTTAGGACTAATGACTTTTTTCATACTTAAAGTACTAAACAACATTTCAAGAGTCATGGATTGTGGTCTGAGGACCAAAGCTTTCATATTAATTATGTGGATGATTATGATGGCTAGGGAGGCTTTGTAATATAATACAAAGCCTTAGAGTTAGGAAGACCTGGCTTCAAGTCCAGTCACTTAAGTCTTAAAACCTCAGACAAGTTAATAGAGAGTTCCAATCAATTTTGCTTTTTGGATGAGAGTGGAAGAAGGGAAAGACTCAGTATTTTGAAACCTGAAACTGATTTAATAAAGAGCCATAGAATTCTGCCTCCCCCCACAAAATTGGGTGCAAGTGACTGACAAAACTCACAGATCCTTGATGTATATGTTAGAACTGTTAATGGTAATAAGCATATTGTTCATGATGTAGCCACAAACAGAGCATTTAATACATATCACAGAAGCGGGAGGGAAACAAAGATGAATAAGCCCAGATTTCACTCTTCCTGCATCTTTCCATGAATAAAGAGATAAAACAATAGTACTGGTAATTACAATTAAAATAGTAGGAGCAGTGAGGATTTTGGGTTTTGAGGAGTGAAAGATATTACATCCAGTTGGAGAGTTTTGGCAAATCTTGATGTACAGAGTGGGACAATAGCTGTTTGGGGGAAGTAGAGAAGGCATTGTCACCCTTTGACAAGGAAACTGAAATAGAAAGAAATTAAATGAAGGGACTTGCTGAAAGTCCCACAAGAGGTCAATAAAGGAGCCCAGACTAGAACCCCAATCTTTTGGGTATATGTGCTGAAGTATGAACTTGTGAACTAAGAACTTATTTATTTTCTAAAAGGACTTTTGAAAGATACTTATTTTTTTCTTGATAACTTGTGAAGAAGCACAGCTTATGACCTATGAAATTCAATTTTTCCCAGCTTTATATTTTATGTTAAGTGAGTCAGTGTTCTGTAACTAACTCCAACTCTTTATCAAGCAAATCCCATGGATCTATAGAGTTTGGACACGTACCTTGCTTTCCATCAGAGCCAGCTTCTCCTTTGGGACCAGGAGGTCCAGGAAGTCCTGGGCAGCCTCGGATTATAGCCATTTTATCAGACTCCCCAAGACCCACAATCTTGATATCTGCTGGATGTGAAACACAGACACAGACACACAGATACATACACACACATAGACACACACACAGACACACATACACACACACACAAACAGGCCATTGAGAGTTGTATTTTCTAAAGGGTCTATAAAACCTAAAAGACAATTAGCAGAAGGGACCAAAAGTCAAAGCGTATTCATAGTTTGGACTTGGGAACTGTGAGGAATGGCTTCTTATGATGTTAAGCAAAAGATAGAAAATTTATTCTTAATTTACAAAGAAATCTGAAAGTAGAGAGGTAAGGTAATCTCTTATGAACAAGTTTCACTATCAGTCAAAGCTCAGTTGGATTGTTACTGCTCAGAATAAAGGTAATTAATCCTTGTCAAAATGACCCTACGCAATTTGAGGGGGTAGGAGGAAGGAAGGAGGAAGAATTAGAATGGATACTTACCCATGGAAACTTTTGGAATTAGGTAAAAAAAGATAAACCTAATAGAGCTAATCTATTAGATGGCACAGTAGACAGAGTGCTGGGTTTGGAGTCAGGAAGATTTATCTTCCTGAGTTCAAATTTGACCTCACACTAGCTGTATGACTCCAGGCAAGTCACTTAATCATGTTTGCCTCAGTTTCTTCACCTGTAAAAATGAGTTGGAGAAGGAAATGGCAAACCATTCCAGTAACAACACTACTTTATTCCTATTTCCATCCATCCAATTTTAGGATTACATAATAATCTTTCTTAGAGATCTGTGAGAAAAGTTGACTCTGTCAGGATTCCCAAGATATATAATCTTCACTTCTACATGCAAATAAATAGTCTCAAAGAGGTGATGTCCAAGTAGGATATCATGGTATAAGAGACAGCATGGTATATTGTGGGGCTTCTTAAATTTTTTCCACTTGAGACCTCTTTTTGCCTGTGAAATTTTTATGTGATCCCCAGATACATAAATATTATAATATAGATATATAAATCAAATGTATTTAAAATAAATCATAAAGAAATGTATTTTAAAGCTATTATTGGGCATATATACATATACATATATATATAATTTTACCATTTATTAAAGACAAATGCAATGAGATGAATGTGCTTTTTATTTTTACATAAAGAATTAAATCTTGGTGGAATATTTGATACATTTTACCATTGCCAAAATTCCCCATAAATCCCACATTTATTTACACAACCCCATATGGGGTCTCAAACCACAGTTTTTAACTTAGGTATATTGTTATCAGCCTAGAGTCAGGAGAAACCCATTCAAATCCTACCTCTGACTCTAGGTATATGATCGTGGGTAAATCACTTAACCTCTCTGAAGATCAATTTCTCATCTATAAAATGGGGTAATAATATCCATTTTCCAGAGAATCACATGAAATTTCATATATTTATATATATATATATATATATATATATATATACACATATGTATATATGCACACACATATATACATGTGTATATAAAATTTATATTTTAATATATACATAATTACAACATATCCATTTTCTATATATGCATACATAAAATGTTTTGCTATATAAACATAAATTATTAAAATCTGATGAATAAAGAATACTGTGACACCATTGAAGGATATTAAAACTTTAGAAAAGAAAAGTTGTCTGCCATTCCAAGAGAGAATAGTGCAATACTGCTGCCTACTAAATAATACACAAAATTTCAAGGTGGGTTCATTGGAGAGTTCCAAACCAAGGTGTTTCACAAAGTCCAAGAAAGAAAGTAATTGCCTTGAGAGAGGAGCTGGAAGGGGACAAGTCCTGCTCCACAGGGAACTCACATAGTGCTAAGAGGACTATTACCTGGGTCTTCTGATTCCCAGAACTCTTTCCAATGCAGTTCTCAGTTATTTATTATACATAGATCCTCCTAAACATGTCTAGAAACAATTATATATTAATAAAATTTTGCATTTATATAGTGCTTTAAAATTTGCAAATCAATATATATATACACACATACACACACACAAAATCTCTTTTGATCCTCACAATAGTCCTAAGATAATAAGCATTATTATTATTGTTATTCCCATTTTACATATGAGGAAACTGAGGGAGAAACAGAGTAAACAATCTGCTCAGGGTCACATGGTTAATAAATATCTAGGACAGAAATTGAACTCAGGTCTTCCTGACTCGAAGTCTTTCTAACCATTGCACTATCTAATCGCACATAGAAGTTCTGGGAAGAAAGGGAAGGAATAAAAGGTCACTGGAGAGAAGAGATAGCTCCCCTTCCTCAGAGAGCATGAGGTAATGGAAGGGAAATGAGAAAGAACGGACATTTATCAAGGAGAATGCATCTCTGGGTCCCTCAGGACTAGATCCAGGAAGGAACAACAGGTCTAGAGTTTAGCGCTCCATCTGGAAATCTCACTCACCTGGACACTGTCCATCCTCCTGAGCAGTGGAGGTCCAGAGGCACAGGCAAGCCATGATCAAGGCAATTCTATCCATGGCTTGAATAGTCTCTTCAGCTTCAAGTCTCCAGTCACTTCTCGGTCACTTTGTCTTTGTCTGCCAAAGGCTGCCAGATCTTATAAAGGCATGGAAAGCCAGCCTAATCCTCCCTCCCTTCTCAAAGTTCCCTGCAATGAGCTGTTTTCTTTGGCCCTCTGAAAAAGTATCAGATAATCTGAAAGATAGTTCTGCTCTAATTAGGTCCTTCAGAGCAAGGTATGACAATAAGTATTCATTAAGTGCTTACCATGTGCCAGGCACTGTGTTAAGGGCTGGGGATACAAATGCAAGAAACCTCAACTTCCATTTCTTACTCAAATAATAATCAATATTATCATAAAGACTACTTTATGACTCTACTCATAATCCCTGTGACTTCCTAGACCCAAATTCTCATCCCTGGCCATCACTTTCCTGTGTGTTTTATTCTTCTTTTAGAATGTAACAGTCCTAGCTGTACTTCTGACTTTCTGGACTTTGCTGTCATTACTCAGCTGCCTTTACATCCTGGAGCTAGATTCCCACTCATCAAAAAACAGCTACATGAAGAGCCTATAGTGCTTTGGGTCTAGAGTCAAGAAGACATGAGTTCAAATATAACTTCACACTCTTATTATTAGTTTACCCTAGACAAATCACTTAGTTTCTGCCAGCTTCAGTATTCTTAGCTGTAAAATGGGGATAATAATAGCACCTACTTCCCAGGGTCAAGAAGAAGATACTAGGAGAAAAGCTACTTAATCAGGGCTTCTTAAATTTTTTTTCCACTCATGATCCCTTTTCATCAGAGACATTTTTACTTGATGATGTCTCGAATGTAAGTCGAGTTGTTTCTGACAACATTTAGGTATGCATAATGCAAAATGTGCATAGTGTGTGTTCATAACCAAGGCTGTAGTTAAGTAGTGCAATGCAATATGGGCAAGCACTGCCAGAAATATCTTGGATTCATTATGCATTTGATTTTGAAATAATTTTTGGTAATTTCATTCAGAAACTTTTTACTGTTGCCAGTTTTTTTTAACCTACATTCAGTTACATTACCCCATATGGGATTTCGACTCATAGTTTAAGAAATTTTGGTTTGGATTTGCTAAAGAGACCTGAGCTTAAAGGAAGGTTTTGCATCTGTTTGCTGGAAACTGTGCTGACTGGAAGTTCTTCACTTAAGCGACCTGATTTTCCCTGAAAGAGAGGAATACTTTCTCAGAATCCTGTCAAGAATGATTGTATACCACTACAATAATGCCTTTGTCCAATAGGACAGCTACAAGTACAAGAAGAGCAATTTTTAAAAATGAAAAACAGGTATTTCATATTGTTCTTTATCGAGACCCAGCAACTCAAGGCCTGCCATCTGTCTGATGCTTTGCCCTGGAACATAACTTACTCTTCTTATATGTCTCCCTGATAAGTTCCTGTTAAATGTGTGCTCATTCTCTTCCATAGATAATCTATGTGTTAGAGGGAGTGGTTTATGTGTAGGCTATTATATTTTTACTATTAACAGAATAATCAGTGGCCTATTGAGTAAATGTTATTTTCCCTTTTGCCTTCTGCTAAGTAAATATTATTAATATTCTTAAAAATGCATAGTTTTCAACATTCACCCCGGCAAAACTTTATATTCCAAAATTTTTCTCCTTCCCTCCCCCCATCCCTTCCCCTAGATGGCAAGTAATCCAATATATGTTAAACATGTGCAATTCTTCTATACATGTTTCCACAAATATCATGCTACACAAGAAAAATCAGATCAAAAAGGGAAAAAATGAGAAAGAAAACAAAATGCAAACAACCAACCACAAAAAATGAAAATGCTATGTGATGGTCTACACTCAGTTCCCACAGTCCTTTCTCTGGGTGTAGATGGCTCTCTTCATCTTAAGACCATTGGAACTGGCCAGAATCACCTCAGTGTTGAGAAGAGCCTCATCCAGGTGATGGTCTTAAAATCACATCAGTTAAGGGTTGTTTAAACAAAAAACTGGATGTGTTTTGTTTAAAAAGTGGACATAGGAGAGACATGATTACTATGTATTTGTTTTTTTTTTTTTTTCTGAGTATCTTTTGTGTTTAGAGAGAAAGAGAATAAGCAGTTATATAATCCCTAGATGAGGGAAGAGAATAAGTATTTATATAACTACTACATAAGAAAGGGAATAAACATTTATATAATACCTGCATAAGGGAAGGGAATAAGCACTTATATAACTCCTATGTAAATGTCAGGCATTATGCTAAGCAGTTTACAAGTACTACCTTATTTCATCTTCACTGTAACACTATGAGATAATTGTTGTTATTACCCCCATTTTAGAACTGTGAAAACTGAGTCTAATGGAGGTTGTAATTTGCTCCTAATCACACAGTAAGTATCTCAAGATGGATTTAAATTTATGTCTTCATGACTCCAGACCCAGCATTCTGAACCATTTAGAAAATAATAATATCATTTATTTAGCATGTACTTTGTGTCAAGCACTGTGATAAATATCTTATTTTGTCTTCACAGTAACTCCACAAAGTGTATTATTGTTATTATGCTCATTTTACAGTTGAGGAAACTAAGGCAGACAGAAATTAGGTGGGTCACACAGTTAGTAACTCTCTGAAGGCAAATTTGAACTCAATTCCCAGTGATTTGTCCAGTGAACCTCAACACAATACTTAGCATACTCCTTAGCACTGTGCCTTAGACAAAGTACTTTATGAATAGTAAACTAAATTGTATAGAATTTTATAGTTTGAAGAGATGTTGTAGTCTACGTGTTCAGCTTGCCTCTGTAGAGCAGAATGCCTAGCAATAAGTAGAAGTTATAAAAGGAAGATCTAGCTTTGATGTCTGAAAAGATTTTCTAAACAATTACAACTATCCAAAATGGAACGTCTCCTTGGAGGAAATAGTAATGGGTTGGTGCTCATTACAGGCCTTTAAACAAAAGTAGGATGACCTGTTGCCAGTTACAGTGTAGAAGGGTTTCTTATTCAAAAATAAATTGGATCAGATGGTGTCTGAGGTCCATTCCAACTTTGAGACTCTGTGATTGTATGGAAGCTTTTATATTCTGATAGATGCTTCAGAAGATAACTTTTGTGGAAGAATGAATGAATGATTCTAACACAGAAACAGTATGGTATAATGGATAGAGTACAGGACTTGGGGTTGGGAAGGTCTTCATTCAAAAACAGTTTCTAATGTATAAGATTTGTCCATCAGACAACTCCCTAGGATTTAGCTACTAAGTCACAGTTATGTATAATTATTATTTGGGAGATAGTTCTCATGGTAGGGGCTCCCCATGCTGACAAAATCATATATTCTTTCAGTATTCTCAGAATTATTTCCACCCTAACCTAATACACATGGGTCTCAGGACTGAATTTAGCACAAAATGACAACAGAACTAGCCTATCTAATATTCCCAGGTTCTAAAGTATTAATGGACAGAGAGAAATGAATAATGATAGATCTAATCAAGAGACTAGTGCTGCCTCTGAATCATTCCTGCCTTACAGGAGCACATGGTGAGATTTGCACATTTCCCACACAAGGAGTAACAGGGAAGTCAGCATTCCTACTTAGAGCTGTAATTGGGGGTGGTAAGTAAGGGGGGTATGTTATGTGTTACCATCTGGCTACCCTGCACTTGTCACAGTAACTCCTTCAGTTCCAGGTAGTCTCAGAGGAAATATTTAGTCTAGACCAGAGATGAGGATTAAAAAAACGGAAAAATTTAAGCACTAATGTTTCCACCAAAATACATTATTAATTAAGCAGCATATGACAAATTATCATTTAGTGAGCCTTTTAATTTTTAAATAGTTCAATAAAGGAAGGGAGAAGAGGGAGGGAGGGAATAAAGAAGGAAAGAAGAAAGGAATGAGGAAGAAAAGAAGAAGGAAGGAATAAAGGAAAGAAGGAAGGAAGGGAGGGAAAAAGGAAAAATAAAGGGAGAGAGGGAGGGAGAACGGAAAAGAGAAAATAGAAGGGAAGAAAAGAGAGAAAGAATAAGGAAAGGACGAAGAGTCTTCTCTCATCTGCAGTACTGAAAATCTGACATATGTCTTCCTGGGATCCAAAAATAAGCAGCCAAAGATAAAGAAAACCAAAGGTTTCCTTTCTTTTAAGGCCCAGTTTAGATCCCTTCCCTTAGAAACAGAACAATAATTAGAATAGAACATTGCCCCATGATGCTGTTATCTCAAAGATGAGGCTTCCTTCCCAGAGAGTGTCTTTCTATGCTTTCTCTCCTTGATGAATGCCATCTTGAAACTTCTCTTCTTAGCTTCTCTTTTAGAGATACAAAGTACAATTGCTACCAATGGCTCCTCTGGGGAATTGTATGCAGTTGTGACAATGACAATGCCTTGAGAAACTTTATCCCTACATCTTTTAAAGTAAATTTGCTGAGATACAATTTCACCTGGTTATGGCCATTCTGTGAAGCATTCCCTGATCACTCCGATCTCTCCTTTTTCTGAGTTCTTATACTGCTTATTATGTATTCTAGTCATTGAGAATGCATTAGATTCTGCCTTACACTTTTCTTTTCATGTGTATGCCTCATCTTTCCCAGTAGGATATGAACTTCTTTGGGGTAGCTGCCATTCCTTCCCCTTCCTTTATATCCCATGGTGCCCAACTAGACCCATAGTAGGTTTTCAGTAAATGCTTATTAAATGAGCAAATGAAATGGGGACCAGACTGACCAGATTTTAGATAGGTTATGTATGTTTTATCTTATTCTGGGACACTAATGAAGGATAGTTACTTTCTTTTTCATTTTTATTTTGATATATTTTTCTTTTGCCCTTCCTAATATTTCCTCCTCACTTTTATAACAAACAATAAAACAGAAAAATCAAGTTCTGCTAAACTAACCAACACAATTAAATTTAACACTGCATGCCTTCTTTCACACTCATTATTTTCCTATTTCTGCAATAAAGGGAAAGAGAAGCAGTTTCATATCTTCTCTTTGGGGCCAAACTTGGTTTAGTTATTGGGCTGATTACTATAATTTCTTTTTTTTTCTAGCTATAGCAAATTTTATTTTATTTTATTTTTTAAATTTTTTTATTTAATAGTCTTTTATTTACAGGTTATATGTATGGGTAACTTTACAGCATTAACAATTGCCAAACCTCTTGTTCCAATTTTTCACCTCTTACCCCCTACCCCCTCCCAGATGGCAGGATGACCAGTAGATGTTAAATATATTAAAATATAAATTAGATACACAATAAGTATACATGACCAAACCGGTATTTTGCTGTACAAAAAGAATCAGACTCTGAAATATTGTACAATTAGCTTGTGAAGGAAATAAAAAATGCAGGTGGGCATAAATATAGGGATTGGGAATTCAATGTAATGGTTTTTAGTCATCACCCAGAGTTCTTTCTCTGGGCATAGATGGTTCAGTTCATTACTGCTCCGTAGGAAATGATTTGGTTGATCTCATTGCTGAGGATGGCCAGGTCCATCAGAACTGGTCATCATATAGTATTGTTGTTGAAGTATATAATGATCTCCTGGTCCTGCTCATTTCACTCAGCATCAGTTCGGGTAAGTCTCTCCAGGCTTTTCTGAAATCATCCTGTTGGTCATTTCTTACAGAACAATAATATTGCATAACATTCATATACCACAATTTATTCAGCCATTCTCCAACTGATGGGCATCCATTCAGTTTCCAGTTTCTAGCCACTACAAAAAGGGCTGCCACAAACATTCGTGCACATACAGGTCCCTTTCCCTTCTTTATGTGATTACTTTAATTTCATAGAATTTGGTTTTTATTTTGTTATTGATTTTTCCATTTTCATTGTTCTAGTTATTGTATATATATTTTCCTGGTTCTACTTACTTTATTTTGCATCATACATGTACCTTCCCTTGATTCTCTGAATTCAGAAAATGTAGAATTTAGTTGGTGGTGGGAGAAGCCAGGAATAAAAATGACAATCTGACCATGGATAGAGTCGTACTGGAAGAGAGAGTGACTATCATTTTTATAGCAAATTAATATTCCATTTCATTTATGTAATACAACTTGCTCAGCTATTTCCCAGTTGACAGGTACTTACTTTGTTTTCAGTTCTGGGCTATAACAAAATATTCTTCTGTGAATATTTGATGCATATGGGACAAGGCAGTAAGTTTCTTGTTGAGTTGACCCTTTTAACTCCAACTTCATCTTTCATTTTATGTCATCCTATATTATTCCTTATTATTCCTATTATTTTTGGAAAGATATGATGGAGTTGTGATTCTTTATTTGCTTTGGGATGTAACAAAATGCATATTCCTGTGAGATCCTTAAACTGTTTTCTTTCAATTACTGGAATACAAACATATCTTGATACCAAATGATATTGTGAAATTGTGAAAGTCCAAGTAGAATGCCAGGCAGTAACCACAGCCTAGTGTGATTATAATTGCCAGATTAGAAATCCCATTGTTTGTTGGAGTGAGGGTTAGAATGAGGGCAGGAGAATTCTGAGCCTTTTTTTTAGGCTGAAGTAAGAAATGAATATTCCCCTTGGAATTGTTCCATATGAAGACAATCCATTGTATCAGATTTACACATTCCTTTAACCATCAGTAAAAGAGCAGGAACTAGAGAGGGAATGTTTGATGGAAGGTCAGTGAAAATTATTCTAGAAAACAAATTGAAACTATACCCTAAAAGCTACTAAAGTGTGTATACCTCTTGATCTAGAGAGAGTACTTCTAGCCATCTACCTAAAAGAGATCAAAGACTGAGGGAAAGGCCCCAGATGAACAAAGGGATTTATAGCAACACTTTTTGTTGTAGGAAAGAAATGGAAACATTAACTGGGGAACAATTGAACAAATTATAGTGTGTATATATACAATGAAATGTTACACTGTAAAAAAAAAATGATGAATATAAGGAATTCAGAGAAACTTGGAAAGAATTGTATGAACTGATACAGAATGAAATGAGCAGGACCAGCATAGCATTTATTGTGTAAATCAGTCAGCATGCATTTATTAAGTTCTAGCTATGTACCAGGCACTCTTTTAAGTACCAGGGATAAAAACAAAAGGAAAAAAACCCAATGTCCCTTGTAACCCCTCAGAAAAAAAGTCTCTCTTTTCTCAGTTTAATAAGGGACAGACCATGTAAACAATTATGTACAAATAAGATACATACTGGAAAAGTTGGAGATAAGCTACAGAGAGAAGGCACCATCATTAAGGGGGGTTTTGGCAAAGACTTCTTGTAGAAGGTGAAATTTGTAAACCCTAATGCAAAGGGAAATAACTATGAAAGACTCTGATCAACAGTACTGACTTAAAAATGGTGATGAAGCATGCTTCTCACTTCTTGGCAGTGATGGGATACACTCAAGGAAATAGACTTTAATTGTCAGATTAGACCAGATTAATTTTCAGATTGATTTTCAGATTGATTTGTTTTGCTTTGCTATGTTTATTTCCCACAAGGAAGAACTTGAATTTAGGAGGAGGGGTGGAGTTAGTAGGTTGTGATAATAAAAAAAGAGACAGAAAAAAATGAGCATCAATAAAACTTTCACAATAGACTGAAGAAAACAAAAAGAAATTTATAAGAAGATACAAAGGCAGAGGGTGAATTTATTATTACCTTGTTAAATTTAATATACACTTTTCAAAAACAAATTATCAAACAGTAGTTCACAGATTCATATACAATTCTTTTTTATTCTTTGTTAAAATGTTTGTTTTGTTGATGTTTCTTAAACTCATAAAATAAAAATATAACAATAAGAGTTGCAGTGAGGTTTGAAGCAGCTTCAGTCTCTTCTGGGATTTGGAGAAGGTTATATGTGGCTTGTACCTCCCAAATGCAGCTCTAAATTCATTCTTCAAGAGAAACCTTGACTTGAAGGATTTCCCCCACAAGGAATACTTGATATGCTGTGAATACGAAGAGACAAGGTTATGGGGATGCTGTATGTGTTCAGGGGTGAGAGGAAGCGGGGGAGTAGGAAGAGTCAATTCAACTCGACATTTTTAAAATATCTATTGAACACAAAGCTCCGTGATAAGCAGAGGGGATTAAAAGATAATTGCAAGATTGGTTTTGATCTTGAGGAGTTTTACCAAGTGGGAAAAGACAGATATCCAAATGGTTATGATAGAAGGAGAATTTAAATATCTGTAAAAGTAGAACTCTAATGAGTGTGGGGCAAACAGGAGCTTGCATACAGAAGGCACTTCCTTGAGGAAATGTGGGGTGGGGACTGAGTCCTTTCTTCTCAGAAGGTTGTACTTTCTCCTGGGGGCTACCATTATCCTTTGCCAGCCTGTATTGTTCTTGTGAAAGTACTCCTGAGATTAATATTTCTGCTTTCTATAAGGTACCTTACCAGCAGGTGAATTGGACATAGACTAGGCTTGAATACCAAAAGGAGCCAATCAGAATCCTGTCATGAGTCCAAGTCTTACTCATTCCCCAATGTTCACTGGCTGACCTTGCTGAGTTAGGTACCTCAAATTGGACTAAACCAGCTTTGCGGTCAACTCTTCTTGCAAAATATCCTGCTTCTATGTCCCATTTGTTCCTGGGAAAGAGTTGTCCTTTCCTTATGTTAATCCTTCCCTAAATTTTCCCTTTGTGGCTTTCAATCATAAATTGCCCTTTCCTCTCCTAGGCTGTGGGTTCTTTTGTGTACTGGGGTATCTCAGCTCTAGTGTCTGATTTTCCTCCTAATGAAACTTTTCTGCTTTTAACTCAGATTGGATTCCCGCATTTTGAGGGACGGACAGTTCATACTCTAGCACAAATGCCTCCAAGTTGACACCATCAGGGCCCTGTGGCCCTATCCTCAGGGCCTACTTTGCCCCATCCTTTGTTTAGGATGAAGAATGGACTCTCTGAGAGTTGTCATCTCCTCTTCCAGTGAGATTGTATCCATGGTCAGAATGTCATTTGTATTCTTGGCATCCTCAATCCCAACTAAATGTGTCCCTTGTGCAAGGATTATTAGTTATGGCTTTGTACCAAGAACTGTCAGTGAAAGGGCAGGGAAGAGAGAGAAAGTACAAAGGAAAGGGCAGTGGAGAGTGAAATGCAATGTTTGAGAGGAAAAGATAATTTTGATTGGGGGAGGAAATATCAAGGAAAATTTCAAAGATGAATGATCATCACTGAGTGGCCTTGAAATAAGGAAGAGTTTTAAACAAAGGAAGTTTTCATTCAATTGTTTTCCAGTTGTATCTGATTCTTTGATCCCATTAGAAGTTTTCTTGGCAAAGTTACTGGAATGGTTTGTCATTTCCTTCTCCAGCTCAATTGACAGGTGAGGAAACTGAGGCAAATGGGGTTAGGTGATTAGCCCAGCATCACACAGAATCATAGCTAAGTAACTGAGGTCAGGAGATAATAACTGAGCCCAAATTTTCAGAGACCAATGCTTGGGTAAGTTTTATTAGCTTCTGTTCAAAGAAAGTCATTTTTTTCCTCATTTTTTGTTCCCTGGCTTTCATTGCATTTAACATTAAAATTTCTATTTCTTGCTTCATTTCTTCAAAATTCTTATATAGTACCTTTGACCAAAATATTCTTTTCTCTGAAATTCTACTTGAGCTTCTTGTAACCTTTCTTCTGAAGTTACTACTTGGGTATTTTCTCAATCCATAGTAGTTCTACATTGTGTTCAGCAATTATTTCAGCTTACTCATCTCTCCAGTCTCAGTTATTGGATAGGGGCTTTAACTCTCTTTGTTTTCTTAGATGGTGAGGGTAGACTCTACTTGGTCCTAGAAGTAATGGCTAAGACCAGGCCCAGTCATCTAAAGGAATTCCTGGGTTCTAATTTGAACTCCTTGTAGTTCAATGTAGAATTAAGCTTTTTCATCTTTGTCACACCCTTTATCACTTTATTTTTACATGGTTCTGAACCCAGATTTGCCTACCTTGCCTAATATGGCTTCTCTCAGAGTTTCCACAGGTTTCTTAAGTCTTCTTATGAGCTCATTTTTCTTTGATTTTCTTTATCATTGAGCATTTTCAGAGATCCAATAGAGTATTTATTAGGTATCTGGACTTTTCTACATCTTGACACTGCCATTTTATCTGGAAGTTTCTTTTCTACCATGAAAGCAGTCAGCAATATACTCTCTCCACTTGTACACATATACATATACTGTGGGTTTTTGTTTCATTCATTTCTTCCTATTTCCAGCCCTGATTTTAAACTGCTATATTTTGTATGGACTTCATATAGCAAGATAATAATCTTCCTCTATCTTCGGTTTAAAAGGCATATTGATAGATATTATACCAATGTAATAAGGATCCCTCTTCTACCCTACAGAACATGAACAAATATTTGCTTCCTACTACCAATGAATCATGGGGGAAGGAAGAAAGGGAGCTTCTAGCCATCATGACTTTTCCATGGAGAATCTGCTAACTGGATACTGAACTAGTATAGCTGATGAGACAGGATGTCACACCTGAAAGAAGAAAAAATAGCTTACAGCCAACAGTTTTGGGATGTAGCTCTTTAAGAGGTTAAGAAGATGTAAATTTCAGGAAGAATAGATCCCCATCCTTTGTTGTTGAGTTTGTACTAGTATCCCAAGCTGCCTTTGGCTCTCTTCTGTGTTTCCTTCCTTAGGTATCCCAGCAGATAGCTCTGAGCAGTGGCAGAAATAGGCTTGCACCAAGGAGAAAGCTGGCATCAGAGAGAGACCACTGGATAGATCCAATTTGACTGCCTAATCAGAGGGTTCCAAGAGGGATTAGTTTAGTCTTACAAAAATATAAAGATTAGCCTCTCAACTGACTATACTATTTAAATTGTTCTGTTAATCCACACTGTGACTTTTCCTATGTTTAACCATTGCTTTCTATGTAGGAACAAATCATTTTTTAAAAATCATTTTATTTTCAATTCATGGAACAAAACAAGCATTCCCATAACACAATACAATAAAAATGATTGCATGTGAACTTCAAATCTATCATGTACAATTTGCTATTCTCTCCAAATATACAATGAAATTATTGTGTATCATTTTTCCACGTTTTTCCTCCTCCTCTTCCCTCCCTTGCCTATCATTAAACACACACACACACACACACACACACACACACACACACATACACACACACACCAGTACATATACGTACAAGGAGATATGTGTAAGATTATTCTATACATCTATTTATCAGTTCTTTCTCTAGATGCAGATCACATGTTTCTTTGTATGTCCTTTAATTTTAATTTAATTAACATATTTATAATAGTCAAAATGGCAATCACTCAAAGTCATTTTAAAAACAATATTGTTGTTATTATATACAATGTTCTCTAAGTGCTGCTTACTTTTTTCATCATCAACTTGTTCAAGTCTTCCAAGATCATTGAGCTTATCATTTCATATAGCACAATAGTTTTCCATCAAAACCACAACAGAATTTATTTAGCCATTCCCCAATTTTGGGACATCCCTGCAATACCATTACAGAGAAAGTCACCATAAATATCCCATTCATAGGACAGCTAGGGGATGCAGTGGGTAGAGCATCAGTCCTCGAACCAGGAGGACCTGAGTTCAAATCTGCCCTCAGACACTTAACACTTACTTAACCCCAATTGCCTCAACAAAATATATATCTATCTCTATCTATCTATCATCATTCACATCAAGGTTATAATTACTATTTGTGAATTTCCTTCCCTTTTGATTTTATTCACTATTTTCTTTCTCAGAATACTGTGCTTTAGGTACCTCTTTTATTTTACCTCTTTCTAGGGAAATCCTTAGAATTTCAAGCTATAGACATTACTACAATCAAAAACTTTCCTCAGGAGCCTGAGGGGGAATGTGCTAAAAAGCCAATAAATGTGAGAAAGGGGACCTATACATAGTACACATATATACATATATAACATTTATATATAAATATATGATATTCATATAAACCTATGTTACCTGTGAATATTTAAGTGTCACATATAAATGTTATCTGAACATATGTAAATTTTATTTATAAATATATACATATAAAATTTTTACATGTATAACAACCCCAATAGAGCAGCTGGCTAGATACAGAATGGATATAGAGTCAGGAAGACTCATAAAATCTGGCATCAGACTTTACTCCCTGTGTGATCTTGGGCAAGTCACTTAGTCCTGTTTGTCTCAGTTAGTCATTTGTAAACTGAGCTGGAGAAGGAAATGGCAAACCACTTCAGTTTCTTTGCCAGAAACAAAGAAACAAACAAAACAAAACAAACAAAAAACCCCAAATGGGGTCACAAAGAATTGGACAGGTGTGAAATAACTGAACAACAAAACCACCAAATCTACTTTTTTTTTCCTGTGTGGATAGTTCATTTATGCTCTCTTGTGATTATGGGTAACATTTAAAAGGTTCTTTGCTGCTTTAGGGTTTATAATAATTAGCACAATTAAATTCATGATCAGGAGTGTTTAGAAAACTCATTAAAAAAGGGAGAGGGACAACACTAAAGGCAAAAGCAGTCAAAACTTAGATAAGCTTAGAAATGGGGTACAGAGGACATGCATTTCTTATTTGTTGTCTGTTCAGTTGGTTCTATCCAGTTAAATGTCGAGTGTTTTATATGAGATATTATTTATTTGATGTATTTATTTGGCCATTTGTTTTTTTGTTTATTGTTAACAAATTTATAATTTTTTAAAAATTTTTTCAAAAAGGGTTGGTGTTCACTAACTATTGTCTGTATAAAATGCCAGAAAATACAATAAATAGAGAAAACAAATGGACATATTAACTGAAGAGAAGAGAAGACCCAGTAGGAATATTGGCTTCAATTAATTTCTCAGAAATGAAATAAGCAAACCAAAGTACCTAAAATAATAACAGCTAATATTGATGTAGTGCCTCTTAGGTGTCAGGCCTTTTGCTAAACATTTTGCAAATATCTCATTTGGTCCTCATAAGAACCCTCCATTTTAAAGATGAGGGAAAGAACTCAAATGAATTTTGTTAAGGGATCTCCAGGGTTACCTACCTACTAAGTGTTTGCAATTGGATTTGAACTCAAGTTTTCTTGACTCCAGCCCCACCTCGCTATCTATACCACCTCACATCCTAAAACTGATGGAAAATTGGGCCACTTTCTAGGCCCAGTAGCTTCAACAGAGGGATATCCTTAATCTCTAGGTTATAGGATAAAAGGAATTAAAATGGAATGGAAGTTTAGCAACCATCAAATTAAGCCCTCTCATTTAAAAAATGACAAATCTAAGGCCAGAAAAAGGAAATTTCTCACCTAAAGTCAAACAGGTACAACTCAAGCCCTGTTACTCTAGCTGCCAGATCTAGGACTCAAGCTCTGGCACTGTAGCTTCTAGATCTAGAATTCAAGCCCTGGCACTCTAACTTCTAGATCTAGAACTCAAGCCCTGGCACTCTAGTTTCTGGATCTAGGGCTCAAGCCTTGGCACTCCAGCTTCTGGATCTAGGATTCAAGCCCTGGAATTCTAGCTCCTGGATCTAGAACTCAGGCTCTGGCACTCTAATTTCTGGATCTAGAATTCAAACCCTGTTGTTCTAGCTTCTCGATCTAGAACTCAAGCCTTGGCACTCTTAACTTCTAGATCTAGAACTCAAGCCCTGGTGCTCTAGCTTCTAGATTTAGTACTCAATTCCTGTTATTGTAGCTTCTAGATGTAGAACTCAAGCCCTGACACTCTAGCTTCTAGATCTAGAACTCAGACTTTGTTATTCTAGCTTCTAGATCTAGAACTCAAGCCCTGGCACTTTAGTTTCTTGATCTAGGACTCAAGCCCTGTACTCTAACTTCTAGATGTAAGACTCAAGCCTTGATACTCTAACTTCCCCTTTAGTACTCTTTCCTCTGTGCCAGCTAAAGGTACCTAGTGCAGGCAAGCAGGATGGTATAGGAGTCTAGAAGTCAGGGAGTACCAAGTTTTTTGAAAGACAGAACAATGGAAAAGTCTTAGTGAGCTTTTATCTGAATGTCCTTTCAGACATTAGACATAATGTCCTTCAGATAAAGATGTTCAAAATTATATAAAATCCTCATTTTGCACCAGGGTACATGTCCTTATTATCTATATTTGAGAATAACCAGAATAGGGCCTAAGGTAATATACCTTGCACCTTAACTTGACTAATCATACTCAAAGCGAACAGAAATAGAAAATAAGTAAAATGTCTGAATAGGTTTAATTAATATGAATCATGTAAATGCAAAATCAATATAAAATTGTATCATATGAATGTAAAAGTGTCATTTCTATTTATTTATGTGCCACCTTTTCAATATTAAGAATTTCCCTGACCATTTCCAAACCATGCTGCTTTTACTCTGGCTATCCTTTTCAATCTCTTTCTCTCCCTTTCAGTCTCTTGGTGGGTAATCTTCTCACCAATATTTGGGCTCTGTCCCCAGACCCTGTGTTTTTATATGTGAATTTTTGCCACAATTTTTCTAGAACTAAACCATAATATTACTACCCAAGCATTTTCTTTTCTTTTTTTTAAATTGTAACCTTTTATTGACAGAACCCATGCCAGGGTAATTTTTTACAACATTATCCCTTGCACTCACTTCTGTTCCGACTTTTCCCTTCCCTCCCTCCACCCCCTCCCCCAGATGGCAAGAAGTCTTATACATGTTAAATAGGTTATAGTATATCCTAGATACAATATATGTGTGCAGAACCGAACAGTTCTCTTGTTGCACAGGAAGAATTGGATTCAGAAGTTAAAAATAACCCAGGAAGAAAAACAAAAATGCAAACAGTTTATATTTATTTCCTAGTGTTCCTTCTCTGGGTGTAGCCGCTTCTGTCCATCATTGATCAACTGGAAATGAATTAGATCTTCTTTTTGTCGAAGAAATCCACTTCCATCAGAATATATCCTCATACAGTATCGTTGTTAAGTGTATAATGATCTCCTGGTTCTGCTCATTTTATTCAGCATCAATTCATGTAAGTCTCTCCAAGCCTCTTTGTATTCATCCTGTTCTACCCAAACATTTTCAATCCATGTCAATGAATTTGTATCATCCAATCCCTTCTTCTAGATTCTCTTCTGTTTTATTTTTCCTTCTTAGAAAATAAGTTTCTTGAAGGCAGGAATTATCTTACTTATTTGTATTCTTAATGCCTGGCACATTGTAAATATTTAATAAGTGCTTTTTTATTCACCCATGCATTCATTCATTTCAATATTGTTTTTTTCGCATCAAGAATTCTGTTTAGTATCCATTGAAAATCACAAAACGAATACCTTTTGTTCCATAGTTATTCCATTATTAGAATTTTATCATAAAAGTATCATAAAAGGGGGGTGTCCTCTTTCTAGAAAAATATTCATTTACTACATTTTTTTGTAATAGCAAAAAACTTGGAAACAACCCACATGTCTAATAGTTGGAATGAGGCTAAATAAATTATTGCATACTAATATAAAACAGGCAGCTAATTAGCTCGGTGACTACAGAGCTGAACCTACAATTAGGAAGAACTGAATTCAAATCTAGCCTCAGATACTAGTTGTATTGAAGAAGGGACCCCAAAACTCTAAAACTCCTGAAAGGAGAAAATCTCCTTCATTCCGTTATCTAGGTGGGGTTGGTTCTAACCCCATTCAATTAAAGATCTTCTATTCAATTCAACTCTACCCACTAGCCCAGCCCCCATGGAGCAGTCTTGGAATATAACCAAAGACTTCCTTATAAAAATGGCAATTAAAAACTCATTTCTTTGCAGAGGTCCTAATATGCCATGCTAGGCTATGCCAAGGAAACCTCTGCCTGCTGGAATAATATTCTCTTCCAGTGCTATCCTCTCTTTATCCTCACCTATTTCCCTCACAAGACTTTATGCCTCTCTGTCAGGATTTCTCTCTGCCAGAACTCCTCCACTGAGGAATCCAGGTTTTCTATTCTTGCATAGTAAAGGCTGACGTGCCATGCCAATAATAAACCTCTTTTATCAGTCCAGCTTTTTTGGGTCTGTAAATTCCTTTACAGAGAACCTCTGCTCCATCATAAGGGGGTTCCCCCAAACTCCCTACCCTTGCACCAAATCCTAAGGGGGTGCAGGGGAGCCAAACCTCTCCATTTGGTTCCCTGAACCCCGAACCTGCCATTAACCTCATCATTTAATTCCCTGACCATCAGGAACCCTAATCTCATTTTGGTTCTCTAAATTTAGACCTCATCATTTGGTTCTCTCACAGAAGGGAACCCCCAAACCTAAACCTTATCAGTATGACTGTGGGCAAGTCATTTAATTTCTGGTTGATTTGATCTACTGGAGTAAAAAACGATAAACTTCTCCAGTATCTTTGCCAAGAAAACTCCATGGACAATCTTGATATGCTGTGGTCCACTAAGTCACAGAAAGCTGGATATAACTAAACAACAACAATATAACAGGACATTATTATTTTAGAAAAACAATACAGAATATTTTTAGGCAAGACCTGTGATTTCGTTAATCTAGAAAAATGATGGCAAAACTTCTTCCACCAATGCAGATCAGCACCTGCCGGACAACTTCTATTTTTGTATGGTTGTCTAAGACATTGAGAGGTTAAAGGACCTACTCAGGGTCACACAGTATATATCAGAGACAGAACTTGATCTCAGCTCTTCCAGACTTGGAGACTCACCCTCTACAAAAGATCTTTTGTTTGCAATGCATTAGATCAGAGATGTGAGACAGGTTAGACCACACTCCTGAGTGCAACCCAAACCAGAGGAAAATGTAATTGGGAAATATTTAACAAAATAAGTAAGCATACAATAGAATATAAATAATATTACTATGAGATTTTTCTTTCTTTCTTTTCTTTTTGGACAAAGCAATTGGATCACACAGTTAGTATGTGTTTACTGTCTAAGGTCAAATTTGAACTCAGATCCTCCTGACTTCAAGGTTGCAGCTCTATTTAATGGCAATCTAGCTTCCCCTACTATGAGATGTTCTGAGTCAATATGTGACCCACAAGGATCCTCGTGTATGGTTTAGTGGCCTGCATTTCAATTTGAGTTTGAAACTGCTGCATTTGATTTTCTTCTATAAGGCACCTCTCTAGTGTTTTTGAGAAGAATCTCAGCTTCAGTTCTTTATAGAATGAAGTCATTCATGACTTACAACCATACAAGGGCAATAGAAGAATTTTAGCATTTTTTAAAAAATGGGTCTCTTGTGTTAAGGAAACACTTAACACTATTCAAAAGACTGAAATTTCCCAAAGGTAAATTAACCCAGCTTTTTATTAATCTGGACCCATCTCAGATATATACATACATACATAAATATACATATACATATATAGATAACATTTCACATACATATATGAGTTCATATAAACTCATAAATGTCACATATAACATATATATGTGGCATCTACCTATAAGGGTAATATATAAGGATATGTCACATATAATACATTATATGTGTATGTATAAATGTTATCTACCTATAAATATAAAATACAGAAATATGTTAGGACACATTATATATGGTATATGTGTTATATACCTATAAGGATAATATATAAGAATATTATATATATATATATATACACACATACACATACACACATATATAAAATGTTATCTAACTATAAGAGTAATATATGGGAATATGTCATATATAACACATTATATATATACATATATGTTATCTATCTGTAAGAATAATATATGATTACATTATATCTAACATATACACATATACACTATATATAAATTTTATCTTTCTATTTTTCTGTTGATCTATATTTTATGTTTCTGACCACTTCAGTGGGGCAGCTGGTGGTTAAGTGGATACAGCATATGCTCTGGAGTTGGGAACACTCATCTTCCTGAGTTCAGATCTGGCCATAGCCACTTACTAGCTGTGTGACTCTGCACAAGTCACTTAATTCCTGTTTGTTTTCATTTCCTTACATGTCAAATGATCTGAAGAAGATGGCAAACCACTCAAGTATCTTTTCAAGAAAACCTAATGAGGTCACAAAAAGCAGAACTAAACAACAACAAATCTACTTAGTTTTTCCTGGGCAGATAGTTCATTTAACTCTCTTGAGTGAACATGGATAACATTTAGAGAGTTCTTTATTGCTCTAGGGCTTATGAAAATCAACTCAATTAAATTCATGACCAGGAGTGTTTAGAAGACAGAAAAAAAAGAAAAAGAAACAAAATAAAACAAAACAAAAATCGAGGAAAAAGCAGCCAAAACTTAGCTGGACTCAGAAATAGGGTAAAGAGGAAATGATCTTGTTGTTGTTGTTTGTTCACTGGTTATAGACTATTAAATGCCAAAAGTTTCACATGAGATGCCATTTATTTGATACACTTATTTAGTCATTTGCCTTTATTTATTGTTAATAATTTTGTGATTTTTGAAAAAAAATCCTCAAAAATGTTGGTATTTTTGGGCTATTGGACAGACATAAATGCTAAACAATATGAAAAAAGGAAATGGGCATATTAGACATAGAGAGCACATACTGTAAATATGACATCAAATATGTGAAGGACTAGCATATGGAAAAAGGAATAGACAATTATCTGATGCACCTGAAAGTGATAGAGTCAAATTTCATCTCAACGAAAGGACAATCTTTCTAATAATCAGAGCTATTTAAAAATTGAATGAGCCGGTTTGGTGGACAGTAAGCTCTCAGTCATTAGAAACATTCAAGTACATTGAATGACTATTTGAGACAAAGAGGAAATTTCTATATTGGTGGAATATTGGAAGTTCCTTGCTACCTCTAAAATCCTACATATCTCCATACTGATATTGTACAAAGCTTTAAATGTGAATGTCACAGGATCCCTAGGAGGGCTCTACTTGTAGCCCAGGGGACAGATGGACACCGTGGGATCGCCTGGCTCAGCTAGTTTCTTTCCTGGGACTGGTGCCACAGAATGTGGTGTGTGTGGGGTGGGCTCCAGGCCTCCTGGGGAGCTTCAAGGCACAACCAGATTGGCCCGCCCCCACCAGTCTGGTCTCTGGCTCATTAGGGAAGAAAGTCAACACAGTCTGAGCCCCTACTCCACAGGGTACTCTCCTGAGTACTCTAGGGAGAAACCGAAATAATTAGAGAGACAGATCTTGACCCCAAGGAGTTTACAGCCCATAACCTCGAGGACCAAATGTAATACATTCAGAAAAGTTGGAAAGCATTGAAAAAAAAAACTTGATATGAGGAAAAGCAAATTAATTAAGATGTCATTCTTCTGATGCCATGGAAAACTAGTGACTAAAGAATTAAAAATGAATATCACTCAGAGGGCAATAGACAGGCACATGGTGGGCGGAGGCAGGCTGCAACATAGCGCAAATTAAGAGTTATGAACAAGAACTTGAGTAAAAAATGAGTAAAAATGTATGATAGAAAAAGGCTGGTCATGTGGTAAGAGTGGGTGATAACTGATGAATAGCCCATATATTCCATTGCTATCCTTGTGATTTCGGGAGAGAGCTTCCCCTCTCACATTAGATAGGCTACCACATGGCAAAACTTATGAAAGAACATGGACAAGAGGCTCACAGGATGAGCAGATTTGGATGGGTGAGTGGGCTGCTTTGTGGGAAGGAATGTTCATATTGATGAGATCTCAGATCCATTTGCCTATTGGAGTAACCCACGTGAGCATAAAGCTTGGGGCAGGCCATTTCTTCTTTCTGGGTCTCGGTTTCCCTACATGTAAAATGAGAGGGTGCTACTAGATGATGTGGTACTTCCCTTCAGCTTCTGGCATTCTAGGATTCTGTCAGTCAGGTGACAAGCTTTCATTAAATCTTTCCTGGGTGCCAGGTACTCTGCTAAACCCTGTGGATTCAAAGAAAGGTAAAAAAAAAAAAAACTTTATAATTTAATGAATTATCAAGTCTTAAAGGAACATATTTCTTGAGTTACTATTGTATACCCAATTCTAGGGTGAGTTTTGTGGAAGAAAAAAGAAGGGAAGGTGCAGTTTATCCTCTAAGAACTTGTCTTCCAGATGACTTTCACATAAATAAAAAAATTAGCAGATAATTTAAGGTTGCTTTGATAAAGGCCTAAATGGCAGGAGCTAAGTACTACTGGAGTTCAGAGGAGGAGCATCTTTTCCACTGTTTCCTGTCCAAATGTTTCCATTCGTGAGAGGATTCGGGGTCTTCAATCGAAAAAAGCACTGACTCTATGGAGTCAGAGGACCTGAATTGAAATGCCTATTTATGATCTTGAATAAATTATGTTCATCTCTCCAGGATTCATATTCCTCATCTTGAATGTGAAGGTAATGGGCCAGGAGTGACTAACCAGCTCTGTCTATGATCCTATCATCCTCCTCTCTGCCCCAAATCCAGTCCCTGAAATAAACTGGCAGAGAGAAGACAAAAATAAAACTGATCCTGGCTTTTCTTTGTGCCTCTTTCCTTAGCCTTCCCACAGCATTTATGTTGGTATGTCAAATGATCTCAGCAGGACCCTGAATGTCACAGGCCTTTTTTGCCCAAGGGATCTCTTCCACTCCCTATAGACCAGAGCAAGTCCCTTTAACATTCCCAAGTGCCACATAAGCTGATTAAAATATAATTGGGAAATATTTAACAAAATAAATGAAAATATAACATAAAATTAATATGAGGTTTTCTAAGGATGATGTAATAGCTTCTGTTTTAATTTGAGTTTGACACCACTTTTGTAGACAATGCTCTTGGCTAAGCACAAGGATGTTGGGCCTGCAGCCTGGAGATATCTACAAGCTATAACTCTACTTACCTAGAAAGTAAGAGAATGTGAAAACAGAATGTAGACTCGTTTGTCTTGTAGAACAATGTAGGACAATGTCCAGGTGTTACCACACTGTCCAAATAGTGAGGCCACCAGAAAGCCTCAGGAGCTTAGGTTCCAGCTAGATGGTGTTTGCCAAGATTCAAACAATTTTTTTCTTTCTATCCATTTCTTGAAAATTCTATTTTAACCTATATTGGATTGCTTGCTGTCTTGGGGAGAAGGAAAGAAAGAAGAGAGAGAAAAAATTTGAAACATTAGGCTTAGCAAAGGTGAATGTGAAAACTATCTTTTCATGTATTTGGGAAAATAAAAATAATGTTAAAAATGGAAAAAAAGAAATTTCTATAATGCAACCACTTCCTTTCCCCATTCTTCTGCTCTCTGGCTGAGGCTTCTCTCAGGAATGGGACTGATATATTGCAGCTATTCTTTGTGCATTCTCTTACTCTGAACATTAGGTCACGCTGGGTATCATTAAGATCTCCAAGTTCCCTTACTCTACTGTGACAATTGGGGGATGGGAGATGGCAGGTGGAGACGAGATTGCTGACTGAGTGAGAAAAGATGGGCTCCTGGGTTTGCATGCATGCACGCCATATATTTTCATGGTTATACAAGTATATTTGTATACCTTTGTGATACCAACCCACACTTATGAAGTGCTTTGAGATTTAAGAAGGGCTTTCTTAACATAAATTTCTTTCAGGTAAGTAGTACAAATATCTTCATTGCAATCATCATCACATCACCATCATCAATCTTTTTTTTTTTAGCTTTTTATTTACAAAAGATATGCATGGATAATTTTTTAACATTGACCCTCGCAAAACCTGTTCCAACTTTTCTCCTCCATCCCCTTACTCCCTCCCCTAGATGGCAGGTAGACCAATACACATCATCACTCTTATATCATTTTATTCTATCTTTTCATTATGTTTTTTTTTTTTTAGGAAATTGAGTTAAGTGACTTTTCCAAGGTCACACAGCTAGTATGCATTAAATGTCTGAGGCCAGATATAATGCATATCCTCCTGAATTCAGGGCCAGTGTTCTACCCACTGTTCCATTCAACTGTCCCTTACCTAGAGAGGTTCAGATAAAAATAGTTGAAGTATAAATTAGCAACCAGCTATCATTCTATGTTCTATGGAATAATACACAGATTAATACAATAATATTTTAATAATTAAACAAAAGTATTGTAATATAAGCTCATTCTTTTTTAGCCTTATAGAAAAACTCCTTAATATAACTGATATAGAACAACTGGGACTATGTAACAGCAGCAGCAATAACAACAATAATAAACAAGTACCATTTAATAGTGCTTTAAAGTCTGCTGTTGTTGTTCAATCATTTTTTATTTATTGACTCTTCATGAGTCAAATAAAACCACATTTGGTTTTTTTTCTTGACAAAGATGCTGGACTGGTTTGCCATTTTCTTCTCCAACTCATTTTTACAGATGAGAAAATTGAGGCAAATTGGGTAAAGTGACTGGCCCAGTATAACAGAGCTAAGTGCTTGAGACCATATTTGAACTCAAGTCTTCCGGACTCCAGCTCCAGGGCTCAGATATTTGCTAGACATGTGACTCTGGGCAAATGACTCAATTTCTGTCTGACTCAGTCTCCTCAACTATAAAATGGGGAGAATAATAGTACACTAGTACCTATTTCAGGGTTGCCGTGGGATCAAATGAGACAATATATAGTGATTAGCACATGTAGACGTTTAACTAAATGCTTGGTCACCATTCTTCCTTCTATCCACTGTGCCATATAATTGCTTAGACCAATCTCCCCTTTACCCCCATAATTTTGACCTGTTCTAAGTCTTTGCTTTTTCAAAGCTTTGTTCCACATAACTTGGAGATTATGAGGATTTGATATGACCCAAAACTATTAAAAATGTTATTCTCGAGTTTTTGTGGATTGGTGTTATGACATCTGTTCAGGTATCTGTTCAGTCTCTGATAATGATCCAATTCCAGAAAAGTTTATTGGTTGAATTACCTTTTTGAAGTCTGCTTTTATAGTATAGGAATTTGTTGTATATGAGTCCACAGAAGATATGAGTTTTTCATGTACTGTTCCAGCCACAAGGTCACATCTTGCTTGGTACTTGGTAGATGACATATTTCTAATTTTCTAATATTTCTTTATTTAATTTACATGGAATACTAAGCTTGGGTATCTTAAATGTAACCTACCTATAACTTCTGATGCCAATGATTTGGTCCTGAACTGCAATTATAAACTCATCCATTTCTATATACAAATCTATATGATTTGGCTATTTGTCTGATACTTTGTTATTTATGTAATGTTGGCTGAGATCATGCAGATATTTCTCATAAAAGGTCTTTTGACTCAGTTCTTGGATCTTAATCATTTCATAATAGCTAGAGGTACGGCTATTAGATTTTCATTTGCTAAACTCAATGTGGGTTCATCCTATTAGCTTTTACTATCCCTTGTTGAAGTGACCCTTGCTTAGTACAAAAAAGATTTCTTTAGGGTTTTGATCTTAATAAATATCTCATGTTCACAGAATAGCTATCACCTCCCTTCCCCTTTGTGACTCACCTCAGTGAGAAAGCTGTCTACAACAAATGTTTCTACTTTTTCTCTTTTTTCCTCTTGGCTCTCTTCAGTCTGTTTTTTTTTTTTTCTCTCTCTAATGTGATTAGTGATCTCTTATTTGTCAAATCAAGTGGTCTTTTTCTTATTCCTCATTCCTCTTGACTTCTCTGAGTGTTCTTTCCTGGTTCTCCTCCAACAGGTGTAACTACCTCTTCTCAGTCTTCTTTTCTTTATTTTCATCTTGGTCATGCTTAGTATTTGTTGATGTTCCCCAAGGTTTAGTGTATGGCCCTTTTGTCTTCTCCCTTTCATTTTGCTTGATGATCTAATTGGATCCCATACTAAATTAGAATCTCTAGGCAGATGATTCTCAAATCTAGTCATCTAGTCCTAATTTCTCTCCTGACCTCCAATATGACATACTGGATGTCTCAGACTGTTTGTCCCAAAGACATCTAAAACCCAACATGTCCAAAGATAAATTAAAAACTGAACTCCTTCTCCTCTTTCTAACTTCTCTTTTACTATCAAAGGTAATCACCATTTCTTCAATTACATAGTCATGAAATCTGGGTGTCATCTTTGCCTCCTCATTCTCTTTCATTCTTCATACCCAATCAACTCTCAAGTTCAGTCATTCCTATCTTCATAACATCACTTGAATTTTTCTTTCTCTTCCCTGACATTGACACTATCTTGACAGGCTCTCACTCTCCTCATGCCTGGACTATTTACTATAGCCTCCTACTTGAGCTTCCATACTCAAATTTTTCTCCTCTCTGGTCTATTCTCCATTCATCTATCAAATTGATTTTCCTAACTCCTTGTGGTTTTTTTAAAAATGTATTTATCTACTTAATATTTTCCCCTAGATACATTCAAAATCATTTTTTACATTTGTTTTTAAAATTTCTAAGTTCTAGGTTCTCTCCCTTATCCCCATCCACAATTAAGAAAGCACATGTGAAGTTATATAAAACATTTCCATAATAGTTAAGTTGTGAAAGAAAACATAAATCTCCCAACGTAATGAAAATAAAAACCCTCAAGAAAAATTAAATTAAAAATAAAGACAGAATGGAGAGAATGCTTCAATCTGTATTCAGTCACAGTGACTGTATTCAGTCACAATCAGTTCCTTCTCTGGGTATGGGTAGGATTTTTCATCATAAGTCCTTCAGAGTAATTATGGATGATTATATTAGTGAGAATAACAAAGTCATTTACAGCTGGTCCCAGAACATTGCCATTGATTTGTATACAGTGTATTTCACTTTGTTCATGGTGGACTTTCCAGGTTTGGTTATTTTTTTTTCTTGAGAACATCCTGTTCATTTCCCAGAGAACAAGAAAAATGCTTCAAAAGATTTTTTTACAATTACTATTGCTAATTGAATTTCACCCCATTTATTTTCTCTCCTTTCACCCTGTATCTTCTCAAAAGTGTTTTGCTACCAACTACTCTATCCCCCAATATGCCCTCTCTTTTATCACTTTCCCTCCCTTCCCATATCCCATCCCCTCCAATTTTCCTGCAGGGTAAGATAGATGTCTACATTCCTATTGAATATGTATGTTACTTTCTATTTGAGCTAATTCTGATGAGATTAAGGTTCATCCTCTCCCTCTCCCCCTTCACTGTAAAAACTCTTTCTTGCCTCTTTTTTTTAAGGCCTATAATTTGCACCATTCCATTTTTCTCTTTTCCTTTCTCCAAGTATATTCCTCTCTCACCTTTAATTTCATCATTTTGTAAAAAAGATATTATCCCTTCATATTCAATTCACACTCATGACTAATTGCCATAATAATGAGAACGTTCTAATGAGTTAGAAGTATAATCCTCACATGTGGGAATGTAAACAGATAAATATTATTAAGTTCCTTATAATATCACTTTCTTAATTACTCCTTATGCTTCTCCTGAGGCCTGTATTTGAAAATCAGATTTTTCATTCAGCTCTGGTCTTTTCATCATGAATGCTTTAAAATCCTCTGTTTCATTAAATGACCACCTTTTCCTTTAAAGGATTATACATAGTTTTTTTCAGAGTAGGTGATTCTTTTGCAATCCTAGCTCCACTGCTTTCTGAAATATCATATTACAAGCTTCCCAGTCCTTTAATGTACAAGCTGCTAAATATTGTGTTATCCTGAGTGTGGCTCCACTATACTTGAATTGTTTCTTTCTGGGTGATTGCAATACTTTCTCCTTGACCTAGGAGTTCTTGAATTTGGCTATAATATTCCTGGGAGTTTTTATTTTAAAATTTCTTTTAGGAAGTGATCAGTGGATTCTTTCAATTTCCATTTTACCCTCTGGTTCTAGAATATCAGGACAGTTTTCCTTTATAATTTCTTGAAAAATGATATCCTGGTTCTTTTTTTTAAGTCATGACTTTCAGGTAAACCAATAATTTTTAAATTTCCTTTCCTGGATCTATTTTCCAAGTCCATTGTTTTTCCAATGAGATATTTCACATTTTTTTTCCAATTTTGTCATTTTTTTTTTGGTTTTGCTTTATTGTATCTTAATTTCTCATAAAATCATTAGTTTCCATTTGCTCAATTTTATTTTTAGGGAATTATTTTACCCAGTGTGCCTCCCTTCTTAATTTTGCTTTTTAAGGCATTCTTCTTCTCAATAGCTTTTTGTATTTTCTTTTGCATCTCTCTCAATTCTTTCCCCAATTTTTCCTTTATCTCTCTTACTTGATTTTCAAAATATCTTTTGAACTCTTCCATGGCCTGAGCTCAGTTTTTATTTTTCTTGGAGACTTGGATGGAGGAACTTTGATTTTGTTATCATCTTCTGAGTGTGTGTTTTGATCTTCCTTGTCACCATAATAGCTTTCAAAGGTTAGAAACTTTTATGTTTTCTCCTCATTTCCCTAGCCTATTACTCGACTTTTAACTTTTTGTTAAACAAAGTCCACATTCCACCTATTAGTATTTTCACTTGCTATTCCTCATGTCTGGAACACATTCCCTCATCACTTCTGTTTCTTGATTCCAGTGGCTTCCTTCAAGTCTCAACTAGAGTCCTACCTACTGCAAGAAGCATTCCTCAGTCCTCCTTAATTTTAATGCATTCTCTCTGAGAGTATCCCCAATTTATCCTCTCTCTTATTCACATAGGGTTGTTCACATGATGTTTCTTCCATCCAGGAGCTCACTTGAGAGCAGAGACTGTTTTTTGCCTTTCTTTGCATCACCAGTGATTTGCACAGTGCCTGCCATATCTAGAGTAGATACTTGGCTGGTCACTTGTGCCAGACCCTAGTCCAAGCACTGAGGATACAAATATAAAATACGAAGCCACACTTGCCTTCAAGGGACTTACATTGTGTAATAGAATAGGCACCTTTTATAAGAGAGAAGCAGTTTTTTTCCTCATTCAGTCATTGGCTTCAGTCCTTCATTCTTTTCAGAATTAATGGATTTAGTTTAAGATTATTTCTCATTTCCAAACATATGAATTTAAAGATAAAGAAAGAAATAGCTATTACTGATCATATAAAGATACTAAAAACCCTTCCAGCTTTCATCTCAACTGAAATTCTGGATTTCACCTTGTTTGACAAAAATCTCATTGATTTTTAATAATGCAATAGAAAACACTTCAGTGCTCTCTTTTTGTAACTTTGATTACCACATGGATGACATAAGGTATTTTGACCCTTTAAGTAGTGAGCCTTTCCTCTGCCGTCAATCTCTCCTTTAATAACAAATGGAGCCCAATATAATAAGGATCAGAATTCACTAGTTTCTCAAAAATTAGGATCTGAACTTGGAAAAGTTGGGTATAAACTTTGGCTCTACCACTTACTATTTGCATGACCTTGGAAAAATGACTTCCTCTACTTGCTCTATCTTCCTCATTTATAAAATGGAGATAGGGAGAGAGTTTGAATTAAATGTTTTCTAGAATTCCTTCTGATTGCCCTTTAGTTTGTTTTTGTCTGATTAGGTGACTTCTGTATGTCTGTATATTATGATATCTATGAGGTGCCATAATGGTAAATCTTTCAATAGACATAATATTGTATCTAATCACATCAAGACCAAGAAAGACCAAGTTTTCCATTTACCTCAAAAACCTTATTTTCATTTATTTATTTATTTGTTTTAGCTGAGGCAGTTAGGGTTAAGTGACTTGCCCAGGATCACACAGCTAGGAAGTGCTAAGTGTCTGAGACCAGATTTGGACTTTAGGTCCTCCTGACTTCAGGGCTGGTACTCTATCCACTGCACTACCCCACCTCAAGAACTTTAAATGGCTGTATGAATAAAGCATTATAAAATGCAGCCAAGGAGCCCAAATGGTAGATTAGGGGAAGCCACCCAGTTGAATCCTTCCAACCTTCCAACCTTCAACTCAAATGAAATTTAGGAGCAGGAGAACCAACAAAAGGTTTTGGTGAGATATTTTTCTAGCCTATTAAAAATTAAGTGGTGGGCAGGAAAAGTCTGTATCACTAGGATAGAGGCTTGTTTGGAGCTTGCACTGGCTGTGACAGCAACAATGGCTTCTGTAGCAGCAGCAGCAACAAGAGCTTTCATTCCAGAGATGGAAGGGGGTCAGAAAACTGAAAGATATTATAAAGGATCACTTTGCTGGCACTGGGTACAGCTGACATCGATTGGCAACTCTATCACAGTTTTGGTCACAGTTCCAGGGTGGAGAGTGCTAATGGTTAGTCATGAGGAAGCAGGAGCCTTAGTCACTGTTCAAAAGCAAAGAGTAGCATTAGTCCTTATGAACTGCAGAGAACCAGTGGCAGAAGAGAACTGTGACCATACCTCTCCCTTTAGAAGCATCAAAAACTTGTAGACTTCCAGAATTAGCTCTGAAAACAGCTGCATGATAAAGGCTGCAGCTTGGGACAGTGCCTCTTCACTTCACGTAAGCAGAGCCCCAAATAAAATTCAAAATCAAAAAGAAGACTGAAAAAAATGAACAAATAACAGCAGAAACAAAAAGAATTTGACCATAAAAAGCTACTATGGTGGCAGGGAAGACCAACACAGAAGAAAATAATAATGAGAAAGCGATTCTGTCCCTCCTAAGAATTCCTGAAAAAGTCAAAGAGATGAAAATAGCAGAGGAAAAAATGGGAAAAGAAATGCTAATGATGGAAGAAAATTATGTAAAGAAAATTAACAGGTAAAAGATGAATAAAAAATACTGAAAAGAATAACAATTTAAAAAAAACAGAATTAGCCTAATGGCAACAGAACATAGTGAGAAAATCATTGACAAGAATTCTTTACAAAAGCAGAATTGGGCAAATGGAAGAAAAAATATAAAAGCTTACCAAAGAAAATAATCCCTTAAAAATTAGAATTCAGCAAGTAGAAACTAATAACTTTTGGAGATTTTCATAAATACTAAAACAAAATCAAAAGAATGAAAAATAGAAGAAAATGTGAAATATCTCATTAGAAAAACAACTGACCTGGAAAATAGATAATTTAAGAATTATTGGACTACCTGAAAGCCATGAAAGAGTCTGGATATTTTATTTCTTCTTTTTTGTTGTTGTTGTTCCTTCATGTTTAAATTTATTTATTTATTTAATTTTTTCCCCACTTACATTCAAAATATTTTTTCACCTTTAAGATTTTTGAGTTCTAGATTCTCTTTCCTTATCCCCACCCACAATTAAGAAACCACATGTGAAGTTATGCAAAATATTTCTATAACAGTTAAGTTGTGAAAGAAAACATATATCTTCCACCCAAATGAAAATAGAAACCCTTCAGAAAATTTAAGTTAAAAATAAAGAGAGATAGAGTAATAATGCTTCGATGTATATTCAGAATCCATTAGTTCCTTCGAGATTTTTCATCATAAATCCCTCAGAATGGGTGTGGGTGATTGCACTGCTAAGAATAACAAATAGATATCTTATTTCAAAATATCATTAAAGGAAATTGTCCTGATATTTTGAATCCCAAATGTAAAATAGAAATTGAACAAATTCATCCCCAAATGAAAACTCTCAGAAATATTATAGTCAAATCCCAGAGTTCCCAAGCTTCAAGAACCAGAAAGAAACAATTCAAATATCATTGAGCCACAGTAAGGTTAACACAAGATTTAGCTGCTTCTACACTAAAAGGAGTAGAGAACTTAGAATATGAAGTAATAGAGGGCCAAATTACAACTAAGAATCACCAACCCAGCAAAACTGAGTATAATCTTTTGAGGGGGAAATTAATATTTAATGAATTGAAGGCTTTTAAGCCTTACTGATGAAAAGACCAGAGCTGAATAGAAAATTTGACTTTTAAATGCAGGACTCAAAAGAAGCATAAAAATATAAACAAGAATGAAAAATTATAAAGGATTAAATAAGGTTAAACTGTTAAATTTCTACATGGGAAAATGATACTTGTAACTCCTAAACATTTTCTCATTACTAGGTCAGCTATACAAAAAGCACAGATATGAGTTGATATGATGGGATAGTTATCTAAAAATAAGTTAAGGGGTAATAAAGAAGAATATCCTGGGAGAAAGAGAAAGGGAGAGGTAAAATATCTGAGATAAAAAAGGGCTAAAAGAGGTTTTATAGTGGAGGGAAAAATGGAGAAAGGGTAGATGGGAGTATGAACCTTACTCTGATTGGAAATGGCTCAAAGAGGGAGTCACTGCTTTGGTTGTAGAAATCTGTCTTACCATACAGGAAAGTAGGATTGTGGGGCTGACAGAAGGGAGAGCAGATTGGGGGAGATAAAAGTCATAAGCAAAATATTTTTGAGAATGGACAGGATAGAAGAAGAGAAGAAAATAGGATGGAAGAAAATACATAGTTGGTAATCATTATTGTGGAAAAAATTTGTACACATGTATAACATGTTTGCTTGCCTTTTCAAGAGAGAGGGTATAGAAGGAGGGTGAAAATTTGGAATTCAAAATTTGAAAAAAGAATTTAAAGGGTTTTTTTATATGTAATAGGGAAACATAAAATTTGGGGGGAAAAAAGAAATGATGAGGGGGGTGTTTTAGAACATGGTATGAGTCCTACATCAACTGACGCAAAGTGAAGGGAACAAAACTAGGAAATTGTTGTGCATAATAACAGCAATGTTGTAATGATGATCATGTGTGAAACATATGACTGACTACTCTGATTAATACAATGATGCATGATGATTCCAAATGACTCATGGTGGAAAAATGCTGATGAACTCTAAGTGCAAGTTAAAGTATAATTTTCTCACTTTATTTTTCTTGTTTTTTTTTTTTTTTTTGGAACTATGACTAATATGGCAATGGTTTTTGCATGATTTTAGATGTATAATTAATATGCTGTTTGTCTTCCCAGTGGGTAGGGATGGGAGGGAGGGAGAAAATTTGGAATTTAAAATTTAAAAAGAATGTCAAAAATAAGCAATATTTTTTAAATGAAGCAAAAATAATTCTTTGTCATTTTCTTAGTCCTTTCTGCATGACCATAGGCATATCACAAACTTCAAAGCCTTAGTTTTCTTATCTATAAATTAAAGGAAGTAGATTGGATGGACACTAAGGTCCCTTTTAGCTCAAGAGTCCCATGACTCCCACATATGGTGATTTTATTATTACTTTATTTCCTGCCAAAAATGCCTTCTTTTATCCTTTCTCTTTAAATATAGTCTATCCATTTTGTGAGAATTTTTTAATACTATGATTCATGTTGGTCTCTCCTTCTTATGACCTTTCATTGCTCATAGTCTGCAATAAAAATTGGCTCAATTATAGCCTATCCCATCTGATTCTCTAATTGTTTTGTATATTTCCAACTAGATTGTAATTTCTTAGAGAGCAGAAACTATGTGTTCCTTCAACACCCCCAATCTTTCCACTTCCAGCACTGAACACAGAAATGAGTAAAGAAACACTTGCTTGACTGACAGAAGCAAAATCCATACTTACCAGATACTCTGCTCCTGGTCTAGATTCTTCTAAACTCAAAAAAGAGAATAAATTAAAATGTCATTTGACTTAACATCACTCACAATGTTAGAAATGGAAAGGAACCTTTAAATTCTGGCTCCACTCTCCTCCTTTTAGAGGTGCAGAAAAACACCTATAGAGATGAAATAATTTGTCAGACTCACAGCAAAGCAGTGACTCGGTAAGGATTAGAATTCAATACTCTTGGCTTCCATTCAGAATTTTTCCCACTATAATCCTATAACTTGACTAAGTTTTTTTTTAATTTTCAAAGTTTTCCCATGACTATAATATCATTGAAGCTTCCCTAATACTAATAGTAATGGTCTAAGGTCTTTTCAGATGGGCAAATATTGAAATGAAGCATCCCATAACATGTTTCAAGATCTGAGGGAAGCAAGTTTTTAACTTGAACTAGATGTGGAGTAAGCTGGTGATTTGCCCCCTTTCAACACCTCTCTATGGAGTATAGTGCCTGGCACACTAAGTGCTTAACAAATGCTTGTTAACTGATTCATTATTAAAGAACAAACAAAAAAGAAACAAATTCAACATGTGTAGCTAAATCAATATCTACTTCGTTTAGAGGGAAGGCATCATTTCTAAAATTAAAAAAAGTCACCTATAGAGTTTGTCTTATTCTTTCCATTTAATACAATTCATTATTTTGGGGAACTCTAGATATTTTCAAGGTCTATTGGCACATCAATGAATGCAGGGAAAGAGGGTGTAATCAGGCTCCAACATACTTAAGAAGACATCCACATCACTTTGGTTAAGGTGGAACAGGAAACTTGATTTATTGAAAAAAAATCTATTACATTTTATTCCTTTGTTACACAGGTTTAAAATATTTAAAAATACCCCTTCCCTGGTCATTACAGTTAAATTTTATGACATGTTTACTGGGCTTTGAGGAAATGCACAATAGTCATTTGATAATATATTTCAAAGGGCTTTATGTATTAGAATTTCTTCCATAGAGTTTTTTTCCTTTTCTTCCTTTTAATCAACATCTATTCAAGACATATATATTAGGGCAAAAAATAAAATTACACAAAAAGAATTTCTGCAAATATAAGAAGTAATTTTATTGCCATATACCGTAGCTAAAGTGGTCTTGGGAGGGGGAGAAGGGGACATGGGACAAGTCTGGAGTTCATTACAAATTACAATAGTTTGAAGGCATCAACAGGGGGAGAAAAAATTACAAAGAAATTAAAAGGACAAAACTCCTTTGATGATGAGAAATTATCCTCACAGAATCACATGACCTAAACAAAAATCACATGGTATGAACACAACCATTCTTTATGGCTTTTCTCTCTTGAGGAGATGAATTTGTGAGCTTCTGAGTGTCTGCTACCTCTTGGAATATGATTGTTAACCAGTCCAGGAGCTAGACTTTTCTTTGGTATGAACAACATTTATTTTTGTTTTATTGGAGGGGATTCATGTTTCCCCCCTCAAAGAATCTGCTGTAATTTCCTAAGCTAGTACCATTCCCCAGTTGGGATGAGTAGGCACGATGGGAGGCACCAAGGCAAAGCACCATAGCAGTCAGTATCCCAGCCTTCTATGGCAAACTCAGCTACCCCCCAGTGGAACACCCTGGGGACCCTGGAACTCTCTCCCCTAAACCAACTCATCTTCCCTTTTCACAGATGGAAAGGGCATCATGTGTAGGTAACTTTTCACAGTAAATGATCCCTTTTCCTTCCTGACTCCTGGAGCTCATCTTCACCTGCTCTTCCCAACTTAAACTTGGGCCCCCACAAGGAGGGACAAGCCACATCCCATCCATACATGGAGGGAGTGTTTCCACTGCAGAGATCCAAAGGGAGAAATTGCAGAAGAATGCTTCCGTGGCTTTTGCAGATGGAAATTCAAATTGCTTACGTGGAAAGAAGGCTGTGTGAAAGCAGGGCTTCTGGCAGCCATGCTAGGAATTATGAAGCTAATTGCACATTTCTCTGTCTAAGCTGTTTTTAAGGCAACCCAGCTGAGACAGCTCACATGATAACTGGACAGTTCCATCTTCATTTCAGTACAATGAACAAACATAAATTAGCACCACAAACATTCAGGAACTGAGTACAATCTGGGATAATTACAACCAAAGAACATGTATGAATAGTCATTTCTTTTATCCAAACCAAGTTAAGTACACATAATACTTCTACATGGGCATGATAAGCTACCAAAAAGACAATAAGAGAGAGGCAGAGAGGGAGGGGAAGAGGAGAGAGTGCTTTCCACATACTGAATGGGTGTGAAGGTGACATGAATTTATATTAAGGTCCAGGGCACGAGGCACAGGCTATGCAGGCAACCGCCAATGCACAGAAAGTCAGGAGAATGCATCATGACTGGGCACCCCCAGTGTTGTATTAAGGAGTTCTTAAGATAGATAGCACCATAAGATAAATGTTTTTTTTTAAAGCACCAATTTTCACTTATTATTATAGAAAACAAGATTTCCCTGCCATATACATTCTCCCATGAAGATCTGCAGGAAAAAAAAAATAAGAAAATGTATTTTTTTCAGAAAATAATTGCAAATTAATTTAAACTTGTCTATGAATGGAAACATGCATAGAAAAGACAGAATTGAAAATTGGATTCCTCCTTTGTTGTTACTTTTTTTTCTATTTAAAAATCAGAGTTGATGAAAATTTCTCAGGGAACAGTGACATCAACATGAATTTGTTTGTTTGTTTGTTTTGTTTTTTCATGGGCAGCTCTTTCCAGCATGAGTTCTTGCTGATTTGTGGCAATTTCTCAGTTGAAGGCTCCCCTTGCTAATTAGTAATGGAGAGCAATAATGGAATTCAGACGAGTTACCCTTGTTTCTAGAGTTTCCCATTGAAATTGTGGTTTCATCTGCATGCATGTTGAGAAGCCAGGAATACTTAACATTTATAATAATATACAATACAAATATTTACTTACAAACATACAAAAATATAAGCACCTTTAGTACATGGGAAAGGTATGCACAGAATGATATCTAGCAATCATCTTTGGAGGGGATTTTTTTTTAATAAATGGAGGCACTAACAATTGTAGAAATGACCTTTACAAAATTTGCTTCAGAACATTTTTGAAGGTCAAATGAATAGCATATTTTCAAGTTTCTTTTGTTATTTCTAAAAACAAAATATGGTTTATAAACACTGATTGGTTGCAAACTGTGATAAGAAAAGTCTTTGCCCCGTATTTTTCTTTTTTTTGCCATGATATGCTAGAGTGAATGAAATGTGGAATTCACAGAGAAACTGGAGAAACAAGCATTTGGTGAGATGTACAGTACTTGGCTTTTGATTGGCTGCCTGCCATGGATGGATAGTCTAGATCATGTGATTCGGTTCTTGTTAAGGAGAGGGGCTCTCTCTTTGCTTCATTCTTTCTCTTGGTTTTAGGTTCAACACAGTGGGTGCAGCAGCACAGTTGATTTCAGGTGAATTGGAAGGGATTGGGGTGAACTTAAAAAAGAGACCATTTGCTGTCCAGTATCAGAATGCGCGTGTTAACACGCCAAAAAAAAAAATGGTGAAATGAGGTTACGAGGTTGCTCATTTGGAGACTAGTTTTAGGTGGCTCTTAACCCATGAAGCAAGCTGGTCCCACTTCAAATCCAAATTTCTGTGAGGCTTCACCGAAGTCATTAAACATAATGTCCACGATAGGCACTTGTTCCACTTTGGGGGAGTTGATTTCAAGAACGGTCTTCTGGTAGCCTTTCTTGGTCTAAAATTTCATGGATAGAGGAAAGGGGGAGAGAAGCACAAAAACTGGTTAAAAAGAACAACAACCAATAAAACCCCAGTTCCTTGGGGGTTAGTGCAATCATCAGATATAGCCTGCTTCCAGTGAAATGTATGTGGAGTCACATGCTAACTAGATCACTTTAATGCAGTAGTCTAAGTTGGAATTTGCTGTTGCTGTTCTATCATGTCGGACTTTTCATGATCCCATATAGTCTTCTCCAGATACTGGAGCAGTTTGCATTTCCTTCTCCAGCTCATTTTACAGATGAGGAACTGAGGTAAATAGAGTTAAGGAACTTGTCCAGGATCACACAGCTAGTAAGTGTCTGAGACAGGATTTGAACTCAGGAAGAGGAGTGAGTCTTTCTAACTCCAAGCTCAGCACTTTGTCCATTGTACCACCCAAATGATTTGCTTGAGCAAATCAAACTTGAGCTCCAGGAGACAAATTCTTTTAAGGATCTGTGTCATTATTCAATTGTGATAGCGATTGCACAAAATCAAATGTGGCTACCTGTCTTCCCTATGGTTTAGCACGCATATGAGAACTATAGAATATAGGACCATGAAATTGGAAGAGACCTTAGCATAAGCTAGCATCCTCATAGCTTAGATATAGAATTAGCTATAGAGCTGAGATCTAGGTCTTCTGAATTCTAGTCAATATAATAGCATTTAGAAAATTTTAGGCAGATAAAACACGAGTCTTTTCCAAGCCTTTCTAAACCTTGCACTATTTGGGTCTAACTGTAGGGTCACTTGGAAGGAATGCTGCAGAGGACAGTCCTTCATATACTTTGCTATGTAAAAAATTACTTGGAGCACCCCCTTACCCTTTGGGCCTAGGACAGGGAATGAGAAATTCATGGTGATTCCAGTACTTTCTCCCTAAGGATGGATCAGAAGTTGCCAAGCAAGATATTTGCAATTTCATCTGAATTTATGGGCTGCGTGGTTATGATTATCAAAGTGTTTTGAGAGGACATATTTAAAGTTTGATAGAATTCTCAAGGGTTCTGACTGTTTTACTGGGCTGGCTGGTCACCCCATTATTTCAGAAACATAAATAACTATTATGGTAGCAACAATGTTCCCCCTGGGGCATGCAAAATTGCACAAACAAGTGAATTTATGTGATATAGCTTTTCAGCCCATCACATCCTCTGATTTGTTTCTCTCCAAAGAACTGGGCACATCCCAGCAATGATGCCCATCAGGGCAATAAGATCAGTGGTTAACACATTCAAATAATGGCCCAGGAATTAGAACCTCAATTCCTTTGGTATTTGCTATTACAATACAAATCAATCCAAGTCTCTTAGACCACAGTGGGTGTTCTGATATGTGCATCCTACATTTCTTTGGGAATTCTCTTCATCTAAGGAACTAAAGGGGGCCAGGAGGGAGAGGCAGAATTCACTAATCGACCAGTCAGGGGTTTTCTGGCCATTTGCAATGGGCTAAGGGGCATGGTGGAGAGAGAGGCTGACAGTATCAGAAATTAAAGCTAATTAGAGTAGGAAGCTAGGTTGGGTATTGTCTAAGTAGAGGACTGAGGCATCAAAATGTTTTTCTCTTAGGACTGGTTATTGCTGGCTACCAATGAATATTACACGGAAGGCTATTGCTTACAAATAAAGCAAAAAAAAACCTATGTCTGGGCTTATTGGATCTGAAGAGAGAGGTCAAGAGGGGAAAGGAATGGACACATGATAGAAAGAAAAGGGGGGATTCAGGGACATGTATTCAAATCCCACCCTTCTCTTATTACCTCAAATAATTTAATCCCCTTGAGCCTCAATTTCATCAAATATAAGATATGGAATTTCTGAATTCCCTTCCCGTTCTGACTCCATGAATCCATGATTCTTCAAATTCTACACCTAGCACAAGAGAAACCCTTATTGAATTTTATACAGAAGAGAAGATAGGGCCAATGATAAAACTCCCAATATCATCCACCAGGGAGAAAATTAATGGAATTCATTCCTCTGAGAGGAAGGATGAGGTTGGAGTTATAGACAGATTTGGGGTAAATTCCTGGAAGAGAAGTCCATGGTGAGTCATTATGCAAAGTAAGGGTGTTTTGGGACATGTATAGCCTGTGAGCATCAAGAAAAGTGGCTATGGTCTTTCCCAAATGGGGTCCTTTGAGGCCCTTCTCAGAGACAGGCCCTCTTAGTCGGGTGGGCATATAGTTATAACTAGTTATATAATTAAGTTATAACTAGCAGTTTTGAAAACCAGGGCAGTTGTGGGAAGGACCACAGACTAGCTCTCATGGTAGGGGGGGAAAGCAGTAGCATTTATTTGGAGGTCCTCTTCTCTCTCAATTGACCGGTGATCTCTAAATTGTGTAATCTAATGACCTTTCTTAGTCTTCATCCTTGATCTCCTTGTAGTATCAGATGCTTCTGACCAGCTTCTGTCCTAAATACTCTTTTCTCTCTGGGATTTTGTGATGCTGCTCTCTCCTGGTTCTCTTCCTCTCCATCTGGTCACTCCCTTATAGTCTCTTTCACTGGCTATCCCACTAACTGAGTGTTTCCCAAGATTCTATCCTGTATACTCTCTTTCTCTCTACAGTCTTTCTTGATGATCTCTACAATCTCTTGATGATCAAACTAAAGGTTTGATTTTTATCTCTCTGCTTATGAGAGATGTACAGTTCAAGTTTTTCTCCTAAGCTCCAGATCTAAATCACCAATGGCCTATATTCCAAATTCAAGACTCAGACTCAACATGTCCGAAACAGAACTCTATCTCTCCTGTTACAGATAATTACTAATGTGTGATCCTGGTTAAGTCAATAACTTTTCCCATTCTCAGTTTCCCAGACAACCTTCTAAGGATTGTTGAGAAAATCAAATGAGATAATATTTGAAAGGGCTTTTAAAACCTTAAAGTTCTATATGTGTGAACTATTATTGTTATTATTCTTATTATCAGCTCTTCATTTTCATCCATTTAACATATCTAATAAGTTGTCAAATATAATAATACCCCTTGTTTATGTCCCCTTCTGTTCTGTCAAATGGCTACCATATTAGCTTGATTCCTCAATACCTTGTGCCTAGATTATTGCAATAGCCTCATAATTGACCTCTCAAGTCGTTTTCTAATCCATTCTCCATACAGTTGCCAATGCAATTTTCTTAAAATGTGTCCTCTCTCCTCTGACTCTATAAATTTCAGTAGAACTATAACATCTCTCAGTTCAAATATTAATTCATTTTGGCATTTAAAGCTCTTCACAACCTGGTCTCTTTTTATCTTTCTAAAAATCTTATTTATTACTCTGCTTCATTCACACTGTGGTCCAGTCATACTGGCTTATTTGCTGTTTCTCACCAATAAATTTTACCATCCACCTCCATGTCTTTTCAATAGCTGACCCTCATGTCAGAATGTTCTTCCTCCCGGCATCCATCTCATATAATTTCTGCTTCCTTCAAGGCTCAACTTAAGCAACACTTTCTTCAGGAGGTCTTTCCTCCTAGTCTCCTACTTCTTTCCTTTACCTTCAATCCACTTTGTATGCACATCCTGTACATAATATACACATTGTTTTGCCCATTGGACTGTAAGATTCTTGAGAGCTGAGGCCATTTTCCTCTTCCTGCTTTTCTTTCCCTCCTCCCTCCCTCCCTCCCTCTCTTTCTTCCTTCCTTTCTTCCTCCTTATTTCCCTCTTTTCTTCTTTCTTTCTTTTCTTGCTTTCTTTATTTTTCTTTCTTTCTTTCTTTCTTTCTTTCTTTCTTTCTTTCTTTCTTTCTTTCTTTCTTTCTTTTTCTGTCTCTTTCTCCCTTTCTGTTTCTCTCTGTGTCTCTGTCTCTCTATACCTCTGTCTCTTTTTATTTTTTGTAACTATCATTTAGTACAGTGTCTACACCTTATAGCAGGTGCTGAGTAAGTGCTTGTTGATTGATTTTTTGCTTTTTAAACTACTTCCTAACAAACTGCCAGGCTCAATTGTTTTAGCATTGCAGGAGTACAAGTAGCATAAATGACCTTAAAATTTTGACACAACAACCTATCCCTAGTTATAAGTCTGCCATGGGCATGAACCAGATTAGGGTAGCAGCTGAATGTGTACAAAGTTGTCCATACTCCAAGCTAGAATCAGGAGCTTCTGGCTCCCCCTGAAGAGATGAAAGGCATTAGGTCTCCCTAAGCTCAGAAACCTTGAAAATCAATGCTTTTATACAGCTTTCAGAATATGGAGAAGAGGGGAATGCTCTTATTTCTCTACAACAATGGTAGGAGAATGAAAGATGCCAATTGAATTCCCCCCTTTTACTCAGATGTGTTCATCATCTCTTCAAATTGAATGAAGGTGCAGCTTTATCAGGGGCTAATCTTGAAGTCACAGTTTTTAGATACTTCCTATCAGGAGTTGGAGTACCCTTAATATTGTATGGTAGGAAGGGCAAGGTCCTCCAGACCTTTCTCTCTCTAACTGACATATTTACATTTAGTTATTCCTTTTGGTTAGTAGAGAGTCTCTAGAATGCTTCCATTCGCTATATGCCTCCATAGAACAATTATTACTTTGCAAAGATGATGAATCAAATCTTAGCACCTATCCACATATCAGTTAATAAAACAAACTTACAGCTGGATCCAGAGGGACAGAGATTGGGTACGACTCAGCAATGTATGAAGAAAATCCATTTCTTTGTTAAAACTTTATAAACCTGGGTTTCTGTTCTGATGTCCTCTCTCTCATGGCAATACATGTATCATCCTACAGATATGAAGGGATGGTCCCTAAGCCACAATGAATAGGACTTTGAGATGTTTTCCCAACAGCTGGGTTAGAGTGAGCCCTTTAAAGCCTGTCCCCTTCATAAACAAAGACATGTATGCATATATGCATGATGAGTACATATATATGTGTATAAACACATTTATGTATGTATACATATATCATATATTTGTGTATATATATATATATATATATATATATATATATATATATAACACATACATACTTAGACAATTTGTTATGAAGTGGATAGAGAGCTGACCTTGAAGCCAGGAAAAACTGGGCCTAAATCCTGGCTGACACATACTGTCTGTACAAATTTGGACAAGTTATCGAATTTCTCAGTGCCTTCAGCCAGTGGTATCAGACTCAAATAGAAATAGGGCCTCTAAAGCTTATATAAGGATCTTTTGGGGTTGTATATTGACTTGAAAAGTCACATATTTACATTATCTATGTTTTATTGTATTTTCATTTTAATAAGTATTTGCCAATTCAATGTTAATCTGATTCAGGCTAAATTTGACACCTCTGCTCTGAGGAATTTTGAAGATTATAATTTTCAGAGAAGATATTGACCTGCATTAGCAAAGGGAGATACCTTACCCAGAAATTCCCAAAGAAATCATAGTCCTATCCATGTCTAATACTATGAAGCTAAATGTTCATTCAGTTGTACAAATACTTGACCTTGGTCCCAGTCTTATGGAGAGCTGACCATGGTGCCAATGAGATACTTACTGCACAGCCATCCATGAGAGCTCGGATGTAGGGACTGTTGTCGTAGGACATCTCTTCATCATTGGAGCCCAAGAAGCGAATGGCTTTGTCATAGCTGCCCGTGGTGGCATCTTGCCAGGCGACTGACTGGTAGCAGTTGTAAGTGATGTTCTGACGAGCTGAAGCACTGAGGAGCCTGAGGAATGTCATTTGTACCACTCCGACTGGATTCCCCTCTGAGTCCACATAGGAGAGCTAAAGGGCATTGGAGACAAGGAGGGAAAGGAGAAACTAGGCAGTGATATAACAGTAACAAATGATCCATAAAATCCTGGCATTTCTATATAGTGCTTTATGCTTTACAAATTACAATCCCATTTTTATATTAGTTGAAATGCAGTATAAAGCCAGAATTGAATAGCTTTAAACCACATTAATACCTGTAAGACTTAATTTTTTTTAACATAAATAAGACCAATTGACTTAGGAATGCACAGTTTCAAAAAGAATTGTCTCATTGCATTTTGTCATGGAATGCATTATGCTCCATTCTTGACCCTCAGTGACATATGATTCACTTCCTTATTAGATGGTAGCTTTCAGAAGCAAGGACTCTATCTTTATCTAAACTTGGTGTGATGTTCAGTGCCGAACACAGTGCTCTATACAGAGTAGGGGCTTTATAAATTCTATTGAATGTTGCCCAAAGAATGAATGAATTCTCAGAGGCCAAAGTCACAAGGATCAGCTTAAGTTTCTCTTAAACTATAAAGCCTTCTTTGACCACTCCATCCCTGCATCATTTCTCTTCTGTATAAATTTCTAAGTATTTGCAGTCTATGATTTGGTTGTCTTGCCCCGTTTTTAGGCTTTGTGATTCTTATTTCTCAAATGAGACAAGATTTAAAGGCACAGACTGTTTTACATTTCCTTTATCTTTTCTAGGAATCATACTTATATTTCTGAACCTTTCATAGTCCCTACTACAATAATCATATAAGATTAATAACAATAATAATAATTTGCATTTTTCTTTAAATCAAGGTTTGCTCTAATTGTCTTTGGATCATACCAGGAGAAAGTAGTTCTGAAAACCTGACTTAAGGCAATCAGAATAAGGATTTTGAAGAACCAATTGGTCATATTTAAACAAGACCTTCAGATTCAATAGGGAATCATCCATCATTAAGGATTGGATGAGGAATATCTAGTTCCAGGTGCAGGTTCTGAAGAAAGAGTCTCCCATACTACACAAGGTATCAGCAAAATATGTCCTACACTAGCTAGGATAGATATCAGTTAACTAAAAGGTTTGGTGAAATATCCCAAAGTGAGCATGCTGTCTCATTAGGGATGCTATCTAACATTTAGAAGGCTGCATTTCTATGCAGGAAGACAGGAGTGAGCAAGGCATATGGAACACTGGGAGCTTAGGGTTTTTGTTTACTGGACCATCAATACTGCCAAGTCTCCAACACTCACACCAAGGGGAAGGGAACAACAGAAATAACATCCCTGAATAATGTTCAATATTAAAGGTATACCTATTAGGCTGTGGATTATACTGTGGATTTTCCTGTATTTTGGTGATACATTTATCCTAATTGGGTCTTATTTAGGATCATAGCAAAGTGAATTTGCGTTTGTTAAGCCCACTCTAAAAGGATTGGAAAGGTTCTCATAAGAGTGAAGTTAGCCTGAGGCTTCATATTTTTAAACAATTTTCAAGATCATAAAATTGACAAGTAAAATTGATAATCAAGAGCTCTTAGCTTAATAATGTAAGAATTGCTTCATCTATGCCATCAGAAAATGAAGAGGAAAAAACAAAACTTAATTTAAAACATGAGAAGATGCTCTGAATCAATGTGTTCCCACTAACAGGGTTCAGTTGAATATGCTGGAGCCCCATATGAAGGGTGGCATGTGGGCCTTGTTCCCTTTGGCACAATCTGGGGAAACTATTAGGAGTGTCAAAGAGTACAGACACCTGGAGATCCCAGTATCCTTCTGAATATATATGGGTTCTTCTGTACAATCTTTATAACCCCATCTTTATCAAGATAAAATATCTCCAGTAGGCAGACTCTGGCCTGTCATTCCATTCTTCACAGATGGATGCATATTTTCCCCATCTACAGTTGCAGCTGGGTTGCTTGGCAAAGGACTGGTTTACTAAATCTCCTAGGAAAAAATAATCTCAGAGCCTGGAGAGATAATTAATTTTAAAAAACCCTCTCTAAGCTTTCCCTAAAGAGTCATGGAACAATGGTCAGAGGAGACACCATCCTCCTTGGTTCCATTAGCAAAGATGGGGTGAAGCAATTTTTTAACTTAAGGGAGTTGTCATTTAAATAGCTTATCAATCAAAGTCTATTTTTGATGTCTCCTATGTTTGGGACATCATTCTGGACATTGAAGAAGGGAATAAACGGAAATATGAGATACTTAAGGAATTTGTAGCTTAGACAGGTATTGAGCATAAACATACATGAACAAATATCATGAAACATGGCAGTGCATAAGTGCCAAAAGCACTTGATCAGCCTGTTGAGGAACTGTCATTTCATAGGTGAAAGAATCTCCTTCAACCCATGCTGTTGATAACCTGTCAATATAATTTTGTATTTAAGTCTTAGTTGTATTTGAAGCAGAGTTGTTCACAGGATTATAGATGTAGAGCTTGATAGGGATTCAGAGGTATCTAGTCCAATCCTCCAGATGAGGAAACAGAGGCCGACACAGGTTAAGTGATTTACCTCACCTAAGTAGTAAATGGTAGGGGAAAATATGAACTCAGTGTTTTTTGACTTCAGAGTCAGTGGTCTTTCTGGTCTTTCCATTTATACCATAATACTCACAGGAAAGAGAGATTAGTTCTGTTTGAAGTAGCAAGGAAAATTTTAAAGTACAAACTGAGCTGGGTTGGAAAAGATACAATATATTTTTTTAAGAGCTGGTTAAGTCAGATATCTAATATTTATAGCTTTCTAATTGGGTTGAAGTTCTAAAATGGAGTGAAAAGTAGCCATATTAAGGCAGTGATTCTGATGGCAAGATCAAGAACTGCTGAAGTCCTAAATGGAGGCCATGGTGAGATACTTGAGTCCTGATGAATTAGGAAGATTGGTAAAGGCATGGTCCCAAAGTGGAAACCTCCTCCTGAGCAAAGGTCAGTGAAGTTTTGCTCTAATAAAAGCCTTAAATTCCTTGATGTTAAAATAAAAGGCCAAACTTACAGAGAATCTAGTTATGGGAATACAATTTATTTGAAGCTCTCTTTTAAGACAGATTGTAGACCCTAAAGAGTCAAACTATTGATATCAATGCAGATTCACACAATGTGAGAGCTGAAAGGGACCTCAGATACTAAGTAATCTAATCCATATCTGACCTAATATTTTCTCCGTAACACATCCAATAATTGGCCATCCAAATGTTCATTGATAGGGAAACCATATATTCCACTCCACTACTGGAGATTCCTAATTATTAGAAAGTTATTCCTTATATTAAATCTAAATTTGCCATTTTGTATCTTCCATCCATTATTCTTCATTTTATCTTCTACATCCAAACAGTCTAAATCTCATCCTTCATGTTATGAGTTTCATTGACAGTTAATGTTTTTCCCCCAATCTTCTCATCTTCAGGTTAACATTTCTGGTTCCTTCAGTTGTTACCCATATGGTGAGATCTTGAGGCCCTTCTTTGTCTTGGTGGCCCCCATCCAGATGCTCTTCAAATTATTGATGCTCATCTCAAAATGTGGTTACCACATCTGAATTTATAATGAGCTAGTTGTGATGTGACCACATGGTATAAATTTCTTAATTCTGGACACTATAATTTTTATTAATGGAGTCTAAGATCTCAATAGTCCTTATGTCTGCTATATGTGGTTGTAGACTCATACTGAACTTTTAGCTTACTAAAATTCCCCAAATTTATCAGATCAACTTTAGTCCTCAAAATTTATCATGGAAAAGAACAATGTGTATTTTGGAAATTGCAACAATGTCTAATGTTACCAAGAAATATTAATGACTCTGGACATAGAGAAAATTCTTTTAATTTTCCTTTTTCCAGAAGTTATCTAATCTTTAAGATGGGACCAAGCCTTTTTTTCCCCTAAACAAAATGTAGACCTTAAATAAAGGTGGGAGAAAAACTTTTCCAAGCTGTTGACAACCTATCGATATAATTTTGTATTATGTAGTGGGGGAAAACCAACCAAACCAAACCATGGTGTTTGGGGTTGAAACGAGTTCAAATTCTAATTGTGGATTGTGACTTTTGGTAATTTACTTCATTCATATGGACTTTGATTTATTCATCTGTAAAATAAGAATATGATGCCCTATAAGATTCCCTTAAAACTTGAATATGGGGTGATTTTGTTTCAGACCACAAAACATACATATATCTAATTATTAGTTTTACTGCTATAATACTTTTTGAAGATGTGACTACCTCTTCTCATTTAATTTCATGGCACTTATCCATCCTATAATTATTCAATTTTGAAAATCAAAATGAATAAAACTAATTTTTCTTTGAAAATTTTTTGAGGGGAGAGGGAGATTTAGTAGAGAATTTTGTGATCCTACAGACAATCTTGGTGGGACTTGCAAATACATTGCTAGTAAATTTAGATGGCAACATTCCTGTTTCTTCCCTTAATTTGAAAACAAAAAAAGATGCTCAGTGTTTTCAATGGTCCGTCCATGACTCCATGTCCCCAAATGGGTCTAGACAAACCAGGTTCCAGTATTATATAAGTAAAAGAATGGCATACAAACCAGAGATCAGGATCCGGCTGGGTAGTCCTTCTGAGAGGGAAATATGACTGACTATGAGAAAGAATGCATGCCAGAGGGAAGAGATAAGAGGAAAAAAGTGTCACAGGGCACAGAAGGATCTGAAAGCTCTTCTAGGGCAGCTTGCCAAGAGGGTTGCATTTTCATGAGACACCACCTTCCTTTCTAGGTGGCATTTCTGTATAGGAGGGCCATCACAGCTCACTAAAATGAGGTTCTGTCCCCAGGGCAGGGAACAGAAGTCCCTAGGCAATTTTTGTTCCACTTATTATTATCGGTGACAGCAAAGATAAACTATAACATCATAAAAGAAGCGGTCCTCATTGAATATTCATTCAGACATCTGCAGATGCTGAATAGGGAATAAGGAATAAAGATTTGGAAGCAACAATAAGAGAAACAGGTATTTTCCTCTGAATTTTTGAATTTGGTCAACTTGTCTGTTACCAAAAAAAAGGTCCAAGAAACCCTTCTGGGATATTCTGAGTAATGATTGGGAAAAGAATAGCTCATGTCCTCTACTTTTATGGACTTCTGAAAGGAAAGGACATTGGTGGACATGAGGCTATTCTATAATCTGTGGGAACTTGAATATTGGGGAAATTTCTCCTATACAGTTCTGCTGGTTCATTCCCTTTCAGAGCTGTAATGCAAACTGTGAGCATCCCCTAAGTGGGATAAATTGCTCCTAGTTGCATGATCCCCTTTGTGGATTATCATCCATGGATCTCTAGGGATTTAGCACCCCACAGAAATCTATCCATCTCACTGTCTTCTCATCCTCCTCTCACCTAGAACAAATGCCATCTCTCTCTCAAGATACTAATCTTTATTGAATGATAAGTCATTTCCAGATCCTTCTGTATCTTGGTGGCTGTTTTCAGAGGAGAGTGCAAAAGAGAGAAAGATCAGAAAGAAAGCAAAAGAGAATGAAAACAGGACAAGTCTGCATTGCAAAGGCACAAAAATAAAATATCAAGAAGACTCTTATATTGTGGCAAAAGAGAAAACAAAATCCTGAAGGTGATGGGTAACTGGCTGACATGATTGGGTGCTTGTTTATTTACTTATTTTGTTTTGGGTAGGGGGAGCAAGAAACAGAGTACACGATATTAATAATTAGCTAATGAGGTGCTTGGAGGTCGAGAAATGAGGAAAAAACCCTTCAAGAGCTGATCAATTACAATTCTGGCTCATAGCCAATGCTCTTGGAAATACTCGGTGGGAATAGGGGGTTGGGGTGAGGAGTAGGGAGGAGAACAGCATGCTGTTCCCATGGAATTCTGCAAAGGTACAACATGAGGGTCAGTTGGGTGCCAAGGCCACAGGTACCTATTGGGCTTGGAATTTGTTGATCTCCACAGTCTGGATTCCTGGGTAAAAAAGCAGCTCCTTAAAGTTGTTCTGAGGGTGGAATGGCAAGGTCTGAGGAAGGGACCAGGAGAAAGGTTTAGGCTGTTGACACCATTTCTTGACCTTTCTCTTCTAGTAACTTTATCTATTTCTACATTGTCATTGGGAGTTAAGGAGAACAAAAGAACCTGTGTGAGAGGAAGTGGCTAGGATTCCATGGCATTCAGCCATGCAAATGAAAGAAATAAGACCACCTGAACCTCAAAGGCAGACCTACACCTATGTATACAAGGCAAAGAGACTGTCCCTACCAGGTCTATACTGTTTGGAGAATGGTCTCCATTTGTCCAAATCAGGTCTTGTTTTCTTTTTTCTCCCAACTGAGCAAAAACTCATTTGCTGGAGCCCATGTTTCTTATATTCTGAAACCATATTTAAGGCCAATACATAAACAGTCCCCCCAAATAATTTAATCTACTTATAGAGAGAAAAGAAATGAATCCAGTCCTGCCCATTACTTTTGAAAGGGCTATCCCCCTAAGTGGGATAAATTGCTCCTAGTCGCATGATCCCCTATTTTATAATCTGTGAGAACTTGAATATTGGGGAAATTTCTCCTATACAGTTCTGCTGGTTCATTCCCCTTCAGAGCTGTAATGCAAACTGTGAGCATCCCCTAAGTGGGATAAATTGCTCCTAGTTGCATGATCCCCTTTGTGGGTCAATGAGAGCTCAAGAAAGAACAAAAAAGGCATTTGGGCATAAAAATTGGCTAGGACAAAGAGTTTTGTCAGGAAAGGTCCCAACATTACAAGAGGTTTAGAATCAGTTTCATTCTGTCCATAGGCTGGCATTGGACAGAATGAAATCCTCCCACAAAATATTTGCATTTGATGTGCAGACTGCCAGAGAGCCCCTGTACTTTGGCAGACGCTGAGTCTCGTTCCTGAATGCTGCCCACTCCCAGCTGCCATTCTGGACTCCCTGAGCTCTGATGAAACTAAATTTAAAACCTGCCTCCCACTCCCAGTCTAGAATTAACTTTAGACTGGTGTGGTTTGGGTGGGGATGGGGAGGGGGACCAAAGAGGGGGAGGGAGGAATGTGGTATCTTTTCTCAGAATTCCACTCAGATATGAAGAAGTTTGGCCAACCCTATGATGGCAAGTGCCCAGCATGGTTATTAGTCCAACATGCAGAGTGCCGTGAGTTTGGCCATGTCCAAAGCAGGCATGGGCCAAGAGGGCCCTGCCGAGGTTAGCCACTTACCATAGAACCTCGCTTGTACTGACTATACCAGGTAGAAGGCTGCTCTTTGGGCCAACGGGCCATTTTACTCTGTAAAATATGAGATGGGGTGGGGTTTAAAGCCAAAACTGCAAAGAGACGAGAGGCTTCCTTACCAGTTTACCACGCTTGAATTCACTGAACCAGGAGCCTGGGTTTTCCTTGGGCCAGGAAGTAATTCTGGCCTAAACACATAGCAGGGGAGATGGAAAGGGAGAGAAACAGAGAATACAACAGTTAATTCTCCTGCCCCAGTAAAACATTGTCCAAGTTTCTTTAAATTAGTATACACAACGTTTCTTTCCACGATTTGGTACTCATACCTCTTTGGTACCTTTAGTACTCCCTGCCCCTTTGATTGGAAAGCTGGAGAGTGAAACAAAGAATTCTTCCTAAAGCCTTCGTTTAAAGGAGGCTCACAGAGTAGTCAGCTCTTCGTTTCTCACCTGCCGCATTTCTTGGGTTGAATTCCACCATAATATATTTCTTTATGTTACCTACCACCCAAACTTTTCAGCTTTCTTTTGTGTGTTGTATTCCCAAATTCATAAGCTCTTTAAAAAGTGGGAGTGCCTTTCTTTTTTTCTTATTTGTATTCTAGCAGTTAGCACAGTGCCTGTCATATAGTATACATTTAATAAATGTTTATTGACTATTTCCACACAGAGTCAGATTTACATATTATCCCTTATTGCAAGAAGTATTTCAGAGACAGCAAAAAAGCTCCACTACTGCATTCTGATTGTCACTTTCACACATCACACCTGGCTTTTCTTAATTCTAGATAGAACTTAGATGAAATCCTATCATGAGACAATCCTCTTATTGATTTAAAATAAATGAAAATGTCACTGAGAGGACTACACATTAGCCCATTATCAATCATTAATACATTCATTAGAGGCTTTCCAACATGACCTCTTACTTAAAGTGGCCCCAAGCTGGGAAGAATCTACCCAGAAGGGATAAATTCCCATGAGAGAAATATGGGGAGAACCAGAGCACTAGGAAAATAAGTCTACTTTGGTTACCTTGGACAATGAGAGGACAAATTGAGGACACTGTCCAACACTAGTAGGATGCTGAATAACAAACTCAGCCAAGGTTTGGGGAGGGTCTATTCCTGATTTAGGAGTTCTTGGATAAGATCCACCAGAGTCTTAATTCTTCCTTTATCAACATTTACCATTGGTATTAATGGGCCAATTTCTCAAGTTCTCCTTGTAATGAAATTCTCTCTTCATTGCCCATATCTAACAACACTTTTGCCTGGGAAATGGCCAAAAGAATCTATCTGCTTGGGTTATTTTAAAGGCTTGGTTGCTCTACAAGTACCTCTTTTCCACTTTGATACAGCTCTACACTTAGTACAGGAAAGGAAACATGGCTGGGTTTGGGGATTTTTCCCCTCCAGGTCCTTTAAATTCACTTAAGATATGAAAATAGCAAGTGTCACTTTTGTGGGTCTCAGCCAAAACAGCACAGATCTTCTTGGAAATTCAAGTGCCCACACTTGATGAGTATGGTTATTTTGTTTTTTGTTTGATTATTGATATATTTGAATACTTCATTTTCTTTCATTAAAATGATGTATTTTTTCTATCCTGAACTAACAAAATAATAATAAAATGGGCATTTCTATATTCACTACGAAATAGGTGATTTTGCATGAAGATGCAGACAATAATAACAGTAATAATAATGAAAAACATAATTTATATAGTACTGTAAGGCTTACAAAGTATAACACTTATATAATCACATTTGCTTCTCAAAGCAATCCTGCTTACAGGATTACAAACCTTATTTGTGCTATTGTTATCTCCATATTAAAGATGAGGAAACAGGATTGCCGAAGATTATACAATAAGTAAATATCTGAGGTATGATTTGAATTCCAGTCTTTCTGATTCCTGATTGCTCTTACCCGTCATGTATTAAGTACAGTTTGCTTTTTCTTTTTTTACCTGCAATTTTCAAAGCTACCTACTATTCTATGATTTCTTCTGACCTTTCTTCTGTTCACTTTTCATTTTTAAAATAAACTTTTGGGGAACTAAAAAACAAACATAACAAAACAAAAAACCAAATCTAAGAATAAAGCTTTTATAACAATTAAGTATAAAAAAGCAAAAAAAAAAAAAATACTGGTTATGTCCAAAAACACATGCCTTCATCTGGCATCTTATGTCCATCATTTCTCTCTCAAAAGATAGATACCATCCTTCATTATCAATCCTCTCAAATTGTGGTTGCCATTGTACTGATTAGAAATCTTAAGCTTTTCAGAGTTTTTATTGACATTTTTATTGTTATAATAAAAATTATTCTGGTTTTCCTCACTTTGCTCTATCATATTCCTGTAAGTCTTCTCAGATTTCTCTAAAACTTTTAATCATTTCTGATGGCAAATAATATTCTCTTAAATCCATGTACCCTAATTTGTTCAGCTGTTCCCTAACTCATGGGTACCAGCATGAATTTCCAATTCTTTGCTACTATGAAAAGAACTGCTATGAATATTGTGGACTTCTGTGTTATTTTTTATCTTTCTTTGATCTTGTTGGGTGTATCAGCCTTTAGCTATCACTAGTACAAAAGTTATTCAGAATTTAGTAACTTTTAGGGAATGATTTCAAATTGCTTTCCAGAATGGCTAGACCAATTCATAGTTCCATCAACAGTATATTAATATGCCCTTTTCTCCCTACATCTCCTCCAGCATTTGTCATTTTTCTTTTTTGTCATCTTTCTAATTTAGTAAGTATGAGGTAGAACCTCAGAGCTGCTTTAATTCACATTTTTAAATTGCTAAGTTAATGACTAATTTTTTTTCATATCTTTGTGTGTAACTTAGATTTTTCTTTGAGAACTGTCTGTTCATATCCTTTGGATCTGTATTTATTAGGGAATCTTATTGTTGCTTCAGGAGGCAGTCACCTTCTTGCCAAAGGGATCCCTGGACCAAGAAAGACTAAGAATTCCTTCTCTCTTGAGAAGCAGGAGATGAGTCATCAATGTGATCTAAGGGATCTATTTCCCTCTTTGTCTTTGTATTCCCAGTGCTGAGAACTGTGTCAGACACATAGTAAGTACTTAATAAATTCTTGTTGATTGATTAGTACAGAATTTGAAGGTGAAATGCCTACAGTGCTAACAGAATGAAACAGCTGGATTGGTATCCACAATGAACAATGGGAGGAAGAGAAGGGAAAGGCATCCTTGCCTTAGACAGGCATTCAGTCACAATTCGTTAGGGGATCTGTGCTCAGAAACAAGGTCCTTCCATACCCTTCATGAAGTGTCAATAACTCAAACCCTCACTCCCCTGACTTATTAGGGCCTCTGAATCTGTATATTCTATAACATACCAGAAAAACAGCAAAGGAAAGCGCTTCTGGAGTGGGGAGTGAGGATCTCACTGAAACAAGTCAATTTTCTGTCTCCTTCAAAGTCTTTGGCTATTTCCATCTTTATTTTTAAAACTATCCAAAATCAAAAGATAATCTGTCTTTAAGACTATTTTTTCTTCTCTCGGAAAAGAATTCTTTTAAGACATTTCCAGGACAATGGTTTCCTATCCTGGAAAAGCTTGTAATCTCATACTTAATCATTTTCCTTACTTTTTTTGTTAGTGATATAACTGGATATCTCCTGTGCTCCCCTCACTCTCCCCAGATTGCACTTTGTATGTCCATCTTCGATCATAGGATCATAAATCTAGAGCTAGAAGAGACTTCCTTTCATTTTACAAATCAAGAAGATCTGTAAATGAGTTGCCTAAAGTCACACAAGTACTTAGTATCAAAGGAGAGATGTGATACTAGGGCCTCTGACTTCCAAGTCAGTATGCTTTTCATTGTACTGTAATTTTTAGACCATTACAGTCATGCATCAGACACTAATAGACTATCTTTGTTTATAAATCTATTTCTGTGAAACTGAGATCAGTAGCTTTATCTTTATAGCCAAAAGACTCTTTGCAAATTCTGTCAAAATGAATTCATCGCCTCCCCTCCCTACAATTTATCTCCCTCACTAAAAGGCAAGAAAATATTCTGAGCCCCTCAGGGAGAGCTGAGTCATAAATGGAAGGCATCTTTGTGCTTAAGAGACACCTCTCATTTTCATTTACCCACAGTGAGGCTAGTCAGAATGAATAAGTGGCAACTAGAGGAAGCTAAAAATAATGAGACATTTTCTAAGTTGATTTAATTCTTGAAATTGGGCCAAGCTGACAGAATCTGGAACCAAATGGGGCAGGTTGTGTGACCTTTGATTTTGTGTTTGCCACATGAAATTTCCCACTTTAATTACAGGCTTTCAAAGGTCTGACACTGCAAACCAGGGGAGACTTGAACCTGAGATCCACAAATCCTCTGAACTGACATTACAGCCTAACCAGAGTTCTTCTGACCCTTATGACCCAAGCGTGTGTTTATATAATACACCCCATTTCCAAAATGATTTAGCAGGAAGAAGGATTGTGACCCAGGAGAACTTGTATTTAAATATTGTTCCCTCATGCTAGGACTTAATTCTCAATAGTAAAGCTATTAGGGATATAGCTTTTAAAGTTACAGATATTTGAAAGGCTATGTATATATATTTATAAGTATATACACATATATTCAGTATTTGTACATGCTGAACATAGACATATTTGCATATATTTATGTATATACATGGGCATATATATATGCACATACATATATATGTGTTGTATGTATATGCATTATGACTCTACATCTATATACAAGTGTATATATATGGGTAAGTATGTGTACACACTAAAGTAAACCCTTCAAATTTGAGGACAGCTCACTATAAAGTGATGAATCTGATTTTATTTTGAGACATATGAAAATCAATTTCATTATAAATATATTAGAGGCTTGGCCAAAAAATAAAGAAGTTTGGGTTTTAGTCCCAGCTTTACCATATACTTACAAAGCAACCACAAGCAAATCACTTTTCTGAATTTTAGTTCCCTTATCTGTAAAATAGGGAGTTGAAAGAGATAATCTCTAAGGTCTCTTCTGGTTCTGATGTGTTTTGGTCTATAAAGGCCCAGCATTGATTCACTGCCCAATTTTCATTCAAGATCTGCCAGAAATGAGTCCCTGTACAACTTTGATGTCTTTGTTCTTGGTGAAGGCAACACTGAAGAATTCTGTAACGTTTTTGTAAGGTTTTTTTTTTTCTTTTCATATTGGCCACATTGACTGGACTATTATGATAATACTATGTTCACATGGCTGAGTTTGCCCTCAATGAAAGCTTGAGATTCAGTTGTAGTATACGTTTTGTCTTTTTAATGAAGAAATATTTCCAAACCAACTTAAACAGTCTTTACTGACTAAGAAACACTGACATTTTCCTTTCTCTTTCCCAATCTTCTGGTCTCAGGTTGCCTCTGCTGTGATTTTTGTGGAAGGCAAAAGGTTGGAAAAGTGTCAACAAACACATATTTTCATTACCTTGCTGGGACACAAATTGAATCAGGCATGCAATTAAGAACAAAAATTACCCAACAATAAAATAGAGTTACCCGTCTGTTCTCCCCTCACAGGAGGTATGTACACAGTTATAAAAAAATGAAATCTACACTTTTTGCCTAACATAAATCTTTATGGCCCTGAACAACTACCCAAAGACTCTATTTACAAAACTGAAAAAAAAATCTAAATGATTCCTGTTATTAAATATGGTCAATATCTTGTAACCCATGGATAAATGCCCATATTAAGAATAATCAACAATTCTCTAAAGTATGTATGCTATTCACAAATCCTTTTCATTTCTGTGATGAAGCAATTGAGATATGCCTAAAATCATTTTTTTCTATATGGACCAAACCAAGTTAAAATGCAGATTAAGGCATAAAAAAGAAAGAACCACTTAATGAGTATGCTCAGTAAAACTTATATTCCCCTCTATACCCGAGTCCAAACAATTGAGGGACTGTTATAGAGCAGAGGTATTAGATATTCTCTGTGGCTCCCCAGTGGCAAAAATAGGAGCAATAAATAGGAGATGCCAAAAGGTAGACTTATGCTTAATGTAAAGAAAAACCTCCTAACAAAGTTGTTCATCAATGAAATTGGGCTGCCTGGAGGTCTTTGAGCTGAGTGTAATTATTGGAAATGTCTAGATATAAGGTAAACCTTATATCTGAAGTCCTTTGCAACCCTGAATTTCTGTGTTCCTGTCAAGAATTTAATGGAATTAGCTAGGAAGATTACATTTTACATTTTCTATATTGACTTCAACAAAACTATTCATGGGGAAAGATTAGAGTTCTTCCCCATGTTAAGATAGCAAAAATTAGTGGACATTAAAAATAAAAGTGAATTGTAAAGGATAGCAGTATACTATAACACCAGCAAGAACCTTTTTTCATTCCTTCTCAAAATTGTCAAACTTAAAAAAGAATGAGCTATCCTATTAGCTATAAAATAAATGAGTTCATGTATTTTCTCTCTCTCTCTCTCTCTCTCTCTCTCTCTCTCTCTCTCTCTCTCTCTCTCTCCTAATAGACTAAATCCCAATCCAATAGATCAAAGGGACTTTAAAGAAAATAAAATCCCCATGGTGACGAGACGAACAGAACTGACATAACATGAATCAGAATGCAATTGACTTTAACATCTAATTAAACAGGAAATTTTTTTCTGTCATTGAACTTTTAGGAGAAAGATGCAATTTATGAAAAATCAAATGGATTATAAGAGTTCAAGTAGGAGCTTCCCACAGATGTTCCCACAGATGTACCACTCACCTTGATCTCCCATATTTACTTCAAATGCTGGCCAGAATTTTGCAAAATCCTCAACAAAGACCCACTGTTATTAATTAGGCTGAACTAGCTAAAGTGGGAGAGGGACTCAGGAATTTTCAGAAACATTAAAAAATGGTTGAACTTAAAAAGGAGATTCTACTTAAGCCATAGACCCCAATTCATCAACATATTCCTTTTCTTGAAACTTCCAGACAACTGATGTTTCATTCTACTCATTTATTATAATTTTCTATTTTAAAATATCTTAAGTCATACTTCTAGAAGTCAGTTCTCTTGATCCTGAAACGATCAGGAAGTAATAGATCAATCACTAGTTTGTAAACTGAGACTATCCAGTTGAACTTACCAAATGCATAATCTGAACACTGAGTAAATTTTCAGAGGGAAATAAATTACACCAGCACTTACTCCTTCTGATTTCTTATCGGGGAAGATGCAAGTTTCTCCACCAGCTGTGAAATTGCAGTAAACTTTGAAAGAATCCCTGGAGCATCCTTGGTTAGGATCAACCCAGTATTCACCTGGATTTCAGAAAGATAACATGAGTCAGGCAGTGTTCAAGTAATTGATTCTTGGAATATTTCCTCTAACTTGGATATTAATGTTCCATTTTACCTTAATACTTTAAATGTTTGCAATAATTCAAGTACCCTTTTTTCCCCTACTGAACTCACAAAGGAAATCTACAGAATAGTTTTATGGACTCAGCTGGACCTCTGACACATCTAGGGCAACTTATAATGAAAAAGCAGAGTGGACAGTTAATGCAGGGGATGAATTTGGAATAATTTACTTATGTGCTTGGGTTCAAATTCTATTAAAATAATTTATCTAAAATTTTTAATGTGTAGTTTATAAAGGGTAGTCTAAAGTCAAAATAATTAAAAACCCAATACTCCCGTTGAGCTTCCTTAAACAGGAAATGAGATGCTGAAATGATTTACTTTTCTAATATAAGTACAATACTTGACTTCCTCATGGACTTTAAAAAACCTAATAGGTTTATAAATTATGTTGAGTTGGGCTTCTCTAGCTCCATGGTTCCCCTAATAATAATAACGTTTATATATTGTGAGTTTGCAAAACACTTTACATATGTTATCTCTTTTTACTCTCACAATAACCCTAAGAGATATTATTATTTCTCTCATTTCACATGTGAGGAAACTGAGGCTAGAATTAAATAACTTCCCCAGGGTCATGCAGCTAATAAGTACCGGAGGCAAGATTTGAACTCAGATCTTCTTAATCCTAAACCCAGTGTCTTCTTGCTGGCCCTCCACTTACCATCAGGAAAGTCAGGATGGCAGAGTTGTAAGTCCTTGCAAGTACGAGCAGGATTGTGCTGAGTGCCTAAAGGATGCTTCATCTGCTCAATTTCCAGTTTCAAAGAGTTGAGTGAGCCAAAGATCTCTTCCATGCCATCAGCATAATCCATGTAGTTCTCACCATTGCCATCATCAAGCAACTGGCTGGCATCAATGTTCCGTCGGGTCCTAGAAGCCTGAATGGGCAATGGCTGAATGACTTCACCTGGAGGACCCTACAACATGGAAAAGGCAAAATCAAAATGAGCAAACACTTGCAATGTAAAAATAGCTACAAGAATGCCTATGCTTATTATAAGAACAGTGGATTTTTTCACTGCAAAAACTCATTTTCCCTTTCTTTTCTATAGATCTATCCTAGCTAATTTTTCATCACCTCACACCTATTGTATTAGATTAACAGGTATTTTGTCTCCAGGTTCTCTATCCCTATTATAATTCATCCTATATAATGAATCTTTTATTTAATTCAATAAACATCTATTAGGCACCTACTGAGGGTAATGCCTTTTGTTGGACTGTGTGGGGGAGTTGCAAAGTTTAATGATATATATGGTCCTTACCCTCATGGACCTTATAGTCCAGAAGAGAGATTTCCCACAGAGAGATTCTCCTATGTATGATTTCCTATGAGAAACCTTTCCTAACCCTCCTAGTTGTTAGCTCTCTTCTACCTTTTCCTTAATTTAACATGCATATTTTTATCTGCTTGCATGCAGAGGCTTACTGCCTCATAAGCAGTAAGGGATATATATATATATATATATATATATATATATATATATATACACACACACACACACACACACACACACACATATATATAAATATAAATATATATATATATATATATATATATATATATATATATATGTTGGGTTGGATAAATACACATGATATAAAACCTTCTTTAAATGTTTCTTATTATCATATCACATTGTTGTTGTTGTTTAACAATCACTCTCTAGAATTAATCTAAACTTGTCACTCAAACCCTCCAATATAAGGATCAGAGATTTAAAGCTGGAAGAGACTTCCCATATATTCATTTTGGTGTCCTCAAATGAATTTTAACTCTAATCCAGTGTATTTCCTCTTCATGCATTCCTACCAAGCACATCCCTGTCTTGTTCCTGACTTTGGTCTTTGTTTACATGTTCTCTCAACCTAGAATATCCTCTCCAGTCCTTTCAACAAATCAAATGTCTTTATTCTATTCAAGGTTCTGCTCACGTTCTCCCTCCTCTAATCCCCCAGCCTGAAATACTCTAAAAGTATATTTCCCTTCTCTGAATTTCTATGGTAATTTTACACTTGATTACATGCTGCCTTGTATAGCTAATTGTTTTATGTATGTGTCTTGTCTCCCTAGCTGGGCTGTGAACAACTGGAGAACAAGGACTGTGTAATCTACATTTTTATATCACCCACAACTGCACAGGGGTATACACCTAAAGAATGCCTAATCTACACTTTTGAATCCCAGAAGCTTTAATTTGCTAGGTGTTTACATACATATGTATAAAACCAAGATTGGGAATAAAATTCAAGGAGTACTTTCTTTAACTCAGGAGGAAATTTGCCAGCATTTCACTTGCTATACTACTTCTTAAGCATAAAGGTCACCTTCTACCAAAAGATTAAATCCTATCCAGTTTCCTCCCTTGAGCTCTCCCTGTGATTTGGATTTCCTAGGAGGAAAATGTTATGAATTTAATGTTACTGTGAGTTACTGAGAATTCCATCATAGACTTTTCAGTCTTCAAAAACTACTTACAGGTGGACCAGGAGGACCAGGATGGCCAGCTTCTCCTTTGGGACCTGTTGGACCCTGGAGGAAAAGAGAAAAGCAAAGACACATGTAACCATTAAAGAGCATTAGTAATAATGGAATAAAATGTAGTTTTCATATGAATATCTCTAGTCTTTTCAATAATCAAAAATTTAAAAGAAAGACTTTAGAGGTCTTCAAAGAAAAAACTTGAGAATGGACAAAGATAAGGCCTATAAAAATAAAGAGGCCTATAAAAATAAAAATATCCCCCAGAAAGAGGGATGGAAGGAGAGACTATAGATTATTCAATATGTTCCTGATGCTTGAATGAGTGTCTTTGGATCTTGAAAGAACAAAATTTAGGGACAACTAGCAAGTACTTCTTTACACAGCTAAGAATAAGATATGAAGTTCAGGGTTAATTAGCTTGGAAGTATTCATAGAGGGTTTAGGTAAAACAATAAGAGATTGGATCCTAGGGATTTATAGGTATCTACCAGCATGCAGGTTGAGTATGGCAGCACATCCCACCTATGTTCAATGCCAACTTAAGGTGTCTGCTCAGAATCACAGACCTGGAGAGCTAGAAGGGATCTCATTAGACATTTAGTCCATTCCATACACAAAAAGAGTTCCCATTTTAACATGCCCAGATATCTATTCTGCCTGTCCTTGAGGTTCTCTAAAAAAGGGAAACCCACCACCTCTTGAGGCAAATTCATTCCACTTTTGGACAGCTTTGTTGGTCAGGAAGCATTTCTTGACATCCAATTAAAAATGGCCATTTTGCAACTTATATCCATTGCTCCAGGTTCTACTTTCTGAAGCCAGACAGTAGAAGTCCAATCCATCTCCTCTAAAAAAATCTTCTGAATCCTTGAAGACAGCTATCATGTCCCAGGCTGAATCGTCTCTTCTCTAGGCTATGAATGTTCAATTCCTTCAATAGATGCTTGTTTGATATATCCCCAAGATCTTTCCCCTATCCTGGTCACCTTTTTGGACATTCTCTAGTGAGGCTAAAATCAAAGGGGGAAACCATACCTTTCCACCACAGAGACAGATTATTGAGTTAGAGATGAACCATTTTATCTGACCCAGTTGAACTCAATTAATTGAATTTTCTTCCTTCCTTCCTTCCTTCCTTCCTTCCTTCCTTCCTTCCTTCCTTCCTTCCTTCCTTCCTTCCTTCCTTCCTTCCTTCCTCCTACTTCCTTCCTTCTTTTCTCCTTTTTTCCCCTCCCCCCTCCATCCCTCTTTCTTCCTTTTGTTGTTTAATGCCCAGTGAAAAAACTCCCTCTGCCAAAGCAAATCAGAATCTATTTTGCAACTTAAAAATTTGCCTGAAATTCTGAGGGAGAGCTGAACCAATGTAAGCAATACATGTCAAGAGGCAAGACTCAACAGCAGCATTTTCTGATAGGCCAGATAGGCTTGAAGGCATGAGAAAGTCAAGGATTCACTAGAGACATTCTCCTCCCTTTCCCCAAATCTTCCCCTTTTCGAAAACTGAGAAACTGGAGGTTAGAAAGAGCTAAAACAAGAATTGCTCAATCTAATCTCAGAGGTAGAAAATTTTTCCTCAATGTCTTAAGCAATGCAATTGGATCCCCTGACTATTTAAAACCCCAAAATTGGGTTCCATATAGGAAAGATATTGACAAGCAGGAGGGAATCCGAAAGTGGGCGATCGGAATGAAGAGCCTAAGATTAAACAGGACAAACTGTTGAAAGAATTAAGGGTTTTTTTTATCCTGTAGAAGAGTATATGTATGGGTGGTGTGAGGGCTTGCTTAGCCCTTCTCAGAGCTGTTCCTCTACCTTCGGTGTCTACTTTCACCCAATTCATACCTATGACTCCAAGAGGCTGTAGCATACACAGAAGCTATGCCCTAAGAAACCATCTTGACAGATGGGCTAAACCATGTTAAAAAACTAACAGGCCTCAAATTCACTGTGAATAAGGGGGTGTCTATCCCAAGAACATGAAAAGTTTCCCTAGTGGAATAGTAGAATAAATAGTAGAACATTTGTTCCAATGTTCAAGAAGCAGGTGTTCTTGGATCTTGACTGAGCATCAAAAATACTAAGATCATCCACAGCCTCTTAGGCCAATAGTTATCTGGACTTTTGTTTTGCCAGTGGACTTCAGTTTGTTTTGCTAGTGGACTTCATTAACTCAGGAAGAGAAAGTGAGCCCAACAACAGCACAATTCTGCTTCACTTAAATCCAATTCACTGGTAGGTAAAGACATCACCATTGATGTCATTGGTACTCTTCAAAAATGAACAACAAGAGGCACAAGATAGCTATCTAAGTATTTGACAGACTGTTACATGTAGATCAGATTATACTTGTTTCTATTTGGTCTCAGAGAAAAGTAGGAGAAATGGGTCTTCATTAAGCAGAGACTCCTTGTCAGGGATGTTATAGGGGAGGATTCTTATTCAGGTAAAGGCTGCTCTAAATGGTCTGAGAGCTCCCTCCAACTTTGAGATTCTGAAAAATAATACCCATAAATTTTGGTAAATGCAGTACTTACTGAAGAACCTTTAGCACCTTTGGGACCAGGAGGGCCCTGGAAATAAAAAAAACAGGAAGTTAGGTCCAGGTTAATAACTTTTTCTATAGCTTATGTTCTCTTCCCCTTCAGATACAAATTCCTTATTTATACAATTTTAGTTTATATTTTTCACTTTTATATCACCTACATTTCCAAAATCTCCTTTCTTTCTATACTTTGGCCAGCAAATCATTCCTTATGACAGAGAATAAAAGCGATAGGGGGAAGTAGTTCAGCCAAACTAATTGACATGTCATCTGAGTCAAAAGTATATGTGATCCAATATAAGTAATTCAAAGGTTATTAAATTCAGTAACCTTATCTTTACCTTATACTTTATCCACACTTCATATTGACTCCTGCCTTTTATTTAAATCATTTAAAAATGAGTGAATGAATAACTGTGTTATTTGTGTAGGTAAGAGAGGGAGAGGTCAAACCAACCCAAATGCAGGAAAGGAGGAGTAAACTGAAGCTACCAAGACATTCTGCCCACTCCTAAAGTATATTCCCTGCCCAGTCTCCTATAGAAACCAAAAATTCTCACCATTAGAATGAGTACTAAGTTAAGTAACAAAGGTATGGAACAGGGGGAGATAGTTCCCTGAAAATGTACATAGGCTACTTATAAATGTCCTTTTGTGCACTCTCTCAAGAGCATAAAGTCAGAACTTAATTGATCAAATTAGCTAAATGTCCCTGTGAAAGCTAAAGCTATAATATTCAGGGAAGGAAAGCTCAATTTCTGTCATAGGAATTTGGATAAACCATGAATGAGGAAAGAGTTTGCTTGTTGCCAGGGACAGCATTAGGCTACTGCTGGTTGGGTACAAGATAAGCATAGTAGGAGGAGGAGGAGGGTATAAAGAGAAGCTTCATCCATTCTGTAGTTTTGGCAAGGATTGACCCTGTGAAGCAGGTATCATAATTGTTCCAAAAGTACAGAGGGTATCTACAATGCCTACTGATATGTGTAAATAGGAACCAGCCTTACTTTACTCAGTGAAATTGTACAAGATCCTGTCTAGCTCCTATCTCTCAAAATTCAAACTCTACTTTCAGGGTTCTGTTCCAACCGGCCCAGTGGTCACCTCAGTCTCTCTCACCAGAGAGAGCATCACTTAGCTGCATTACTTAATTAGTCAGTCCACAGAAAACAAAGTCCAATGATGTCTCCCACTTCCCTTCCTCATACAATCCTTCAACCTGTCCCAAACACCTCTGAAACTCTTGAATCAAAATGGGTGGAATCACAACTAATTCACCCTTCCCAATACTCACTGGTAAACCGGGAGGTCCAGGAGGACCAAGGGGACCAGAAGGACCAGTTATACCCTGAAAAGAAAAAGGAGATAAAGGGATATTAAAATCCATTCTCTTCAAGCAAGCAGCACACACGCAAATTGGGTTCTATTTTGTTACCCTTCCACCATCCTTTTAAAGGCCATTAATCCTCATTCTCCCTACCATGCTACTGACTGACTTATTCTTTATATTGTATGTCAATTTGACTAGGTCATTGTAAGGTTCCAACAAGATAATGTGTATGGAGTATTTGGCAAATGCTTCACTGTTATACAAATGCCAATGATTATCACTCTTCTTATGACTATTGAATCCTTGAATTAGTCCTCCAACAGACGCTCTCATTTGCTTGAAGAAGACACGTGTGCCTCTGTTTTACAGGGGGCCATTTGTCAAACTCAGCACATTTACACATCTTGACACATGGGCAATAAAATAGGAAAATATAGAAATCACTTTTATATTGAAGACTACCTTTTAGTTGGAAGAGAGGCAGCAATGTATCATTCGCATCACAGCAGATAAAGAGCCAGCTACCAGTGTTAAAGCCAGGAGGATCTGAGTTTAAGTATTACCTCTCTGCACTCTGGTTGTGTGACTTTAGGTGAGTCACTCAACCTCTCAATGATTTAGACATCTTTCTAAGACTACAGAGAAGGTGCTGACCTGCATTGGAAAAAGGAATTATTTTGTCTAAAAGTTCCCTATACTAATGAAACCACAGATCTCGTTCCTATCTCGATCCCTTTTACTTGGAAAAAATGGATAGATTGGAAATCAGGAGAGCTAAGTTTTATTCTTTATATGAACCTCGGTTTATTTAACTGGAAAATGAGGGGTTTGGGATGGATGGATGGATGATGATGATGAAGGTGATAACAATAAAATTAATCTTGCCATCACTCATTGGTGGAGAATTTTGTAGTTTAAGAAGTACTCTCCCATGTATTACCTAACCATTGATTTCTAAGAATTTTCCCCAGCTTTAAATCTCTATAATTCTACAGCTCTAATTTGTCTGGTTATCTTGAAAAGGTTAGATAATCTATATAAAATAGGTCCCAGATCACCTACCTGTTCTCCTTTAGGACCTGAAGAACCCTGAGGTCCAGGAAGACCTCGGTCGCCTTTTTCACCTTGTTCACCAGGAGGTCCAATAAGACCAATCAAACCTGGATGACCCTGCAGTAAATGAAAGATAAATGTGCCTGTTTTATAAGTGGCTTAAAAGATGACCTTCAGGAGGGAGAGGAGAGATACATCTGGAAAAATAAGGTATAAAACATATTTAGTCTTAAAGGAAGGAGGCACATACATAGACATAGGGACTCCCTAAGAAGTAAGGTCAATGGATTTTGGGGAGACTCAATTTAATTAGGAAAGTCCTTTGGTGAATTCTACCTACATTTATATTTTTTCTTTCCCTTGACCTAGAATGGATTGCTTTCTGAGCTGCTTTCCATTTAACCAAATCCTGTCCATTCTTCAAAATTGCCTTTGTCCATGAAACCCTCCCAGGTTACTCTAGCCCGTGATGTTTTTTCCTACTCTAAATTCATTCTGCACCTATAGTGAGAAGCAAACTACTTCTCAATCTGTTCAATGTATCTATGTCGTATATCCTATCTAGACTATATAACCTTTTGGAGGGCAGAGACTAATGCTACTTAATGGTTCAAAATTGTAAAAGATTTCATCACTTGGTGGTCAAACTTCATGATACAAGAACTAGGTTAGTGATCAGACAGCAGATTATAATGGAATCAGACTTTGGAATCAGTCTTTTCAACTTGACATTAAGACCCACCAGAGCTTGAACTCTGCTTAGAGTCACCTTTAAGAGCTCATCACAGTCATCAGAGTAGGATTTTGTGGAAATCATTTCCAGCTCTCATAACATTTTAGTACCCCCTACATTAGTACATAGTTAGTACCTTACTCAAGACCTATTCTGATGCCTCATCATGATACAGAAGTGACCCTGTGTTCTTGCAGGCTATGTCTGCTTCTAGCCAAGCCACTACAGTTATCATCCAGTATAAACATGAAGGAGGAGGAATCCATCATCTTCATCTCACAGTAGTAGCATTCTTGGTAAGCTCAAGAGCCTTGAGGACAATGCCCCTTATTGTTGGCCCTGTTTCCAACTGTCCTGTCTCCATTAGTCAGGAAAGCAACTTGTATAGAGATTCAATTTTACAACTGTCTCTGCAAGTGCTTTGGCCCAATCTTTATCAGCAGCTACAGTTACTGAAGATCCAGAAAAGACAGTTCTCAAAGTTAAAGTCCATCAAATAGTCCATCATCAGGAATGGATTCCATTTTATTAATGTAAAAGATACTCAAGAAAATGCTAAAGGAGCATAAGACCTTTCCATCTGACTTGTACCTAAGACCATTCACATGCGTTTTCTCTCCTGATTAGATGTTGAATTCCTTGAGAGCAATAATTGTGTTATATTCTGTCTCCATAGTGTTTAGCAAAACACTTTTGTGCATAATAAACATTCAATAAATACTTTTTTATCTTTTCATTTGCATCTATGGAAACACATTGAACATAGCTTGCTAATAAATTGCATCTCTGTGGTCTGACTACCAGCCTAAGTTCCAAGAGGCTCACCTCTAGGGTGACCAAAGAGTAATCATTTAGCCACAACTCAGATTCTAACTAGATGTATGTCTCTAGGCAAGTCACTTAGATTCTGTCTTGCTCAGTTTCCTCATTTGTAAAAAGAGGATAATGATAACTTCTAACTCAAATTTGTGAGCATAAAATGAAATATTACTTGTAAAGTATTATATAAATGTTAGCTATTATCTGTGAAATCAAGATGGCCTTTTGTTTGTGGTAGCTCACATTGATGAAGTTACAGAACCTCAAAGTTCTATATATAATAATATCTGGCACTAGTTTAACATCTCATGACACACATAATAAAGGTTCACTGTTGATTGATTCTGAAATCTGTTTTTTTTCCTAACCAGGAGCAGGAAATAGAAAAGAAGGTGTTATTTAAAAGAGATCAGCTTTATTTGTAACAGACAACATACCTTTTCACCTTTAGGACCTGAATCTCCTTTTAGACCTGGAAGACCTGGGGGACCCTGAAAGAGAAAAATAGGAAGAATCATATTTTAGCATTGATGAACATTGATTTATCTGATTTAGAGTTTCCTATAGTAAAGTTAAACCACAGATATTTCTCACCAAGTTTATACATTAGGAAATGTTTAAGGTAATAGGTGGTACTTACCATGGGACCAGGAGGACCATCTGGGCCAGGAGATCCTGGTAGACCTTGTTCTCCCTGAAAAATATATGTTCTTTGTATAAGGCTCAAGCACAATAGCCTCTTCAATTATAATCTATGCCTCTCTCATTTCTCAAAACCTTTCTGCCCTCTACTTCTACACTGCTAAAAAAGAGTGATTTGACATTCCCACAGAAAGCCTTCATTCTAGCTTGCTTGTACTCTGAATTGGCCTCCAGTGCTCAGGCTAAGCTGCCCTTTGATCAAAAAGACATTTACCACAGGGCCTGGAATCCCTCGAAGGCCATCAGGACCAGGTTTGCCTGGTGCACCTTGGGGACCAATTGGACCAGTCTTTCCAGGTGGGCCCTCCAAGCCAGCTTCACCCTGTGGAGAAAAGAGAAGAGAGAAAATTTTCTGTGAAGTATAATTCAGATGCCCACATTATCCCCTAATGCAAATGAAAGTCTTAAAGATTTTCCTATTTGATTGGATCATAGATTTAAAGCTGAAAGGGACTATCTAGTTTCCCTTTAGCCCTCTTATTTAACCAATGAGGAAACAGAGGACTGAGAAGTTCAATGACTAGATTTAGGTCACATTCAGACATCACAAAGCTGCTCCCAAATATTTGTGTATTTAGATCTTTTCAAAGTTATGACAATGACTCCTCAGGATTATAGTCCTGGAATTTACCATAAAGCCCTTAGGACAATGGCAGTGGGAGACAAACATATGTAGCTTGGCAGACAGACACTTAAACATAAACACATGCTATAAGGAACCACTCCTAAGCAAGACAAAAAAAAAAGTCATTACATTCTTCTGGTGTGTGTTAACTATTTCTCAGGTTGGAATAAAACACAACTTTCTTTGAAGCCAATGCCCAAAGTTTTGCTGTTTCTATTGAACAACTGGGCTAGGAAATTAAATGCTGATTTTTTTTTTCTTTCATCACCTCTGCACCCCACCCCTTCGACCCTCCAAACAATTCCCTCTCGGGTATTATGAAGAATAATCTGGACAAACTGCAAGTTACCTTGGCTCCTTTCTCTCCTTGTCTTCCTTCTGGGCCAGCTGGGCCAGGAGGACCCTAACAAAAACAGAGAATACATATGAGGCCATTCATCCTCTTTTCTCTGGCCACCTCCTCCCCTCATGCTTTGCAGCCCACACAAGAAACCATATCTTGGAGAAACCTCAATCCTGGGGCCCTGCTTCTCTGAATCATGAGCACTTCTCTTGCAACGATATCTTAGGAAAGTTCCTACAATGCTTCACTTTACTACTAACTCCTGTTCTTGCCACAGAAGCTTCTCTCTAATTGCAGAGACATGACCAAATTAACTCTGCCATTGTTCCTTAATTGGTGTGCCAAACTACTACTCTATGACTCTCTTGCTCTGCCAGTAATTTTCCTGACCAATGAGCCTCTTCCTGATCACCACTCCTTTATGTGTGTTGTTTTCAAATATAAGTTTTTTTGAGGGCAGAAATTGTCTTTGTCCTTGTATTTGTATTTCACTTAACACAGTGTTTGGGACATAGAAAGTGCTTAAAAAAGGCTTTTTTTTTTCATCAATTCATTCACCAATTGAACACGGGGGACAAGATCTATGATTGATGAGAATTGAGGATTGTAGAGAAGATGGTATAAGTGATGCACAATCATCCCTGGTTTGCATAGACTCTTATTCAGAATATTATTATAACTTCAATGTCTCTTCCCCCATCTATTAAAGTTACAAAGAATAATAACAGGAAGATGAGAATTATTGCTATGTCTATGATCTAGCCTCATTTTTCTAGTTCCCTATTAAGTAGCTTGGTTAGGAAAGATAAACATATATCTACATTATTCACCATGCAAATAAATGTCTTTTAACTTTGTTCTGGTTTACACAGAATTTCAGTGGGAAGAAAGAAACTACACTGGATAGTCTGATCTATTCTTCAATTACTGATAGAACTTGATCTATCATACAAAATGTCTGGCATGAACTTGATATGGTGGTAATGTCATTCTATCAATCAATAAGCAAATCAATTAGTAAGCATTATGTGCTATTACATGACTGGCATTGTTCTATGATAATGATAGAAGCTGAGTGGAAAGTACATAGGACAGAAAATCCTTCCCCACCGAAGTCCTGGTTACATCACTTAGATTCCCAGAAAAGAACAAAAGTACATAATTGCTTCATATGGAAAAACAAAAGCCCAAGATTTTCTTCAAAGCCATTTACCCTTTTGCCTGGAGGTCCAGATGGCCCTGGTTCACCAGTAGGGCCCGGGGATCCCTGGATTTAGAGAAAAAAAAATGGGAAAAGAGTTGGAATCAAGGCTTCCTGATTAACATGAACCAAAATGGATAGATTTTAACCAGTTTGCAGGGGGACTAGTAATCAATAATCCTTTTACACTCAGTTCTGAGCTCTCCCCAGCCAGCCTGAAAATGTATCTCCTATTCTCCCTTAGCACCTGATAGCACAGATGCCTAGAAATTTGGAATCATATTAACAAGAGCCTGCATTAATCTAGCCCAAGGAATTCTCTGTTACAGGTTACACAGTCTGATTAATGTCCTAACTGTGGCTGCACGATCACTACCTATTCCCATTCTGCAACTCTGCTGTACTGTGGAATGGGAGTAATCAAATCCCAAGATTCTGGACACAAGCTTCTCACCCTCAGGGCATGTCATTTCACAACAACCAACTGTTCTGTTTGTTGGAAGAGTAGGTCTTGGTTGGGTGGAGCTTGCAGTTATTTCTGAGTAGAATACTAAGCAATGGTCTCTGCTGGAAGCAGGGCCACATTTAATCATAAACTCAGCATCCAATTTAGGATGAGAAATCCTGTGGTTATAGATGCACAGATGGCGGGAGCTGGAGAAGTCCCAGAGGTGTCATCTGGTTCAGACCCTCTAGGCTCTAGACAGAAATGGACCAAAACCCTTCGAAGCAAATGATTTCTCCCCATGAGCAAAGCAAGGTGAGAATGCCAAGTAAGAATGATAGCATTATTTTCTGCCAGCAAACTTGGAATGTAATTCCTAGTGGATCTAGAGCACTGAAAATAACTTACAGTTTGACCAGGTTCACCATCATCTCCTTTATCGCCTGGTGGACCATCTTGACCCTATGGAAGAAAAAAAAAAAAAGAGTTAATTCTAACTTCCCCAATTTCTTACAGAGGCCCTAAAATCAATAGGCCTTTCCAAAGCATTCTGCTTATCAGCAGGCCACATGAACCTCAAAAGCATCCTCATTCCCCTTTCAAAAAATAAAATCTGTATTGATTTGAGGCAATTTGTTTTTTCCAAGGAGGTGCTTAAAAACAGGAAATGCATTTTTCTTTTTCTTTTTTAAACAGCCATCAAAATGCTGAAGCCAAGAGGGAACAGTGCAGCAAAATGCAACTCTTTGTAGCTTAAAAAAATTCCTAGGATGAAAGGGGTGGGAGAAAGGGCAGTTCAAAGTCTTTGCTCAGACCACAGTGACCATGCCCACTTGAAACTTACCGCAGGACCAGGCTCTCCAGGGGGACCAGGATCACCAGGGAAACCAACAGGGCCCTCAAAAGAGAAAAACATCTCAAAGTCATCATCTCCCCAGCTGAGAACACCATGCCACCTAGCTCCTGACATCAATGTTATTTTGCTCTTAGTCTTAGTGTAACATATAGAACATATTTGGTAACATGTTTGGTTTCCAGTAGAAACAAGGGAATGAAAGAATAAATTTATCAAGTTCATTTTTATGCATAAATTAATCTTTTCCATAAAGTATTTTGAAAGGTATCTTGGTATAGTAAATAAAAATTAGTCTTGAAGCCAGGAAGATCTGGTTTGGAGTCCTTTCTCTGACACCTATTGGCTATGTGACCTTGAACAAATCACCTAACTTCTCAGTGATCTGGGCAATTTATCTAAGATTACAGATTTCAAAGAAACCCTCTACCTGTATTGGTAGAGTTTCCTTATTGAGAAATTCTCTATAGCAATGAAATAATGAGTTAGTCCCTCTCCTTGTCCCTCCTTACCTTAGCAAATTAAAGCTTTTCTATCTAGTCTATACCAGATATATTTTTCTAACAGGACTCCTGAGAAAACCCTTTAGCCTTTTGGCAGCATCTCTCAGTTCTCACCACTTACCAGGTTGTTTTTCTTCAACTAGCGTTTAAACAATAGGACATTGCTGCTGCTGTACATTTATTTTTTCAATTTTTTTTCTTCATGACCCCATTTGGGGATTTCTTGGCAAAGATACTGATTGGCCTTTTCTTCTCCAGCTCATATTATAAATGAGGAAACTGAGGCAAACCAGGGTTAAGTGACTTGCTCAGGGTCACACAACTAATAAGTATCTGAAGCTGGGTTTGAATTTAGGATGACACGTCTTCCTGACCCTAGGCCCAGCATATTAACCACTGCACCACCTACCTGATCTTAACAATGGGGAATACTAAATTTTATAGAGCACTTGATTATTGTGAGAATTAGAGAGCAGATATTCTTACTCCCATCTGACAGAAGAGGGAAGAGGATCCAGAGAGGTTAAGTAACTTGCCTAATGTCACCCAGCTCATGGATGGCAGAGCTGGGACTGAAACTCAGATCTTTTGACTCGGAGTGCCCCTTTTGTTATATGGGGGAATGACACATAGGGGTGATAGACCAATGAAGTGTCTGCTGCCTCTAAGGCATTGTACTTGCTACCAGCAGTACTGTCAAAACTGCTAAAGTGCGGTGTGGAGGTAGGTATTTGACACTCAGGGAAAACAATAACCCTTAGAAACAGACACTTCTGACATCTGCATGGATGTAGTTACCAGAAGGCTCTGCCTTTTCATTTGGCATCATGCAGATACTCACGGGGCTTCCTTTTGGTCCATCATCACCAGGTGGGCCTTTGGGCCCAGGAGGTCCTGCAGCACCAGAGGGACCTGATTCACCCTTTTCTCCTCTTTCTCCTTTCGGTCCCTAGAGGCAAAAAGGCAATTCCTGATGAACTGACAAAAAAAATCCCTGCGGTTTCTCTGTAATCACTATTGGTCACCATTGTTATGTGGCCCTGGTTTTATTCAACATTTCAAGTGACAAGAAGTCCCCTCCTATTCTTCAGTTAACACACTCCCCACTTAAGAGGGAGTGCCTGACAAAGCTGTTTGAAAGCTTAAAACCACAAAATTGGTTATACATTAAAGAAGACTGTCTCCTCTCTAGGGCTACTTCAGGAGTACAGCTGTTGGCATTTTTGGATGAGTATGTGTTCTGTCACTGCCCATCTCAGAGGATGACAATCCTGTTGAATCCAGCCAAATGATATTACAAATATTTAGAAAAGAAGGAAAAGGAAAAGGAAAAAGAAGGAGGACAAAAAGGAAAATGAAGCTCATAGAGAAGTCTGACCAACCTAGCATTCTACAAAAACCTCAAAATCTCAATCAGGAATTATCATCTTGGATTTAGAGCTGGAAGAATCCTTGCAAGAGGTCATATAATCCAGGGATTCTTAAATTTTATTGCATCATGGAATTCTTTTGACAATCTGATGAAGCCTTTAAACTTTTTATGACAATAATCTTCTTAAATGCACAAAATAAAATACAAAGAAAATTAATTATACAGATTTTTTTTCCCCTATCCAAGTTCATGATCTCCTTTATTTCAAAAATCTATCCATAGACTCGTTGGGAATCTGTAGAGCCCGGGTTGAGAATCATTAATCTATATGTGATGGTCAACTATGATGGACTTGGCTCTTTTCAAGAATGAGTTGAGTTAAGGCAATTCCAATAAACTTGGGGTGGAAAATGCCATCTGCATCGAGAAATAGAACTATGGAGACTGAATGTGGATTGAAGAATAATATTTTCATCTTTTTATAGTTGTTGTTGTTTGCTTGTTTGTGTTTTTTCCCTTTTTCCTATTTTGATCTGATTTTTCTTACACAGTATGATGGATATAGAAATATGTTTAGAAGAATTGTACATGTTTAACCTATATTGGATTGCTTGCTGTCTACGGAAGGTGGGAGGGAAGAAGAGAAAAATTTGAAACACAAGGTTTTGCAAAGGTGAATGTTGGAAACTATCTTTGCAAGTATTTGGAAAAATAAAATACTATTTAAAAAACAATTTTAAAAATTAAAATCTATTTAGTCCAGCTCTGATGTCTTATTTTTTAATGATAATGATAGTTTTTAATATCACCTCAGTTTCTCAATTCGCATCCCTCTCATAATAAAATAGAAGGGCAAACACTTCAGTAAAATTAGTCAGCACACTGAAAAATTCCTGACACTTAAGTTGTACTCCCAGAAGGTCCCATCCATTTGGAGAAGAAGGGAAAAATTATCCTCTCATGGCTTTTCTTTTAGGCCAAGATAGTTCTTTAGTTTTACAAATGAGATAACCAATGCCCAAAGAGGTACCCTGACTTGCCCTAGCTCATGAGTCGTAAATCCAGGATTATTGTTGTTAACATCATTGAACATGATTTTTAACCTCTAGCTTCTCAGAGGTAACAATGTACACACTATAGTTGTGGAAGAGATCAAAGCTTCCTTCCATTTTTCTTACAATGGACCATAAGACAGAAAGACAGATAAGAAGGAGGGGAGAGAATGAGGGAGAATAAAATAAAATTTTTCTACAATCCTAGAGTATTGTAGAGGATTTCTTTTTCTCTAGGATTATTAAAAACTATGGGCTAGAGATTATATATAATTGTTACTATTAATAAGAACATTCCATACATGTTAGTAACTAGCTAGAATGATAACAACAACAATAATAGCAATATTGCTTATAATCTTTCTCCTAGGTATTTTTAGAGATACATGTTTTTTTTAATGTGGATATTCTTCCACACAGAGATTGTAACACCTCTGTGCCTAAGTCAATGATTTTTATAAGTTTCAGTGGCTATAAAGATCATTATATGGTGGTCATAATTCTGGCTATGAACATCTTAGGGCTTAGCTAGATTGGTCCTTGTAAGCAAAATACATAGTCTATCTCCGGAGCCAAACTCCAAGACATTCTTTTGTATTAGAAAGCATCAGAGCCTACATTCCATTGGCAAAGCCTTGAAGAGCTTTGATCACCTCCACATGAAGGGGTAAGTGAAGGGTTATAAAAATCCTGCTTCAATTCACAGGGTAACCCCAATGTCTCATTTTCTAATGAAAGAACAGCTCAAGGAGATGACCTGATTATAGAACAATATGATTACATCACTATCCATGCCATCCTGTTTCATCTGGATGAAAGCACATTTCTAGTTATGCTTAAAGCTCTTCCACTTACCGGAAGACCACCTTCACCTGGAAGGCCAGGTTCACCAGATTCACCAGGCTCACCCTATTGGAAGAAAAGGAAACACAATTATCTGATTGAATATAAATAAAAGTGTAGAGGACGTAATATTATGAACATAGGCTAAGAAGGGACCTTAGAGGTATTATTATTCCCATTTTATAGATGTAGAAACTGAAAACCAGAGAGCTTAAATGACTTGTGTTAAGGCAGGATTTGAACCCAGGGCTTCTTAATTCCAAGTTCAGTCTCCTCCTTTAAGGTGTATGATATTACACATAATACCTGCTTTTTTTTTGAGCATTACTGTTCCTGAAGAAAAAAATATGATTATAAGATTGCCTTTTGATACCAGCATTATTGGCTGCTCTATGCTGCCTGACATATAAGTGCACATCTGTTGGCAAAAGGAATCTTAATATTCTCTTTGTTCTTGGAATGCTGTTTCTCTTTAATTTCCTTTATCTTTAAAAAAAAATCAATGATGGAAGATTACTTTTTATTTAAAGGCCTGAAGTCAGGAAAAAAAATCTACTGCAAACTACAAATGGAATGTATGTAGATGACTTCACATCCATTTCCTTCTTTTTATGCAAAGAAAAAATGTTAAGTGTTTACAAAGTAATGAGAGCTCATGGGTACCAATGGAAAAAGAAAAGAAGAAATCATATTATGTCTGGAAGATACAGAGTTCTGGGCAAATAAAAATTTGACTAAAAATGGAAATTCTAAGAATAGGTTTTATGATGCTTCACGATAGAGGTGGTTATTTCTTTCCAATACTTAGCTGCTGGAAGGTATAGGAATAATAATAATAATAGATAATATTTATGGCTTTCCAAGTGCTTACATTTATTGTACTGTTTGGTCCTCACAACAAACCTGTGAAGTAAGCACTACCATCACATTCTTTTATTACAAATGAGGAAATCATGGCTTAGAGAAATTAAGGAAAAGTTTTGATGGTATTCCTTTGAATCTTTTTGCAAGGAGGTTATTTACATGTAAACAGATATTTAATGGCTCCCCATTAAAATTTTCTGGGTCCAGAATTCCCATAACATGAATTGTATTTTTTAGATAGGAAATAGAAACTTATTTATATATTTGAAATTACACACATATACACACACATTCCATATGTATAATGATTTGTATATTTGTGCGAGCAGCATGCTACGTATCTACCTATATACTCTAGTTTATAGTTTTGTGCACATAATCATATCTATCATGTGTGTGCACACATGAATATACATATATGACTGACTTTTATGTATTTAAATGTAAACACCTACTCACCCCAATTCTCTTTTACTAATAGTCATTGATTATAAAATCATAAAAAAATAAGAAAAATCACCTTCTCTCCCACTGCTCCAGGATTTCCTATTCCTCCTGGAGGACCTTGTGGACCATCAGCTCCTGGAGGACCAGATGGTCCTCGGGGACCAGGGGGACCAGGAGGGCCCTATGGAAAAAGAATGAGTCTTCAACATTTGTGATGGATAAAAGCTATCAAATTAGAAGAAAGCCTGGCAATTGTGGTCAATCATGCTTACCATCTGACCGACGTCTCCAGTTTCTCCTTTCTCACCTGGGGGTCCTGGTAAGCCCTATGGGAGGATGAAATGTCTCAGGAACATTGTAGAGGATACTGTTACATCATACCTCTTAGTGATTACAGATACAAGGTTGCAGAGGCAATGAGACTCAGAAGGACATAGAAAGTTGTCTGGCTTCCTCATCCTTGTGTTTGTTTATTTTATCTATATAACTTTCTTTTACATGATGAGCAGGGGCTTACCTTACACCATCTTACAAAGGGGCTTACCTTACACCATCTTACCTTACACCTCTTATAAGAGGGGATTAATAACATCAAAAATAAGTTGAAAGCAAGAGTTAAATGGGCATATGCTAGTGGGTACTTTGAGGGCAAAAGTACAGAAATATTATTATGATTTTTTGTACCAAACCTCTACCTTATAAAGATACATGTCACACTGAACATTATTCCTTGACTCGTGAAGTTACCTGCAATCCAACTGGGCCTGGAGGACCAGGAAAACCTCTTGGACCTTCATCACCTTTCTGACCAAAAAGACCTTGCTGACCCCGTGGACCTGGCTCTCCATCACCTCCCTATAGGAACATAATTGAATACACTGTGTGAATACATCCAAATAAAGAAATTATTTGTTCAGAAAGAGTAGATGCATTAGCATTAGCTTTAGCATTAATGATGAATACTCACAGAGGGACCAGGCTGTCCAATGGGCCCTTGAGGACCTGTAGGACCTGGTGGGCCCTGTAAAAAGGCAAGACAGAGAGATGTTTAGAGTAGTTTCTGAAAACACAGATGCACTTGAACTAATAGGCTCAAATAGTCATATGGTTCTCTCCCATTTTTTCTCAACTCTCACTGTACTGAGTTTGTAAAATTTTTAGGAATTTCCATGACTTATTTCATATTGTCTATATATGTCTTGAGTGTAAGTTATCTGAGGGTAGGCATTCTCTTCATAATCTCCCTGGATGTTTAACATAGGAGCTTGTACAAAGTAAGCATTGAATAAATATTGACTGATTTATCCAATAAGTTAATTATTAATAGGGGAATGCAGATGGGGGAACATATCAAAGGAAGTGCTCTGTCTGTAGACACATATTGATAACATACCTAATAAGAGTGAACTGTCTTTTTTTTTTTACCATTTTGATTTTTATTTAAAGCAAATATTAGCATGACAATATGACAAATAAGTAAATATATCTTCTGTAGACTGAATAAATATTATATCTTACACATAAAAATATTACTATTGTACTAATTTTACATGGACGATATTGTGATTATTTTTTTAAGAGTGAAAATACTATGTTGTGAATCACACTCAGTTCCCATAGTATATTTGGGTATATACTCTCTGGGTATAGATGGCTTTCTTTATCACTGAACAATTGGAACCGGTTTGAATCATCTCATTGTTGAAGATAGCTATCTCCTTAAGAATTGATTATCGTATAATTTTGTTGTTGCTGTGTATAATGATCTCTTGGTTCTGCTCATTTCAAGAGTGAACTGTCTTAAGAACGCATCTTATTGTTCACAAGATGAAACAAGAGGTTGTTAAGAGCTTTCCTGATTTTCCCAAATTTAGTTTGTATTTGTTTAGTTTACTTCATATGTATTTTGTATTTATTTGTATGTGTGTGTATGTGTGTGTGTGTGTGTGTGTGCGCGCGCATGTGTGTATTTATTGTTTCCCCAATGGAGTGTAAGCTTCTTGAAGGCAGAGACTGTTTCAGTTTTGTCTTTGAATCCTAAGCAGCGATACAATGTCTGGCCCATATAAGTTCTTAATGCCTAGTGAACTATGGAACTGAGTAATTGAAAGCAACCTGTGCCCACTATTCACAACTGGAATATTTATGCTGATCTGAACACATCCAAAAGAAGTTTACTTAAAAAAAATTAATTTGCAACTCACCTGTTCACCTTTATCTCCTTTGCTTCCCTTCTGCCCTGGTTCACCAATTTCACCCTATTAGAAAAGAGTATGAGTCAGTCACATGACTCAATAAAGCATACCAAGGTTTTTAGAGGTGTTTTTTGTTTTGTTTTGTTTTTGAGAAAAAGGAATGAACTTCTCAGTGTTGGAGGCTAACTGAGCACAATCCACCAATTATGTTTAATTACCCGTGGGATCCCCACAATGTATTATTATTACTTTTGTTGTTGTTGCTGCAATCATCTCCCTCCTACACAGTGCCACAGTTTCCCAAAGAAATATTTAGACATATAAATTTGTATTTTGTGTTAGTACAAGTACTGATAATGGAGAATTTCCTTTCTCTTACAGGGAATAATAATATGTTTGAGAATATCACAGAATTGGGGGGGGGCAGGTTGGAATTTTAATCAGCAATGATTGAGTTTAATGGACATACACTAGTGAGCATTTTAGGGGGGAAAGTACAGAAATATCACCCTAGATTTTGTTGTTTTAGCATTTAGTAATGTTTCCTTCAGGAAGTAAAACAACCTCTTCATATTCTTAAATTTCATGACTGAATGTGAGATCATAAACAAAAAGTAAAATTAAATGTCTTCAGTCAATGGAAAATTAAAGTCCAGGCTCTTGTAGAATAGCATCAGACCATACATTTCAAAAGAGACATACTGTGAAAGCTTATTAAGTTGAACTCCATCAATTCCAGAGGCTGAAATGATTCAGCCCAACCCAAAAATGGGCTGAATTTTTCTACCATGCTGTCTATACAAGAAAGGGTTTGTGGAGCCAATGATTCATGCTACACAATGGTCTGGAGGGATGTTTGAGTTATTTCAGGGTAAAAGGGTTTTGAAGAATTTCTAAGTAATAAGAAGTTCCCATTTATATGGACATATATGTTACTACAGAAATATGCTGATTGGGATTAGAAAATTTTGGGTCGAAAAGGGAGCATTAATCACAGAATCACAGAATTTTGATGTTGGAAATCATAGAGCTCTTCTTTTTAATCTAACCTCCTTCACTTTAAAAATGAGGAAAATGATCCCTGAGTAGGTGATATGATCTATCTAAGGGCACAGTGAGTTACAAGGTCAAAACTGCAACTATAATCCAGGACTCCAGACTCTTTCCTCTAACTACTTAATATTAGGTGCTTTTGTACAAGGAACAATTATCTGGGAGAAATAACAAACGTGGTTTTCTAGTAAAGAGACTGGAAAATGAAAGGCTAAAATGATAATTACATAGTATTCTCATCTGGTCATTAAAACTGATAAATGAAGAAGTTTCTTTTTTGGTTAGGGCAGCAAGGTGTTATGGAAAGAAAACTGGTTTTGGAGTTAGGAGACTTGAGTTTAAATCCCAGCTCTGCTACTCACTAGTCATTTAACTTTTGGCGGCACTTTGGGCCTCAGCTTCCTCATCTGTAAAATTAGGGTAATAACAGTAGTTATACTCTCTATCTACCTTAAGGAGTGCTATGGAGAAAATCCTTTATAAGTCTTAAAACACTACAAATATGAGTTATTATTATGTCCTATTCTTTGAGTTCCATTATTATATGATCTTGAAAGTAATTTTTAAAGAAGTATCTTATAATTCAGACTTATAATTCAGATTAGTTTCTCCTAGGAAGGAATTAGGGGATTTTTACTCTATGCCATTCTAGGAAAAGAAGTGCTATGTTCCACAGCTTTTTCTTACCTTATCGCCATCTTCTCCAGGAGGGCCTACAGGACCCGCTGGGCCAGGGAGCCCTACAGGACCCTGAATACCATCTCGGCCAGCTGGCCCTTGAGGACCTTTCTCACCCTATGGATGATATAAAACCAGTGATTAAAAACCAGTGAATTCTTACATTTTATAAGTAGGACCCTAAAAAGAAAAGCTTTGACACAATAGAATCATAAAAAGGAAAAAGGTAATAAAACATCTTCTCAGAGTTATTGAGTACTTACAAAATGGGGGAAAGATATGTAGAAAAGATAGTATGTATGGGGAAAGGGGAAATGATGGAATATGACTACCCATAGCTCTTTGCCAATTGTTCTTTGACTTTATTTAAGGTCAAGATGGTCCTTTGATATTGATGATAAACAGGCTTCTTTGAACTAATCCTAAGCGTTTGGAAGGTCATGAGAAAAAAGAATAAGTCAGTGGTTCTTCAATAGTGGAGTTTCTGGCATGATGCTCCAAGAGGTCTGGATCAAGGGCTTGTGGTCTTTGAGAAGATGTTGGGATTGAGTCACTTACAGTAGAGTGGGAGTGACTAAGTGAGAAGGAGTTAGTGTCTGGTTGCTTGGGAGTTTAGTCTAGAGGATGACTCTTTATTGGAAGGTGTGTAGGGGGAGCAAGAATTAAAGGAAATTTGAGGCAGCATCCCATCTTTGTGTATTTGAAATTGAAACTGTGTAGGCTCTTGCAGTAATATTAGCTCTGTGAAGAAGGGATGAGAGAATACTATTAAATTCTGTATTATAAACAAAAGTCAAATCTCTGTCTTTCCAAATCTCTGCAAGAGAAAATAGTACCTGATCTGAGAGGAAGGGAAGTGGATCCAGAGCTGATCTGTATTATTACTCACAGAAGAATTCAAATATGGGCTACAGCCCTTTCATAAGTTCTTTTCTTTTCCTTTCCCCCCAATTCTACCTAATAAAACCAACATCTCTGGTCATTTTTTTTTTTTTGATCCATTTTTCTGATCATTACAATTTAAACTCTGATTAATCCTAAAAACAGTAGGTTCTTAGGCTCCTTTCAGAGAGCTGAAAGGGACTTCAGAGGCATTCCAATCCAATTTCCTCATTTTATAGATAAGAAAACCAAGGATCAGGAAAATGAGGGGGCTGGCCCATGGACATAGAGATGGAAATTGAACCTAGTCTCCTGAATCCAGAGTTAGTGATTTGCTGACTGTATCATACTACTTTCCTCGAATTTTCACTTTGGGGTTTCCCTAGCAGTGGAACCATTTTTTTCTGAAATGGTAAACATAAGGGCAGCTACAGGGTGCAATGGATAGAGCACCGGTCCTGGAGTCAGGAAGACCTGAGTACAAATCCAGCCTCAGACACTTAATACCTTTTAGTTATATAATCCTAGGCAAGTCACTTAACCCTTACTGCCTCAAGAAAAGAATGAAATGACAAACATATTTTATCAAAAGGGATGAAAAGATTTAGCTGTAATTTTTTAGATCTGACTGTAGCATTGGTTCATGAAAATATCGTCATTTTCTTTCTCTGCTACATTGCAGGAGCTGATGCTTCTGGTTTCTCTTCTACAGCTTCCTCTCCCCTCTCCATGAATCACTTTCTCCTCTTCACATTTGGTTCCTATTGATATCAATTTCTCCTCTAATTAAGTCAGGAATAAATGCCAGTACCAAATATAGAATGTACATATAACTTCCTTTCCCCACTTGACTAATCAAGCCACTAGTTCTTAGAGATACACTGACCTTTTCTTCTCTCTTGAGCTATTCTGGGGGAATTGAAAAGCTTTTAAATGGATAAAGCAATTCTTACTGGGCTCCTGCTTAAATATTTACTTTCTTGAAACAATGAACAAAATAGTTTTCAACTGAATTTGCTTTGGGTTTATATGTGCTGAATGCCTGATGTGCTCTAGCTTCCTGGTACATAACTTAGTTGTATCAAAATCCTGGGTGCCCCATTGTAAATGATTAGATGTCATCTAAATTGCCTTTTTATCTCCCCAATAAGGCATTGAACATATTCTCAATGGCACAGATGTTCCAAAAATGGTTTCAATGGGAAATTCTTGCCTGAGGAATAGAACTGGGCTGCTCTTTTTTCCCATGAACCACTAAGAGCAAATTTTTCAGGAAAAATAACACTTTTAATAACAGCAATCAATCAACAAAATGCTCTGACTCAATTTGAAATTGCTTATGTTGGCGTTTGCCAATTTCCCCTGGAACCTGGGATCGGTTTGGCATTCTAGATTCAGAATCAAAGACTGCACCAGTGTGTATTTGCATGACTATTTGCACACAGGAGCAGCTTGGGTGGCTGTAAAATTTCAGAGTTGAAGTCAAATGGAAGTCACAATAAGAGACTTTGAGGGAATAAGCTTTTTCCTTAATGTTACTTAGGGAAAAAGAAGCAAGGAGGTAATGCAATCTGTTTCTTAGGAATTTTCTAAGAAAAGAGAAGACATTATTGAATCGAAGATGGGACAGATGTTATTCTTTACAGTTACAGAGGCATGGGTAAATGATGTCCCATTGTTGTTTCTACTCATAATATGGGAAGTCAAAATATTGAAATTTTCTCAAAAGCTGCAATGATTGCAAAGGAAGAAGAGGCTTTTAAAGTATATGTTTTGATAACATTTTCTGAATCAATAGATAGCTGCTCATGAAGGAAAAAAAAAGAAAAAGAATAGGTGAACAGAGTTACTGATACAGAGACTGATAACTCAATAGGGGCCAGGTCTAGAAAGGTCATCAGAACATTTCTTGAGTTCCCCTTTGTTCCTTTATTAATAATAATTCTATTATTATTCTCTAATTGTTCTAGATGTGTTAGAATTTTTCTCCAACAAGAGAGAGAAACCTCTCAAAGGAAGTGATGAGTTTGCTCTAAGTTTTGTCTTGCAAATTCCATCCCACCTGCATTCATTCATCCACCAAGACCTATCACAAAGCTAAGCACATAGCATAGAACTGTTGACTTGACCATTTAAAAGATTATACAGATATATATTCAAATGCCAAGATTCCAAGAAAACTACCCTATACAAGTAGAAAGTATCTAATAGCCAAGAACCATCTTAAAACCACTGGACAGTGAAGATCAGGCATTTCTGGAATACAGTAAATGTTTTTGTGACTCATTCCCTCCATCTTCCCATCTGTTGCTTAAATTAAAAAAAAGGCAATATTGTCCTGAGGACAGTAGTCGAATTTGGCATTATCCTTTTCCCAGGTCATTAAGGGCAAGGAGGTTTCTTAAATCAGGTCAATTCTTTTCCTTTCCAAGAATTTATTCCCTGGCCAGGTGCAAATTGTTGATCCTGCATCTTGTTTTCACAGAAGTCATTTAAACTTCTAATTGCCAAGAAACAAGAGCCATGCAATCTGCTTCTTAGGAATTTTCTAAGAAAAGAGGTTATATGCCTTAATCAGAGATGGGACAGAATCTAGTATACTAGTTGCATGGGGAAAACACCATATTGGAGAAATGTAAACGGGTAAAAAATTCCCATGGCAATTTCTTTTGAGATGAAAGGTCAAATATGGGTGTCTATTGGCTAAATACAATCTAAGGGAGATGTCACTAATCATAAATCATGGAATCTTGAGACCTATCCCAAGGGCCAAGTCTAAAGAGACTAACGCCCTTTATAGCTCTCCTTCCGTTCACATGTCCTTTGACACAGCTATAGAAGAAATGTTTGGATGTGACATTCTTAACCCAGGTGCTAAACATACTGAATTACAGATGGTTGCTAGTCCCTTTACATCCCTTCTGGCACAAGGAGTACACTAAACTAATTCCCCAAACATTAGGGAATCCTTCCTTTGGACTAAAATCAAGAAACCTTGGAAGTTACCCACTCTTTTCCCAGGCAGTTCTCAAAGTTTAGAAACAGAAACAACCCTGCTTCCTTCCCCCAACTCTTTTAAAGGCTAACCGGGGAGAGTATCCATGCATAATATAATCTGTTGAAGAAGAAAAAGAGAAAGCTAGGCATGCAAAAACTGTCTTCATAATTTCAGAGGGGCAATGGCTCTTGGTTTGGGCCCTAGTTTCTTAAATTGTGGATTATGACTCCATTTGGGATCTCCTAACTGAATTGGGGTCACAAAATTATGATTTGTTTTCAGTAAATGTTTACTTTCTATACCTATATACCTGAAGCCACATAAGGGCACATAATTCAGTCAAAAAAGGATTGTGAGTAGAAAAAGTTTAAGAAGTCATGGTTTAGGCCATTTGTCAAAACAATACTTACAGGGGCACCTTTCTCACCAGCAGGTCCAGGTGGTCCTTGTGGTCCAGGTCTCCCAGGAAGGCCAATCGGTCCGGCAGCACCAGCTGGGCCCCTTTCACCTGGAGACCCCTGTGGTGAAGAATAAACAATATTTTATGAAATAGAATCAATGCAAATGGTCTCTATCACAGAAGCATGACTTCTTTAGCTCACTCTCTTTACTCTTGAATCTATATGACACCTTTTTATCTATTATAGGAACAAACTACACAGTCTGGAATTCCAGATATTCTTAAATTATTGTATTCATACCAGATTCCTTGTAGTTGTACACTACTATGTACCTTATGAGCAATAGAGTCTTAAGGGGTGGGAAGTGGTAGAGTGTATGAGGATAAGATAATCAAAGTAGAAAGAGATTTCAGAGGCCATCTAGTCCAACTCCTTCATTTAATTCTTTTTAATCACTTCAAAAGAGATTTTATTTAGACAAAAATACATATATACACACATATAAAATACATATCTTGTCATTGTTTCTGTCACCAAGAAAATGGAACATTAGAAGAATGTAATATTTTTCATTTTACATATAAAGACATTGAGCATTAAAGGTTATCTTGTACATTCTCTCCCCTAAAACAGGAATCAACTAAAAATCTGAAAACATTTGCCTGAATATCTCCAGGAACAATGAATCCATTATGTCAAATCTAAAAAATTGTAGGGAAACTCTAATTATTATAGTTTTTTTCCTTCACATGGAGCCAAAATTTGCTTTTTTTGTCATCTCAATCCTTTGATGCTAATTCTGTCCTCTGAAGCCATACAGAATAAAGCTATTTGCCTTCTTGAAAAAGTCCCCTTACTCCATGTCTCAACTATGTGGCATATTATAGCTTTAAAGGTGGAAGAGATCTTAGGGTCCTTTAGTCCAAACCCTCCATTTAATAGATTAGGAAACCGAGGCCTAAAAGAGTTAAGTGATTTGCCCAAGATCACATAAGTAGCAAATAAAAGAGTTATATTTTGGACATGGGTCCTCTGACACTCAATCCAGCCCTGTTCCCATTGCCTCATTTGTATAGTGATTAACAGTGACTGGCACATACTATGTGCTTACTAAATACCTATTTTTTCATCCTTCTCTCCCTTCCAAGGGAAACATTCCTAATTCATTCATTAATTCTTATGGTGTGGATGTCAGATTTCTCACCATCAAGATCACCTTTGTGTGTGTCAATATGCTTCACAAAGTATGAATTTAACATGCTCTTGGATGATATAGACTAAATGACAGCACTCAAGGATGCTGGAAATCTCAGGTATGCATTAGCAAGAGTTTTGTTTTGTTTTGTACAGAGAAGATTAAGGAAGATAAAGTAAGGTAAAAAGAAAAAAAGTACTGCTTCATAACAATCAAACTACCAAAAAATCATTTTATAGATCTAGAAAAAAAAAACAATAAAATTTATATGGAAGAACAAAAGGTCAAGAATATCAAGGGAATCAATAAAAATATGTGAAGGAAGATGGACTAGCAGTACCAGATTTCAAACTATATTACAAATGATATAATTAGCAAAATGATCTGGTACTGGCTAAGAAATAATGGTAGATCCATGAAATAGAGTAGGTATACAAGACATAATAGTAAATGATCATAGTAATCTAGTGTTTGATAAACCCAAATATCCAAGCTTAGGGAACAAGAACTCACCATTCAACTAAAAAGACTAGGAAAATTGAAAGCAGTTTGTCATGAACTCGATATAGATCTTCTCTAATTGTATATTGTAAAACAAGTTCAAAATGAGCCTATATATAAATGATAATATCATAAGCAATACATGAGAAATACATGAAAAATTTTACCTATCAGATAAGTGAAGAATATATGACCAAATAAGAGATAGAAAGCATTATAAGATGTAAAAATGGATTCTTTTGATTCCATTAAATTAAAAGGGATTTGCACAACCGAAGCCAATGTAGCCAAGACTAGAAGGAAAGCAAGAAACTAAGATGGGGAAATTATAGCAAGTTTCTATCATAAAGATCTAATTTCTCAAATATATAAGGAATTGAGTCAATTTAAATACAAGTCATTCCCCAATTGATAAATGGTCAAAGGATATGAACAGGCAGTCTTCAGATAAAGAAATCAATATTTGTAGCTGCTTTTTTTGCAGTGGCAAGGAACTAGAAACTAAGTGTATGCCCATTATTGGAGAATGGCCAGATAAGTTATGGTATATGAATGTTATGGAATATTATTGTTCTATAAGAAAGAGTGATTTTAGAAAGGCCTGGAAAGACTTAGATGTACTGATGCTAAGTGTAATAAGTAGAACCAAGAGAATACTGTACACAGCAACAACAAGATTATGTGCTGATCAATTCTGATAGACATGGATCTTTTTCAAAAATGAGGTAATTCAGGCCAATTCCAATAGACTTGTGATTAAGAGAGCCATCTGCATCCAGAAAGAAGACCGTGGAGACTGAATGTGAATCACAACTTAGAATTTTCACTTTTTTGGTTGTTTGCTTGCTTTTTTATTTCTTTCTAATTTTTTTTCCTTTTTGATCTGATTTTTTTTTGTACAGCATTATAATTACGGAAATATCTATAGAAGAACTGCACATGTTTAACCTATATTGGATTACTTGCTGTCTAGGGGAGGAGGTAGGGGAAAGGGAAGGAGAAAAAATTTGGAACACAAGGTTTTGCAAGGGTGAGTATTGAAAATAATCTTTGCATATATTTTTAAAATAAAAATTATTATAAAAAAAGAAAGCAATGCTACCTATTGTCATATAAAAAAAATGTTCTAAATCACTAATATCACTAAATGCATATTAAAACAATACTGAAGTATCACCTCATATCTATTAGATTGTCTAATGTCACTGAAAAGGAACATAACAAATGTTGGAGGGGATGTGGAAAAAAAGACATTATTGCATTGTTGGTGGACTTGTGAACTTATTCAATCTTTCTAGAAAACAATTTGGATCTATACTAGGGCTATGATACTGTGCATACCATTTGACCCAGTAATTCCAGTGCTACTTCTGTATACCAAAGTTATCAAATCAAAAAAAGAAAATTGAAACTCAATTTTTTAAAATGTTCACAGGTTAACAAATATTTATTGAAATATATAACAAGTATTGGAAAGAAAAAAGGAGAAAGCAAAAGAATGCTACTTACTGCTGGACCTGGAGGACCAGGAGGACCTTCATTTCCTTTCAATCCAAGAGCTCCCTTGAAAGAAAAAGAATTTCAGTCAAAAGGAACTTTAAATAGCCCCCTTTTCTGTCTGAATTATCTAAAATGAATTCTTAAGCTGGCATATGCAAACCTTCAAAAATATATTTTGATAACTATTTCAACATAATTGGTTTTATTGTAATTGCATGCATTTCCTTTTATGCATTAAAAATTATTACTCAGAAAAAAAAGGATCTTAGGCTTCACTAGACTGCTAAACGAGTCTAGGACACCCCAAAAGATTTAATATACTATTCTGTCATTTCAGTTCTTTAACTTACCACTGGGCCAGGGAGACCTCGATCACCAGGAAATCCTCTTAACCCTGGAGGACCATCTTTCCCAGGGATTCCAGCAGGGCCTGGATCACCCTAAAGGGAAGAGTCATATTTTAGATTTCTTTTTAAGTAACAAATAACTTCTAGTTATTCCTTGTTAATTTATGATAAGCATAATAAGCTTTGATTGTATTCTCTCTAAAACCCAGTGCAAGAGTAAGTTTAGATATAGCTAACTGTGCAGGACTCTGAAATTTTTGCTTAAAGACTTTAGCTGGCTTAAGAAATAGAACTTTCCACTTTAGTTCCTCTTTTAAGTATGTGATGTCTGATTTTTAGATTAGATCAGAAGGTGGGCAATAGAAGTATTATACAAATCTATTTATAGATGATGGCAAAATAGACAAAATAATATTTGGGCCCCATGATTTTTATTTTACTCCTTAAAATGAGCTTAGTAAAATAAAAAAGCCATCAATTTCTTACAGTAGCTTGACAAGATCTCATTCAAGCCATGGTATTTTCTGGTCTCTTCATAGATATCTAAGATTAGGTCCAGAAGATACTTTCTAGGTCAATAACTAAGTCTTTTTCAGTGTCACATAAAAGCTGTATTATAGTTATCTAAACTATGGTAGTCCAGATTAAGCTACCTAAGGACATGGGCTATGTCTTACCTTCTATTTCCTCTAGCACTCAACACAGTACTCTATAAACAGTGGGTATTTTCCAAATGGTTGCTAAATTTATTGGGGAAGCTCCTAATCAGATTATATAAATGATTCTCTACATTAAAAAATATTCAACTTCTTTATCATTTTTATTGTTTGTTTATAAATAGATTCATTCAAAATATATCATTTCTTTAAAGGGAACAAGGCTAAGACCCATTAAGTGATAAACTGTAGGAATGATTCTTTCAGAAAAGTATTCCCTAATGCAAAGAAATTAATAATATACCTTAGTTCCTTCCTTTCCGGCAAGGCCTGGGAGACCCTGTTCACCTGGAGGGCCAGGGGGTCCAGGATGGCCACGTTCTCCCATTGGGCCAGTTTCTCCAGTGGGACCCTGTGAAGATCACATAATTAGCATGTTTTTAAGGAAAAAGGGACAGGGAACAGAAAATTTTCTTTCCATATCCAATGGCACCACCCCTAATCAGTAGAATTAAGGATCCATTCCCACTATTTCACATTCTCTTCTCTCCAGTAAAGATTGGAAAGCAGCATCACCAAAAAAACATGATCATAAGAAACCAACATCCTTGATATTATTTAATGGACACATTAATTGCTATTGTGTCTCTACCTTTTATTTCTTTCCTTCAATTGACTGCCATCTTTCATTAAGTAAGGCAAGGCTTCCATTACACAGGAACATAGAAGGAAAATGAGTTCAATGAAATTATCACTAAATACACTTAAAGTATGTTGGTGAGAAAGAAAACTGATCATGAATAACTCCTGGAGCTTTTTTTTCTCCTTTCCTATCATATAACCAGTAAAAGCAATATTTTATTTAACATCATATCTACATCAAGTGTAGAAATATATTGACCTGTATCTTTATTTAGCTGATACTCATCCTATCTCCTGGATGAAAATCACTGTTCCCATTGCTTTACTAAAGATTTCATTGGTGAACATCCAGTGAGAAATCCACAATTGTTTGAAGAATCAAGAGAGGTGAGAATTGGGAGAACCATTAATAAGTCATATTTCAAGAGGCTCTCTATTAAGATAAAGTTCTTAGTTTGGCATTTAATACTCTCTATAATCTGAAACTTTTTCAGATTTATTTCCTGTTACTATGCAACATGATCTCTCTGTTTCAGCCTGATAAATTCGTCTCTTAATGGGCCCCTAAAAATGCATCCTGAAATGTATTTCTTGCTTCTATTCCCTTCACTTCAAACATTTCTCTCTGTACTTTTCTCCTACATTCTACTTATTCTTCAAAGTCCATGTCAAGCTCATGAAAACCCCTGGTTTACCAGAATTTACACTGATTTCATCCTCCTCTGATCATGTATATTTACTATCATACTCATTGGGTAATGAACCACCATCTATCTGTTCATGTGTTTGCATCTTGTTTCCCTCATTACATGGTAAGCTCACTGAAGGGAGGGTCCATTATTTTTTATTTCTTTTGTATTCCTTCACAGAGCTAATCCCAGGGTTTTGCACACAACAGAAATACAAATAACTATTAGGTGACTGGTTGATTTAAAAATCACCAATCCCTTTTCTCTTCATAGTTTTCTTGTTTGGGAAATCATTTTTTTTTTGGAAGTATGTATGAAAAGTGCTAGAGGATTCAAGAAATATTCCAAAATTAATATCTCACCTGGGGACCAACAACACCTGGGGGGCCTGGAGGACCAGTCTTGCCTTGAAACCCCTGTGAGGAAAGAAGTTCATCACATTTGAATATGCAAAGAAATTCATGTCTACAGCTCCTAGTGACATCCCATTTCCCTTTAGAACATTTACAAACTCCCTCAACATCTAGAGGTCCCAGATTTCACAGAGAGCCTCCATTTTTCTTGTTTAGTTTTTGCATTTAATTTCTTGAAGATATAATCCAGATGAATGTGGCATTCAGTACTCCCGGTACACCATGTTTCTGTGCTGAGAAACATAGTTCAAAGCAACAGTTAAATTTTTTGATGTCATGAAACATTCATTTTCAGAGTTGACTTAGTGCCATTTTTTTCTCCCATGTCTAGCTGGTGAAGCCAATGTTCTTGGCTGTTTCTCATTAGTGACTTCATGGGTAGTTCTCTCTTTCTCCCTTTAGTGCTCAACAGATAATTTAACTTGCTTGCTATTCTGAGCTTTCTAAACAAGCAATTGTGACTCCATGCTGGTTCTCAAATTCAATGATTTAAATTGTCTATATGGCTCTAGATTAAAATGAAATATTTTCTTTCTGGTTGAGTAACATAAGCAAATGCAAAAAATGATGATTTGCATTTGATAATTAATTTGAAATCTCGGCCTGTCATTTAGAGAAAAAAATCAGTCTTTAGGGACACACAGATTTTATTACAGACTTTACTACTAATATCTAGAATAATCTTGCATCTCAAAGAATATACACAGCCTTTTAGCCTTCAAAAATGCTATTGGTTTCAATAGGATATCACAATATTATAACTATCACAAAATCAGGGAATATTTCCCTATTGTGTGGCCATAGTAGATAAAATCAACTATGCTGAACACAGAGTTACTAAACCAGCAGTGTGGCATTTTGGATCAGATTTTAGGTCAGAGGGACCTGGTTTTGTATCCTGATTTTGCAACTTTATACCTACATGACCTACTTTATATCTATGTGACATAATTCTAAAAACTACATTTCTCAAGAAGTAGAGAAATGCTATTTCTTTAAGAAAAAAATACCTTATTCCTCCCTTCAAAAGGAAACTTTTCTCTGCTCAGTATAGATGGATGAATGGGATAGAAAGACTGGGATTGAAAATGTCCTTAAGACATGAATGCATTTCCATTACATAGGAGCCAAAAAAAGGCATTATAGAATAGAATTCTTGGACCCTACAATGTTCATTTCTGTGATATTGGATATTCGTGGAGAAAAAGAGAGAGACAGAGACAAAGATAAAGAGAGAGACAGACAAGAGAAAGGGGAGGGATACATACACATACACATTCATTCCTGTGATATTGGATACTCGTGGAGAGAGAGAGACAGACAGACAGATAGACAGAGACAGAGAGACAAAGACAGAGAAAGGGAGAGAGACACACATACATGCATACTCAAGCCCATGTCCTGTGGGTTCCATGATGGACATCATATCTTGCCTACATGCAAAAGCATTGAGCTATTCTTATTGCCTACATCTAAGATAGTAAGATACTAATATAGTAAGAAATCCATCTTCTTTGTTTCTAATGCCAAGCAAACACTGAGACTTTTGGAGGAGAAGTTCCCCTTCAGCCCCAAGCTGAAAAATATTCTTTCACTTCATGCTGATAACCATTTTCAAAGGAATCTTAGATGGTTAAAACCTTCAAGGGCATTTGGCCCAGCTCCTTCATTTTACAGTTGAAGAATCTGAGACTCAGAGAGGCAGTAAGTTAATAATAAAACTGAGACTATTATCACCACTCAGCCTCTTAGCACATGCCATTGCCAGCAGGATCAGCATGGAACTGAAAAAGTCAGAACAGGGCAAACACTGGGGATGGGACACAAGTACATCTCGTGGGTATGTGTATTCATCTGGGCCTCTGTGAGATAAACACTTCTTTGGCAGAAATGCCCTAAATGGGTCTGAAAGATGAGGACAAAGCCATCACCTATGTAAATTAATGCAAGCCTGCCCCCCCCCCTTTCTTTCTCTCACATACACACACACACACACACACACACAAGCTCAGCCTTTAGTTGTGTAAATAGGCACAAAAAGAATGCAGCTAGAAAGTGTTTACATTATTTTCCTAGCAAATGACAAGCAAACTAATTATTTTACCACCTTCCAGGTTAAGTCAGAGGGGAAAAATGCACCAGATGCAAAGCCTTCTACCTTATTGCTCCAGCAGGGCATTTGAGAAAAAATACAAAGCTCAGAAGAAATGTTCTAATTTGTCCCTGTAAATAAAATATCAAATTAATCCCCATCTCTTTGCCACCATCCATTATGCCACATTATAGTTAAGAGGTAATTAAAAGAAGTTTTATCAAAATGAATCAAAGTGATATAAAAGAAGAAAGAGAATATAATGGGGTAACAAAGTAGGCAGAAGACAATTCAAGTAGGAGAATAATTATTTAATAATCTGGGCCAAGCCAACAGCAGTGTCTATACCATTCCCAAGAGAACAGCTTCAGTGTATGTAATTTTGGGTTTCACTCTGAGCATGAACAATCAGGGCAACTACAGACTGCATGAGTCTTGTGTAATTGTCCACATTACTGATCTAATGGTTTTCCAAAAATTAAAAGATTAGAAGCATTTTGAAGACTACATTGTTATGTCTACCATCATAAAATTCTAAAGAATGGAAAATTTCAGTCTGAAGGTCAAGGATAAATATGTGATCCTGAGACATACTTAACACAAGCAGGTATTATTTACACTACTAAAATTTTTCCTTATGAAAAGTTTAATTTAAGAGCTGTAATTTTTGTCCAGACATATTTATTTAGAAGAATGCCAACATTATGTAACTAACTGTGAAGGTCAGTATTATGAGTAACTACAATTTAATTTGTTACATCCAGGTCATTTGTAAAAGCAAGATGGAGTTCAAAGGATTCTTCTTTCATTAACTTATGCATTATAAAAAAAAATCTCATATTGTAAGCTAAAAAAAGTGAGAACTCTTTAGCTTCCTTCTAATTTATGCATAATAGCATACATTCCAATGTAAACATGCAATATACTCTGGATAGACTAGAACACATTAATATACTTGGGTCTGGATAAATGAAATTGCATGACTTTTATTTGTGGTTTTCTACCTATATCTATATGGACTGCTTGACTAGTAATTAAAACTCTAAGGCTGGTTTAGAAGCAAAAGCAGAAAGAATTGTCCTTAGCACATCTTATCTATCTTCTAGTTGTCCTGGTTATCTCCTCCGGGCTAAGTAACTCTTTTTGTCTACTTCAATGCTTAAGAAAAGATTGTTTGTGATATCAGTATAAGTACTTACTCTACCAACAGATAGCACCGGTACTCCATGCTGTAGCCGACTGTATCATTATAGAAACCATCCCCTGACCCTGGCCCAGAAAGGTCATCGTGTAGCCAACATTCTGTTAATGTTTTGATGTTTCTCCAAATTTGGTTAATCTAGCTCTGAACATCAGTCCCTTCTCAGGGTTAGTCACCAAACCTTTCTAGATTTCTTCCTGCCAGAGCCTTAGCCCACAATGAACCATCAGAGCAGGTTTAGTAGATAATAATTTTTTTAAAGAAAATTAAAGTTGAGTATGTAATACTCAAATGAAGTCATCATTAGCTTGTTGGAGCCAGCCACAAATGTGACTTTATTCTTATAGACTTCTTGACACAAGTCTAGAAATATGAATCAATGGAGGAGTCTCCTCATGTACACAGAAGAGTTTAGAAAAACCGGTTAGCATGATATAGGTCAAATTTAATTATTCACCCATATTTCCAGATACTCACAGTTTCACCTCTCTGTCCAGGGTGCCCAGGAAGTCCATCCTTCCCTGGAGGACCCTAAAGAAAAATAGAGGGAGAAAGTTTCATTCAAGTTCTACTAAGCAAGCACACTATTAGAGAAATCAAGACTTGACTGTGAAAAACATTGGGTTTTTATTTTTAGATTTTACAATTCAATAGTTTTTTTTTTCCCTGTGGGCATTTCAAAGTAAAACATTGTAGAAATGTTCATTGTTAAACATTTTCTTGGGGATCACAAATGATTAAACCCCATGGAACATGTATTGTTAACAGGAGAAGAAAGAGACTCATACTTCTGTAAAGGACCTTTATCTTTCCTTGTCTTAGGAATACTGGGAAAATCAACTGAGAAATCAACAGATGGCAAGACATTGATGTAACTCATTAGGCTTGCTTTTGAGGAATTCACATGATGCCTTGTCCATAGAAAGTGCTAAATGAATGCGTATAGAATTAGATTGGGCCCCTCCCAACACTTGTCCACAGAAACCTTCTCAGTGATGGCACTAATGTGAATATAGACCTTGTAAAAACAACACACATCTCCGTAGCACTTTAAAGTTGGCAACAATTCTGTGAGGTAGCTAAAACAAGTATGAGTCTCCCTATTTAACAAATGAAGAAAGTGAATACTTATAGAGACTGAGAAGAGGTTACTTACAGGAGGACCCTTTGGTCCAGGAAATCCTGTGGGCCCTTGAGGTCCATTCGGTCCCTGGAGAGAGAAAATAATTTAAAAGCTGAATCTTTCAAGTCTGATGGACGTGGCCCTCTTCAATAATGAGATGAACCAAATCAGTTCCATTTGTTCAATAATGAATAGAACCAGCTACACCCAGTGAAAGAACTCTGGGAAATGTGTGAACCATTACATAGCATTTCCAATCCCTCTATTTTTGCCTGCCTGCATTTTTGATTTCCTCCACAGGCTAATTGTACACTATTTCAAAGTCCGATTCTTCTTGTGCAGCAAAATAACTACATGGATATGTATACATACATTGCATTTAACATATACTTTGACATATTTAATATGTATTGATCTACCTGCCATCTGGGGGAGGGGCTGGGGAAAAGGAGGGGAAAAATTGGAACAAAAGGTTTTGCAAGGGTCAGTGCTGAAAATTACCCATGAATATATCTTGTAAATAAAAAGCTGAATCTTAAAGAAGCATTCTTTGCCATTTTTTCTTCTAGAATAGCAGTTGCTAGAGGAACAGAGATGAGTCTTATTTACCTTTAAGCCTACTGGGAATACAGAATTCCCCCGTCAGGTATCACTTAGCACTTTTCTAATGAGCTTACAGTATAACATTGTATATTATAACTATTTTTATATATGGCTGGTTATCTCCTTACTAGACTGTGAACTCTAAGAAATCAAGGGCCATGTTTTATCTTAACTTGCCTTTTCTATCTGTCCCTATCTACTCCAAGTGGAAGGTATAATAGATACCATGGTAAAGGAGAAAGAGCAATGGCTCTGTAGCCAGAGGATCTCTTCAAATCCATTAACTACCTGGATAATACCAGGTAAATCACTTAAACTCTCTGGGCCTCAGTTTTCTCATTTGTCAAAGGAAAGAGTTGTACTAGATAGATTATCTATGTAGGTTCCTTTCAACTCTAAAACTATGATCATATGATCCTATTGTGTGCTGAGCAAGATTTGATAAATGATTTAAATATCCCTGGAATCAGTGAGAAGAAACATGCCCTGGTATTTGGCATGTATATTTGTCAGAGAAAGTAGTAGCTAGAGACAGTTTCTCTGAAAACTGTTACTATCCTGGATTACAGAAGGCCTGCCAATCGCTCTTGATAGCTGCTGCTTCCATCAAGATTTCCCTATGTTTCTCCCAAACTGAAAGGGATTGTTTGCTCATGAGAGCGTCTTGTCTGACTTCTCTCTCTGGTACTTCCCTTACTCTCTCATTATTATTTGTGTATTTGTTATTTGTTTAATTATTCTTTGCTCTATTGGACTATAGATTCTTTGAGAGAGGGTCTGTATTACATCAGTCTTTGTGCTCACATATATATGTGTGTGCATAAAATCTCATTGATCCTCACAAAACAGTATAAGTTAGATGATATTATTACCCTCTTTTTACAGATAGGTAAACTGAGGTTGAGAGAGATTAAGGTCTTAGCCAGGGACATTCAACTAATAAATGTCTCACAGAGGATTTGAATTAAGATCTTCCTGATTCTAATTCCAGTGTTCTATTTATTATGCCCCAAGCTGAAAGGTTGAGACATTTCAAAGTGTTTGATAAATTCAGCAGAATGGGTAAAGCACAGGACTTAAAGTAAGGAAGACCTGATTTCAAATCTGGCCTCAAAAACTTATTACCTGTGTGACTCTAGGCATGTTGCTTAACCCCATTTGCCTCAGTTTCCTTATCTGTAAAATGCTCTGCAGAATGAAATAATGAACCACTCCAATATCTTTGCCAGGAAAAACCCAAATGGTAACATGATGCAGGAATGAACAAAAAATTTAACTGAAAATAATCATTTAAAGGAGGACCTTTGGTATTTTCCTTCCTCATTACAAGAATACAAACTAAACCTTGAGTTTATCTCAAGATGGATGTGATCTAAATCTCATTGCCTCAAGCACTTTTCAAATACCCTGATTGTGACTAAAAGCATATTGCTTTATTTCCTACTGGCCACGATTTTTAGCTTAGATTTTTTTTTTTTCCTGAAGTTACCTCTACCCATGGTTAATTTTCTTTCTTGTAAATATCAATAATAGAACATATTCCTTTAGGAAATCTTAGGATATTTTCATCTCTCCTGGGTGGTGAAAGGGATCGCTGTCAATAGATTTTCTTGATACTAGAGAGAAGTATGTTTGGGGAAAAGATATGTATTACAATCACAACCACAAGTGTTGAAAACATCTTACCCGTTCTCCAGGAGGACCAGATGGGCCATCACCACCAGAATTGCCCTTCAGAGGAAAAAGTAGAAAAAAATAGTACTTTTTGTTAATTTTAAGGATACTATTTCATGATATTATAAAAGTATAAAAATCTAAAAAGACAGACAGATGTCATAAAGGTATAGATGCTCCATTTTCCTAGAATTTTTTCTGATTTTCTCATAAAGGACTCACCAATGGCCCACAAAAGCTTTCTATTATCTCCCACAACTGCTGAATACAAATATATGACTGAAATAACAGCAACAGGGCTGGGGCACTCTAAGAGGATAACTGAAACCTGCTGGGAGAGAAATGCTGAGCTCCAGTCAAAGAATTTATCAAAAATTCATGTCAAGACAAAGCACAGCTGTTTATTTTAATGCCTACTTCAACATGGTGACAATGTATTTTCCCATAAAGGCTTTACTATAATTATTCCAAAATGGTAGCTTGGATGGACTCAGTTTATGGGATGGATAATGATACAAAAGAATTGTTTATATATCATTACTATCCTACTACATTTTGGCTAGCAAAGAAGAAAAAGAAAAAGAAAACCCCAATCAGAAACTATTTTCTCTACAAAGCTAACTTATTTTAGAATATCAATATCAAAAGAACAAGAACCATACAGTTGGCTGAAGTGTATATTTTTTTTTAAAAGAAAGAAAGGATTACTTATTTAATTAGCTGGCTCTAAAACCATTTGTCAGGAGGGAAGAGTTGTATGTTACTGGCTCAGATGCTTACTGATGACAAAAGATCATTTTTTTGTGTGTTTCTAACAATTTCCCTCCAAAGACCAGTAAAGTCTTTTCAAATAAATAATGAATCTTCTCCATGAGGAATGGGTGATCCCTGCTGTGTTTGGAGATATATCAAATGGCTGGATCTAGCATTCTGGAATTAAACAACTGGAGGGCTACCAAATCATCCGATATATTTTGGGCCAATATTTTCCTTGTTCAGTATTTGGAACCACATGTAATTAAATGTTGCACTTAGTTGTGTGATTACTTTGATTTAACTTGTCAAAAGGTCATTAAGAAAGGGACAGGGAGATTTCTTCAAAACCTAAGATTCTTTCTTTTTCATTTTTCCCAGGAGGAGATTAAAAAAAAAAGATTGCCCTCATCTTTTAGTTGTTTTTGGTAGCATCCCAACCTCAGTTCAATGCATGGTATTACTTAATAGGGATCTGGGATGAAGAACCTGAAGATATACCTTAGGTCCAGGCTTGCCAGTGATCCCTCTTGGACCTCTTTCACCACGTGGGCCCTGCAAACATAGCATAGTAAAGAAAATGTTAACTTAGATATAGAGATTTTTCCATTCCCACCTATTAGTCCTACTTCTATTCCCACACATCCTGGCATTTGCCTTCTCTGCTACATTTAAAGCGAACCTGAAACAGAAGCCTCCAAAGACAAAATAATAGTTACCGTTGGACCTCGTTGCCCTCTTGGTCCTGGTTTTCCAGGTGTTCCCTAGAATCAAATGACAATAGTGGTGAGTTACTTAAAGTGTATTAGCTCTTATTGTCATCTGTGACTCTCATTACTGTGGTCTAATTACTTTCAATTGAATTTAACAAAAACTTATGAAATACCACAGCCTTTCAACCAGAAGCATAATGCAGAGAACATAGGATCTGGAGTCAGGAAGACTTGAATTCAAACCATACCATCCTTAGGAGATTGCATCAATCTTGTGCTACCAAGGTAATTAAGTGACCAGTATTCTTTTGATACAAACTAGGTGGGAAACCTGAACTCTGAGTATTTCTTAGACTGAAAACACCATTTTTTCTGACTTGTTTTTCAAGAGAAATGTAAACAAGGCAAGTCAGGTTACCATAGGTATAACTCACAAAGCTTCATACAGTTTCACTGGGCCTTTTGAGATACATTTTTCTTACTGTAATTTGAATGAGGTTTAAGCCTACACACACATATGCACATACACACAGAGCAATGGAAAAATCATTATTGTAAGAAAAAATGAAAAGAAGCAACTCTTTTCATACATAATTTACTTGAGCTGCAGTTAAGCATATTAGCCATTAAAATTTCAACAGATTCTCTCGACAAGCAAACTTGCAATTTGGAACATAAATCATATATGAAAGTTATTTTTCTTCTCTTCTAATGGAATTTGGACTTCTCCTCACATTCTCCAAAATGTGGAGCATAATGTGCTGCATTTGTTTCCCAGCAAAATCATATGAATTGCAAAAAATAGTTTACCTAGTGCCTTCTGGCCTAATGGATCATGTTGTCATATAGCAAGAAATGGCAGAGCTGGGATTGAATTGTGATCCCTTGACCTCCTTTTTCCCCTCCCCTCTTCAGTCTGGTTCCCTTTCTACTGCACCATTAAGATCATTTCTTGTAAATTTAGGCTCTGGGGACTGAAAAATAAAACTATTATATTACTTGAGTGGGGATTTTTTTTATTCAGAAAAATCTCATGTACCTTCCTCATTTCTCAATTCATCTTATTACACTTCTGGTTCTGATGCTAAAACCCCAAAAGGACTAGACTTTGTTAAAGATGACTCATGAAAAATACTCTCATTTAATCATCAATCACTCATTTGCTTTGAAACAAAACCTGCATTTTAGTGGTCTACATTTTGAAAGGAATTTAATAAAAGCATTTATAATGATGAGTTAATTATGTTGCTTTTTAACAATACACTCTGCCTTCATTGCTTTAATTACATGGCAATATCCTTTGGCAACAGAGAACTGTTTGCCCAAGAAAATTAATGAAACATCTGCTTTTTTCAAATTACAAACTTTACACCAAAGTAAATATCCATGACTGAACTGAGTTTGTTACTGGCATTTATAAATGGAGACACATCGGTCATGTTTGCATGACTGAAAGCAACTCTAGTAAAAAGGACCAATTCTCTTAAAAAATGAGTGTGGGGATTCAGGGGAACTGTGCCTACATAGTAAGTCATCCCTGTTTTTGTATTCCTAGCATCTAGCCCAGGGTCTTGCACATGGCAGGTATTTTATAAAATTTACTTGAGTGAGTTGAATTGAAAATGACAAGGCTTGGGTTTTTAACATTGTAGTAAATGCCCAATTATCATCTGAAGCCAGTCAGACCCCAAACTCATGCACATAGACTTCATGACTGAATCCAACAAACAAACAAACAAACAAACAAAACAAAAACAAACTACAATTCTAACCCAAGCTTCCCAGATGACATATTCAAGGACTTTATTTTCCTTTTTTTAAAACAACTCTGGTCACAAGCAACTCATGGTCCAGATAATTGAGCCATTGTACAGAAGGATCCCTTCAATCTGTAACTCTAGACATAAACAAATTGCTTGCTAGACTCCTCCTTGAAGGATGCATGACCTCCGAAGTGGCTTAGGTCCAGCCCTCACTTCAGATGCTCCTTTCCAGCATCCTTTGCTTTGTGACCCTGGTCACTTCTGGGAGGCAATGTGGAAAGAATATTTCACTTCAAGTCTGAAGGTTGCCAATAAATACCCATGTGACTTTGGACATGCTCCAACTTTTTTTTTTAACTCGGTTTCCTTATTTTTAAAATAGGAACTCTCACCTTTCCACTTATTACCTCATAAAGTCATTGTGGAGAAATTGTAGGGTAAGGGCAATGGACAGAAAGTCATGAGAGAATTCAAAGCTTCCCTTTGTCATTTACCACCTGGTTGATTTTTGGCAAATCACTTAATTTTTCTGGACCTCCTTCCCTTTGTAAACTGAATGGGTTGAAGTAAATGGTCGTAAAGATCCTTTCTAGCTCTAAATCTGTGATCCCATCTAATCATTTTATAAATGGCAAAGCATTAGATAAGATAGTTGATGTTATTATTAGTATTCTACTTAGTTGATAAATCAAACACATCAGGAAAATTATCATATCACATGGTAAGTTTAGAAAGATTTGCTCTGCACAAGACAGAGCAGTGATCTCCAATTCTCTTTCATTCCAGATGAGCTTGCTCTCAAGTCCCAGGGAGGCCACTGAGGTGAGTTTATCATTTTGCTGATGCCTGTTTTTTCTACAAATGACCATGGCCAATTTTTTGCAAGGTTGAAAAATCTATTCAGGATCAAAAAATAGTCTTAAGATGTTTTGCTAATAACAAATGAACAGAAGAAAAAATAAAATTTCTGGATTCAAATTAAGAGAAAAACTGCATTGCTCTGAATATCACACATGAAGAAGGATGGCAGTTATCAGTGATCTCAGTCTTTTTGGTTTACTAAAACTAGATGCCAAAGTGAAAAAAAAAATTCCAAGAAAAAGTTTGAAGAAATCTGATTCATGGTCACTGATTTAAAGTTTTGCAGTACTAAAATCCACCACATTCTCATAACCTGGGAGCCTGCTTTTAAAAAGTCCTTACAGTCCTAAACAAGAGGATATGGAAAAGAAAGAAGAGGGAGCCTGGGCATTTGCAAATGGCAGCCACTGAACCAACACCATAACTTTAAAACTAAGCTGTACTCCAGAGATCTATGGAAAACAAACTCAATTAAGGTGTCCTAAATATTTACATATTCTTTCTCCATTCCAGGAACTTTTCAGAGAGAAAAGGGGAGTGAAGAAAGGGGATGGGAATGAGGGTATGGGAACCTCAAGTCAAACAATATTTAAACCATCTTTCCATAGCGGTAACTAAACAGAAGGTTTATGAGTCTGACAGATGCACTCACTTCTTGGAAACAGGAGGCTATGATTAATTCTGACAGGGGAAAGATAAAGATGGCTGGTCTCTCCATCTAACAACATATTAAACACCATTACCATGTATTCAGAAGAAAAGTAATGGTCTCGTTTTCCCATGCTGAAGTTCATGTTTTGACTCATGCCAAAAACACAAAACGGCAGTGTATTTAATTTTCCTAATTTGGGCATCATTGTCAGGAAGCCCATGAGGATAATGTACACAGCAGAAATGTGGAGAGTAAAGTTAATTTGTGGTTTTCAGCACTTGGAAAAGTAGAGTTTCTAACAAAATTTGACTTTTCTCTCCACCCTGCATTTTTCAAACGCTAAGAGGCCATTGGAGAAACCTTCAACTGTGTTCTATACTAACCCAGACCAAGAAGCCAAAACATGTGGCTCAGATTTTCATTCTTTTTCAACTCTCTCACTCTGAAAATGGAATTGTTCCTTAGCTCTCTCCTACTCAACACAGTATCCACTGTGAGCTCCCCCATCAATTCTCAGCTGGGCAGGATTAATGAGGTGTAAGCTCTTTGCTCTGGTTAAGGTCACCAAACTCCTGTTTCTCATCACCTTCTCCATTGTTTCCCATTGCTTCTGACCAGATTTTAATCATTTCCATTTGGGACTGCTGCAGGGTGTTTTGTAAAAGTGGCCAAAGACTTCTGACAAGTGACAAATCTTTATTGGGTTCCATGAGTATATCTATAGTGACATGACTCAAACTTAATGACTTGATAACTGAGTCTAGGAATGAGACCAATGAAGAAGGTGAGAGCTAGCCAGTATCAGCAGCATCATTCTCTAGCATGTGGCTTAGAGCCATAACTGCAAATGCCAGGGGAACATTCTGATTGGTTCAGTATTCTCCGGATGCCTAAGTAACTCTGTGTTTGTCAGATCAGGAACTTTTACAGTCTGAGCCTTGGGGCAATGAATTGATTAATTAAACAGGTGTTTGAAGGGCCCGTCTTAAAACAGAGATGTGTTTGAGACATCTGAGAATCTGCATCAAGGAATATAGTCAACACTCAATGCTCTAAAAAGTCAAGATCCAAGCTTTTTTAATGAGGTTTTAAATGTTAAAGATCTTTGGAATCATTGACTAACTTTCACACAAAGAAATTGCTTTGCACTGGTTGATAACATTTTAAGAGTGCCATTGGTGGTGACAGGCTAGTTATACAGACAAAATAAGGGATTGGTAGATGAGATGATCTGAGTATTCTATTGGAATCCATGAAGTATTTTAATAAAAATAGGCTGTATTTAGAAGTTGTGGGTTCCCCTTTATTGGAAGGCAGCAACCTCCAATATCAAATATGTTATAGTGGAAATTCCTTTCATATATTTGGATTGGATTTGATTGTGTTTAAGGGCCTTTCCAATTCTAAGTAAGATCTTCATTATTTGGAGAGATTGTTTATGAAATATTTTGGAAATGGGAAACATGAGAGGAGAAGGAGAGAGTACCCATTCTACAGACTATACTGGTGGAAGGAATACAAAGGTGTTCCTGGTTAAAAAAAAAATCATGAACTGAACAAATTGGCTTTTCACTGCACATTCTACAGAATGATAAGTGTAGATACTACTAATATACAAGATTGGCAGATCTTAGACTGATAGAACCTTGGAGAAAGATTGGTCTTTCCCCTTTTCTTTTATAGCAAAGAATACTGCAAGTCCAGAAAAACAGTGTAACTTGAATAACCAGATTTATGCTCTTTCTACTATAACAATATGGTAACATTTTTAGATGTAACCTTGGGAGTCAGACATTTCACTGAACTAAGTTGCTAAAGGGAAATCTTTGATAAGCAGGACACCACACAAATCAAGGTTCCTCTCAGAAAGAAAGAGGAAATTATTTAGTTGCAAAGTAAAGAATTTGGAAAAATCCAAATGATGTTATAGAATAACAAAATCCCAGAGATGGAAAGCATCTCTCAAAAACTATCTAGGCCAATCTATGTCTTAGTAGAATTCTCTCTGCCATAGCTTTAAAGAATAACCATGTAGGTTCTGCTTAAAGACATCCAGTGAAAGGAAAATCATTTTCTCCTAGGTCAGCCCATTCTATCTCAGAATAGCTCTCACTAAGCATGACCCACAAATGTTATATATTGCTTATTGCATCTGAAAGGCATGCTACTGACCCAGTGGCATCAGGGGACCTCTCTGAATTGCATCTTTGCTAGTGGAGAAGAGCTGTACAGTGAAATCCATGCAACCCGAAATACATTTTCATGAAATAATCGATTATGGGTAAGGATTCAGTTTGAAGTCACAGAATGGAGCAAAATCAATTGTTCCATATGAGGGTCAGCCCTTAATCCCTGACTTAATTAGGATTAAGACCTAAACTCTAGAGGGAAGTCTGTGGAAAATGAAAAGAAACAAGATATTATCACTTCGAGGAGTGACTTGTCACTGGCTTATTTTGTTGGCAGCATGATATCACATCCAAACTGCTATGACTGATATGGTCACAAATTACCAGAAATCAAACTAAACCTATAACAATGTCATGTAAAGGCCACGGAAATGGAGGGCAAATGATATTTAGTATTTGGCACTCTTTGCACCTTCTTCATACTTCTGATGAGTCAGATGGCTTTGGAAGTTCTCTGGCACATACTCTATGTTTATACTGTCAAGTTTTAGCCAGAACAGACATCATTTTTCCATTTTATGAAATCTGGCAGGACATGTTTGTTTACATGGGATTTGGCCTGTGCCCTATTCTCAAAAGAGTATATCTGCTCTGCCTTTGAACATGATAACATTAACATGGAGCAACAAATTTCAAGAGAACTCAAAGTATAACTGTCTCTTCTGGGGCAAACATTGAGGAACTGGCAAAAATTGGTTTGAATTTATGTTGAATGCTTGGTGTTACAATGGCACATGGGACAAATATCTTTCAGAGCATCTGTGTTCACAAAATATCAGCTTTAGATAACCCTTGAATGAAATTAACAATCCATTCTTTATCTCTTTTTCCATCCCTTTTAATGGCCTGGGTTAACAGGTGCATTCTAAGACCCCTGCAAGGCCCTTCCTTTGTTCCTGATTGGCAAAGTATGAATAACTACCACATGATTTCATTAATGAGTGCCCAGAGCAACCCCTTGCTGGGAAGACCCGCTCCCTATTTGGGAAGAGGAAAGGAGGACATTAATTTTACTCAGTATGTTGCTCTGAGAATGCCTTTGGTCCTGACAATAACAAAGAAGCATTAGATTCTGCAACCACATTTCCTCACCTCAACTCACCCAAGTGGGTTTTGTTACAATGGGGTCTTTTAAGCAGTAGCAAAGAAATGAAATGTAAGAATATTGAGTTTGGACCGGGGTAGTGGAGGAAAAACCTGATATAATCATTTCTTTCTTTAAACTATCCAGCTAATCATTTTCAGTGGCCTGGAGAAAGGGGTTAGTGGGCTGCTGAAACAGACCTACGAAGGTCTTACTGTCAGGAATAGCCTTTATAGATGCAGAAATTGATCAGGAATTCAGATTTGTCCTGTTTGGGCCCACTTCTAACACACCCATTGTGCCATTTGTCAAAACTGTCATCAGCACTCACAGCTAAAAAAGGCTTCTTCCTGAAGGTTAGCAGCTGCAAAAAGCATTTCTAAGTGGGAAAGCAGGTGAGAAATCAACAAACACTTTTTTTAAACCACTAAATCCCCAAACAAACACATACACTCTGGTGACAAAAGGGAAAAGCAAAAAAATAGCATAGGTAAATTATTAAATAATTCTTACTTACCCTTCCTCCCTTCTCTCCATTTGCTCCAGGGAAGCCAGGAAAACCAATCGAACCCTGCAATAAAGGGGGTAAAGTCACATGAAATCAGCTGGGACTGAATGATACTGAAAGATTTTAGAGAAATATCTGGTGGCATTGTTAGCCTCTATTAACCCTAACTTACTTAAATAGAAATCTACTTGCATCTACTTACACCCCATTCCCTCAACACAGATTTCAAAATCACAGAATTTTAGAGTGCAAGAAATCTGGGAGATCATTTGATCTAACACTTACAGAGCTCTTCTTGAAATCCCCAATAAAAGTTTTTTCCAGTTTGTGTTTAGAGACCCCCGGAGAATGGGTCATCTATTACAACTGAAGGCAGTCCATTTCTCTTCTGGATTGCTCTAATTATTAGGAAGTTTCTCTTTCTATGAAATTGTAATTTGCTTCTAATTACCATCCTTTGCAGAATAAGGTTACTACTTTATTTTTTTCATGACAACCCTTTGAATACTTGACAAAAAACTATCATATATTCCCTAATGCTTCTTTTCTCCAGGGCAAAAATTCTTAGTTCCTACAACTCATCTACATCTGCTATGATCTTGAGATTTAAGAGCACCAGAATGTCCTCTTCTAGACATTCTCTTGCTTTCAGTGATATGTAGAACTAAATACAATAAAATAATTATTACCTTGTAACAATAGAACCGTCACCTCTTTTGTCACAGATACTGTATCTCTTTCTTAATGCAGTTTAAGTTTCTATTAGGGCTTTTTGGCCACTAATATCTCATAATTGTCCCATATTTATCTCACATTTATGAGATATCAATATATCTATATATCAATAGATATCATATATATCAATAGATATCATTATCTATCTTATATTTATCCCTGGAAACTTCAAGTTTTTTTTTTTTTTTTAAAGATGGTTTTCATCTAATAATAATGGAAGACAAAGGATACTCAATTATTTTACTCACTCAGCAAACATTTATTGAGCAGCTATTACTAATTCAACATATTTCTAAATTAGATATTGTAGACAGCACAGAGGTAGGACAGTCCTTGCCTTCAGGCAGCTTATAATTCCATATATAATGTTGTCATAGCAAAGAATTAGCTGCATCTCAAACATTTCTGTGAGATTAAAAACAAGTGAGATAAACAATACCCAGGTACTACTGGGTAATCATTCAGTACTGCTGCTACTTCACCTATTATGCCTATTCAGACGAGCATGTGGATACACAGAGAAATTTGTAGCATCATGCCCTAAGCAGTAACAATGCTATTATCTAGAATTGAGAATTTTGAATTTTGTTATAAATGGAAGCGTTTAGTTCTTTTGGCCTTTTGACATCTAAAATAAATTTATTTTAAGTACAAAGTTACTGATGTATTTCTCATCCACTAATTTCAATAAATCTGTTCAACAAATATTCCCCATGAGCCTACAATATGAGAACACCACACTGAGTACTAAATCCCTTTTACCACTATATAGTATGTTCTGTGTATCTATATAAGCCCTAGATAATATCTTTAGTAAGAAAGGTATCCAATTCATCAAGTATCTTCCTGTTCTCTAAGTGAATTGCTTATTTATACAAACATTCCTGCTTAAATTACAGCCATCCAGACATGGTAATGTGCTTAGTTTCCTGGCACTTCTTTGAATTCAATAAAACTTGAATTTTCGACCAAGGAGTTAAGTTCAGTTGAATCTCTCATGAACTAAGACAGTTCTAAAGCCTACATTAGCTATACTCTGCATCTGTACACACACACACACACACACACACACACACACACACACACACTTATATCCTGTTCTTTTTCTTTCTCCCAGCTTCTTCTGTCACTCCCTTCTCCTCTTATTCTATCCCTGACCCACAATTTGGCAATATACATGCTAGTGGCTAAAGAGATAATTGCCTAGATGCCAACCTTTTTCTTATTTCAAATATATATACAGAGAATCTTGTAGTTTATAGCTGCAGTGGGAGTTGCAGGTTCTGCCACAGATAGATGTTTTCATAAATCACATAATGCTCCCCTCGACCTAATGCCTCCACTGCATATAAATGATGTGCTTACATATTGTAGATGTGACTATTAGTATTCCATAGAACCATTTTGAATCGATCTTTCCTTAACCAGGGTGACATTACTGAAGACTCCTGTCACAGCCCACTCTCCTTCCTCTGTTAGTATGACTGAGTATAGTCAAACTACGTTAGGCAGCCAGCTAAAGGTGTTCTGGAATAGGCATCATATGTAAATGCACTACAGAGATGAAACACTCTTTTGCTGTTAATTATATCTCCAGTGTCAGGCAGCCAGTTATTTTTAAGGAAGAACCATGAATAATAAAACATGGAGTTTGGATAAAATAATTTTTAAATGGTTCCCAAAGCCTCCAGGAACTGTTAGAACTAGGCTAGAACATGATTTAACGTGAGTAAAGTTCTTGTCTTTCATTTATACTTAGTTCCTGGCAAATGACCTTCAAATCTCCAAAATGATTCTTCCTGATAGCAGATTAGGTATCCCAAGCTTTGAACATCTGCAACTGCTGATATCAACCAAATGATATTGTGGAAAGTAAGACAAACATCCCAGCTTTGTATGTGCTGGGTGGGATACATTCACTTTCCATTTTCACTTTGGAAAGTTCAGTGACAGAACAGGCCTCTCTGTTTCCAACTCAGCTACAAACATGCAATGGTTAAAAAAACAAAGACATATTTTAAAAGCAAAACAATTCATAACTAGTCATAACTAGTGGTAGAGAAGAGGCAATAGTGTCTAAGAAATGAGTGTAGGAGGCTCGAGACCAAAAGAGGTTCACATGAGTAATATATTTAAGAGAAAGCATTCCTAAATTACCTTTGGACCTTGTCTTCCAGGGTAGCCTGGTAAGCCTGGGACTCCAAGTTTTCCCTGTAATAGAAACAGAAACACAAAGTATTGAGTTTTGGGAGCAAGCTTTATATTTATATTGAGGTATGAACAGAATATAAACACTTGTGTTTGGAAGTTAATATAGGAGAAAAATATTATCTAAAGGCTTGGGGATGCAGAAGAGACATTCAAGCCAGTTTTCTTCAAAGGTAATATTTCTAAGCTTTGATAAGATGATGTTAGCTAGACAAAGGCAATGATTTATAAGCAGGAAAAACTAAAGCGATCTGATTTGCAGCCTTGTAGTGAAACTGTCTCAGCTGATAGTCAAGATGAAGATACATTTATCATGTACTATGGTCTCATGAGGAATGATTCCTAGCAATTATAAAAACTCATATTTTTCTACTGCTCTACATTCTCTCATTTGGTCCTATCAAGTCAAATTGCAATAGGAATACTATGTGCTCAGCCCAATGCCTAGGCACTGTGGGGGAAATAGAGGAAGAGAAGATATGGCTCTTGCTCTCAGGAGACATGTTAATTAAGAGATCAAGAATTATACATATGGAACAATGACAGACACTATAGGGTCAAGTGCTCTGGGAACTGAGAAAAAAAAAAACGTGCCTGTCCAGGATAAAGCTCAGTTAATTAATAAATCAACAAGTATTATTAAGAATCTGCTGTGAACCAGGTATCAACATAGTCATTGCAATGCAAATTGAAAGAAAGAAACAATTCCTATTCTCAAGGAATTTACATTTGGACAGGGAAGACAGTAAGTACAAATATCAAGAGAATAAATGCAAATTAGTTAGATATATGATATCATGGGAGGGAGTGTGCTAGTAATTGAAGAATCAGAAAAAAGTCTCATAGAAAAGATGATGCTTCAACTGAGTCCTGAAGGAAACCAGTCAAAGAGGCAGGGACAAAGAAGGAGTATATTCCAGACACAGGTGAGAGCTGGGGCAAAGGCATAGAGATGGGAAATGTTATGCAGTTCAGTGTTTGGCTCCTGGTGTGCAAGAGGGGAAATAATATACCATGAGGTTAGAAAGATAGGTTGTAAAGCACTTGAAAAGCTAAATAGAGAAGTTTATATTTTATCTTGGTGGTATTAAGGTGCCTCTGAAGTTGCATTAATAGGAAAGGAACAAATCTGTACTTAAGATAAGTCACTTTGGTAGCAGCATGGAGAATGGCCTGTAGTAATAAGAGGCTTGAGCTAGGAAGGTTAATTATAAGGCCATTGCAATAATCCATGCTGGGGGAGGAGAGGCATGAACTAAAATCTCAGAGACATTAGACTCAGAAATGAATCAATCAGTCCCCAAAAGTTCAGAATGTAATTGAGAGAGAGAATTGTGAATTGTGTGGGAAAGGAACTGGAATCAAGAAATTAGAGCTAGGTCTAAATGCTAGTTTGATCCATAGCAAATAATTCTGAGAAGGAGATGTAAGTAGAGAGGAAAGGAAAAAATTGTCTGATTCAGCAATATTCCCAAGTCTTACTGAGATCAAACTATGACAAAAGATAAAGACCTCACCCTCACCTTCATCATCCCCTCCCTTAAGATTTACCTTTTCTCCAGCAGGACCAAGGGGACCTGGGTCACCATTAGGACCACCACGACCTTTTGGGCCTTCTGGGCCATCTTCTCCTCTAGGTCCAGGTGGCCCTATCTCACCCTATGAATAAAAGATACAAGCAAAAAGATCAAAGCTAAGGATGACACAGAAAAATACTTTTTTTCTCAGCCCCTTTTCTTTTCCATAAAATATCCCATCTCCCACTGCCCCTATCTTGCTCAGTATCTGAATTAGGAGATGGGAACTACTGAAGCACCTCCTGGAAACGAACACTTTGGCTTGCCTTCTGCCTCCTGCCTCGATGTAGCCGATGACAGGTTTTCATTGTTATAGGCAAAGTGGAGCTATTGTGTGGTAAATTATAGGCCTGCATTCAGTCAGCTATGTTGGACTCATTGCATGGAGGTTGAGTTGCTATTTTCCTCAAGCTGTGGGATCTTACACCTCAATTATCTCCTCTAAATCTAGTGTCTCTTGGCTAAAATCACTTAGGTTCACAATGGCTGTACTCAATTCACTCTTCCAGAAATACTTCAGAATCTCCCAAGTAACCTCTGGCAAGGGAGTATGGGGAGGAACTACTTTCTTGCTCAGAAACTCCGTAAGGTGTGAACAGTCCAGCTTCATCCTTAGAAAATGGTTAGAAATGGTCTGACTGTTAATGGGGTCTCCTCTGAGACTTTTTTTTTTTTATTAAGACAGCTGTAAAGCAGCTGCAAAAAACACAAACTACAACAACAAAGCATATGGCATGGGGAAAAAAGCCAATGACTTACTTATTCACAATTTCTTGGGTCCTAAAGGAATCCCAAATAACCTATTAATCCCAAGTAAGCCTACTCTATTTTGACATTCATGGAGAGAGAGAGAGAGAGAGAGAGAGAGAGAGAGAGAGAGAGAGAGAGAGAGAGAGAAATCCAAAGCCAAATAAGAAATTTTATTAATGGTAAATAAGGGCTGGCTGTTTCCTTTGAGTATGTACTTTTTACAATCTCTTTCAGAGCCAGGGTCCTTTCAACCTGGGATCAGAACAGATGCATTTAATCTTCAAAATGGAACAACATAGCGGATTTTTTCATGTCAAGCTGATATGTACATAGGTAGCTGAGAGGGATTAAAAGGATGAGAACCAGTATGGATTTCAGAGTCCTAGGGCTCTAAGGAAAGTTCTAGAATTAGTATGCTTTTCAAGTTTATGTATCAAGAATGTAATTATTTAATATGAAGTACAGAATCCTTTATCTGGATCCATTTAACAAAATATAATATATATGTACATATTATCATTAACATGTAATACAATGCATTATAGTTTATATATTATAAATATTATATATTATACAATGTATTATAAATATTATATATTATATGTTAGTTATTATATAACATAATATACAATATATAAAAATATATCTATCTATTGTATTTATTACCTGTCAGATTGAGATAAAACAGATTAAAAAGCTACTTCCTCATTGAAGTATCTTTTGAAAATATCTCCAATATATTTCCATACAAGTGTGATTTACAACTGCTGTGACTGCCTGCAATCCTTCATTCCTTCCTTCCTCCCTCCCTCCCTTCTTCCCTTCTTCTTTCCTTCCCTTTCTCTTTCTCTCTTTTTCTCTCTTTTTTCTCCTCTTTTTTTGTTTTTTTTCCTTCCTTCTTTCCTTTCTTCCTTCCTTCCTTCCTTCCTTCCTTCCCAGTGGCCTATTCACTCTGAGGTTATTAGTGAGACTTCAAAACTCTTGTGCCCAGACAGCTCGCCCTATGCTCCAGATAGAGATCTGACTTGAGATGCCTTCCTGATTCCTTTGCATTACCCTTTCCTCATATATATTAGAGCACAGGCTGATGACTCTGTCTTGAGTGTGTGTGTGTCTGCAAGCCACTGAACTCTATCTTTCCTCAGTAAAGCTTGTCTTCATCTGTAGCAGAACTGAAATATTCATTACAAAAGCAAGGTGAGTTGTTACAGTTTCTTTCCTTCATTTCCCAACAGAGAAAGAAAGAACATAAGGATTTTTTTCAAGTCCTGGAAAATAGTTACTAGGATTCAAGGGCTCAGCATATGAAATAGCAAAAGCCTGGAGTACTAAAAAAGGTCACTGGGAGTCAGGAGACCTGGTTTTAGTCCAAAATCTGCCATCAACTTGCTCTGAGACCTTGAGTAAGTAACTATCTATTGTTCCTTATCTGTAAAATGATGGGAATTGGAGTGATGGTTTGACTCTATCTAAGATTTCTTTCTGCTCTGGCATTCTACCATTCTCTCTTATTTCAAAGATGGTACTAGGATTTTTCAGATATATACATAAAGACTGTACTTCTAACTCTTCTAGCTGCAGAAGACAAGATACTGCAGTCTCTAAATACTTACTCGATCTCCCTTAATGCCCATGTCACCTTTAAATCCAGGAAAGCCATCTTCACCCTGAATAACAGAAAGGGGGGGAAAACATATGTAAGGGTGGATATAGAGACATGTACAATGTGGTTATTTTCCAGTTCACCAGAATAGATGATTATGTGCTACTCCTATAAATTCACAGTTAATGCAATTCTTACCCAAGTACGTTTCATAATACATCCTGCTTCATCATCCACTCCAGTTTTAAAATATTTCATAGGACGACCCGAATGGTCATGCTTTTGTTTAATTTCTAACTGCTTTCAGATTCTACCAGCCAAGGCAATCTGTTAATCTAGAGTGAAATATCTATGTGTATGTGCATACATGATATATATGTATATAAATATATATATATATATATTCAGATATTTAAATATACAGAGACACACATACTTATATCTACATGTATCTATATCTCCATATCTATCTCTCTATCTCTCTACCTATTTTTGCCCCTTTGTTTTGGAATCAGGAACTACTTGAAGTAGACTGCCAGAGAATATGGAATACATGATAATAATATTACTCTAAAGTCACTCCACCAGAAACCCTTAATTCTATTTATTTACAAAAAGTAATATTATCTTAGATTCCCTTTTTCTCTGGCCTGCACATTCCCCACCAAGAGAATGTCAAGGAGAAGGCCCCTTAAAAAGCTATCAATGAGAATAGTTGTACTTTCACAAGTAAAGAACTGAACATAACATTTTTTACTCCCATTACAAGGAAGAGGATTTCAGACTTCTTTAGTTCTCTATTCTATCTGGACACTCAGTGTGGACTGAAAGGAAGAGGCCTATAGAAAAATACCCAGCCAGTGAAACCAAGCCAAGTTGTAAATGTTCAAGGTCCCGACTTGGGGAGCTCATATGTCAAAGAATAACACAATTCTCAACGAAATGATGAGGGCACTGCTGTCACCAACTAGCAGCATGTCCCCTGCCAGGGCCCGTGTCTCTGACATCCTTATAAATGTTGGCAACTTATCAGTAACAGCCACAAATTATTCTGAAGCATTGTAGAGTCTATTTTTTCCCCTCCAGAACTATTTCACACTCAACTTCAATAGAGCCCAAAGGAGAATGGTAATAATTTCTTCAGAAACGAAGCTTTCAGAGCTGATTCCACTCTGTACTATTTCAAAGAATCAGTACAAACATATATTTTTGGTAAATGTGCCCATGCTAATGTTCAATTTAGACTAATTAATCAGATTATGCACCTACTATGTGCTCATCATGTAATGGTGGTCATAAAAGTCATATGTCTTTATGTTTTGCTCCTTAGAATTGTTAATTCTATATGGCTGAGACTATGTTATCTAAACTTTGTATCTCCTCTAGGAACAAGCAAAGTTTTTTTTTTTTTTTTTTTTTCCCCCAACATAGTTCAAGATAAAGGGTTTTAAGCTTTTTCTGTGTTTCATGGATCCCTTTAAAAATCTGGTAAAGCCCTTGTCAGAATAATGTTTTTAAATGCTTGAAATAAAATTCATAGGATTAAAAACCTTTGCTTTAAGAATTAAAAATGAGCAAGCTTGGGATTGTTCTGGATGCTAATGATACAAAAATATTCTTTTAGTAGGGTGGAGGAAAATTAGTGGGTAATGGCAAAGGAGCAAATTTTTAAAAAAAGAAAATAGCATAAATAAAATATTAACAAATACACAGAAGAAAATTAAAGTAAATTCAGAAGGGAACAAAAACAACCAGGATGATTTTGTTACTATCTCGTCAAATTAAATAAATGTATACTTTAAAAAAAAAAAAAACAAGTTGTAAGATGCAGCAATTCAGACTGTCATTTGCTCTTCACTTATTGGAATATTTGTTGATAATATTTAAGTCTATAAATCAGAAAATTAAGATAAAACAGTCTTTATGGTCAAGATATACTTAAATCCATGAAAAGACCTTTGGACTTGGTTAAGTAGTCCCTTAAAAGGCATCTGGGCTGATAGGTGGTATGTGAATCGAGTACTAGGCCTGAAGTCAGGTAGACAGCCTGAGATACTTACTAGCTGTGTGACCCTGGAAAAGTCATTTAACCCTATTTCCCTCAGTTCCTCATCTGTAATATGAATTGGAGAAGGAAATGGCAAGCCCCATTCCAGAGTCTTTGCCAAAAAAATCCCAAATGGAGTCACAAAGAGTGGGACATGATTGAAATGACTGAACAAGAGGAAGCTAAGTGGCACAGTGGCTAGAGTGTTTGACCTGGAATCAAGAACTGCATTCAAATCAAGTCCTAGACACTTACTTCTTGTGTGATTTGTGACTTCAGTTACTGAATATTGGTTTACCTCGGTTTTCTCAAATGTAAAATGAGGATATTAACAGCACCTACTTCCTAGGTTTACTGTGAGAATCAAATGAGATAATATTTGTAAAGCTAAATGCTTTACAATGAACAATAATAGACAGTGGGGTTATTGCTTGTCCTTTATTTTCCAAAAAGACTGATGACATGATGGATGACATCTTGACTCATGTATGAATTGGATTTAAGTGAAGCAGAGTTCCACAAAGCCCTCAGCCTTTCTCCATCTTCCAGAGTCATCAAAAACTAGTGGCAAGATAAAGGTCAAGATGGTGATGGCCTGAGATGTGCAGACCATGGTGTTTTTAATGTCTGACCAGCTCCCTCCTCCCTGGAACAGATTGTTCTCATCTGCCCTTTCTGCTGAGGGAAGTCTTCACAGGCTTGTGGCAGACATCCCCTGACTTACCAGTGGCTTGAAGCCTGTCAGATACCCTCAGTCTAGGTCAGCCTGTCTGCCAGGACAGTTTGACTGGGCTATGGCTATTGCACATACTACTGCTTTTTTGGAGCCACAGGTGAGAGTTGAGTGCCAGGTAGACACAAAAATGAATAAGTGGTCCTAAAAAGGATTCAGCAGACCCTCTTACCAGAGGAGCTAGTCCAAAAATGCCCATTCCCTTCTCTTCCCCTAAGAGGATCTCATTGTTCTCTGTGGCAGGTCTCTCACTGGTGACTGAAGAAAACAGGGATGTTGAGAAGATGGAAATGTAGTATTGCCTTTCCACTTCCTTTTTCTCTACACACAATCAGTCTGCCATGTTTATTTGCCAAGTCTACCCTTAACAGGTACCTTTTATAAAGAGTTTCTGCAATTGCTAGGTTTTTTATTCACCCAGATCTATGTTTCCATTGGCTTAAAGAATTCCTGATGAAGAACTAGCCACTCTTCTGCAACTTATATTCTTAGAAGAGTTGCCTGCACTGAGAAGTTAAACAGCTTGCTTAGAATCATATATATAGTACATGTCAATGGAAGGAGGCATTTAATCTCATGCATTTCAGGAAAAGAAGGGGAAGGTTAAATGTTAAGAAATAAGACCAGTGAAACAGAACAGGTGGTAAGGAGGTCTTTTTGAGAAGGGCTCCTGAAGTATCATTGCCCTTGGCATGTATGAGGGGTACATTAGATGCATATAGCAAAGTTATATAGGAAAGCTGACTTATTCAGGGATCAATAACTGGCACTTCAACAGAGTACAAGTATCATGTCCCTGAGGCAGTGGTGTCAAACTCAAAGAGAAATGGGGCAAAATAAGGCCATTAATCCACATAATTTCTGTGGGAAGTATCTTAAGGTAGAAAACCTCATATTAATATTATCTATATACTATTGTATTTTTATTTATTTTGTGAAACACCCCCCAATTGCATTTTAATATACTTGGGGTTGTTTGTTCCAAAGTTTTCAAGAAAGCTTAAATTATTTTCAGAAAAGTTTTAATTTTCATCGTGAGACACAAGGGTATAATGGAATACCACTGGATCTGAAATCAGAGTACTTATCTTCAAATCTTTGTTCTGTAACCTCCTGGCTTTATAATACTGGGCAAATGGTTCTCTCTCTCTTTGTTCCATTTTTCTAATACATCAACTAAAGGAGCTAGACTAAATGTCACTCAAGGTACTTTCTATCTTTAAACTCAGTTTCCTACTATATTCAAATACTTTATTATTGTTTTGTTGTAATTTAGTTATTTCAGTCATGCTTGACTCTTCATGACCCCATTTGGGATTTTCTTGGAAAAGATCCTGGAATGGTTTGACATTTCCTTCTTTAGCTCATTTTACAAATAAGGAAACTGAAGCAAACAGAGTTAAATGATTTGCTCAATGTCTGAGGCTGAATTTGATCATGTGAATCACTTCATTTTTCTGGCTCTCACTTTTCTTCATCTTGGGTGAGACAAGATAATTAGTAAGGTCCTCTCCAGCCCTCTGCTGTGAAGTAGACTGAAGAATGCAAAGTTCTGAAGATGTCAGGCCAGTAGAAGATAGGAATTTTATCAGAAATGTGCTGGAAACAACTCAAACCAGTGGGCCAATCGCTACACTTTCAGTATGGGCATTTACACCCCAGAAATTAGCCAACACCACAAATCGGGATTTAATTTATTGATTTTTTGATTGTCTAGAGTTAAATTGATAAAGTAAATGTTATGTGTAAAGAGCAGAACTCTGGAGAAGTATACTTGAAAGAAGGTGTCAACTCAGTGGAATTGATAAGACAATGGTTATCTAATTTAGCATAGTGATTAATAGTTCTCTAGTTCAGTGTGATTGATTTAATGTTACAACAAGATGTTAACTCAGTGGAATTAAGATAATGATTCTCTAATTTACATGTACTTAGTACTTAATATAGTTCTACAAGATTGACACTTATGATGAGGTACTTATAATAGAGATTTTGCACTTTATTCCTGACTATTCTTGTGGTGATTATTCTGCTGAACCCATTTTTTTTTAAAGTCCAAATAGTCTTTATTGTCTCCTTTACAATCTGTCTCCTTCTCCTGGAACCAGGCTAGCGTTCTGAGGGACTTTCAGAAGGTCCTTGGTCTCAGTGGAAAAGCGAAGGAGAACAGGCCAGCCACCACAAGGGTCTTTGTCTTTAAGTCTGTTCCATTCTTCCTTTAGGTCTGATCCTGACCTCTTAAATACTCTATTACAATTACAAATACTATTACAAATACTCTATTACAATCCATTCATCATGCTGAGTATAAGCCAATCATTATATCACTAGGAAACAATTATTTGTTGTAAGATTAATTCAATCATACTGAACTAGAGAACTATTAATCACCATCCTAAACTAGATAACCATTGTCTTATCAATTCCAACGAGTTAACACCTTGTTGTAAGAATCCTTGTCTCAAGTATATTTCTCCAGAATTCTGGCCCATTACAGTTATGCAGATTAAATTTAAAAGTGTGTCATGTGTATTTAGAGAGCCAATTGTTAAACCTTTATCAGTATAACAGAGTTTACTTATACATAAAATTATGGGATTAATGAGTAGCACCTGAAATTCCTGGTGTGTTTTATCATGTTTGGCTCAAAGACTTTCTTCCTACTGCCAATGTCTTCCAAACTTGCTCAGAGGCAGTGAGTACTTTACATATGAGGAAGCTCTGGGACTAGATTGAGAAAAAAGAATTCTACTCAAATCACCTTAGGACTCTGGGAGGACTTTTCCAGTCTGTCATTCACATGAGTATTTTTCCTTCATGGAGAGGGAATGAAATATATTGCTTATTGCTAGATTTGGAATCAGGAGGACTCTTTCAAATTACAGTCCTGACATTCTTTATGTGCCTCTGTTTCATCTATAAAATGAGGACAATAATACCCATAGCACTTAATTGGGGAGGGGAGAGAAGGAATGACAGTGGAATCACTGCTGATCTCAAATGAGAAAATGTAGCCAGAGTGCTTTGCTAATCATAGAGATATTATTTTTTTTCTTCTTTCTATCCAAGAACAATATTCATCTAGAGTGAAATCCGTTCCCTTTAAAATCTTGAAGAGTCAAAATCCAGCATGGCCCAGTGATGCTCTCCTAATGCAAGACCCAAACACAGGGGTAGACCTTAGGAACCAGAGAACAATTCACCATGGCCTGCTAAAATGTATTCTAAAAAAAATACAGATACTCACCTTTTCGCCTTTGGTGCCTTTCAAACCACGGATTCCATCTGCCCCCTATGCAAAAAATAAAAGATGACATCACAAATTTTATCCTTTAATACACATTATATAATAAAAAGATCTTAGACTTACAACAAAACCTCAGAGTTCTGGAAATGCATTGATCTCTTAGTTGCCTATAGGATGTGTTCAGGCCTACAGAGGGCAAGAATCACCTATTGCTGCCCTATTCCTATTCTCTAGGAAAAGTGTTTCCTTGAACATGAGGTTCTCTGAGGTTGCTTGTAATATCGTTTTCCTAAACTAATTTTGAAATCATGCAGAAAAGAGGCATCCTTGTGGCGTAGTTGAGAAGCTAACCACGAGACTTGTCACTAACAGAGAAATGTAGACTACCACTTACCACTATGTAGTGGTGGAAGGGAACATGCATTTTCAGTGATGGCCAATATGTTAATTTGTTTTGCTTTGTTAAAATAATTTAATTGGGGAATAAGGTGGAGGGAGAATCACTTGGAAGTAGCAATGATTTTTTTAAAGACCATCAATAAATCATTTTAAAAGAGAGATAATAAAATGATAATCACTGAGCTGTGAATCTAGCAACTTAGGATCCAGTCTCTTTGAGACCACTAATAAGTGAACTTAGGTGAGGTAGTTTATATCTCTAGGTCTCGGTTTCCTTATTTATCAAATGAGGCAGTTGGACAAGAGAATCTCTGGGACCTCTGCAGTGGAAGAAATGGTATAATGTAATGGAAAGATACTGGCCTGACTGGACATGGGAGGGAAAGGAGGATGAAGAATGGAATTAATAAATTATCAAGCTAGAGCTGAAAATATATATTTTCCTGGGATCATTGTCTGATTTCCTTAGACCATGGACACATATTAATTTTATGTCTGGTCTTCACACTAATCTGCCACCTGAAAGCTAATGACTTTCCATCTTGCCTTCCCAGCCCAGGCAGTATCAAGATAAACCCATCATGTGCTAAAAGACTTTTTCAAGTCATCCTGTGTTGATTCCCCACTCCAGGGAAAGCAGGGCGGCACCCTCTAAATTAATGTTTGAAACAGAAACACAGGAGGGTGGATGGCTTGGTTCAGCCACACTTCCCTCTGCAAGAAAGATGGTTTTTCAAGTGCCCTCTTGTGGCAAGAGGTTTCCTGAGCCCATTTGGCTTAAAACCTGGAGCCAAGAGTCTCAAGTTGGCAGTGACCTCATTTCTGCCCCGGAGGCTGTGAGCAGCCGGGAGCCCTGGATCTGTAGGAACCAAGGGCAGCATCCAGTGGACCTGTCACAAGGGAGTGGGGGCGGCAGCCCGAAGTGACAGTAATTTGTGCTATCCTTAAGCACACCAGTATTTAATCAGCCTCTGGGCCAGCAGGGAGAGAGACTAAGGACTGAATCAGGATAAAGTATATAATTATCCTTAAGTCCTTATTACCAGTATCAGAAAGAAGACATACAATCAAGTACCAGTTTAACACTTCCCTCCTCCCTCCAAGCTGCCTTGTTTACTATGAAGCTTTACTAGGTAGGAACCCAAACCATTAACTAATAGAAATGTGGCCGACATCAATATTCATGGTACATACATCAGAGAGACGCTAAGGGGAATTGGAGCCCTAATATTAATCCACAACCACCATGGGGGGAAAGGTAGCCTAGTAATGGCTATTATTAATGTAGGCTGACATTAATTATATTAATATGGGTCGAATGCTCCATTTTCTAAATCATTAGTCTCCTATTGAACTGCACCTGGTACTGTAAGATTGTTACAGAAATAGCACAGGCTTCTCCAAACATTATTGAAAAAGGCCAAATGATACTCTGGGTGAGGAAAATGAGTCCCCCAGTATAGACTGCCTTAAAATGAACCAATGATGGGATACTGAACTAAAAATAGAGAAAAATTAAAACATAAACAAGAGGAAAAGCATATACATATAATCTAAGTGAAGAAAATCAGAGGATCCCATTTCTCTCCCCTAACCCTGTTACTCACCTAGTTCTGGAAGTTCAAAGGACAAATGAGAAGTTAAAAGTATTCTTTTTTTTTTTTTTTAGGCCTAAAAGATAGACCAGAACCTATAGAGGTATTTTTGTCTATGCACCGAAGACTCTAGATCAATTCATAGGAGGAATTCTTAGACTTTCCATCACCTTTTCAGGTTCTCATTGAGTTTAACACAGAGGCAAGGCAAGTCCTGGACTTGATTCATTACCTTTGATGCTAAGACAAGAAGCTGCTAAAGGAATTATAAAGGATTTGAATCTGATTCAAGCAATATGGGAATACTGTGCTCAAAACTACTTATATTGATTTTAATTTTAAATATAAGGAGATGTTGAGTTTAACCTCTATTGCACAAAATTAATCCAGGGAGAGACAAGCATGTGGATGGATATTTATACCAAAGAGAAATCATCTTCAGTACAATATAGTAGAACTAACAGAAAGGGGTGGGTGTATAAGGTCATAGGGAAATAAGCCTAGAAGCAGAGGAACCTTGGAAATCTGCTAGGCCAATGCTTTCACTTTATTGATGAGGAAATTGAGGCCCATGGAAGAAAAGATCCAGCTCAAAACCTAGTAGGTTATAAGTAGCAGAGCCTGTATTTGGATCCACGGGCTCTGATTTCAAACGTAATGCTCTTTCTGCAGCACATTATATGGTCTCACAAGTGCCTTGGTGAAATCCAGATATACTCTGTTTTTGGTATTCTCCAAATCTAGCAGTATAGTAACTGTCCAAAGAGAAAATGTGCTTAGTTTACCATGAGTGGAAAGATGGTTGGTTGTTTTTTTAGGAAGAATCAGTTCCCTTTCTAAGGGTATACAGGCTATACCTTTAATAATGTATTTGAATTTGGTGGGGAGAGCTTAATACCAGGCTCACTAGTCTTTAATAAGTAGAACTCCTGTTTTTTAAAATAACAACAAAATTTAGAATCTGTGTGTGAATCTCAGTCCTTATCTCTATTGACTGTGATTCTGGTTCTGCTTAAGCCCTCTGAAGCTCAGCTTCTTCACATACAATGTTAGGATGATACTATATACACTACTACCTATTTGATAGAGTTTGTAAAGAAAGGGTTTTATAAACCTTAAAGAGAACTAGGCTATGTCTAGATTTCTGTCTCTGTCTCTCTCATATATATTCATTATCTATTATCAATCAACCAATCTATAACTATCTCCTGAGTTATTATTATTCCTAAATTTGGAACTAACTCATGTGACCCAAGACATCTTAATTGTCTTCTCTGCATCTTGGTTTCCTTACTGTCAAAGTGAAGGAAGTTGTATTAGAACCAAGAAGTTGGAAAAGGCCCCTTCAATTTCTCAAATACATATGATTTTGCAAGTATCTAAGTAACCAAGCATTCCTTAAGGAACTACTTCATACTCAATATTGTAGGTGAATTAAAGGACCAGAACATTGTGAGGTTGGAGGACAGTTTAGCTATCACCCAAGCCCCTCATTTTATAGGTATAAGCAAAGAAAATCCAAAACATCTCTGTGGCTTATTCAAGATCAACTATCCAAGAATCACACAGAACAGAGGCTAGAACACAGGTCTCCTGAAGATTCCCCAGTCAATTCCTTTTTCATGCAGTTTTTATTTTTTGACATCACAGAGACCATTCAGGCCAACATTCACATTTTACATATAAAGAAACTGAAGCTCAGAGAAGAGAAATAAGTTATCTAAATTCAACCCCACATAGAGTAGCAGAACTACAAACAGAAACCACTTCCCAGGCATCTCAATCTGGGTCTTTTTTCCAAAATAGCCCCTATAAGCCTAACGAAAAGTTAAGCCCTTCAGCTGCAGGGGAATGTACTGTGCAAGCCCTGATCAAACTCAGGTGGGTGTCAAGCTCTAAATCAACAAAGGGAGGCGTCGGGAGAATGTTGCTGGAAATTAATGAATGGCAAAGGAAGCTATTTCCCCCAATGCCAGTGTGGGCATTGGACTAAAAATAAGTAGACCTCCCTTGACTGTCCCTGTATCATCCTGCTAAAGATGTTAATTATGGTATTAATCATAACCATTAGCTGTCACCTCTATCAGTTAATCTGTGCACATTGCCTATATTTTTAATGCAAGAGAGGTTTCTCTTTCTGAGATCACATTTCTTTCTAAGATGAGTGCCTTTTTTTTTTTTTTTTTTTTTTTTTGTAAAGAACTCCTCCCCATTCCTCAGCTTCCAGGTTCTGCAATAAAAACTGCAACACCATTCTTTCATGCTTATGTCAGGAATGGATGCTGATCAGGGAGACAAGATGCAAGTATTTGTTATGAAAATTTTAAGGCAAATATCTTCTCCTCCCTTCCCTTAGAAATACAGAAGTATTCAATTAACAACACAGTGCTATCAGTAAATGGTTTTAACTCCATGTCAGGGATTTTTCACCACACACATAATATTGCTCCCATCTTCATCTTCCTGCTAATCTGTCTCTTTTATTACAGCTGCAGTTCATTCCAATGAGGGGTGCTGGAGGAAAGGAATGGAAGCATTTAATTTTCCCTTTCTATGGAGAACTATAGGATTTAGAGGTCCAAGGAACAGCATTGTACAGTAGAAAGAGCATGAATTGGGAGTCAGAAGGCCTGGGTTCAAATCTCAGCTCTGTCATTTAATTATCCTAGGCAAGTCAGGTTAAATGGTCTAGACCAAAGCATCTTCAGTTAAAAATAAATAAATAAACTGGGGGAGGAGTAACACAGAGAGTTAAATTAAGTAATCTCCAAGGTTCCTTGTAGCTCTGTAGTCTCTGATTTAAGCCAAATCCTTTTTTTTTTTTTTTTTTTTTTTTTTTTACAGAAATTAGGTGGTGTAGAAATCAAATGACTTATTCAAAATTACAAATGCAGCAAACTAGTAGAGTCAAGTCTCAAATATGGGTTCTACCCTTCAAATCTAGCATTCTATTTTGCTATATCATGCTGTGGGAGAAGATTTGGGAAAAGAAGAGATTTTGGGGAAACTATAATGGAAAGCATGCTTAATTAAGAATTCTTCTAGACCCTGGTTCTGGTCTCATTAATTTGCTATGCAACACTTTGGACTTCAGCTTCCTTATCTATCAAATGGGATGATCTCTGCCTATTCTATCATTGTGAGGATAATATAGAGTCATCAAGGAACATGGGAAGGTAAAAAACAAGACAGTATAATTCAAAAGTAAATCTGACTTGAGAGATAGTATGACAGAGTAGATAGAGAGTTGACCCTGGAGCCAGAAAATTTTGGATTTGAGTCCCTATCCTGACATGTACTGACTACGTGACCCTTGGTAAATATAATAATTTAACTTCTCTGTGCTCAAGACAATTCTAAAGTCTCTAAATTTCAGAGGAAATGAAGGGAGTTTCTGCACTGGAAAGATCCCTTTACCAAAGAAATCATGGGCCCAGTTTAAGCTCCTATTGATGATATTCCGATATCAGCAGGGATAGGGTAGGGGTGAGGATGGGTGGCCATTGGAGTTAAGTGATTTGTCCAGGTCCATATAGCAAATGGCTTTTGAGGCCTTATTTGACCTTATTTGAAGCCTTTCTTCTTGATTTGTCAAGTGCTAATCATATTTTCCATAAAACAGAGATAACCACTGGGGGAAAAATACATCCTGTTTCCTCAAGGAAGAGATAAAAAATGCTTTTTAGGTCATCTTTACCAGAAAATAAAATCCCTCTCATGCATAATTCTGGATTGTACAACCATATACACAGATTTTGGCATGTAAACATCCAAAGAGAACTACATAGCTATAGATTAAATCACATAGTTCCAAACAGATGCAGTTAACTTTAATGAAACACCACAGGACTTGTGTTTGGATATTGCTGTGGTGCTCTGCGCTTCATTTAACAAGATTCTAGAGGCCTTTAAAACTGCAGAAATACAATTTTGGATAAATGGACACAGATCTCACAGAACTCCCTCTCTTAACAACTCTGATTGGACCAGACTTCCCGAGAGGTACTGATTCTCTCTTTAAATGTGAAAATGTTTCCAAAAACATTTTTCCAGGCTTTACCAAGAAGATAGCTCCAAGTTGATCACCTGAGCCTGAGTTCTGCAGCCTGAGAGGGATTTCAGAAGTTGACAGGAGGGCCTAACAAATTGTATCTACCCACAGAAACAGCTCAAGGCTAAAGGACTTCATTCTATTGACAGATGCCTGACTAAGCTGACTGATGATTTTTCACACTCCAACCAGATTAGTTGTTATTCCCAGACTCTTCATTCTTGATTCGCAGCAGATTCTTTCTCATCAGATGATATAGAACTTTATAAATCTTAAAGTACCATAAATGGCAGCTAGTATAGTATTATTATTATGTATTATTCCCATTCTCCATGGTTATATAACTAGATATAGCAAGTGTAGAAAAGTTGCGTCAGTACCACTTCCTTCTGGCATTTGTGGTGAGGAAATCATGGACAGATTCTGTAAAACTAGTCAACAAAGTCAAAGTCCCAAATTAGAGATTTTAAAAGAGAGAAAAAAGAAGAGACATAGAATTCCTGCTATAAGCAATGTTCTTACCTTTACTCCTCGAGGACCTGGATATCCAATTGGACCCTGAGGACCAGGTGGACCCTGGAATTAAAGGAAAATTAACAATCAGACTTTGTTTCTGTGACCAATTCAAGCTGTTCCCCCATAATTCTAAATAACTGAGAACTGAGATTTTCCTTCAGATGGGCCAATTAAAGATCAGTATACTTGGCTTATGGCCCTAGATAGATGATGGGTCTAAGTATGAATAATTTGTGAGCAGATGAGAAAATAATACTAAGTGAAGAGGGTGAGACAGAGATTTTATTTCTTCAGCAAAGACTCTTAGTGAAGAAGTCCCAATAAATGTGAGTAAGATACTTTTGTTATGACCAAAGGATGACTTTGCCTTAGATTCTAAGTTTTAAGATAATTGTGGTCAAATAACTATTAGAGATTAATCTTTAAAGTCTCTCCCTACTCTGGATAGCTGTCCTTCCTTTGGGAGAATGTTATTATTTATTAAATACCTTTCAAGCACAAAATTTGGGTCACCTTCATCCCTTTATTTATAATATATTCAGATCTCGCCTAAATTTCTCTTCCAGGTATGGAAACTCAATTGATAAAATTCTACCCATTTTCCACATGAAAAAGAGGATTCTTTCAGCATGACATGAAAATAATCCAAGTATGTCATTTATGATAGCTTCTCTTTTTATCCTCTGCAAGTGTTTGACAGGAAGGATGCAGCTAAGCAGATTGGAGAGATGGGAGAATGGCTATGGTGAGAAATCATATGAATGGCAAGGACTGGGAAAGAAGAAAGAGAATGGGGGAAAGTGGACTCTCCTACCCATAATTCTTATGTAGCAAAGTCACTGGTGAATCCCTGACTTCAACCACTACAGAAACTTCTTACACACATACAAGTATGTAGAGAAGTCCAATCATACAACAAAAACAGTGGAAATTCTATTTAGTAAGACAACCAGTACCTTACAGAATAGGACGGGCTCATTCCAAGACCTGAAATTATTATTTCAGGCAGTGACATCAAAATTTAATTCAATGAAAACAGGTAAATATTCAGGGATCCCAGAGTTCCTGGTAATCTCTGGTTAAACCAATAGGAATCTTTATTTTTAAAACTCATTAGTAAACTTCTGAGGCTATGGATAATTCAGGGGAAGTTACAGCCTAAAGGATAAACCCCAATACCTGCAGATTGCCTAATGTTTGCAAAAAATAATTTTTTAATCTTTTAGGTTGCTGAGTATAGTAATGATATTATAGAGACACGACTGATTATCACTTAGAGGAGAGACCTTAATCATGGATTTAGGTGCTATTTTTCCATGCTGGATGGTATCCAGGACTTGCAAGGATGAAGATCAGGCCAACTGACCAAGCTCTTGTAAAAGAGATTAATAAATCCTTTCCAATCCAACAAACAAAGCACAACAAAGCTAGATCAGCCTTCCCCAAAATCGAGACTTGAAAAATCAGGGAGCTAGTTTTGAACTATGTCCTTAGAGGGCATGGAAAGAAGTATTTAAGTGGTTTAAAGGTTAAGGAAGGAAACTTTGCATGAAACAACTGTATCCAAACTATGATTATTTTCTCCTCCATCACTCCCACAAAAACATCTCCATTATATGTCATGGATCATTATACACCTTGGGGGAGACAGCTGACTTCTGGAGAATGTCTGACATTGCAATTCTCTTTACATCCCTTTGCTATCTGTGAGGGATGCATCCAAGAGAGCTCTCTTAAACGGAAACTGTGAAACTATACTGTACTAATTATTAAGATTTATGGGCAAAGGGTGTTTTGTTTCCAACACAAAAGCAGCCACATTTCCAGTATTTTAAAAATGCAATAATGCAGTAATTCCATCTCTTCTATTACACTAAACAGGCTTTCAAACTTATTGAATAATGCATTTTTTCACTTGAACTAATTTTTTTTTCTCTTCGTCGTTTGTTCTCTCTTCTTGTGCCACTTTCTTTTTATTTGGAGGGTCATATTAAGGCTATAGATGCACAAGTATCATCAGAGTATGGTAACCATATAAGAAGCAGAATGGATGGAGGCCTGTCTTGGAGCCAGGAAGACAACTTCAAATTCTACTTTTGACATATATAGGCTATTTCACTTTAAGTTACCTAATCTTTCAGTAATGCAGGTAATAATTAGCTATGCAGAAGGTGCCATGCTGTATTGGTAAAGGAAGTTTCCTCTATCATGAAATCATAAACTCAAGCCCTCTTCTTTTGAAAACAATGGATTATTATATTGCATAAAAGAGAATAGGGATTGCACCAAAAATTGAAATTCTGCATATAGTGTGGGTTCCATGTATTGGGCAGGGCTTAAATGCAGATAAGCTAGACTGTAAGCCTTGAGGATCATTGGTAATTCATGCTGGCTGACTCCCCCATCTACCACCTTAGGCCTATCCTACCTGTGTATGCATTCTTACATGGGATTGAAAATACATTGACTTTATTGCTCTTCTGGCCCTGCCCCCCAAAGATGGGATTTTCAGCACAGAGATATCCCAGATAAGGGATTTATAAAAGCATTTTAAATGCATTTTTAAGATAAGATGAGCATTTTAAAAAGGATACTTACCTGACCACCTTTCTCCCCTGGAGGGCCTTCTTTGCCAGGATGTCCCTGTTGACAAAAAAGAGAAGCACTGCATTATTCCATCAATTATCTTGGAGGGGCCTACTCACCCATGCTTCATTTCCTTTAAAACATCATTTCTTTTCACTCTCTGCCCCAAAGAACTCAAGCTATTCTGCAGGGATTTCTTAATGTGGGCTAGCAGAATACTTCCTTCCAGTACCTATTTTACAGATGACCAAATTGGGGCACAGACAAGAATAGCAATTTACTCAAAGTTTCACCCAGCAAATCAAGTTCATGGCAGAACTGGGGAAGAAAAACCAAACCTATGACCTGTAGATATCACAGCTTCCTAGGCTGGCTGTCACTATGCTGTCTCTAAAAACTTAAATATCTGTTTGCTAGAAGAAAAGCAAGATGAAAGACTGTTGACAAGGGCTAAGATCAGCAGCTCCTATCACTCAGCTTGGAACTGATTACAGTTTTTTTCTCAACTTACATGGGTATGGAGTTTATCTTGAGATTGTAGGCCACAACCTTATTTAATCCATGTCTCACTTGAAATTTCCATTTGAAACTAAGAGAGACCCTCAAGATCCAATAGTCCAGGCCCCCTATTTTGCAAATGGGGGAAATTGAGGTCTGGTTGAAATTGTTAAATTCTTCTCCAGTGCTCTTTTAAAACCAAGCATGTATCAATTCCTTCTTAGAGCTGGGAGTGCCTAGCTTTCTAGCACATTATTCAGTGAACTTTAATCACTTTGCTTTCATGTTCAATCAGCCAACATTTAGAGAAATGTTTACTGTCAAGAAATATTGCTTCAACCAAAGCTCAGTGGAATAGAGTCATGTGGTAGAGACCCAATGGCCCATCACTTTGAGAAACATTATCTTAATGCATTTGTTTAGGATAGGGAAAATGTTTATGCATTTTGTTTTAACCCTTAAAAAAACATTTTTATCATTTTTGCAAAGAGCCAATAATAAGCCAACCAAGTCAGGAATCATAAAACTTTGTCTTTATGCCTTCAAGGGTATAGTAATGCAACAAATAGCCTCATGCCCAAATTGTTACCAGAACCAATGCTGTGTTCCTGCTGATATTCTAGCTGGAGTTGTAGCTGGAATTCAGGTCATCATATGGCAGACTACTTTCTCTCCAAAAAAGCAGGATTGCATGGCAAGAATTCCAAATCTGTAGCTATAGAGTGGTTTCTGGAAACCCTGCTGATTTCAGAACCTATAGTCTGACAACCAGGTCTTTCTTGAACTACTTAGGTCATTCAGTGAGGTGATCATTCTGATACATCTGGAGCCCAGGGGCTGGGAGTAGGGGCTATGTTTTGTATATTCAGACATTTTGACCCAAGTGTAACAAAAATGCTGCCTACAGTGCTTTGAATAAATAACTTTTTTTCTATATGTCAGATTTTTTTTCCTCACAAAAATGAAATTTTTCTTTACTCTCTTTTGCTAGTCACTGTATTTCATCATAATTCCCATGAATGTTAGAGAGTATCATATTTGAAGAAGACAGCATAGGGTTTGGGACACAAAAGCATTTTAAGGGTCTCTCTATAATTGAAAATTTCATTATAATTGGCTATTAAAAACACCATTTCTTTCAAAATCAAGATGTTTTTAAAAATTTAAGTATATTTTAAGAGTATATCTTTTTTTTATTATATTAAAGTAAATAATGATGGCCTTTCTAATTCTCCATAAGAAGGAAATGTACCTGAAGAATCTCCAGAGTATACTGGAGATATCTGAATTGAGACATCCATATGCTGCTATCTGGCCTACTTTGGAATCAATATTATCTACCAATAAATGTCTGATTTAAGTGAAAGATGTAGTTTTCTGACCTCTAAGAGGTCAGCCTCTGACCAGGGTTATGGCTCAGTCGATGGTCTAGTTTGATGTAGTATTAAGGGGATAGAATCGGATCTAGCCTGTGCCCAAAATTAGTCTGTGGCTAGGGTTTGTTGTTATTTAGTGGTTTCTGTAATGACCAACTCTTCATTAATCCTATTTGGGGTTTTCTTAGCAAAGATACTGGAGGTATTTGCTATTTCACTCTCCAGCTCATATTATATATAAGAAAACTGAAGCAAACAGAGTTAAATTACTTGCTTAGGGTCACACAGCTAATAGTAAATCTCTGAAGCTGGATTTGAACTCAGCTTTTCCTGACTCTATGCTAACTGTTCTATGTACTACACTGTTCTGTAGCTAGAATTAGGACTCTATTTGTGGGTTAGAGCTAGGAAGCCACAGATCTAAAGATGAAAATTAAAGCAAAGAACTGTTTGCTAATCAGATACCAAATAATTATTAACATAATTAACCTTTTTATTTAGTTTGTCTTCTTATGGCATTATTAAAACTATAAAATATTGTATAGCTTTAATAATTGATTTAATTCATTATTTTTATTAAAATAGCTAAAATACTCCATATGCAATGAGCACAGTCAAAGGAACCTGTTGTAACTCTTATAGAGAGAATAATCTAATAAAAAAAATCTACTCCCAGTGTACATTTTTTCCCTCTCATCTGCTTTATATTTTTTCCCATTTTTTAATTTGCACAGTTTGACCATGAACTAGATTTGTGAGTTTAACTGACTATTTCCAAGAGATCTCCAATTTGGGAGTGCAGCTGTGAGCTTACAATGCTGTAAATTCACGCTTCTCTCTCACACCCATCATTGTCTGCAAACTAAAAATACAACTTTGTATTACTATTAGGACTTCTCATTCTCCTTTCTTTTTACAGAACAGATTATTCATTGAGAATCTTTCACACCTAGCTGATTATTTCTCTTCCTCCTCTCCCTCTCCCACACAACTTGTTAAAGATGCCAGAGTAGGTTCCAATAATTAAATGACACACAGTAATAAATAATAGCTTTCCTACCAGGCAATTGCCACTCTTTGATTGAAACACATTATGAAAAGCGTGTCCCAAACCCAATAATTACTGTGCAATCAAGCATGAGATCAAATGTATATTTATTAACAGACTTAGAGAATGAGTCAAATGAAGCTCAGAAATGTCCACCCCTATGAATCTGTAAAATGTATTTTCTTATCAGCAGTGAGTGGCCCACTGTACTAAGGAGATGGGAAGCTGGGATTTGGAAGAGGAAGAATATTCAATTCAACTCCATTTAATTCAACAAATTTAATTCAAATAAATTTAACTCAACTTACAGGAGGTCCATCTGCACCAGGCATTCCTGGAAGTCCAGGTTTACCTAAGGGACCCTAGGAAAAGAAGGTCAGCAAAAAATTATACTGTGGTCACAATTTAGAACACATTTGTCTAGTATTCATTGGTGCTATCTGGTGAACATCCCTCATCTTCTTCTCAAGATGACTTTTGGGGATCTCCATCATGACTTAGGCAAAGGTCTGCATTAGAGGAAGCTATTGAAAGATGCTGATTTCCACTGAATTATCATCTTCTCAAATGCATCCTATTAGATGGAATCTCTATGATGGCAAGACATAAGCCTGATGAATAAAATCAGTATTCAACTTTTACTAAACAGGAACCCAAATGCTTGAAAACTAGATTAAAATAAAATGACCAGAAAGTTGCCTCCAGCAAGGTAAAGGAGGAAAAAGAATGCCTTAAAAATAATAAAATTCAACATAGAACCTGCTTACACCATGAAGAAATCCCATTGAATAAACCTGGATTTTCACTCAGGGTACTTGGCTTTCACTGACCAAGGTCCTCACCAAAATGAGGTGGCCACTCAGAGAATTTTCACCTCTTAGGTCTCCAAAACTACAATTTAAGGGAGCCATGCATTTGTAGAATCTTTTAGAAACAATCATCTGTTGGTTCCAAAAGATATTTTGTGTTAAAGTGAAAATTCCCCTGCCAGAGGCTGAAAGGCAAAGACTTTTATTTGTTACTGAGGGTTCTATTCTTAAACCATAAGAATCTTTTTCTTAGCTAATATCTGAGTGAAAACATCCTGATGTTTTACTGCCCTCAAAATGCTGCCTTTCAGATGGAAAACAAATGCAAATATTATGAATTAGAGATGAACTGTGAAATTTCTTCTTCCTGTCCTAGATGTAAACAGATTAAATGTTCCTATACACAGGGAAGAACAGATGTGTAATTGGCAATGAGATGGGATAGTGCAAGAGTAGTCAGATGGGCAAATACATACTGATAATGGTCATTACATTATTTTGTATTGGGGAAAGTGGGAATCATAACACGTACTTTTTCTCCTGGTGGGCCAATTGCACCTTGAGGACCTGGAAGACCCTGTAAACAGAAAGTGAAAGGAGGGGGAAAAGTAAGATAATTTGATTTACCCAGAATATCTTCTTTGTATGTATATACGAACATGTATTTGTATATACAAATATATATTCTTTACCTTATTAACCTCCAGGCCCAATTCTCCTTCTGCATTAAAATGCACCAAAGCCCAAAATGCCAGTCTCTGTACTTTATTGTTAGCAATCTATGGTATACTCTATTAGCTGCAGCAGATAAGGCCTCATGTAAATTGGCAAGAGTGATTGAGAGATACAGTGATTGAACTAAGCATAGGGAATGGACTTAAATGGATGACTGAAAATTAAGCAAACTATTCCAATAGTAAGGCCCACTTACATTTGTGGAGAGGGTGTTAGAAGTTTTTAAAGCACCAACATATTTATTATCAAATCTTACCCTATGAGGCAGGCTTGGTACTTATTGTTATTATTTTCTTTTTTCAGATGAGGAAAAAGAAACTCAGACACAGTGGCAGATTTAGGACTCAAAATGTAAGTGTCTTTTTAAAAGTTTTCAATTTTATTTCATTTTTGGATCTTTATTCTCTCCTTCCTACCTTCTTCTCATCTCCACTAAGAAAGTAAGAAAATTAAAGAAAAAAACATTACAAACATTCTAGCCAAGCAAAATAAAATTTTTCAATGGTCACTATGTTCTGTGTGTGTGTGTGTGTGTGTGTCTCAATTTATATACTAAGTCCAACACCTCTCCATTAAGATAGTTACCATGTTTCATACTATGTACTTTGGATCTATGGTTGGTCATTGTAATGACTGGAATTCCTAAATCTTTCAAAATTCTGAAACTAGATGTCTTAACTTTGAGTCTAGTGTATCTCTCCTTGGGTTCTAGGGCCTCTGGGTCATGAAATTTTCCTGTATGTGAAATATTATTCTCTACATAGACAAGACTCACCTGGGCACCTGGATTACCCTGTTGTCCTGGGGGTCCGGGTTCACCCTGAGGACCCTATAAGGAAGAAAATAACAAAGGGCTAAACAAAATACAGAGTAGTGACCTAGTCTGAAAATTGGCTTTAACTCAAGACCTATTAACAAGAGCAATATTGACAGAGATAGAGAATCAGGACCTATGGACAAAATCATGCATAATAAACTGGTATTTAAATTAAACTCTTCTCTTACATTTTAAAAGATATAATTTTGATGGTGAGAATTTATCTAATTTCACCCAACAGGCAAACATAGGAAATTTTATATGTAGAACATTGATAAAAACTGAAAAAAATTTAAAAGTTTTAAAAAAGGATTAGGTAAATTCCTGGATAACTTGGTTTTTAACTGGCCATTAAGGAAGGCACCACTCACACACATCATTCAATCTCCTATCTTTATGACTTTGAAAAATATGTTTCCCAGGCATGGAAGATATTTTTGCCTTATTTATTAGAATCCCAAACCTCCTTCAAAACTCAGTTTTTAAGTGCTAAGACCTCCTATATTGGGCCTTTCCCAATCTCCTTCTATAATCCCAAGTTAGTGCCTTATTTTCACTAAGATTAATTTAACTTCTATATATTTTGTATCTTGTATGTGTACATGTCATTTTTTGCAATAGAATAAAAACTACTTGAGGACTAAAATTTTCATTTTTGTCTTTGTATTTCTATACCTAATACAGTGCCTAAAACACAGTTGACATTTAATAAATACTTACTGATTGATTTGACTGTTTGCCATATAGAATCAATCTATGAGATCACTATGGGTACTTTTTCCAACACATACACACTGACTTGTTCTGTCTGGTAGATATAAAATTATGAGTTGGAGAAACCATGGAACTGACCAAATCTCAAGCTGTTCTCAGCCCAACCTAACAACACTTTAATAGAAGCAGCAGCTAGTCTTGCCTAAGTAGATGCTTCCCAAACTTATTAAAATCATGCCTGGTTGTGTCTGTTCAAAAAAGAATGATCATGATTCTCTTTTGCTACAATCTATCACTGAGCCTTGTAAAATTAATCCATTGCAAAAGGCCTTTGCATGATGGTGACTGGTTTCCACAGTGAATGCTCATTAAAATATGCAAACATCCCCAAGATTTCCAGTCCAGGAAAATATGCAAGGAATTCATTGTAGGAAAATCAAGTTTCAATTAAAAATTCCCAAGTCATCTCAATGTACCAGTATCTTCCAAATAATCCTAATATGGAGATTAGTTCATCTGTGAAAACATTTTAAAGCACAAATTTGTTGTGTTTTACACACAGAAAATAATTTCCTTGTATGTTGCAGAGAACAGCAAGGATATATGGTGGGAAATCATTTTCCTAAGATGGTTAGCCAAAAAGAAGTCTATTTTGCAGCTATTAAACCACTATCCTCTTCAAGGTCTAAAGCTTACTCTCTTGAAGCATCTGTTTTTGCTGATTCCATGTATAACTGCTTTGGCCCTTACTCTAAGAGCATACATCATGATACAATAGATACTGGAAGGTACCAAAGGAGGAATTCCCTTGGAAATCTACTATAAAACCAGCAAACATTAACTTCTTATTACAGAAATAGATTCTCTCTTGGTCCTGAAATGAATGTACCCAGAAAGTAATTAGCCCTTGTAATTTAGAAAAAGTGATGTGTCTGGATGCTTAACAAAGACTTACCACATTTCCCTTTGGGCCAGTTTGTCCATCCATACCCGTCACACCCTAGATAAAAATGTTTAAAAAAAAAAAAAAAAAAAAAAGAGGAAAAAAATACATGAAAAGAAAAACTCCACCCTGAGAAGACAAAATCCCAAAACCAAGTCATGAGATGATGTCAAGGTCTTTTGGGCTGAAGAACAGCTGTGTGAATCGTGAAAGGCTTGCTTCAAAATTGCATCAGCTCAGTTTGCTCTCTGGACACCCCCTCACCAAGGAGAACAATGCCAGCCAAAATTTCCCAGTTTCTGTACCTGCTGGTGGGAAAATTTCAGGGCAACAAACTGTTCCCACTTCAGATGAGGAAGCATGCTGAGAAAAAGCACCCTGAAGGAACAAGCTGACAAAAATAAGGGATAGAAACCACTTCTGTGGAAAATAGGAGCTTTGCTTTGGCTGCAGAACCATCTACATTCCTGATCTTGCCTGTGTGAGGGAAATGGAGCTACTTCTTTCCTCACATGTTGCTATTCACCAGACCTATGTGTCCTATGCAAAGAGACCTAGCCTTTTCCCCTAGACAATCCAGAATCATTGAATTTAGCATTGGAAGGAGCCTTGGGGAACCTCTAGCCCAATCCCTAACTAAAAGGAATCTAAAAGGAGAACCTCCTAACTAGTAACACTCCATTACACTTTTGGACCGCTCTAATTATTAGGAAATAACTAAATCTGACTTCTTGAAACTTCTTCCCTCTGGAGTCAAACAGAAGAAGTCTAAATTCCTTTTCCATCCAACAGATCTTCAAATACTTGAAGACAACTATCAATTATCCTCTGAGTATTCTCTTCTTAAGAAAATTTATCCTTAGGTCCTCCAACCCAATAAAGGGTAGAGAGATAGAAGAGCTGTTGTTTAGTTTCCCAGATATTGTGCCTAACTAATCTGAGTAGGATTATAACTCTTTGGTCAGTGTTTTAATTTGCAGTCTAATCTAAAAAAAAACTTTTTTGACTTGAGGGCCTTGCTTCTTAAAACCTATAAACTTAAGAACAAAACTAAACTAAACTAAATCTTCCTCATACTTTTTCCTGGCTTGTGGAACCTGTCCTCTGAGCTGCTAAGTGTTATTGGCTAAAGTCAATTGCAGGTTTGTTTGTTTTTTAATGGAATTATTTTTACCACTTTGTAGGACAATTTGCTTGGGCAGTAGTGCTTTCTCTTAAGTCCATTATGCAACCTGCTTTGGTCACCCAGTTTTATTTGAATAGAATCTGATTTTATCATAGTATCTGTAGCTAGAAAGTCCCATAGAAGTCATCTTCTGCAAACTTCTCATTTTACATGGGAGAAAACTGAGGCCCAAAGGAAGAAAGAGCTTCATCCAAGTACACCTAGATGGAAAGGGGACGAGCAGGAATTCAAATACATTGCATTTGTTTTCAAAGTTCGTGCTCTTTCTACTACACCAGTAGTTCTCAACTGAGATGCCAAAGCACATTAGTTCTGACCAAGTGGCTACAAATGGGACAAAAATTAAACTTGGGATTATGTGTACATAGGTAAGTTGTCATCTCTGCTGTAATGTGTCATCATTTTCCTCAGCAAAAATTAGTTAATAAAGAATAAGATGGTGGTACTTCTCTGTGACCAAAAATATTTTGAGGACTATAGCTCTATCACTGGGATGGACACAGTTACCCCTTACTGAGCTACTGCCCAACTGTTTGAATGCATTGTTGACCACTTAGGGATAACAGCATATTTTGTAAAACATGACTCAAATGGATAGAAGCAAAGTTGAGGAAGGAGGAGGTTGATCACACCCAATAAGAGCTGAGAATCTCCTTAGAAACATTCCAACTGGCAGCACATTCTCTAAAAGCCATAAGAGAAAAGTGAATCCAATCACTAAAAGACTCTAACCCAATACTGTGATATTGTTTCTCTTCTGAGTGAACTACAGGAAATAAAAGACTCATAAAATGAACCAAGTCTCCTTCTGGGGCTGTAAAAAGCACATCAATATTACTTCATGGTCACACCCAACTTTGGATTACTGTAGAAAAAAGAGCACAAAAGTGGAAACAGGAGACATGGGGAATCTCGTTTTGAGTTCTGCAATAGGCCTGGCTGTGTAATCTTGACTAGATGATCTTCCTTCTCTGGGCTATAAAGTGAGGAAGTTCAGAGAAGGGCCCTCTAGCAGCATTCCACTTTGGGGATATGATTCTTTCAGGATGCAGAAAGTGAATGGCAAAGATGGCTTTGGACTCCAGGAATCCTAATCCTTTGACCTCTGTACTTTGCCCAAATCATCATTTTTGGGAAGTTGTAAAGTAGAGAGGACACCTGGATTCCTGCCATTTCTCTTTTTAACATTAAAAATATGTGTGACTTTCTGGGAAAGAGTTATGAATTTCAGAGAAAAAAAAAATCCAACTCTAAATATGGGTCCTTACTTTGTAACCTGCAACATTTCTCATGAAAGCACAATTCCTTTCACCTTTGAAGGACCACTTCCTATCTGTCCACTTTCAGCTTCTGCTAACACCTCATGTTTCTTTGGAGCAGGTGTTCACAGTGATCAGTTCAGATTATCTGCCTGAATGACTAAGTGGGACATCATAGCTCTGACAGGGGGACAAACTTGGATTTTCAAGGGCAACAATGGAGCAAGAGATGAAAAGCAGGCTGCAGAACTTACAGGGGGTCCAGGTGGACCAGGTGGGCCCTTGGGTCCAAGCAAACCACGAGGTCCCTAAAATAAAGAAGCAAAACATCCATGTCATAATTTCACTTACGAAGATACACATTTAGATGTCAGGATCTGAAAACTCAGCACCTCAAAAACATCTTGCAGAAATGCTAGTTTAGTTGACAAATACACTCTTTCTCTGTTTCTCTATCAAAATCCTACTCATCTTTCAAAAGTCTACTTTAAGTTCTACTTTCTGAAATCTCTCATGGCTTAAGCATTCATTGATCCCTTTCCTTTCTGAATTCCTTTGGTGGTGATTTTACATAACATACAATCTAGCATAAATATCTTGGATGTCTCATAAGTATCAGTATGATTTTAAAACTTTAATAGCATAAATCAGCTATTAAATAGCTTTAATAACATAAATAATTTATTAAATAGGTTTAATAGCATAAACTTCAGAAAAAATTTGGGGATACTCTGTATACATATATACACATCTACAAATATGTATACATCCACAGAATACATATATATGCAAGTGTGTAAAGTTTTACTAAAGATTTAAGCTGCTAAAGCTATTTAAAACCAAATAAATGCATAGTACATGTATGTATCTATGCATGTGTGCATAAAGCACACACATGTATGTGTACATATATACTTATTCATGTGAACACAAATGTATGTGCTATAGAAATGCACACATGGCTCTATACAGAACATACATATGTATGTATATGTGCAGAAAGAGAATTGTAATCAGAGAAAGACAGAAATAGAGACAGAAAGAGAGAGACAGAGACAGAGAAGGAATTGGAGAGAAGGGAAGAGAACAGTCTTTAGCCGTTCCACTAGTCTAAGTTTTTGCTTCTCTAACTAGACTGTAAGCTACTTGAGAGGAGCGATGCTATCCTTGCATCTCCCCTGGCAACATGCAGAATGACAAGTAGCCAGCAAGAACTCAACAAATATGCTCAGATTGAAAATAAAATGGAGCTGGTGATAAAAGCAGCAATATCTCAGACAGTATCTGAGTTCTGGAAACATTTTTAACTGTCTCATTTCATTCTCAGAAGGTAATCAGACCCAGAATAAACTGTGCCAAACAATTGTACCAAGAAAATTCATTGTCACCACACAAAGTAATATGCACACTTGGATGTTTTAGATGAGCCATCAAAGATAATGATGAAAATTGGATTTCAATCCATTATAGTTAGTATTAAGCCTTATACATCACCTTTCTTTGCCTTGGCCTTCGATTTTAGAAATCTGTTTATTTTGGTGTGCTCTGAAGGCATTCAGAAACTTATTCTAAAACCAAATCATTTGGAGTTGTTGCTCTGACCTGGCTGTTATATATTGAAGACCTATATTCCTAGTCTATTGCTAACTGTAAGGCCCACCCAACTTTCCTACAACCACCTTGCTATGTCCTTAGCTCTACATCCTATTTAACAATTTAAAGTCACTATCAGGCTGTGGTACATTTGCTATGTCTTTTGAATGGAATTGACTTAAAGATCATATTCTTTTATAGACAGACAGTACGGTAGAATGGAAAGCCAGAAAGACCCAGGTTCAGATTCAATCTCTGACATATAGGGCTATGTGACCATATCACTTAGCCTATCAGTGCTCTAGGCAATTTGCTAGGACTAAGTTTGAGAGAGGGTGATGACCTACATTGATAGAAGGACTTTCCTCAATTGGGAACTTCCCTCTACCAATGAATCACAGATTCATTCTCTATTTCCTATTGTTCATTGGAGCTGATTTGAATGTCACATGCTTTTATAGGTGTCTTTAGCTAGCCCCTTGGCCAATCCTTCCCTTTTTGATAAAGGTCAATAGAAACCATTGGCTATGCTCCCTACCCTATCCTCCTCCTGGACATTCCTGATATTGGGGGGAAAGGACATAAAGAATGAATAAGGAGGATCCCTTAAAGATATAAGACTGTTTGAAAAATCAAGGATCAACTTTTCAGGTTCTCACAGAGAGGAAGAAAATAAATACCCACCAAGCAAAGCATCACTCAACTATGTTCCACTCCATGGTGAGCTGCTTCTCACTGGGATTATTTGAAGGAGACTATAGCTCTTGAATCCAACCCTGCCTGATACTTCATATGCTCAGAATGTATAAGGAGTTCTTAGAGATGGTGTTTCCTGTATGTATTTCTGAATCATCATTGTATGAGAATTGTATAAAATTAGAGGTGAGAGAAAGTCCATTGGAACCAAACTTTCCAGGCAGAAGATCATGCCACAAAACTTTAAAAAGGAAGGTCGGATGTTTTTTTTTTTTTTTTTTTTTTTTCAAAGGTGTCTTAATTGATAGGAATTGAATTTTTCATCTTACCTTCCTTTCTGTAATTTTGGACAGAGCCTGTGACAATGTATTAGGTTTCAGCCTTGAGAGTATTTTTAAAGATGGCACCAACAAGTTATCAAAGGTTCTATCTGCTACTCTGAAGAAGGACACACATGCATTTGGGGTTTTTATTGGGTGTGAGTCCAGGGACATGGATTACTAGCCAATTAAAGTTTGACAGAAATTGCCTAGACCCTTTCCATGTTTATTATTGTCATCAAAATGCTTTCTTCATTATTGTAATACCTGGCCTGTAAATGTTTTAAGAAGTTAATAGCCCAGAAGTTATTGCTTAGACATGTGTTAAAGAGATAGCTATGTTGATGAATTCTTCATAGAATTTAATAGGACATCTAGGGTATAATTTAGCCCCAATGAATCTATAAACGTCATTCCCATGTTCTATAAAATGTTTGCAACATTTCTCATCAATTAATGTCCCCATACACATACTGCTAAGCTGGCATTTACAACTAAAAAGGGACATTTTAAAAGCACCAGAATGTGAAGAGTAATTAATGCCCTTTTCATTACCAAAGAAATCTGCTTTGGCCCAAATACAACAGCCTAAGTGAAAAGATCATAAGATCATCTGGTTTCTTAGGTCACAGGCATGTTGCCAGGGAACTTTGCCTTTAGCAAAGGCTTATTATCAGAAAAAGTGACTGACTCAGACTGGTTGGTCACCATTGCTACTGTGAGCCCTAGGATCCAAAAGGGACATTGCAGAGGCCCTAGTCTTGTTCCAAAAGGCCAAATGTCTTCCATTTCTTCCTTTATAATCACACTGTGATGCATTAGAAATTTATCTTTATCCCTCCCTAGAAAAGTCCCTGCATTTGTGTCTTTATCTTTGAATAATTTGACAAAGTCTGCTGTATTCTTACTTCCTAGATGGTAATTCTTTGAGAGCTGTGTGTGTGTGTGTGTGTGTGTGTGTGTGTGTGTATGTATGTGTGTGTGATGGTTTTATCTTTGTGTTCTTAGGACAATACATAGCGTATTATGCACAGTTAGGACTTAATATTGAACAAATTGAAAAAAAAATCATGGTTATAATAAAACTAAACATAATGGTCCCTAAATGTTGGACAATAGTTCAAATGCTGAGATACTGATTTCCTGCTAGGATTAATGAACTTACAGGCTCTCCAGGTAGACCTCTGGGTCCAACCTCTCCATCATCACCCTAGAGGAAAAGAAAAACAAGCAGGTTTGAGAAACACCACCCAGTTTCCTTCTCACTAAATATTAATCATGCAGAAAATCGGTTTCCCTGGAGCAATCAGAGGGCGATCATGCATAAGGAAGATTTTTCTCAGCCTAGAGAAGTACACGGCACATTTGCCAAATTTACTGGCCCTTAGAAATGCTCTAGCAATCCCCTGCACTTCATTGTCCCAGATAACAGGAGTTAGCTGTGGGAGAAATAAGAGTCATGTAGGGCCAAAGCAACCACAGTAGCTCATACACCACAGGCTCCAGTGAAGAGGAAATCAGACAGAGGAGTCAACTGAACCCAATAGATCAAATTACCTTTATGAATCTCAAATATTAGATGAAGAGAGCAACCATGAGGTCATCCAGCTTAACCATAGGAAGCCATATGTCTTCCCACAAGACTCAAGATGAGTCCATAACAAACCCAAATAGGATTTTTCCAACCACTTCATGTAGAAAATGACCTCATTGTTTCATTGATTTCAAGAATTGCTACTCAATATTCTTCTTCCCTTTAGTTAACTGTCTTTTAGGCTCACTTAGTTAGGGACGTCCCTCCTTCAGTTTCTACTAAAGAACAGAAGTCTGTGGGGAATGTATATGCTTTTCATAAACTTACAACTGACTGCTATTTTGGTTTGCTCTTGCTTGACCAAAGAAAGATTATTTTATATCATCCTTTAACCCTTACTCCTTGGAAAATTTCTGCTCCTCCACTCTGAATTCCTTCCAACACCTAATTCAGATGAGATCATTGCAGGCATGAAGCCCATAAGTCTTTCTGATGAAATCTTTCAGTCCCGGCACAATTGGGGGGCCCTGTCTCAATTCGGCTATAGTGTTCCTTAGACTTGGGCTGCAGCCAATTTCAGTCAGCCAGTAGGGAGAGTCCCTTCTGGACACAATACATTAACTGAAATGATAAAGTGAGTAGTGCATGCTTGACGCTCCCTCTCATTTGAAAGATCTCCTTTGCCTGCCTCTCACCGTTGGCTCCCTTGGCTCCCTCACAGTTCCCTCTTCTCTATTTCCAGCCTGATCTGTGTTACACATTCTGTCTTAAGTAACACAGTCAATTGCACATCTATTTGGTATTTTATCTTCAATTTTCTTGCCCAGACTCACTAGGGGATTGATGGGCTAGATGTAGTCAGGGATAAATTAGACAACTTACTCTTTCACCATCATCTCCTGGAGAACCTGGGGGGCCTGAAGGACCAGGATCACCCTAGAAAAGTAAGATCAGAGACAGACAAGCCTTGTTGAGTTCTCCAAAGAAAATCAATACATTTTTACTCAGGTTCTCTTGGGGCTCGTGGTTAGTTTCTTTCTCTTTTCTGCACTTCAAATCAAAAGCCCTCTGCAACGTTTTTACTGGTATGCACAATGCTTTCAGAGTTCAGCCACCCCAGCAGACTGGGAGAATTACTAGATGGAAAGATTCACCGCCTGAATGAACATGTAAGTCCTGAAAGGAGAGAGTTTGCTAGACAGGCTGTACATTTAGGACATGCAACAGTTCACAATCTGCATGCATGAAATCTCATGGAAATTCAATCTAAGTCTGATAAAAAATAATGTTACGTGAGTTCTCTCCATACACAGAGTCAGGGAGATGTAAGTTGACACTCCTGTCCTTAGCCAAATAGTACAGACCATATCAAGAACAGCAATTCTTCAATGAAACAAAATGTGAAAGGTTCACTGATCCAGACTTCCCAATAAATTAGTTAAGGAGTTAAAAAACAAACATTAAGTAACTAAGAACTGTAATTATAAAAATAGCCCACTACACTGACATTTCTGTGATGACTAAAGATAAGTAACATATATCAATAAATATCTCTCTCTAAAAATAATAAATTAGGATTGTAGAATATTAGAGTAGGGAAAGATGATCTATTTAGTGCTTGTAATTAAGGAAACTGAGGTCCTGAGAAGGGAGTGACTTGCCAAAGATTACAGAAGTAATTAGCAACTGAACTGGGTATAGAATTCAACCCTTCTAGTTGTAGTTTAATATGTATTTGTTTTAATAGAAGCTCACAGATTAAGAGCTGGAATGTACCTCAGAAAGCTTATCCAGTCCCTTAATTTTAAAAATGAAGAAACAGGCCCCAAAAGTGACTTTCTCAAAGTTACACAATTATCAGGTTCTTTAAACCCAAATTAGCCATTCATCCTATTATACAATATGTCTCTTAAAATTCCTACTTCATGAGCCAGGAAGGGCTTGTGCCAATGATGTCTCAGTTTTACAGATAAGGAAACTGAGGGGCAAAGCGATTAAATGACTTGCCCAATATTACCTAGCAAGGATGTATCAGAAGTAGGATTTGAATATATTTGAACAGTACAGAGGTAATCTAGCTCTCTTTTCAGCATATCAAACAGTATCTCATCAGTCTTCCTGGCACATAAAGCCTTAGACATTCAAATAATTACTGTCCTCCAAATTACAGTGGTTACCTTGTCCTCAGGAGCCTCTACTAAAGAACTGTCTTTAGAGCCAGCTTATAGAGCACCTAAATCACACAGGATGGCACTTGGACTCTGAAGTGGCATTTGTTTCCCTTGAGTAACAACCTGAGTCATCAGACTCCCCTCCAAATGATCTGGTTCTTTCTCAAGTCAAATCTACCCTCAAATAATGTAGTTTTATAACCATTAAAAACACTGAAATAACATGCCACAGAGCTACTTTAGGATATTTTCCCATTCACAACAAAACTACTCAGCAATGTGAGAAGGGTTGGCTAGGGAAGAGAAGAGAGAAAATTAGAGGGGGTAATCTAAATGTCGAAAATCCAGTCTCCAAAGCTGCTTTCTGTTTAGCCTTCCTTCCTGATTACCCTTACCCTTTTAGATTACCCTTAAAACAACTGAGTAGTTAGTCATTAGGAATCTATAGATTTCAAGGTCTAAATACTGACTTTATTTGGGAAAGATGAGCTTGAAGAACAACTTGAGTTCTCTTTTAATACTATGTTCTCTTTTCAAAAGCAATTACACTTCCCTCCAATGTATCATCCTGAACTTGCCAGGATCACCTGTTCTATGGTGTGAAGTTTCGATTTGTTTTTTGTCTTATTCTTTTCTCTCCTCTGTGGGCTTGAACATTGGCTTTTTGATTATCTCTGTATTTTTTTTGTGGATGATCTCAATGAGAACATCCCTAAAACACTTCAGTAAATTTTTAAATAAAACTTGTCTCTTCTCTTTTTAATTCAATTTCAAAATGATTTGGGTTGGCTTAACTATGAAAATACAGAATTAAAAATATTTATTATTACTATTAATAATAGCATTAAGGGCAAGGAGGGGAAAAACTGGAATAAAAGGTTTTGCAATTGTCAATGCCGAAAAATTACCCATGCATATATCTTGTAAATAAAAAGCTATAATAAAAAAAGAAAAGTATATTTGAAGCAAAAAAAAAAATAGCATTAATAAAGCTCTTTAAAGTTTGCAAAGTGCTTTACAAATTTCATTTCATTTTATCTTCCAAATAACCTTGTAAAGTAGGTGTCACTATTATCCCCATTTACTTTGGGTGTGGTTGAAGAAGGATCTGACTTTCCAAAAGCAATGACATAACTTTTATATATTTTCATTTCCTCTTCTTTCTATCATGCTAGTTTCTCTAAATTATGCTTCCATTGTGGGAGGCTAAAAACATAAAACACACTTTAAAAAATATCTTCACTAATTTTATTTAGTTAATTCCTTAGAGGTCTGGGCCATTATTCCTGTACATGAACAAAGCTTCCTACCTTCTACTTGGGGACATTGAGACATTTCCAGGAAATATCCATGGTCATTAAAGCTTACTGTAGGATTTCTCTGTTGTTTATTTTAGGCATGTGATTATTGCATTTTCAGTGCTTACCCTATGTCCCTTCTCTCCAGGCAAACCAGCCAGCCCATCAAAACCACGGTCACCCTAAAAGGAAAATAACAAAGAAAGTCAGTTCAGATTTTCCATCACCTGAACACCATCTTCATCCTCCAGGCATTTTGGGGACATCAAGTTTAATTCCTCCCTTCTTTTCAGGTAGTCTATAGAATAAACAATACTTCAGTGCAAGGATTTGCATACATGCAGCTTAATAATGAATACACAGAGTGTAGTTATCTTTCCCAACCCATGGTCTACCGACTCACTCTTTTATACTTCCCTCAAGCACCTTTAAAGACTCAGGAGTATTCTAAATCTATAGGAGTTTTGGTAGATAGTCTAATCTGGTAGTTTTCAAATTGTATACCTACTGGTCCCTAAAATTCTTTCAGGGGGTCTGAAAGGTCTAATCTATTTGTATAATAACAATAAGATGTTACTGGCCTATTAAACTATTCCTCCATTTTCTAACCATTTATCTATGTGAGGATAGATTTTCTTGAATCAAAACAATATAACAGATTGATTGTAGAAGAAGATATGAAAATTCATCTCTCTTTTATTAAGCTGGATTTTATAGATTTTCATAATTCTCATTAATTTTTGTTTTGGTTTGGAATATATATTTTGTATAACATCATCTTTCATAATACTTATGTTAACATATAATGGGTTTATTATTGCCATTTCAAATGAAAAAATAAATATTTTAAAAGATTATTAGTTTTAATTTTGAATATGGTATTAATAGATGCATCCCCACATAAACAAAAACTCTTTGGGGTCCTCAATTTGTGAGGGTATAAAGGGTTTCTGAGATCAAAAAATTGGGGAAACAACTGGTCTGATCCATATGTTTCATCTTATTTTTTTTAATGTTTATTAGATACTTACTATATGTCAGGCACTGTGCTAAATGCTGAGAATACAAATAAGAAAAACAAACACAGTCCCTACTCTCAAGGATCTTACAATCTAATGGGGAAAACTACACAAAAGTGGGGTGTGTGGGGAGCCCAGCAAACCTCTGTTGCATGGGATTTAAATCAAACAGAGCTGCTGCTGCAGAATAGAGAATTGTTTGGCTTATATGTTTCATTTCAAATTTGTAAAAACTTTAGTCTTAGATGCCTTGCTCAAGCCCCCAATAAATGAGCAACATAGATAATAAAATTCAGATTTACTTGTGGATCCTCAATTCATTGCCTTTCTTTTCTCACTATACCACACCACCTCTTGGAGGGTTGGGATAGGGTTGAACCTCAGTGTGTGCTCAATTACAACCGGGGAAGAAGTGAAATGTGAAATATTGTGAGACCCAAAATTTAAAATAAAAATGTTTAGAAATTGAAAAAAAACTAGAGAAAATAAAACATCAAGGAAAAGGGACTGGCAATACAGGAGGTTGCAGAGAAGAAAGATAAATATTGAGAAAAGGTTATTAGATCTGTCTATGAAAAACTGATAGTTTTTTTTTTAATAAAAGCAATTGTGTTTAAATGATGAGATTGGAAGTCAGATTGTAAAGAATTAAAAGAGTAAGAAGAAAGAAGTAGAAGTCTCTGCCCTGAAGAGATCACTCTCCCTTTTAGCTTCTTCAGTGTGTCTAGCTTGACCTCTCTTAGGTGTTGCTTGAATTTATTGTTTGTTACTAGAGTGGTCTCTTTGATAACATTATTATAGGGTTGAACAAGGAAGAGTATTCTACTTCTTGGCTCAAAACCTTCTCCTTGCTGCCCTGCAGGGAAGGTTACAGACTCAAGAGTGTAGCTCCTTAAACTAGTTCATCAAAATCAATAAATCCAGAGGTATTCCTTTCAATCAACTCAAATAGCCTTGTTGCTTTTGTAGCTAGATTATATCTTTAATTGGTTAATTGACTGATTCGATAAAGAAATATCATGCATCCCAAGATTTAAGTTTACAGAATCCAGTTCAATATTCTTCTCCATCATCTTATATTCCATCCCTAAAATCCCAAAGCAACCCCTACTAATTTAGGACTTTATAGGATTTCTGTAGACTTAATCTATTTAGGTTAGACTCCTTCCCTCATGAACCTTTCTTGAGAAATCCAGTTATTATCACTCTCCATCATTACTTTGTATTATTGTTTGTATTTTTATATTTTGCATTTATTTATTGACTTGGCACATGTTGTAATTATCTATACACCTTAGCAGAATGTAAACTCTTTGATGGCAGAGAATATATTTGGAGGGAGAGATATTTTTTGGACTCTTAGAGCCTAGCAAAATACTTTATATATAGCAGTCATTCAATACATGTCTTTTGAATTTAATTAAATTGATTGAATGCAGCAGCAACTTTCACACTACTAGTTCTAGGTAGCAGTTCTAGAAAGTCTATTTAATGGCTCTCTTTGGGGTACATCAACTTTCAATTAATTCCAAAGCTTCAAGCTGTCAGAAATATATCTATAAATGAATACCCATAGATAATAGGATTCTCAAATGTTTTTTATTATGAAAATGAAAACTATGATAGTGATAAATCCTTAGCCATGATTTAAAGGTATTGATTAATTCTATCAAAGGGCAACTCTAAGAAAGGAAACATGACAGAATCACAGAAATTTATTTAGAAAGGACATAAGATACAATGTAGTTCAACTCCCTACCCAATACATAAAACCCTTTCTATAGTATCTTTCCCTAAAGCAGCATTGGAATGTACTTTTAGAATGCACTTATCACATAATAGTGTATGTTACAGTTTTTTATATTTCTATCTTATTTCTCTAGTAGCATGGGAGTCCCATGAGCTCATCTTATCTAAAGTCTGTATGTCCCCCATGGAGTAGTCAATGATACATAAATGCTTAAAATAAAGTTAAGTCCCTATTAGTGGGAACAATTAATTCCTCTGATATAATCACCTGTATTTGAATTCATACTAATATAATTTACAATGAAATAAAATACAACAATCAATTAGAGCACAATAGAAACATACAGTGAGAATTCAAATAATTAGACTACTTCAGAGGATATGTTCTTTGTACAAATCAGAACCTGTTAGCAAGCCTCTGTACAAACACCTCTGGATTAATTTTTTATAAACACAATTTTATTGTTTCCTAGAGGTTGTTTCATATCAGATTAACTGGCTAGGGAAGGAAAATCACAAGTGAGAGTTAAAGGATTTCTGCCTGCCAGCTAACCCAAGAAAACTCCTTCCCTATTCAAGCAAAGAAGATACCCTCAATAGCATTCAAGTGAGCTCTAAAAATTCATTCACAATTCTTATGAGAAAACAAAGGTTCCCTCTAAATCAGACTGAGTGGAAGAGATACCATAAAACTACCTTTTACCAGCAACATCTTTTGCACTAGGTAGAGGAAGACATGGCTAACATCAAGATCATTTCAGAGGCATGGGGAAAAGAAGAAACAAAAGCCTTATGACTATTAACTGAAGGCATGAGAATGATACTCTTGTGTCTTCTCTTGAAGTTCTAGAATAAAATTAATCAATGTCTAATATAATTAGATCTCTCGCTTTTTCTGTCTGAATGTCTCTCTTTCTCTTTCTCTGTATCTCTTTCTCTGTGTCTCTGTCTGTCTTTCTGTCTCTTCTCTTTGTCTCTCTCCTTCTCCCTCTCACTGTGTCCTTCTCCCTCTCCCTCTCCTTCCTTTGTGTCTCTGTCTCTGTCTCTCTCTGTCTCTGTCGCTGTCTCTCTCTCTCTCTTTCTGTTTTTATTTCTTTCTCTTTCTGTCTCTCTTTGTATGTCTCTGTATCTGTCGGTCTCTGTCTCTCAATTTTTCTGTCTGTCTGTGTCTCTCTCTGTCTGTCTCCATCTATCTTATGTGCACATTCTCTCCATCTATACCTACACCTCCTTTAAGTATGATAGATACTTATAAAGAGGTTTTAGAAGTTAAAGGGACTAAAAAACAATATAGTCTAGCTCCCTCTCTTAACAGAAAAAAGACTGAGTTCTAAAAAAATTAAATCAGTCAATGATCATTTATTATGAGCTTGCTATATGCCAGATACTGTGCTAATGCAGAGGATATTTAGAAAGACACAAACACTTTCCCTATCCTCAAGGAGTTCACATTCTAATGGATGAAACATTTGAATAATTGGCTGTATACAAGATATATGTGTATGTATGTACTTAGTATGAACATATATGTATTGCTTACACATACATGTGTATAAATGTATGTACATATAGGTATTTATAGAAATATATAGGCATATATGCACTGTAAACTTATATATAAGTATTTACATTCATACTTATAGATGCATAATATGTATATAGATGCATATACATTTATGTGTTTATTTGTGTAAATATTTTTCCTTTGCAACATATAGGAGATCATATGGAATAAAATCTGAAAAGATTAAATTGATTTCTCCTGGCATATTATATTACATCCTCTGGGCACTATCTTGGGATTTCCCAATTTTAAGTAATCTTTAGAAAGTAATTTTAAAAATAAAAAGTTTTAAAAGTAATCTTTGAATAAAGTTGAGACAATACTAGGCTGTAGCTTTTCTAATGGTTGTTTTGAAGAAATTTTGATCTGTACATTCTTGTGTATGTGTGTTTTTTTTAGCTGATGTGCAACCCCCTCATGCTCAGCACCCACATGGAGAGAAAGCAGATTTGTCCTTTTGAATAATAATGCCAACTGTTCCTTTTTATAATGGAATACATGCCCAACAGATCATGTGCCTTTTCCTTCTATATCCAATGGAATGATATGGACAGATAAAACTCTCCTTTCTTTCTGTATCAAGGTACTATGTAAGATGCTCCCATGAGATCAAATATGAAGCAGAAATTATTAAGAAGAGATACCTACCTTGGGTCCAGTTTGTCCAGGCATTCCCCTAGCACCATCACTTCCAGCTCTTCCCTAGAATAGAAGTCAATAAGTCAAACACAAAAGAGAAAAGAGCTCTCTAAGACACTTAATAGGCATTTGCAATTAATTTCTGTGGAATTAAAGTCAACACACTCACATAGGACTTGTAGATTGACAGTGTGTTCCCTTGAAGAGAGCATAGAGCTAGGAATTATGAAATAGAAGTTCTAACCTCAGCCACAAATACACATGAATGTAGATGATTCAGTTTTTCTGGGAGTCAATTTCCTCATGTATTAAAGGAAGCTAACAACAAATGGCCTAGTAGATACAAAAGCAATTTAAAAAAATAATACAATACACATGTGAGGGATCATTACTTTTCTGTTGTGGAAAAATTGTCATTAACTCTCCCTCAGCAATATTGTTTCCATGTCATGGAGGTTAGGGGAGTTTCAAGTCACAGAACAGAAAATTTTTTAGTTGAACTTTCATTTTGTAGATGAGGAATGCGAAACCCAGAAAAGTAAAGTTGCATATTCAAGATCTATATCGCTTGTTAGATGCCAGGGCCAGGATTAGAACTTATTTCTCTTGACTTCCAGCTCAGTGGACTGTTTACTTATTACATGACAACTTTCAAATCAATTATTTCTCACTATCATAACTTTCCAGGTCCAAAAACATGGTTTAGAGGGGCACCTAGGTGACACAGTGGATAGAGCACCAGCCCTGAGGTCAGGAGGACCTGAGTTCAAATCTGATTTCAGACACTTGACACTTCCTAGCTGTGTGACCCTAGGCAAGTCACTTAATCCCAATTGCCTCAGAAAAAAAATAACATGGCTTGGATTTCCAATGGATACCAATTGGCTAGTGATCATCATCATCATAATATATAAAGAACTCTTCACATATATCATCTAATTTGGTTATTACATTTTATGGCATTTATATGACAAAAATAGAGAAATCACATAAGGTATGTTATTTTATTGACTTCATAAATGTATGTGTATTAAATATAGCAGTCAAAGAGTGAACCAATTCATTGTTCAGCCATTGACTAAGAAATGCTGTCATTCTGACTTTTCAATTTGGTCACTGATCAAACCAGCCTGTGCTGGAAAAGATCAGCCCAAATAGTAGATGTGATTAAAATGTGTAGTATAGAAAGCCAACTTAATAGAGAAAATGATAAGAGAATCATACTGACTTTCAAAGTATTCATTTTACCAAATTTACCAAGAAGAAAAGTTATGTTAACCTATGCATTTTTAAAAAAAATAAACAGAAACTGCAAAGACCTGAGATCTAGCCAATGAAAGATTTGAATTACTAAGGTTTTATTCCTCAGATCCTTTCTTAGGTGCCCTGTTCCTCATCCCCCAGAAACAAAACAATGAGAGGATAGAACAACCAATAAAGGAAAGAATTAAGTTTTGGGTTTTTGTTTTTTTTGTTTTTTTTTTTTTTGTTTTTTGGTACTTGACCCTATTAGAGGCTTACAGGGATACTTGAAGATGAAAAGCTTATCATTTTCAAAAGGTGACAGTCAAAATTCTAAGTCCACATTTGCTTCTTAGCAAACACAGAACTGAATCAGGTAAAATACTGGGCACTCCCCTTTCTAAGCACTTGTAGGAATCAAGGGCAATTAATGATCACTCAATTTCACAGCATGGTGCTGCTACTGAAAAATTTTTAGATGCCTTTGTAAATTATAATGATATGCCATTTTCCAAGTTTCATTGGCAGAGAGGCCCTGTAAGCATCCTTAAAGAGAACACTACATTCTCTTAGAATCTGTGTATCACCTCTCAGTTTGGCTAAGATAGTGATAAATGTTGGAGGGGATGTAGGAAAACTGGGACATTAATGCATTGTTGGTGGAGTTATGAAATGATCCAACCATTCTGAAAAGCAGTCTGGAACTAGACCCAAAGGGCTCTTAAACTGTGCATATCCTTTGACCCAGCAGTGTTCCTACTGGGTCTGTATCCCAAGGAAATCTTAAAGCAGAGAAAAGACCCTATATATGCAAAAATGTAGCACGTCTTTTTGTGATAGCAAAGAATTGGAAAATGAGTAGATGCTCATCAATTGGGAAATGGCTGAATAAGTTGTGGTATATGAAGATAATGGAATATTATTGTTCTGTAAAAAATGATAAACAAGATGATTTTAGAAAGGCCCAGAAAGATTTACATGAATTGATGCTGAGCGAAACAAGCAGAACCAGAATACATTGTACACAATAACAGCAAGAATGTGCGATGATCAACTATGAAATACTTGGTTCTTCTCAGTAGTTCAGTGATCTAAAGTAATCTCAATAGATTTTGGAGAGAAAATGGCATCTGCAATCAGAAAAAGAACTAAGGAGACTGAATGTAAATCAACACACTCTATGTTCACCTCTTTTTTTTTCTGTTTTTTTCTTCCCATGATCTGATTTTTCTTTCCCAACATGATTCGTAAAGTAATATATATTAAAAATAAACAAATTTAATAGAAAAAAATTTAAAAGAATCCGTGTACTATTGTCATGTCATTAATTTAAAAAAAAATCTTAATCCTAAACCACCACAGGACATGATCACATCACCAATGTATTTTCCCTCCCTCTTCTTCCTTTGACCCTGTAGTAGGAAGACTACAATTTTACTTTAGTAAAATTGGAGAGAAATATTTGCACACCATAAAACATGAGGTAATCATGTTTTTCTTCTTCACTTTTAGGAGAAACTAGCAAATAATTAGGAAAAACATCTATTCAAGATTTAATTAAAAGACAAAAGAAATTCCCACAGAAGGCCCAATGTTATAAAATAATAGATTGGTTAGACTCCAACCTTGTACATATTTTATAACTATTGTACCATTATATAAATTCACCCCTAAGCCCTTATAGATCTTCAGTTATTAAAAGAAGATTGAATCATATTCAGGATTTTCTTCATGTTGTAAGAAATAAATGAGCCATTGTATGTAAAAATGTCTTGCAAAATCTTAAAGCATTTAAAATGTTATTTGTAACTATTTTTATTATTATTATTTTCTTCCTTATTGAGGTATGAAATCATACTGATCCATTTGAGAGATTTTAAAGTAAAATTTGAATTAAATAGATTTTCTGATTACTCTTCCATTAATAAGAAATTCCAATTAATCAGAATATACCTTGAATATTCTGGATAAATAAGGGCTTAGCAAGTGTAGATAGAATTACTTTTTTAATTGGAATATGCATGGCCCATTCAGCAGTTCTAACTTTGTGTTAAAAGAAAAATGAATCAGAGTAATCCTCTGCAATTAAATTTAAACCTCAAATTCTCAACCTCCATAAAAGAAGCATCTAGGGGACTAAGACCCAGTATTTTACTGTTCTCTCAAACTGGGATTAGTAGTGGGAACAGAGGTTGGTCCTAAGAATATGGAGCTTTCTAAAGGTCTGACCATTACATTACCAAAGACAGAGGCCCATGTGATAGAAATGGGCTGGGTTTGCCACCTCTCTGGTGGTATTTTCAAAAAAAAAAATAGTAGGAAAAGTCATTTATACACATTAGTGGTAATTGCAAAAAATACCTCATCTGGAATAAGATAAACAGAAAAAAGGACTTTTTTTTTGAAGTTCTTCCATGGGTGGCCCTCACCATATGTGACAGCATTGGCTTTCATTCAAGTTAGGTTTCATTTCCTAAGGAATAAGTGATTCTCCATTAGAGTGAGTCATTGCTCCTATAATTTGTATCAGATATCTGAACCATGATGTTGTGGTACCCAAGTGACAATGAAAACACTTACCCTTCTCCCAGGCTTTCCTGCTGGTCCAGGTGGGCCTTGAACACCACGAGGACCCTGTCACAAAGAGAAGAAAAGAGAAAACAAGAAAATTTATCAAAATTACAATATCTCCAGAGATAAGAGAGGATTCTCATCACCACAAGCTATCACACAGGGAGATGTTTCTCTGTTTAATCTCCCAGTCTCTAAACAAATAGACAGAACTGGGATTTAGTCAAGGGATCTGCTTTACAGAGGGCTGGGGAATGGAAGGATGAGAAACAGAATGTATAAAACATGTAAACATGTTTAAAACTGCTTGTTCAATCTCCAGATGTCAAAGTTATTTTTGATAAACTTCCAGCTTTGGATAAGGCAGTCACAATGTTATCTAATTTCCCAAGGGAAGCAGCTAATGGGTCATGTTACCATATTAACAGTAGTAGCGTTCAATATTCTAGAGGCAGCCCCTTGCAAAAATGTGTTATTTTCATACATACCTGAGGTCCCATATCTCCTGTCTCTCCTTTTAAACCACCACTCCCAGGAGGACCCTAAGGAAACATATTTCAGTTATACTCCAGTGGCAGAGAAAGGGAAACAATATAAAGAAATGCTTTGATAAGGGGAGGGGTGGTGAAAGAAACAGTGAAGATCTGTTACATAGGCACTAGGTCCATTTTATTACATTTTATGCAGTGGGAGTACTGGGTCAGGAGGGTAGAGAAATCCTTCTGGATAATGTTACTGATAGAATTTAGGGGGACAGGATTGCCCACAAGGTATAGAAAAAATGCAGTTCTTTATACTAAATCATAAATCATGAAATAGCTTTCTATGTCTCTTTCATTCCTAATTCTATCTGAGGAAATTCAGATGAAGGAATTGATACTTCTGGTCGGGTTGAACAAAATGGCCTCTGAGGTTCCTTCGAATAATAAGATTCTATGATTCTAGCAGCTCATTTTCTTCTACTCAGTGACCCATTCTTTATTAATTAACTAGTTAGGCTTAAGGTATGAACTCTCCAACGAAAATTTGCCATTCTTAAAAAGGGGCAGGAATGAGAATCTATCCCATATTATCCCCTTATTCTGTCCCCAACTTTCACCCAAATATTCTTGCAATTAGAGGTTTAGGAATAAGTATTTCTTCTTTCTATCTCACTTTTATGTTTTAAGGTGAGCCACTGCCATTATGATTCAACTGAACCATATCACAGTGACTTTTTGGAAACATAGAGCAATATGTAATTAGCTACCATCCTTCAAAATTTCCCCCTACTAAAAGAATAGTCAGCCTCTGATTCTATTTGGAAAACAGTTAATTGAGTGATTGACAGTGGAACCTTTGAAATGTTGCTAATCTCATTCATAAAGTGTAGAATTAAATGTAATGCCTGGTTTATAAATGATTTTACTATGTTGCTATTAGCATAGTTGAGCTTGAATCTCATGAAAGGGACCTATCAAATAAATTAGCTACTGAATCTCAATTGTAATACTCATATGTCAGCCTTACTATCAACTTACCACAGGACCTGGCCTCCCAGTAAGACCCATTGGGCCTGCTGGTCCCCTTAGTGCCAACTGCAAGAAAAAGAAGAAAAAATTCTCAAATGTTGTTAGTGAGTACATTTAACTAGGCATGGAAAAGTATCTAGAGAGGAAATTGCTGAGAAACATAGCAAGTTCCTTCAATCCCTTTTCAGTGATCATTTTCTTTTAAAGAGGAGGTCTGGAAGCACTCACAGGAAACTTTCAGATCTATTGCTTATCTTAAGGTACTGGCAGTACCAGCTTCTAGGAAATACTGGGTATAGAACACAGCTGAATTAGACTTCTTCCTGTCTCAGCCTTCTCAACATATCTTATTCTCTCCTCTTTAAGGTATCTCCTATACCTGGAATGCCTTCCTTTTCTTGCGCTCTACCTATTAAATTTTACTCTTCAAATTCGAAATCCATCATCAACTTCACAAAGCTTTCCTTGATTCCCCCTAGTTATTAATGAATAATCTTCATTCTGGGACCTCATGGAACCTGCACTATCTCTATCACCTTACTGATTTATGTTTTAATTATCTGTATTGGATTGTCAGTTTCATGAAAGTAGGGGCCATATCTTAGTTAAATTTTGGAACTTCTTTCTTATTCTGCATACAGAAGATATTTTAGAAATATTTATTATCAGTTTTGTGTTTCAAATAGTACTTAGGATCCTACCATTACTTTCCATAATTCCCTTTTCAAAAACCTTTTCTCCAGAAGGGCTCTGACCTCTCTCACTTAAAAATTAACTAGAAAGTCAAACCAGAAATTTTCATTTGAAGCTTATTGTCTTGGGGAGGGAACACAAAACTTTTTGTCTTGATTAAAAGAACTCTAAAACTTAGACAAAGAATAAGAAAGAGAAAGACAGATAGACAAATTAGACAGAAATGGGGAGAAAGAGAGAGAGAGAGAGAGAGAGAGAGAGAGAGAGAGAGAGAGAGGAGAGAGATTAGATTGTTCTTATGTTTCTAAAACTACATCATGTTTAGTCATTACCAGTGTGTAAGAACAGATTGCATTATGTGGTGTAGTGGAAAGACCATTAAATTTAGAATAAATAATATGGTTTTAATCCCAGTTCTGCTACTTTCTTGCCTATATTACCCTCAGTAACTTTCTAATCTTCACCTTCCTCATTCTACAATAAAGAGATTGGACTATATCTTTATGATTCTATATAATACCAATTCTATGACTTTATAAATCTATTGCATTTGCAGAAAATTTACCTTTATCACCATTCCTCAAAGTCTGCCACCAATCACTTCTTCCTATTTCCCACCTGAATTTGAGCTTCCTAACTGGGTCTAAGGAGGACTTTGCAGGCAATTTCCAGAAGATATACGCAACCTGCCTTACCCTGGGGCACAGACCCTCTCTTCTCCCCAGGATGCCATTTTCATTTAGGAAGATTTTTGCTTTTTTTTAAAACATCTCCATAAGCACATCACTAATTCTATTTAAACTTTTAAAAAAATACACAGATTAAAAATCAATATAGGCACCACCCAATCCATAAATCCTTTCCTAGGTAATGGATGCTGCCACATAGTATATTACATCACTTGGACAATTTGTTCCATAGCAACCACTTGATACTTAAAATGTCCTGTAATTATCCATGCGCTCCAATAATTAACATCTACTCAGGGCTGCACTCAGAGCACCATAAATATTGCACAAACACTGGATTATTTAGAGCCTTCTTTATGACGTCCCATTAAGGGAGCAGCTCTGAAGGATCACCCACCCGGGCAGCATTTGCTCTTATCATGAGCAATCAGCAATCTGGAGATACATCAATTAAAAATGCAATTAGCTAATTGAGTGAAGCAATGGAAAACAACAGTAATAAGAGAAAAAAAATCTCCTTTCTGGACTCCACTTCTCATGAATTTAGTCTACCATGGTGGATGGTAGTTTTTAATTCCCAGACAGCTATCTCCTTCTGTCTTTCTTTCCATTCTCTTTCCAGTGTTCAGATGAGACAAAACTATGAAAACAGAGTTATGGTCCAGTTGGCAGAATGGATCTTTACCCCTATCTCCTCTAACTTATTCTTCCTTCTGCTTGCTACTCAGATACTTTCACCTCTCAGTGAATGTCTTTCTGTCCCCTCAGACAGTTAGTGTCCTTATATTAAATCCCTTGAAAGGCCAGCTCTCAAGAATAACTGTGATCCTCATCCACAATGAGATATAGATGACTGATGGCACTTTAACAAGTTATCTCCCCAGTGTATTTTTATTGTATATTCTTCATTCCTTGAAGAGGACCAGTGACACTGTGATGGTAATGTCTTGACTCTTGAGTGAATTGAATTTCAGTAAGGCAGAGCTGTACAAAATCATCAGTCTCTCTCTCTCTCTCTCTCTCTCTCTCTCTCTCTCTTTCTCCTTCAGAGTCATCAGAGTCTCATGGCAAGACAAAAGTCCAGATGACTGGTAGTAATCTGGGATGAAGAGACTAACCTAGGCCTTTCTAAATTAAAGTATTTCCCAGGTCTCAGTTTATCTAGGCAATGCTTATTCAGTGATTAAAGGTTAGACAAGAATTAAGAAAAGTGATTAATATTTTAATAGAGTTCAAATTTTTAAGGCTAAAAGAACTAGGGTTGCTATGATACAGTAGAAAAAAAAAAGATTTGAAATGGAGCCAGAGGGAGAGGAAGAGAAATGAAAGGACAGAAATAATTATTAAATGCCTATTATATCCCAAACACTGTGTTAAGTGCTTTATAAATATTATCTCCTTCTATTCTCTCAACAATGACCCCATTTTATAGCCAAGGAAACTGAGGTGGGCAGAAGTTGAATTACTTGCCAAGAGTCCCATAGCTAATAAGTTTGTAAAGTTGGATCTGAATTCAGGTCTTCCTATTTCCAGGCCCAATTCTCTATTTACTGTGGCCCCAAGTGCTTGGAGGAGCTGAGTTCAAATTCTGACTCTTCTACTTACTACCTATTGACTTCACCTATAAAATTAAAAGATTAGACTAGATGGACTCTGTGATTCCTTCTAATTCTAAATCTATGATAGCAATAGAATTCTCCTATGGCTATTTCCTTAAACTCCATTATATAAATCATAAATCATTCAAAGGTACTTTTGTCCAATGCTGTGCAATTAATAGAACCTGGGCAGATGTTAATTAGTTACAACCACCCCCACCCTTTCTTTAATTTTCTCTACATAAAAAATAAGAACCATCTTCAGAATTACAATCATGACAAAAATTATTTCTTACTTCTTACTTCTATGCAACCCAACCCAACTGGATGCCACAGTCCTTAATATCAACATACCACGAAATCATACATACCCTGGCCTGCTGTAGAATGGCTTGGGCTTGTGACTCCTGTGCTGAGACCATTGGTCCTTTTGACCCTGCATCACCTCCCCCTCCAAATCGGAACTGTGGAACAAAAACCAAGGAAATGATTGGAGTGAAGTTGAGTGTAAGGGAGAACCTAAGAATCAGAAAGTGCCTCAGCACATTTTATCCCAACATGTGGGAAGTACATCTTATCCCATCCTAACATTGGCAATCTTCAAGGCCTATAGGAAATGATCAAGTTGGTCAAAAGGAGCCACAGTTCTTTCAAACTAGTTGAGAGAATCCAAGAGTATCTTGATCCAGATTTCTACTCCAGGGCCCTTGTACCCAAATATGTATTAACACCCAGAATCCATTTGAATAAACTCTGCCAGAAGCTCAAACTCTTATTGCGCTTTTACCTTCCATTATTTTGATGTTCCATTGAGAAGGATATTCTGCTTATTATCTTGAATGTTTTTTCAAGGAAAATCAAAACCCTCTGTCAGCTTTTTCATTATCTCACTGTTATCCCAATTATGCTAAGATTGGATGGTCCTCAATGGAGAGGAGAAAGTTCTTCTCTTCCAACCCTATGCTAGGACCTTTTACATTATAAGCAGTCATTCTATTTTATTAACAAACTTTGTCCCCACTTCTGCTTCTGACCACTATGATATGTAAATAAGTTGGGTTTTTTTTTTTGTTTGTTTGTTTAAAGATGAGAATTTAAAACATTCCTATAAAAGAAGCAGGCCTTTTAAGCATAGGACACATTCAGGTCTCCCTGCCTGCCTCCAAAGCCTTTGGCTGGCTTTGAAATGCACTTTTTAAAAAATACATTTTGGGGTATCTTTTGTTTTATTTTTACAATTCCAGAGTTTTTTTCCAGTCTCTCCCTGTTACTCCCATATAATAAAGAATATTTTAAGGGAATAAAAAAAAGAAAAAGGAAGAAAAAAATGCCATAACTGAACAATATGTCAAATAAAGTCTGAAAGCATATTTAGTGTATGGCATATATGGATCCCCCTCCTAGGAAAAGAAATGGGGTGAGAAATACCTTTCATGTTCTTCATTGGGACATGCTTTTTCTTTGGAATTTTATAACATTGACTTTTTATTTTTTGTTATTGTTTCTGTTTATATTGTTATAGTCATTTTGTTTGTCTCTGCTTACTTTACTCTACATCAAATAATATAAATCTTTTCACTTTTCTCTGGTCTGCTGTTAATCATAATTGTCATTGCTCCCACCACAGTAAAATTCTATTACGTACTTGTCCCACAAGTTGCTTACCCATTCCCCAATTAATAATTATCTATGTTTTGTTTCTTTTAAAAGTGCTGTAATTTTTTGGGTATGTGTAAGGTCTTTCTTAGGGTATAAGCCTAGTGGTGTATCACTGGGTCAAAAGGTATGAACATTTCAATCAATAATTATGCAATTATTTGCATAATTCTGAATGGATTTTCAAAATGGTCATACTGATTCACAGCTCCACCAACAATGCATTAGTATACCTATACAGGGTGTCTGCATTCTCTGGCACTAATATGGTAAACCCTTGGGAATGGGGAGTCACCAGAATAATTAAAGAGGAGCAAAGTAGGATTAGAAAAAAAAAATTAGATTTAATTTCAGTACTTGCACTGAAATCTGGCCCATGAGTGGCCTTTGTATTTCCCATCCAGGAAAGATAATAATAATAATAATACAAATGGCCTCAAAAAGTTATAAAAGTTATCTGTACAACAGATGTTGTTAAATTTATTATTGTGGTATAAATATTAATATGTTGGGAACAAGAAAATAGGTTTTCAGAATAGGGACCTATAATGACCAGATGGACATTTCTTCTCTTACTCCACCTGAATTCATTCTTTCTTAGTATCTTAATATACCTTTCTATATAAACAGGAAAATGATCCAGAGAGAGAAATGTTGAAAAAGCTGACATAGAGTCATGAATCTCCCGTGAAAAACTCAGGAAATCAAACATTGTGTCCTGTTTGGCAAAGAACCAGAATAATGGATGGGAAAAGTAGAGCATGTTTCTGTACCTTAGCAGAGTAACTATAGATGAATGGACTCAGGAGGTTTAGATACTCTGTCTAAACCTAAAGCAGGTTGGCTACTTTGTTTCCTATCTAACTTTGGGGACTGAAATGTCTCTCTATTCATGTCACATGGACTTTTCCACTCCCTGCAAAAGCAGCCTACAGAGACTATAGTGTAAATTCCTTCCTTCTTTTTCCTTCCCTTGATAAAGTATAAGAGTATAAAGAAGTATAATGTCTCCATATTCATGCAGTTTTCAAAGGTAGCCCTTAGGTCAGGAATGAGGAACCTTTTTTCTTCCAAGGGCCATTTGGATATCTCTTTCACAGACCATACAAAATGATCAACTTAGGAGGAACTCAAGGAGTGTGAAGTTGTACCCAGCTTTCAGCTCCTCACTAACTGCCTTGGCAGGACCAGATCAAATAATTTCCTAGGCTTTATACAATCCATGGCTGAACATCCCCCACCTGCCTTAGGGGATGCTTAACTTACTTTAACTATCTCACCAGTGAGTTCTTCTCCAGTAATGAGGACAGGTTGCCTTAAGCCATCCATGTGGTCTTACCTGGCCTCTTTCATAATAGGCAGAAAATATTTATGGTAAAGAAGGACAGGGTTAGGACCAAAAGAGCATCATAAAGCCCACTGAAGAGATAGATAGACTCAATGACTTGCCATTATTTGTAATGTGTTCTTGTCACTGAGTGAACCAGCCTTAGATGTTTCATAAATACACACAGTGGAAGAAGGATACTCACAGGCAGCATAAGCATGGTCCCCGGAGGTCCTGGCAGACCATCGGCTCCAGGAAGGCCTGGGCGGCCGGGAGGACCCTGTTGCAATAGGATGAAAACAAAGTTAATTAAGATATGGTTCCAAACAGCAGCTCCTTCATTTCTAGCCCTGCATGTGTTGCTCTAGGAAATAAAAAGGAATTAGAAGGCATGATTCTCACTCAAGGAGTTTGAAACCTGGTTAGGGTGCCATCCAAACACACACACACACACACACACACACACACACACACACACGAGTATCAGAGAACAATGAAAGATGGCACACCGTCAAGTCAAGTGCACAAGCATTTATTAAAGACTTTCTACATGTCTGACACTATTCTAAATACCAGGGATCAAGCAAAAATCAGTCCCCGCTCCCAAGGATTTCCCGGCCAAAAGAGGGACACACTATGCAAACAACTATATACAAACAAGATACTTACAGGATAAACTGGAGATAAACAACAGAGGGGAAGCACTAGCATTAAAAAGTGTTGTGCAAGGCTTTTCTCAGAAAGTGAGACAATGGCTAAAATTTGAGGGAAGCCAGAAGGTGGCGCCAAGGAGGGCAGATGGGACAGCCAGCCAAAATTCTGGGAGTTGGGAGAGAATATCTTGAGTGAGAAACAGCAAGGAGGACAGTGCCATTGACACATAGGCTAGATGAAATGGATTAAGGTATAGGAAGGTTGGAAGGTAGGATAGGATCAGGTTAAGAAAGGCTTTAAAAGCCAAACAAAGGCTTTTATATTTGATCCTGAAAGTCATAGAGAGCTGCAGCAAAGCACTTCACTATGTAGCACAAGCTATAAATAAATACAATCCACATTCAGAGAAGGGAAAAAAATTATGTTGGGTTAAGCTAATTGGAAAGATCCGGAGGTGGAAGAGAGTGGCATTCTAGCAATAGGCAACATCTTGAGCAAAGGATTTTAATGGGATTTTAAATGGTGGATTTAATGGGATTAAATGGGATTTTAAGGTGGAAGGAGGCAGTGATGGTCATCTTGTCAATCCACAAATTCTTTTTCTACTTTGTCATACTGAAATTGACAGACTATTTGCACAGTGAGACAAGAATTCATTGACAAACCCAAATGAACCAAAACTCTTAATAGAGGGTTTTTTTAAATTTCTTTTTCAATCAATCCATGCTCGCTTACTCTAACGCTAGCTCTAAATGCACTTCCGATTCTGACTCCAATGCCAACTCTGACTTAATCCTAACCCTTCCATACAGGTTGTCCCTCCATCAGTCTACACTGCCACCTAACCAGGTCTAAATATATAATCGTAAACTGAAAACTAGTTGTTTGGAATATGTGATCATCCAGAAAAGGATCAAACTGACTTTAACTATTACTTAGCAACCTATCAAGTATACAAATAAACATTCTTTCCAAGCCCCCTAAAATACTTCCAAGATATTAATTTATGTCAAAAATAACTGAAAAGATGATTTGAAACCACATATCTATTTATATATTAAGGCAGCCTTCCAAACTTCTGCTAGATGACACTTTAATGAATTTTGTTAGCAACTTCTACTGTGTATATCCTTGAAAATATTATTTTAATTATTTTATTATATTAGATATATTGTTATATAATATATATCCTTTAAACTAGCTGAAGTCAGTGAAGTTTTAACTATATACACAAGACCAAACACAACTGTACATAAAAAAGGTAGGTGAATTCTTCTCTCTTCTCCATCTCCATGAACATTTTAGAGGTGTTCTGTAAAGCCATTTACTTCAGAGTGCAATCTTTCAATAACTAATATATTCAAGTTCTACTATTCCATATTGGAAACTACTCAGTTGAATTTGTTCAATTTCAGAAAATACTTGAGTCCTAAATAAGATATATCATCTATTTTTCCCAATCTAGAGACAAGAAAATGAAAATTCAAGATAGTTCTCGCAGGATTTGTAATATAGAGAGATGTAGCTATATTCTCTGAGCTTGAGTAAAACTTTGGGATTTTGGACAGAGTTCTGAGTGAATAGGCAGAAAGAAAGAAAGAAAAAGAAAAGGAAGAATGGAAGAATGCTTCAGCAAATAAGTTTTGTGTATGTGTGTGTTTGTGTCTGTGTTCTGTATATTTGTGTATCTGTGTCTGTGTGTGAACATAGTGGAGCAGATGCAAGTTCACACAAATAAATGTATCCTCTAAAAGTTTTTGCACATATTATCAGAATCTTGTGCCAGTATGAGAGGCAGATCTGCAACTCATCAACACTTTCCTCACTCAACTAATTTTCTTTTTTAAGAAAATAAAGGTAGAATAAATACAACTGCTAGTGTTCTCTAAAGTGATTCATAGGGAGGAGTAATCCTTCTGGATTTAGAACAATTATTCTGGGATGTTAATTTTGAAGATAAATCTAGTAGAAAAAAAAATTTCAGTTTTTAGTAACTAGTTTAGTTGGTCTCCTTGTATCCACTTTCTACTTTCTTCAATCTATTCTCCACCAAAACCATCAAAATAATCTTCTTTGAGCACAGACCTAATCATGCTATTCTCCAGCTTAACAATTTTCAGTAGGTCCTAATTGTCTTTAGGATAAAATGTAAATTTTTCAGCTTGGGCAATGAAAACTAAATTACGGTTCCAGACTTACTGAACATTATTCCTCTTTTTGTACTCTGATTTCTATCCAAACTGATCCCTGGATATTTAAATTCAGTCAGACACTAGCTGTGTGACCTTAAGTAAGTCACTTGATTTCAAGTTTCATCAACTACAAAATGGGGATATGATACCTTCTAAGTGAGGATGAAATGAGATATTTGTAAAGTGCTTAGCTCAGTGCTAGGTACCTACCTAGCAAGCGCTTAATAAATGCTTATTCCCTTTCCCCGAATTTAGGATTCCATCTCCTAATACTGTGCCTTTCCTTATACAGCCTGCCTATTCCTTATACCTAAAAGTTACTTTTTTATCTTTGTCTCTTAGAAACCTTAGCTTCCCTGAAAGTACTGTTCAAGGACTACTTCCAGAGACCTATTGAAGACCTGAGCTTAAAAAGGCCAAGGTCTCCCACTGCATCCAGGGCCATGTAATTTTGATCTATATCTGACCACTGGACCTGGATGGACCCAGAGGTTGGTGACCTTACACAGCCTTCCCTACTTAAATTCAATTCATTTTCGTGTCATGGCCCTTTTTGAAAGGAAGGACAAACAACACCTCTTATGGAAAGCTTTTCAGGATCTCCTTCATTGTTGGTAGACAGTCCATTCTCAAATTTTATTAGGTAAAGAATATACATTTCTTCAGAGCAGTGGCTGATGTTTATTTCCTCTTTTTATTTCCATCACTAAGCACAATATCTGGCCCATTTTGGGGTCATATTTATAATTTCATCAGTATAGGCATTTAATAATGCTTGTTGGATTGAACTGAATTGACCTGAAACAGTAACATAGCTTGAGAAAAATGAACAACAGACCTTAAAAGAAACCAATGATTTATCTGCATAAAGTATGTTCCCTGAGCTGTAAGACAGAGGCTGCATTTCAAACCAGGCTATCCATTTTCCAAGACTACTATGAAAACAGGCCCATGATATGTCTCCCACACTGTTTACTTAGCTCAAGTCAGACATATGGGACTCTCCGACTTAGCTGATGAGGAGTTGATAGGTACATAAGTCAGTTCCAGCTGCTGGATTAAAGGCATAATAAATAATTCTAGCTGGCCTCTTCTCCCACAAGAAACTTCTTTTTAAAATTTAGTACTTGATCGATTGGTTCCCAAATCATTACCTTAACTTGGTATCCTTGGTCAAATATGGTGCTACTTTTTGTTTGTTTTTTAAGCAGTTGTGTTACATTACTGGCTTATTTCATAGACACACACACATACAGATGCACACACACACACACACACACACACACACACACACACACACACACAAGCTCTCCAAAGAAAAAGGGAGGTGTCTTGCAAATAAAAAAAAATTGGTATTTAAACAACAGAATGATTTTTCTGAAGACTAGGTAAGAGATTGCTGGTCTGACTACTGCCATGTAGAGTAGTTGTCAGAGGGCAAATAGTAATTTACTGAGAAATATTTGAGATGAAACCAGCAAGTCTTTATCTTAAAATCAGGATGAAATGAAAATTGCATGAATCTCACAGTCTAGGATTTGGAACAGGTTGGTGAACAAAACTCTGAACATGAATTCAGAATGATTATGGAGAAAATAACTCCATATCTCTCACAGAAACCTTTATCTTGACACATTCTATCTTTGCCACAGGAAAGGATCAGTAGTCAGGAAAATAATAATAATAAAACTTTCTAGAGGTTTTCAAAATGCCTGTACTTTTTTTAAAAAATATTTTTATAGTGTTGTCCTCATGGAGGAATAAATTTGGAATTCCAATGGCCTTGATTGCACCAAACTGAAGAGATAAAAGACACACATCTAAGCGCCTCCAACTAAAGGGATAGAAAATGTGTGCTGGTTGTCCAGTGGATTGAATCCCAGGTCTGGATCTGGGAAGAATTTTCCTGAATTCAAACACAATCTCAGATACTTACTACCTGTGTGATCTTGGGCAGTCACTTAACCCTAATTGCCTATTTCCTCATCTGGAAATGACTTACTCTAGCGTTGCCAAATGAGGTCACAAAGAATCAAACAAAACTTAAAAATGACTGAATGACAATAGTAGAAATGTCATACTGGAAGTCAAAGTCCTGTCCCTTGCCACTGAAGAGTCACTGAACTTCTCAGAGATTTGCCTCAATGACCTCTAAGATCTGCTAGTTCTAAATCTGTGAGTATTTTTGTGCCAACCCTCCTCTCTTCCCCTCAACCACATGAACTCTGGATTATTCAGTTCACACTTTTATTTTGGGATTAGAGGATTCTATACTTCAAGGAGCTCATGCTATTTTCTATGAGATCGTGCTCATGCTACTTTCTATGGGATCGTGCTTTTTATCAGAAAGTCCATCACTCTTTCCAAACCATCTCAGACACTTTCCAAGGCATTTCTGTTTGTGGAAATAACCAAGGTATTTCTATTAAACTTTTAACTATTTATTAAAGCAGGTCCCTAAAAGGCTTCTGCTAAACAACATGTTAACTAATAGACTTTGCTAGAATAGTTAATTGCTATATATTTGTGAAAATTCAGGGAAGTTAAAAACCTTACCTAAGGTGACATAGCTAGTGAGTTGCTAACTCATTAGCATCCTCTGACCCTAAACCCAGTACTCAGTCTCCTGTATCAAGTTGTGTGGGCATCTTTATGTGATCTCTAGAGAACAAAACAATAGAATTTGTCTCACTATCCATCTATTTTGCTTCCCATCACAGAGACCCCATTACCTAAACTTTTTTTTTTCTTGTAGAATTAGGAAAGAATGAAAGCAAATTCTCCCCATATGTCTGACATAAATACAGTTCAGCATCTATCTACTCAGAGACTAAATGAGCTTCCTGGATGAATGTTTTATTTTTATTATTCTATGGCTTAGAACACCCTCAATATCATGTTATAGTATGTTATATCATATTTTATATATGCTGTTATATATCATGCTATGATTTCATGTTACATATTATGACATGTTATGTATTAAGTTACGTTTTATATATATATTATGAAGACCTAAATATTTTTTCTACATCTTACTAAAGTTTTCTTCCAATGTCTTATCATGACATGGAGTTGATCCTACATTCTCTGCACTAACAGAGTACAATCCTGTCTGACTAAGTAAAAGGCTTCAGATGCACATCCAGGGTGAAGTTGCATGTGTTGCCAAAAGGTTAGGCTTGCTTAGGATTGACATACAGTGCTATAGAATGAGAAAACACAGGGCTATAAAACAAGAAACCTGTGTTCTAATCCTGCTTCTACCATATCCTGCTATATTTACTTAGGAGAGTCACTTTCCTGCCTATGGAACTCAGTTTCCTCCTGTGTAAAATAAGAGATTTCTATGAGATAATCTCTAAGATTCCTTCTTGCTCAGAGGTCCTAAGTTCACTAGAACAATAGTCCATCAAAGAGATATTATTATGGTTTCCTCCCTCCTTAGGATAGCATATTGAGATTATTAAAGCATAGATGATTTTGTAATCTTTGTGGTGAAAGAAGCATCGACTTGGATAAAATAAGCCTTAAAGTATTGAACTATAAACATGCATACATATGTGTATATATACATATATTAATATATATACATGTATGTGTGTATGCATATACACATATATAAATGTTTATATGCATATATGTATGTAGGTATGATCTATTAAAAAAATCACCATTTCTCATATTATGACACCATTTTTGGCATGAACCTGATAAATATGTTTATAAAACAGTTTTTGTATAACCTTGCAAATAAGTCTTGAACATTTATTAGCCCACAAATTTACTTTACCAGCATGCCTTGCTCCCAGGAGGTAGAGACACAGTGAAATAAATGAATTCTATACTACTCACCCAGCATAAACTGTTACTCACAAGCCTGTGGTTATTTTCAAAACTAATATAGTACATGTCAGACACCAATTGCACATAAATCAGCTAACCCTTTTCATGCTGAAATTGCCTTGAAGCTGAGCTCCAGGACCTCGTAGCAGCAAACTGGGGAGGCTAGCCACCAAGAGTATTCATTATAAGGTGAGATTGCTTTATATAAAAGAAGCAGCTTGGTACAATGGAAAGAATACTGGTTTTGAAGCGAAAAGATTAACAAGGCCAGATCCTGGCTTTGATGCTTATTAACTATGTGATGTTGGGCAAGCTGTTGTAGACACCATATACCTCAGTTTTCTCATCTGTATAATAGGGATAACAACACAGAACTGTTGTGCAGAAAATACTTGTGAACCTTAAAGTATGACAGGATTAGGAGCTGTTTTTGTTATAATAAAAACTTATGTCTGTCAGAAAGACTGGGCTTTACATCTGCTTTCTATACTATATCAGGCTTTTGCCATCTGTATTCGTTATATTTCAGAGAATGTGATTTCACCCACAGTATAACAAACTCACGTTGCAATGAGCAAGAAAATGATGCTACACTTGACTATCTTTGGCAATAAGCCCATGTGGTCTGTTAGGGAAAATGGACCAGCAGAAATAAAAAGAAAGAAAGAAAGAAAAGAAAAAAGAAAAAAAAATGGCTTGATACAGGATATATAGTTATCTATTATATCTATATATTTATATAGATATATATTATATCTATATATTATATTATATATTATCTAATATAATATATTATATCTATGTAGTTATATAGATATAAAGTTATCTATTAGATTAGATAACTATATATCTAATAGTAGGGAATTTTTGCTATATGTTCAATACTCAGAATGAAGGTAGGGGGAGGAATGTACACACAATCCATCTAAAATTTATTTTCAATTATTAACATTTTCCCCATATCTTTCTCAAGTCTAGATAATTGATAAAACAATAAATCTAGTTCTTATTTGTAGCACTAGCAAATTTCTGAGGTGTAAATTCTCACATTGAAAATTTAACAATCAATACAGTGGAGCTGGATCCAGCATAAGACTTTGATCACAATCACAGAATCATAGATGTAGAACAAGAAAGGATTTCGGAAGCCATTGACTCTACCAACTTTATTCTACCTATCAGGAAATTGGGGCCCAGAGGTTAACAGACATGCCCAACAAATATTTAATGAAAGCAATGGGAAGGGGCATTGGACCTTTGGTTCTTTTTCATTACTTTTTTAAAAGTTTTATTCTTTGATAATTGTGGAAATTCGTATGGAAGAACTGCACATGTTTAACATATATTGGATTACTTGCCATCTAGGGGAGGCAATAGTGGGAAGGGAAGGAAAAAATTTGGATTGGTTTTGCAAGGGTAAATGTTGAAAATTATCTATCTATCTATCTATCTATGTTTTGAAATAAAAAACTTTAATAAGAAAAAGAAAAAATAGTGCTATTCTCTATCAAAAAAAAAGTTTTATATATTTTTTTCCTATATCAAAGTCATTTTCTGCTATAGCCCTTCTACTCCTATGAGTCTTTCCTTGCAATAAAGGTAAATGGTTTAGCAAAACCAACCAGAGTAGCAATTATTATTTGGAAATCTATACAACATTCAATACCTATAGTCCCCCTCCCATTTTATGTAAGGAGAGAGATGCTTTTCTTTATCCCATCCCCAGAGCTAAGATTGGTCATTATAATTATATTATTTTATTCTTCATGGAATATTTAAAAACCTTTGGTCAGGGATGTTTCCTTCCTTCAGGTAACTAGGATGTAAGAAATGTCTTCTAAGAGGATTCTAGGCTCTAGAATTTGTTCTCATGAGAAAATATTTTTATTTCTAGTTCTAGTCAATGCCATATAGAGGATGAGATAGGTGATGTAGGGGCCACATAGAGGGAAGTGTCATTCTCAGTGATTTCATGGACTTCAGGAACATAATTATTTCAACCAAAATACATTAAATATACCAGGAATGATAGTTATTGCTATCCAAAAATCTATCATAGGGATAACATCGCAACAGTTCACCAAATCCCAGCTGAATCTAATGATAAATAAGCTTAATTCTTTTTAATGGAAAACTTAAAACACTTAATGTGCTATAGAGTTACAAAAGCACTGTGTTCACATTTTCAAACAAAAAAAAATCCATTCTAATTCTATCATTCTGGGGGAAAAGACTTAATTGACTGTTACTTCAGACTTTTGGTGACTGGTGTGTGTCAGAATTCTGTTCCAACTGGACTTTGTTGAGGGAGGGTATGTATGGGGCTAGAGGGAGCAGGGGCAGCATCTCTGGGAGTCTAATCAATTCCCAAATGGCTTGTATCATTTTATAGGTACATGATTCATCTATGCCAACTAAATTAAGACTATTAAAACTAGGGATTCTTATTAATTAACTCCTTAGTTAATTATTAATTAATAGTAGTTACAGCTGCCAAAAGCTAGTTCCCCATGAGCTCTAATACTAGAAGATTATTTTTTCCTCTTTAGTCCATCTCCAGCATCATGGTTTGGCTAGTACAGGTCTTATGCAAATAGGGGCAAACTGACAAATTGTCAGTGTGTTGTTAAATTCTGGCATCTTTGCAAATGCCATCCATACTTTGTGAATACCCAGAGCTCTAATGATTTCAGTTTCTGTTAACTGCTTTGCCAATATTCATAGATGGCAAGTCTATTAGACTTGTTTGTCCATGAAAATGCACAAGTGATCTGCACTAGTGCTGAAAGAATCAATTTCAGGCAGTATTACAGTGAAAGAGTCATCTGGTACCAAACTGGATTCAGTAGGCAAGATAAGTGGGGATCAGATTTCCTCAACTTTAATTTTTTGTTGGCCATAGGATTAAGATTAAGGAATTCAGCTCAGAAGGGATGATATTCAGCCCAATATCAGCTTCCTGATAAGATGTGATGATAAGGAAGAGAGAAGTAAAACAAAAGTACTAGAAGAAAGGTTATATACTGAAGATGTAAGGTCAATTATGGATCCTAATTGTTAAGGATGAAGTATACAAAGAAAGGGGCACTAGATGGCACAACAATTAAGATACAGAGTCTGGAATCAGGAAAATTCATCTTCCTGAGTTGAAATCAAGCCTCAGACACTCACTAGCTATGTGACCCAGGCAATCAACTTAATCCTCTGTGCCTCAGTTTCTTCATCTGTATAATAAACTGGAGAAGGAAAAAGTAAACCATTCTAATATTTTGCCAAGAAAAACAAAAAACAAAAAACAAATAGGGTCATAAAGAAAAGAACACAACTGGAAAAACTGAAACCATTGAAAGGCTCAGGATTTTAATTTTAGGGTACTACCTCCCATCTCTAGGGTGGAAGGTTCATTTCAAGGTCTTACTACATTCTTACCCTGAGGATACATAAATGATGAGTTCAATCTCTTTTGGACCAATCCCCAAGTCTTTATTCCTACTATTCTGAAACAAGCCCAGAGTACTACCCATGAAAACAATTGCAATTGTTTTCTGACAGGTTTTCATGCCTCCACTTTGTCCATTCTACAATCCATCCTTCACTCCATTTTGCCAAAACAACCTTTAAATTTTTTTTTTCAAATTCAGAGATATGCTCATGGCATTTCTCTGCTCAAAAATCTTCAGTGGTTCCCTACTATTTAGTAGGAAAAGTTCAAACTCTTTTGCCAGGCATTCAAATCTATTCACTATTAGACATCCCTCCCCTCACACACACATTTCTAGTCTTTTTTTTCATGTAACTCCCCTTTACACACCCTATAGGTCCAGGAATACTCTTACTACCTCTTTATTATATGCACATTCCTGTGCTCTTCTGGTTTCGTGCATCTAAGTACCCTGCCCTTGGTAAGTCCTTCCTACCTTTCTTCACCTGCTGAATTCCTAGTCATTCTTTAAAGCTCAACTTAAATGCCATCTCAACCTTTCCCTGACAACACTGGTGTCAATAATAATCTTCTCTTTGGTCTTCCAATAACATTTTTTTTGCACTTCCCTAAAGCATTTATCAGATATTACTGGCCATGCTAATTATCTAGGTATTTTTTTCTTCTACTAAACTATAATATAAATTCCATGAGGGTGGGGGATCATGCCTTATCTAAACTCTATATATCTCCTAGAACTTATACATTACAATTCTCTGTATACAATAGACACCTAAGAAATGTTTGGTCAATGAATGGTACATAGGCATAAGGGATTCTAACAAGATGACAGAACATTTGCAGACTAAAAAAATGTGTTTGTTGAATTGTGAAATTCTGAAATCTAGAGCATATATTCTCCCAGGTCCTTCAGTATCATCATACTTAACTCATCAACCAACCAACATTCACAAAATCCCTTCTAAATGCAAAATCCTGAGGGTGGAAGAGCAGTATAAGGCACAGCTTTTGCCCTCAAGGGCCAATATAATTTATTCTGGGAGATGAGCCATAAACACACAAAAATAAAATTTTCCCACAAAATCCATCATTAAGCAGTGTGTGTGAGTTTAACTCATGCATAAAATGAAGAAATCAGTCTTGACCATCTTTCAGAGCTCTGCTACTTCTAAAGCTTCCTATGATGTGTCCAAACCCTAAAACTTAGTGATGGATGAGCAATAATTCACTAAGGAGAAGAGGCTTGAATTGCTTTACCATCTTCACTATCCAAATTAAAATAGACTTGCTTATCTAAGAAGGGTGGAATACACTCAGCAATATATTCCCTGACCTCTGTTTTCATTGACTCCTGGACTGAATAGACTACCATAAGCCTAGGATACTCCTTTGCTAAATGAATTTCGTCAGTCAAGAACATTCCAACAACATACCTGGATATAGGTATGGATATTTACAGCTTCACAATCAGTCTCAGCAAGACATCTAGGATAGGCCTTGTGTTGTGTTCCTGTTTCCCACCTTACTCCCCTGCATATTGTCAGACTCCAGCCCCAAAAGCAGAAACCAGGTTATTGCTGGAAGAACCTAATTGTGGATTCTATTCCAATCAACAACAGATGCAACTCTATTGCAATCACCTTTACAAGAAGCATAACCACTAGAAAGGCCTGGGTTCTGGGGTTAAATAATTTGAGTCCAAATCCTATCTCTGATGTTTAATATTTGTATGATTTGGGGGTAAGTCCATGAGTTGGATTGAATGGCCTTTGAAGTCCTTTTCAACTCTAGATTTATAATCAAATAATAAACCTTCTCAAGACCTTAATGATCAGAATAAGGGAACATATCTATTATTCCAACAGCGAAGGAAAAGTTGGCTCCCTATGCTTAGTAAGAAAGGGTCTCCATCAATTCCTTAGCAGCTCTTATGGGGCACAAAATTAGTTCAAAGACATAGGCCCCAACTTATCTTCCTTTACTATAATCAAATGTGTTCTGCCATATAAGTTTGGTTTTCCAGGAACATAAGGGAATCCTAACAGGTCTGTAATGCTCGACAGAAACTACACCCAGATTTTGTGGTTCCTTTGGTGTGGATGTTTGTTTGTTTGCCTGAATGCTTGATTCTGTGGAGAAGGCTGGGAATAACAGGGTACAAAGCCAAGAGACATGTGGGCAGATTTGGATAGACTGTTTGATAAAGATGGTCTTTCAAGCCTGAATAGACTCGCCTTCCACGGCTTCTGACGTGGCACTATGTGCCACGCAGGACTGTGCTTTCACACCAAATGTCCAAGACCATGTTATTACCCAGACTTCAGCACTTGGATTGGAAACTGGTCCTCAGAGAAGAAAAATGAAGAGAAATGTAAGATTTTATGGATTACAGCTTTGGAGCTGGAAGAGAATCTCAGAGACCATCTTGTTCAATTTCCTTATTTTCTAGGTAAGGAAAGTAAAACCTATGATGTTAAGCAACTTATTCAAAGTCAGACAGTAAGTGCTAAGACTGGGAGAAGAACCCAGTTCTATTTACTCCAGGGTCAGCTTGCTTTCCACTGCTTGTTCCATATAGATATGTCTTGCTCTCAGAGCTTAGGGAGCCATATAACAACTCTTCTGAAAAAAAAAAAGCTCCTTCCCTTCTTCCCATCTATCCAAACAACCTAACAAGAATATAACCCATACTTAACTTGTCCATAAAACTTTCCCTAACAAATCTGGCATCCACATTAATTTCTCCTTCTAAATTCCTGCAGCATTTATTGTCTAGACAAAATAATTTGGCTCTTCATTAGCTATGGTCCTTTGTAATCCTATTGAAGGTAAGAACTACATATTATGCCTTGCCGCTCTTGAATGTTCTACAACATCCAAATATTTTTACCAATTATATATTATTTTTTCTCTTCCCGAATATGTGCTTCTTCTCATCTAGACTATAGATCCCTAAGAGCAGGCTTTGTATTGTCATCATCTTTTTTTTTCTGCTCCACAATGTCTACCACATAATCTCGCATAAAGGAATATTTAACATTCTTGTAGCCTGATTAAAAAAAAAAAAAACCCTCAAAACCTAATTCACAGCTTCTAATAAATGCAAAGTGTCTTCAGTGGGGATCTCAAACAAAAATGATTCAATACCACCCAAAGCCTTACCTTGGGGGCAGATTCCTTCTAATAGAGACAGGCTGGTCCTCAAAGTCTAGGCCTTTAAGCATCAATGAGACTCCCTGTGATTTGTTAATCTGATCACACTCATTCCATGAGAAGCAGGAAAAGAATAAAATCATCATAATGCAGTATTTCCTAGCCCCACTAGATGTCAGACCTCAATTGTGGCTACTGCCAGTGCCTACAGGAACATGCTATGGAGAAATGAATCATGGAGACTGTGTGGTAGGAGGGAGACCTAGGGAATGTCATAACAAGATAACCTAGTTTCCTTTTTTTTTTCCCTATTTGTAGGAAAAAGTCGATTTAGAAATTCATCTCTTATTCTCAAAGTATTTACATGAAAAAAAAAAAAAGTACTGATTTGTCCTGGGGCTCAGGAAATGAGTGTTTTTAATAACCAGAGAGAGATGAAGTGAGTTATTGGGGCCAATGATAAATTCCCCAAAGGAAGAAGGGGGAATTAAATGCAAGAAAGTAGGGCAGTCGATGTGTGATTTCCAACCCAACACTGCTCCTGTAGGTATTAACTAGGGCTGTGTCATGCAGCAATTCTAGTTGCACAAGTTAGCTCTAATTCAAACTCAGTAAAATAGGGCTGTGCATATAGTATTTTCCAACAAAACCAACCCATTCCCAAAACTCGAGAGAAGCAACCCTAGATCCAAGGATGGGGAATTACTTGGATGAACCTCCTCTTCCAAGAAGCCTTCCTGATTCCTCCAGCTACAAGTGATCTTCATTTCATAAGACGCCCTAATCCTGTTGTCCCATTTCCCCAGCTAGACTAGGAGCTTCATTAAGATTAGGAACGATCTTATTTATCTTTGTATATTTCCCAGAGTTTAGAAAATGTCCTTAAAAATGTTTATTAAACGAATTAATGAACCCCCAAAAAACAAAGTTAACCCAAACTTACCCTTTCTCCGGGATCACCCACTTGACCCGTTGGGCCAGCAGTCCCCGGAGGTCCTGGAAGACCCTAAAAAAACAATATGAAAAAAGCACAGTGTCATCCAATTGTAAGCTAGAAATTTTATATTACCTTCTTTCCCATTCTTTCAATAGCAGACAACAATGAGGGAAGAAATTTAAAGATTTATTTTTTTTCCCCAGAAAGGCCAGAATAGTACAACATAGGGAATCATCCTTATGAAGTTTTCCTTTTCTCATCTTCCTCAAGAAATAGAAACCCAAGGTTAGTGAAGTTCATTATTTCTTTCCTTCAATCCATCCCACTCTACAAGCAGCAGAACAGATATAGTTTTCTACTTACAGCAGGGCCTTCTGGACCAGGGGGGCCTTCGATAAGCATTCCCTAAAAAAGAAATGGATAAGAATTCAGAAGATAGAAAACATATACATCACCCTTCCCATCCACACCCCACTTCCATCTCCAACAGGGAATATCCAGAGGGATATTCTGAATATACTGAGGCCAATGGGAATGGATGCCAGTGGTTCAGGGTGCTACTGGAGGCTGAAGGACAAGGCTTTCTGGCTTTCTGTCTCCCCAATCCAACCGCATGCTTAGGCGTCTCTAGTGGTTTCTATTGTCTCCCCTTCTGAGTTCTATGCAATGATTAACCACATGTGTCTCTGTAATTAAGGGGCTGCGGTAGGTGGGGGATAATATAATGTTACTCTATGGTTTTTATGCACATATTAATCCATTTATATAACATGAATCTGCAGAATACTAATCATTACACTAGCAAGCTTTCTTTCAGAATGGGGGGGGAAAGGAGAAACTTAAAAATACAAAGAGAGAAATGAAGTCTTTCCATAGAGTCAGAGGAATCCACATCTGTCTTTATACAAGATCCCCAAGTTTCATTCCAAGCCCTTGATTCCCACCCTCCCCAGGCTCTCTTCATAGTCCAGTTGTTTCCCCTTCAGGATGAAAATCAGTCCATGAACTCGAGCACAGGCCTGGAGAGAAGGAAGCCTGAGGGATCAGGTTACACTTTACCCTAGGACAAGGGGCTCTTCGGAGGTCAGAGTTGATGGGAAGGCCATTTCATGGTGGCTCGGGGCCAAAAATAAAAAGAAGAAAGGAGAAAAAGGAGTATAAAGTTGATGTCAGTCACTGTGAGTGACTGTCTCCCTGTCTAGAGGACAGAGAGGAGAAATAAGTTAGATTCTTGTTTATGGGGCTCTATTTGTCAGAGCCGGAAGGGGTCTTAGAGTACAGAACATTAGCACAAAGCATATCAGACCTAGAAAAGACCCAAGAACATAACATGTTGTAATACAGAATGGCAGCTCTAGAAGGAACTTTAAATCCCAGCATGTTAGCCTGTAGAATGTCAGTGCTAGAAGGAACCTTAGAACACTGAATGTGAGACCTAGAAGAGATCTTAGAAAATGGCTAGTCTAATTCCTTCATTTGACAAATGGAAAAACTGAGTCTCAAAGAAAGTGGTTTAATCAAGGCGTCCCTTTCATTAATCATCTAATTTTCTCCTAAGGAGTGACTTGGATTTATAGATAGTTTGAGGCCCTGACAACTAGGGAATAGATGAATAAATTAGGACATATCAAGATAATGGAATATTATAATGCCATAAGATGACAAGGATGAACAATATAAAGGAATATAGAAAGATATATAAAGTGCTATCAAGCGAAGAAATCAAAATTAGAAGATCATGAACACTATGTTAAAAATAAAAAAAAACAGACAAGAAAAATGGCCACCTTTAAAAGTACATGGCCAAAAAAGAAATAAACTAACATAGAACACTGATTCTTATTACTTTTCCCTTCTTCCTTTTTAAGATTAAAATGCAAATAGCTTAATTTTTTTTGAAGAGTGTGATTCCATATGTAATTTGTTGACTTTTTAATACTTATTGAGCATTATTAAGATTGTTTAAATAAATAAAAAATAAAGCATTCCAAATATCTTTGGAAGGGATAAAAATCATATCTGAGCAACTGAGATAATGATCCCTGTTTAGTAGGTTTTCTAGAAACCTAGTTAGCCACCTCCACCAGGCTTCCCAGATTTCTTTCTAGCAGCCAACAGTGCAATGGGATATGTAGTTTACACAGATGTACACACAAAGGAATATTTGTAAGTATTATGTATATAGTATAAATTCATACATAGTATACATATACACAGTATAAATTTCATAAATCCCAGCTTCCTTCTTTCCAACAAGAAGCAATCTACTACTTAGGACAAAAACAGATGAAAAGACTCAGAGACCGAGTAGAGATTACAAGGATAACTAACCACTAGCTACTGAAATAGTCCAGGAAAAATGCCACTTTCTTGGTACATCAATTGACATGATGAAGGAACAAAGAGTTTTAATTTGTTGGAATCTTGTAAGAACTTTGATTTGGGACCTTTTTTTTGAAGTTCTTGTGTGGAAAGAAATTAGAAATACTTACTAAGCTTCTTCACATAGGAGAGAGGTCTATTAATTAATTATTAGGCTAGAGACCAATATTGACCTACTGTCTTACAATGACATTTCTTTTCCTAACTAGATGCTTTTTTTATTTCCCTAAGGAGGCTTTCTTCATTTAGGTTCTTAACATAACAAATGGTATTTTGAAAATACATGATCATACATAGCCAAACTCAATAAATACAACCATTAAGATGGGCTAACTGCTCTTAATGTAGTTAAATAAACATTTAAACGAGATCAGAAAAGTCACCTTCACTCTGTTTGCTAGGAAACAATGTCTAGAAAACTGTAAAAAACCTCAGTGAAAGAATAGCAGAGGGTAAGATTGCAAGAGCTTTTCCTACATATAAAAATAAAATTCTAGAGGTGACAGTGTGGAAATGTTTGCTATTCTAGGGAGACAGAGATTGAAATCCTTACGTTTTTGAAAATACAAACTAATTAGGAAACATCCCATTCCTGGAGGACTTTCCTTGGGAAGCACAATTCCCTTAGACTTCAGTCTGCAACTCATAAATTTGACTCATAGCAAAGCAGTGTGTCCTTATAAGGAGCCTCCGAACTTTCCAGAAAGCCCTGTCAGGTATCACATCTATATGGGAAACATTAAAAAAATTCTGTACAAATGGAAGGCTTTCTCTGGCTTTGGCATCCAATAAATAGGCATGTAATTCAAAATAGTGTAAGCCCTTGAGAGGAAAATCTAAGGTTAGAGGTTTGTATTTGTGTTTGTGGGGGAAGTGAAGGGAATAGTTAGGAAGATTAGGTAAAGATGGGAGGGGGTAGGGAGAAGGAAGAAGAAGAAGAAGGGGAAGCCCTAATCAGCTAATTCATGATACAAGCATTCTTGGCATCTCTCAGGATTCAACCATCTGTTTATATGGAGCAGAGACTTCAGGGACATCTGGAGAAACTTCAGGTCGATAAATTCCAACTGTTTACATTATCTCCTCCAATGGGACTGACCAAGGGGAGGGGGGAGGCAATGGACATTGCAAATAGAGTGGGGGTGGGGAAGGAGGAGCCACATTTCAAGAAGTCATTGCTGAGGCTGGGGGCTAGAGAGGAGGGGAAGCCCTGATTTAAGTGAATCCAGATGGCCATTAAAAAAAATAATGCATTAAAAAATGCATTTCTGGGCATATTTTTTTTGCTTCTACTTTTGTAGCTCTATCTTCCAATCTACTTTTGTCTGACACTTTTTTCTAGTTTTACTTCCAAAGGAGTAAAACTCCCAGAGTCCATAGCATCTTCACTATATTTCCTATCCCCAGAAGTTTACTGAATTTCTCAAAACAGAGTGCTGGAGATTTATATGGATAATTCAAAGGAAATTAATCTTGGTGCTTTTCCTAAGAAATCAGACTAATGTAGACTTGTCCGTAAAATGTCATTAATTCAATAATCCTTGGCTGAACCTAGTCCCATTACTCAGGTTCAGAGATGATCCCCAACACCTTACTAATTACATTATATATCCCAATCCAGTTTGACCACTCATGAAAGCAATGAGGGCACCAAGGAATCAACCAAAAGTCAAGGGCAAATTCTCTCAAAGATAATCTATCATGTTGCAGACTGGGAAGAGAATGCAGAAAATCTAAGCTTTCTAATGAGCAACAAGCACAATCCAGAAGAGGGAGAAGCAACATTTGGTCTTGTTTCCTTTCTGGCAGTAGATGCCAATATTTGAAACTAGCTCCATCAGCCAAATTCTTTTGGGATGATTCTGCTAGAGCTGATTACAGTTCCCCAACCCCTACCCCAGGCCCATCCCTTGAGTTTGCTTTATAATTTTTCAAATTGGACAGCATAGTGCAATTTGCCTTTTACTATTTTCCTTCAGCTTCTTTGTATACCCCTGCTCCAAACAGACCTGGCTACTTTCCATGAATCTGCAAAGTTGCCACTAGAGTGGGGGAAAGGGGATACCCTAATAGAAACCAAGGATGGGTTTGTCTAGCAGTCCATAGTCTGGGGGTCATGAAAAGGCCCAGCCCTCAGGGAAAGATGCCTGTCAGGAACAAGACATACAGCACCAGGAGGATCTTTTTATTTCATGGCTGGAGTTTGCTTTCATCAAATAAGGGCTATAGTTTCTTGATGGGCATCAAGCATGACATTAGGCCATTGGTTGCTAAAACTAATTTGAGGCAGAATTTCTTAATCTGGGATCTGTGAAATTTAATACAGGGTATTCCAAAATTCTTACTACAACTTTAAGTTTAGCTTAAAACTATAACTAATTTATTTGAAAATGCCCAGTATTTTATTTTATGTGTTGAAAAACATTAATCTGGGAAGTGATCTATAGGTTTGACCAACTGCCAAAGATATCTAGGACCCACAACAATGTTAAGAATCTTTATTTTAAGGACTTCAAATAGAAACAAAATAGACTAGCTATTGCAAGAAACCTGAAGGTAAATGGAGAATGGAAAAACCCAAAAATTAAGAAAACGTTTTTGTGCCTTATGCTTTGGTTTTATACCAAGATTGAAATTCTTATTTCTGGTAAATTATTAGTAAGATTAGAACTTCTCATTAAGTCTCCCCAGGTCCCATCTCTGGAGGCACTAAGGTAGTGAGCCTGGAGTCCGAAAGTTCTTAATTCAAATTAGGCCTCATACACTGAGTAACCGTGTGACCTAGACAAGTCTCTTAACACTAATCTTCCTGTTTCCTCAGCTGTAATATGGGGAATAAAAGCATCTACCTCATAAGGTTGTTGTGAGGATCAAATTAGAGAAATTAGAAAAAGTGCTTAGCACAGTGCCTGGCACATAGTATCATAAATGCTTATTTCCTTTCTTCTTTCATTCTTTCCTTCCCTTCTTCTCTTCCTTCCTGCTTTCTTCTCTTCTTTCCTATTTCCTTCCTTTCTTACCTTTCTTTTCTTCCTTCCTTTTTTCACTCCCTTCCTCCCATTCCTACACAAGCTAAGTTCTACACAGAGACTAGGAGGAGTGTAGCTCACTTTGTGTTAGGGATGGTCATAGAATCCAATAACAAACCCAGGCAAAGAAGGGACATAAATTGATCACAAAAACATAGAATTTATAAAGCAACAGAAGAAATCAATTGGTCCTAAATTTGGAACTAGAAGGGACTTTAGAGATTACCTAGTTCAGTTTACAGGAAAGTGAGTTTCAAGCAGTGACTTTGAAGAAAGTGACTTATCCAAGATCATATAGATATTAAGTGGCAGAGATAATATTCAAAACCAGATCTTTGGCTTCACATTTAGAATTTTTTCTACGTTGGTATATGGCAGCAGAGAGTTTCCAATCTTACCTAAAGTTTGGAAAACTTTGTGAGGACTTTGAATATACCTTCTGACATTGTCTCTACCATACTGCTATTCAAATCTAGTCCCAAACTATGGCTGGTCTCCTTTGCAGTGGAAATCATCCATCACCCTCTGTTGAATCTTAGCTTAAGTGAAACGTGGCAGGATGAATGGATTCTGGAATTCTGGCTCCTTTTCAACTCTCCAGCTCCTTAGCCCCAAGGAGATTTAACCCATGGCTGGCTCTTCCACTGTTAAAGCTCCAAGAGGGCACACCCAGTGTTCTGAGTTACTTGGCACCATTCCCCTAGCTCCTTACTCCACACGGGGCCTGACGAGTGCCAAGGATTGCTGAAGATTTTAGGAGGTCTGTAGTCTTCATCCCAGACCCTTTTGCCCAACTAGTCTCTCCTCTCTACAAAGTCACAAACAGTTGGCCCACTGATACTTAAAAGCAGATCTAGAACTATGCTTTAAAGTCCAATTTTCACAACTTCATTATGAACTCATGGAAAAAAGGAACAATGTGTTATACATTGTTGATCACCCCCAATAGTGTTTAGAGTGTCACTTATCAAATAGTAGTTTCAGTAATCAATTCAACTCAATGAAGACTCAAGAAAAATGCCCACTACATGAAGAAACACTGGGTTACATGTTGTGGATTCAAAGATAGATACCACATAGTGTCTGCCTTCAATACCATCTAATGTAAAGAAAATCAAGGACAGAGATAACTATGATTCAAGAGGATGTTGAAGAGCAAAGGAAAGGTGCTGCCCAAGTGCTATGAGAAATTCCAGGAGAGAGAAATCATTTTCATCCATGGAGGACAAGTTCAGCTTCCTGGAAGTGATAGCACCTGATTTGAGCCTTAAAAGAAGAGAGGGACTTCACCAGATGGATATGAGGAGTCCATTCTAGGAACGGAAAATCATATGCCCATGGGGATAGAAATAGGAGAAGTCAAAATAAGAATAGAGGCTAGAGAGTAGTTTAGGTGTTCTGACACATAGAAAATGTTCCAGGCAATATAAATAGGTAGATCAGGTAAGTTGAAGGAACCCAGAAAGAGATTTTAAATAAATCCTGTTGATTGACTATTCTGATTCTTAGGAACTCCTTTATATGTTCTCCTTCTGGCAATATTTCTGATATATTCATATTTCTTACATGACATTGTGTATACTTTTCCCTGTTCTGAATAAATTATTTAGTTAAGAGATTCCTCATGTGTTATCTTATCAAAATGCATTCTCGTTCGTTCTAATGAGGGGTTTAGGTATGATGTTTTGACAGGTTTGCATGTTTATAACAATGAAGAGCTCTCAAAAAGAACCATCAGCCCTTCTGATGACATCATCTTCCAAGAGGAAGGTTACCTGGAGAGACCACATGGGGCATGAACTTTCTCAGGTTGTTTTAAGAATGAGGATAGAAGACATGCTTACCGGCTCAATGATTGCAGGCTCTCCTTTTTGTCCTTTCTCACCTCGAGGTCCTCCAATCTAGAATATGGAAAAGGCATACACACAGAAACACATACAGATGAAATAGAATGCTGTCTATAAAGTCCTTTTATATGGCTATACATGGGGTCTGTTTTACAAGGGAAATAAAAGGAAATGCTTAACAGTAGAGGTCTATGTTTGTGACTCAGAAAGCTCAATATTTAATGTGATATACTTGGGAACATATGTTATAATAAATATATATGTGTGTACATGTATATTTTATTATATATAATTATACATACTTTATATAAAATATATGTATATATACACATACACACACATATGGTCTTTTCTGAAGATAGATACAAGGAACAGAGTTCAGGCAGTAAAGTGAATCTATCCTACAGAAGACTCAGGAATAATTATATGGCATTCTCACCCCTTCATAGATGGTATCTTGGTTTGCAGGCATCCCTGGTCCAATCTCTGACGGGGAGATGGTGGGATCAAAATAGGGATCATAGTAATTATCAAGGTCCTTAATAGTTTCCACAGCAAAATCATTGTCTATGTCATCATCTTTCCCTTGATCTGGGTCTGGAAATGGTCCAGTCTAAAGAAAGCAATAGGAAAAAATATAGCAATTAAAAAGAGCAATCAGTACATTCATTGTACTTTATACAGATCACACAACCTCAGGAGTTGCATCAATGGAGAGGAGAATAGAGAAGCTCATGAATGATAACTACACTGTCCAAGAGAAGACATTCCATCCCCAAGAAAATGATTCAATTTGAAAATTTTTATTGAGTAGTTATAGGTAAACTATTATATAATTCTTAGCACTTTCTGATGCCATAGGCATTCATAAATTTATAAAATATCAGAGCTGGAAGGAAACTTGGAGGTCATCTGATCCAACTCCCTCATTTTATGGGTATGAAACATACCTAGAAAGACAAAAAAAAAAAAAGGAACTCTAGAGGCATTTGTCTTTCCATTAAAAGAGAAGCAGGATATTATAACTCACATCTCTAGAACTGGAAGGGATCTCAAAGTCAACTTGCCCAACCACCTCATTTTACAAATGAAGAAACCGAGACCCTGAAAGGTTAAGGGACTTCTTTAAAGTCTCACAGGTAGTGAGTGGCAGAAGCAGGATACACCAGTCTCTAAATTCTTAGTTATAGAGGGAAAGGGACCCACATGTGCAAAAATGTTTGTGGCAACTCTCTTTGTAGTGGCAAGAAACTGGAAACTGAATGGATGCCCATCAATTGGAGAATGGCTGAATAAATTAGAGTGTATGAATGCTATGGAATACTATTGTTCTGTGAGAAAAACCAGCAGAATGATTTCAGAGAGGCTTCGAGAGACCTACATGAACTGATGTTAAGTGAAATAAGCAAAACCAGGAGATCGTCATACAAGACTATACAACAATAAATTTTGATAGACATGGCTCTCTTCAACAATGAGATGATTCAAACCAGTTCCACTTGTTCAATGATGAAAATAGCCATCTACACCCAGAGAGAGACCTGTGGGAACTGGGTGTGGACCACAACATAGCATTCTCACTCTTTGTGCTGTTATTTGCTTGCATTTTGTTTTCTTTCTCAGTTTTTCTTTTTCTCCCTTTTTGATCTGATTTTTCCTTTGCAACAAGATAACTGTAGAAATATGTATACATATATTGGATCTAACACACATTCCAACATATTTAACATGTATTGGACTACCTGTCAGCTAGGAGAGAGGGTGGAAGGAAGGAGAGGAACATTTGGAACAAAAGGTTTTGCAAGGGTCAATGTTGGAAAAATTATCCATGCATATGCTTTGTAAATAAAAAGCTTTAATAAAAAAAATTCTTAACTATGGGCTAATCTACAAATCTATTCTCTTTCTATTGTACCATCCTGCCTCCAGTGTAAAAAGTATTTATCCTAACATTATTAATATTGATTCCATTAATATCTTTTATTAAGAGACTTTTTCAAAGTCTCACAGGCAGTGAGTGGCAGAGACAGGATACACCAGCCTCTAGATTAACTATAGGCTGATCTACAAATCCATTCTCTTTTTATTGTACCATTCTGCCTCTCATGTCTCTTTCTCATGTTAAAAATAATCATTCTAACAATAATAATATAGATTCCAATAATACCTGTATTGATACTATATTAATATAGTCCTTGATTTTTCTAGACATTTTCTCATATGTTATCACATTTGCTCTTGACAATAACATATTTGTATAGACTTTAAGATTTACAAAGTGTTTTACATATAGCTCTATGGAGGAATGGTTCATTTTTCCTATTTTATATAGGAGAAAATTGAAGCATATGAATTATCCAAGGTCATAATAGTATGAGTCAATGACAGAGCCAAATCTATCACCCAGATAGTTTAATTAGCAACCTAGGCTATTTTCTACTAAACTGTTTTGTTTTTTTTCCATCTGTGAGACTAGCCATCTCCCCCTGGTTCAGCAGAACCGTATTGAAAAATAATGGAACAAAAGTTACATTAGTGGAGTTGGTGATGATAACAGTGCTAGTAGGAATCTCAGCTCCTCCAACAGTGTCAGTGGGCTGGTCAGGGTCATCAACTCCATCGTAGATGTCTTCATAAGGGGGTGGTGTGTAGTATTCTTCATTGATGGGTCCATAATCATAGTCACTCCCTCCTAGGTTTGGGTCTTCTTTGTCATCCCTTTCATTGGTTTCAGGGACGGGTGGTGCATCTGTCGGTGGTGGAGTCTGCTCCTAAGAGTCAGGCACATATCAAAATACAGTTACCCAAAAAGCACATGTAAGAGACATTAAGAGTCTCTGAGGTATGACTCAGAGAACTGGCATTTGAAAAAATCACAAATTGTTGTCTTTCCAATGATAATGCAAAGGGAGGGAGGGGGCATTTATAAAGTACCTGCTAGGGGCCTGGCATTATGCTGAGTGCTTCATGATTATTTCTCACAACATCCTTGAGAAATATGTGCTGTTATTACCCCCCCCTTTTTTTTTACAGTGGAAGAAACTGAGATAGGCAGAAATCTGAAGCAAGACTTGAACTCCACTGCAGCACCTAGCTGTATCAACAGCACAATTGCTCAAACAGATCAGTGAGCAGGAGATTAGACAGGTGGGGATGGAATGGGCTCTAGCTTAACCATAGAAATGCTTATTGTGGGTATTATTTTTTAATTGAAAAACCAAAGAATATTCAACCTAAGCTAGGCCTCAGATATTTTGTTCAATTTCTTCATTTTACAAGATGGTGGGAGAAAAATGAGTCCTAGAAAAGAGAAAGGATTTCCCAATATGCTAAAATATAGTTATTTTACTACTGGCAGAAGCAAGACTAAATACAACACAATCCTGACTTCCATTGTGGGACTCTTTACAACACTTTTTAATCACAACACCCCACATCACTTTCACTTGCTATTTCTTACATGGATTTTGATAGACTGAGTTAAATCCCCATGTGTGCTGGAGTTACATCCAATGGCCTATGGGACTGTGCAATTTTCAGGATGAGCATTTGTGCTACAAATCTGGGATTGCTTTATTGTTTTCTTGATTGTCTAGAGCTAAGAAAGTATTAGTAATGCAAATTACATTTAAGATTGTGTGGACTTATTTTTTTTTTCTTCTGGAGAGCTCAGTTGTTAAATATTTACCAACACACCTTGTATTGATCTATAAACAATGCCTGAACTAAGCAGAAATATAATAGAAGGCTGGGGAACAAAATCATTAACAGACTGAAGGTCTTATTATGGTAGGATAATAATAATACTTAATAAGAATTTATATTATATTTTAAGGTTTTTAAAGTGTTTTGCATACATTCTTTCATATGAGCTTTATAACACCACTGGCTAAATTATATCCAAAACAATCACTGTTGTCCTTTTTCCCTTTCCTACCTCATCTCAAACCTAATCCTGTATAAACTCTAGGCTAAACCATTTCACTGGTACAAGAATAGACATATAGTTTACAAATATCACAATTTCTATCAAATGGGCTAACATCTACATGTACTCACCAGCTTTACACCTAAGTCAAGTTTTTGGTTTATTCAAACTCTCTTCACTTTGTGCTTAGGTCTCCAGAATTTTTAGAACCCACTGTTCTAACTCTAAACAAAAATGAGAGAGAAAACAAGTCTGTACCCCTCCATCCATCTAGCCCATACCTCAGCAATTTCCGTAGCTTCTCCAGCAGCTTCAACAGGCTTTTTAGTGGGGGTTGGGGCTTTCGCTGGGTCATCAGGGTCTTCATAGTACGGATATTCATAGTAATATGTCTCACCATCTCCATCTCCTTCTGGATACTGCAAAGAAATCACAGAAGACTTTGAGAAGATGAGACCTTCTAGAAGAGACATCTTTAGAGAATTTTTAAAAACAAGTTTTTTTTTTCTTTTTAGTTATTGTAATTGTTTTAGAAAGGGCAAGGGTTTGCTGGAGATTGGTGGGGGGAGGGGAGTAAAAAACTTTAAATAAGGTTATGCTTACAAATGATAATTAATATTTGCCATATGAAAAAATAAGTAACTATAAACATGAAGTTATAAACACAAGCAACATGAAATCAAATCTTGTGTTTTTAAAACAGAGCCTAGAGTTGGACATAGGCCCTTTCACAGAATTTGAGAATCATAGGATCATAAGATCATAAATACTATTTTCCTCATTTTACAGATGAGTCATTTAAGCCTTTGAGTAATACAGTTACTGACCCAGTCATATAACTAGGAAGTGTCAAACCTAGAACTCTGACCCTCATCCTAATGGTTCCATGGCATAACTGAGCCCAAAAGAACTTGCCATTTTATGTTCATCCTCTTGTGAATCATTTTGAACTGTAAAAGTCCCTGACTCCCAGACATCTAATTTTATAGATGAGGAAACAGGTCTGAACAGATAATTTGCTTGATATTACATACAAAGTAAAGGTCTAAAGTGGGATTCACATCAAGGTCTCCTTATTGCCAAAGCCCAGCACTTTATCCATTCCCCCATGTTCTTGATGGATATTTCTTTCTATCTATCTATCTATCTATCTATTTATCTATACATTCAATATGCATATAGGTGTATTTCACTTGGTTTTTATAATTAATTCTCTTTTGATTAAAAAAATTTCTAGTGAACAGGAAACTATTTGGAAGATGTCTTATGCCTTGGTCAAACCCTATTGAGAGTAGTACATTTAATTCTCAGCACCACATTTTCATGAGGTGCATTTGACTTAATTCAATAAGCATTTATTAAGTGTCTCTTACATGCAAATGATTGTGTAAGGGCTGGAACCTTGACAAGACAGAATGTGTCCAAGGAGATTTATTCTACATGAATTCTAAGGAAATAACTAGGCCCAAATTCTAAGATGGGAGATTTAAATTTTAGCTCAATCTAAGGAATTTGTATGCCAATCAGAGATATTCAATAATAGAATGGACTATCTTATAAAACTTGAAAACATCTAAAAATTGTTAAGAGTGAAAAAATATAAGATAAACATATATATATATATACATGTATATAAATATATATACTGGATTTGACTATAAAAATATACATATTCATTGATAAAGATTAGGAAGGAATTTAGAGGGATGTCAAGAAGTGTTAATGCTTCATTGGTTTATAACTTATAAAGATGCTTAAAAATTATTCCAGTGATTTTTATCTCTCCAAAAACTATTCCCTCTACTCTAGACTTTGATTATAGAATATTCTATGTTATCATCATCTGTGTTGTTCTAAGGTTCTTAAAGGTAGAGACAAGTCTTAAATAAAATTTTTATCTCCCATGAAACTTTGTTGTCCTACAATCTCTCACAATACAGTGTTCATATGCATAAGAATTTAATAAAGATTTATTTTGTGATAGTATTATAAAGTCCTAAAAAAAGTCTTTGATCAATTAACCAACTAACCTATGTTTAATGCTTAGGGCTAGGGCTGCAATAATGGATTGTGGAAAGGAAAAGGAATATAACATAGGTTGAATAAGATTGCTTAGTTGGACTAGTTTCTAAAACAGAAAACTTCTTGCAATTTTCCATGAGATATTGGCTATTTTTTCCAACTATAATGGAATTCAGAAGCACTAACCCATCCGGGTGACAAATTTTCTTCAGGCTTTGGAGATTTGTTGGAAATGCAAAATGATTTTTTATTTAGGCCCCTATTTTCACATCCATGGATCTGGACAAATGACTCTTTGTTATGTCCTGGTTGGTGAGGAATATGGAGGTCAGGAAGAAGGGGGAGAGAAAAAAACTTGCAGGTTCTAAATTCAATTTTAGAGGTTTTATGAAGTAGATTTTAAATTAGATAAGGGTTTTCATTATGGCTCTGCTCCTCACTATAACTACAACCTTGGTTAAGCTATTCATATCTCTGGATCTCAGTTTTCTCTTCTGAAAAAAATGAGGTAATTGAACTAGATGATCTTTAATATTTCTTCCAGATCCAAAATTTAGGAAACTAATCTCATTCCCAAGCAGTTAAACTTTCTCATGAAAACTTCTGCTCTTTTTTCTTTAATCTTCATATAAATTACAATTATGGAAAATGCGTAGAAGGAAGTAGAATTGTGAAGGGTTGTAAGAGACACAAACATAACAGTCAACAAGGGCTTATCAATTAACATATCTTTGAACATCAACACACAAGAATGCCTGTTTTGTTGTTATATTTTGTATGTTTTAGTCTTTCTGATGGGCAATTGTTGAGTTTCTCCTGGCTCCTAAATTGTGTTCTTAGTTTTTTCTGTTGATGAATAATCCCTTGAGTAACAAGTAAGCTGATCAAAATTATGACTAGGAAATCCCTATTTTACTTAAGATCTATAGTTTTGTACTTAAAATTTATCTAGCAAAAAAATAAAAAGCTCAAAATTCTATAAGTGCTTGAAAATTTACAGAGCACTTTCCATATGAATTTACTGTGGCAAGTGCTATAACTAACAAGCATCAGACCAGAACTCTGAGCTTCACCCTCATGGTGTTATGGCATCACCGGGCCCAATTAAAAATGTATTGGGAAGAACTTGCTATTTAAGTTCAATCTCTTATAAATCTTTTTTTTAATGTGAAGACACCTCTTTTTGAGTGACTTGTCACCTCATAATTTATCACTTAGATAAACACATATTTTCACAGGACCCTAAGATTTATAGCTGAAAAGAATCTTGATAGATTCATGTTAATCTTTTATTTTAAAGATGAGGAAACCGAGGCACAGAAAGTAAAAGTAACTCATTTAATATCATATAACGATTCTATTACATAGTACAATTTCAAATCTGGCTCTTTTGAATTCAGAGTCAGTGGGTTTTTTTTTCCCCCCTCGGAAACTTTAATTGTTGCATATTGTTACTAACTGTAAGTCATTCCTCTCCAGATTCCAAAAGAATGTGCTACTGCTACACCTAAGTCCAAATGTATCTGACATCTCAGAGATAATCAAATCCCTAAGGATGTTAAGAGGATATGAAGTATCCAGAAGATGAAGACAGAAGAGTGTTCTTATGTATTCATCTGTGTAAACATGGATGCAAATGAGATCTCAGAGATACTTTGATACTCAGAGATTCTTCAAAATGCTAAGGGGATATGAAGTATCCAGAGGGTGAGAGTATGATAGTATCTTCTTACATATTCATCTGGATTGGGGTCCTGAGACTGTGGGGTGTCTGGAACAGCAGTATCACAATCCGGGCTGTAATGTTCGCAGTAATCATAAGCCGCTCTGGCGTCAGGGATGATAAGGAGCTGTTGGATATCACCCTGGAAAAAAAAAAAAAAGAGAGAAATGGGGAAAAGCTGTGAATAATGGTTGACATTTAGATGGTGCTTCAAGCTTTAGAAAACAATACCTCATTTGGTAAGCGTGAAGAAAGATACCTCTATCAAAACCCCTAATTTAGGAGAGAAATTCTAATTGGTGCCCAAGGCATTTAAAGAGTATAAATGACTTGTTCAGGTCCCCTTCCCCTTAGGAAGTGTCAAAGGGGAGATTAGGAGTCAGCTTTTCTTGAAAGCATTCTCAGCACTCTAGCCATTAGCTACCTTGCCTCTACAGGTATTGTTATTCCCAGTTTACCAAGGAATAACCAAATGATCATGGAATCATAGCTTTAAAGCCATAAGGAATCTCAGACATAAATTCATCCAATATCCTCATTCTTTCATTCTTCAAGCTCAGAAAGATTAAGTGATTTTCCTGTGGTTATAACATTGCTACTTAATAGACAGTAGATTAAATCTGGATGATTCCCTACAGACAACCCAGTATGCTTTCTATTATATTGGGCTAGTAGAAAGGAGAAACTAGATGGTATAATGCATACAGCAGTGAACTGGTAGTCTGAAAGATTCAAGTTCAAATTTAGCTTCAGATACTTAAAGTTCTGTGGATCTGAGAAAGTCACTTCTGTCTGCTCCATTATTCTCATTTTACAGATGGGAATAATAATAGCACATATCTTATGGGGTTGTTATAATGTTTACGATAATATTTATAAAGTGCTTGGCTAAACTTAAATTATTATATAAATGCTAGCTATATTTATTTCTATGAGATGGATATTCAACAACAACCATAACTAGCATTTATACAATGTGTTAAGGTTTGCAAAGTATTTTACAAAAGTTGTCTCAGCTAATATTTATAACTCTGAGAGGGACGTACTGTTATCATCTCAGTTTTGCAAAGGGAAAAATGAAACTCTATGACTTGCCCAGGATCATACAGTTAGGAAGTATCTGAGGTAGAATTTGAATTGAGGTCTTTTTGACTAACAGACCAGCATTCTAGACACCTCCCTGTTTCAGTGATATAAGGAACATGTTAACAAAAGCAGCTAAGATAAGACTGTGGTTTCAGGGAAGCCTCTCTTCTGAATTTCCTCTATTTCTTTTTTTAACTCTCTTTCTCCATGTAATGTCCTCTTACCCCACATGCCTTCAAAAATTCTCTTCTCCCCTATCACTGGGCAGAGTTTCTGGTGTTATAGCATCATTCATCCAGAGGAAGCATTTGGAGTTGAATTAACTGTTCCTACCAAAGGTATTTGTATTTTAAAGCAAGGCTGAGAAAGGGTAATACAGTCAACAAAGAATAGCATGCTAATGGTGGTGAGGTTGCAGGTGCTACTAGACAAAGTATTTTTGTGTATAGGTAAAAAAAAATCATGGGTGAGAGAGAGGAGATAGTCACTCTCTCTTTTGGTCCCTTTATGACCAGGGCACCTACTGAAGAAATGACTGTTTAGGATTAGGTTTCAAAATCTATGGGCGGAAAGAAATGAGTCAATCTTATTGGTTCACAGAAAGGCAATAAATTCACTTTCATAGCCCGAGTGCTTTAAATGCCCAAGCTAAAAAATACTGAGGTATTAGGGAGGTATTGTCTCCTTCAGGATCCAAAACTCTTTAGATGTGATTCAAGAATACCTTAAAATTATATTCTCAAAATTGGAAGGTAAATTAGCAGATACTTAGATCAAATCGTGCCTGAATAGGAATTTCCTTTAACCATTCTTAACCATTCTCAATTCAGCCTTTACTTAAAGACCTTTAGAGACAAGGAACTCACAACCTCCCAAGACAGCTCATTCTACTTTGAAAGAGCTTCAATTGTTAGGCAGTTTCACCTTAAATCCAGCTCAACCCACTTCTCTTCAACTTTTACCTACCAGATCCTGACTTCTCTTCTGCCCCAAGGCATCCTACCTCTAATATACTTATCCCATTGTAAGTATTTGATATAATATGATCCCTTCTCATATTGAATGCACTATTCTGTAAACTGAAAGGTGGTTCATGTCATCATAACAAAAATTCCCTGCCTTTTTCCATTTCCTTGTACAGTCAAATCTGATCCCATACTTCGATGGTTTCTCCAAAGATTCAAGGCCCATTTCTATAGCTTTTCCATATGGGGTAGCTCTTGGTATCATTAGTTATATGTTTATGAATGAGTCCTATCACTCTATCCAGATTGCAAACAACTTAAAGGCAAGGAATATGGTTCATGCTTCCTTATGTGCCAAGCCTAACAGAGGGCTGCAAGCACTTAGTAAAAACTTGTGACAAACATAAGAGAAATAGATGGGTATGTCAGAAAATCTATTTCTAAATAGTCCTTAGTGAAGTACAAGATATGGATGGCGTCAAAGAAGAGAAGACAAAGAATTTGAAGTAAATTTCTCAATTTACCAGGACTGTATCATCCTGTTAAATATGAGCTTCATTTCTTGCTATTTCAGTGTATAAATATTTCCCAATTGAATTTATATACATACATATGTGTTTATATATACACATATATTTGTATATATACACACATATATACATACATGCATGTACACACACACATACAATTTCTGACAGTTTTATTAACATCTGGGAAACTGCTTTATATTCAGCCTTACCCTGGGGTCACCTAACTTCCTAGTTCCCTATCCTTAAGTAAAATGAAATTGTTCTCCCTGAGGGGGCTAGAGGGCAAGATGAAAGTAGTTTGCCTGATAATCCTGGGTTTGCCTCTAGAGAGGGCCAATAATCTATAATATCCTGTAAAGTAACTTGAAATTAATCCCCTTCTCAGAAGAAAGATAAGGTTTAGGGCCTGCCAATATATTTGGTGAGGCCCAAGCAGAATGAGAAGAGCCGAGTTTTCTCTTTTACCTTTTCAATTTGAAAAGACCCAAATGTAGAGCTAGGATTGGAACTCAATCCATTTTCCCTGGCATTCCCACACAGGAAGATTATTTCTAGGGATGTTTCACCACTTCCATGAGCTCACTTGAGCAGCATCTTTGGTTTTTGCATGCATTTCAAATTCTTTTTTTTTTAATTGCCAAAATGTGTAAATCTTCCTTTGCTTTAATTTAGGGCTCATTATATTTCTGATTGTGAAGTCTCCCCACCTCCATCACCCTCAAGATCAGATGGAAAATCAACATCATGGTTAAATAGGAAAAGTTGCAGCACTAACTCATTTGAAAATGGAAATCTAAGGGTTTGCCACTAAAAAATATCCAGAGCATTCAGATAGTTTTAAAATGCTTGAAGGTGTCCTGAGCTGCATTATCATCCAGAGCATTGCAAATTATAGAATCTAGTCTAGCCCATATCTGAAGAAGAATCCCCCTCTATAACATAAAGGCCACATGAATATCTACTCTTAATATCTCTAGTAAAGGGAACCTACTAGTCCCTGAGAAAGCCCACACTATCCACAATGGGACAGTTCTGTTTGGGAGTTTTTTCCATATATCCTTTTATTTTTCCTAAATCTGTCTGATTAAAACTTTGATCTACTACCAGTAATTCTGCCTCATTGAATAAAACATAACACAAGTAATACCACTTCCATGACATCCCTTTAAATATAGTGAAGACAGCTCCCCAACACCAATTTTCTCTTCTCTAGGCTAAACATTCCCAGTTCTTTCCATCAATCCTCATATAATTAACTCGAGACCATCTTTTTTGCTTTCTCTTGTATTAGCTTATCAGTCCCTCCCCCCCAAAAATGGAACCAGAATTAAATGTTAAGAGACATGAACACAAGATTCTAGGAGTGATCTGACCATGGCTGAGTGTCCCCTCCTTAATCTAAGGCACTACACTTCTCTTAGCATAACCTAAGAGAGTCTTACCAGCTGCCAAGTCAGACAATTAACTCATATTGATCTTGTAGTTGACTAAAATCCCTCCTTTACACTTATTCTTATTATGTTTTATCTTGTTAGAGTTTGACTTATTGTTAGATTACTGAAATTGTTTTGAATCCTAACTTTGCTATCCTATATGTTAGTTACTCTTCCTATCTTTGAATCACTTGCAAATTTGATATATATTCCATTTACCAATCAAGTATTTACTAAATGCCTGTTATAAAACAGGCATTGGATTGGGTCCTGGAAACACAAATAAAAAGAATGAAATAATCTCTATTTATAACAAGTTTACATCCTATTGGGAAAAGCAAATGCATACCAAAAACAAGCCAAAAAAAAAAAAAACCCACAGCATAAATATGAAGTGAATAGATGTATAACTTCAGAGCATTACAAAAGTCTTTAAGCTTTAATAGCTAAAATTGAACCAAGACTTTAGGGACGCCCTTTATAGATATAAATGAAATAGTTAAACAAAAAATACAATGGAAGGGAGGGTATTCACAGTTAAAATATCAGGGAAAAACTTTATGCATAAGATAATGCTTAAGCTGTATCCTAAAGGAAGAAAAAACTTCTATGAGGCAGAAGTAAAGACCAAGCACAGGCTTGTTGAGTGAAGAGGGACAGAGACAGGAAGTGGATTGTTGTGAACAAAGTATATTGAAAAGGCAAGGGTTACTTTGTCTGGATTGAAAGACAGGTTGGGATCCGATTGTAAAGGTTTTTTAAGAGCTAAATATCTAGGTCTTTATCCAAGCCACCATAATTTTTTTTTAATTTTATAATAAAATATTTTGTTTTAGAGAGAATCCTGGAGACCTTCTTCTAAAGTTGATTTGTTGTTCTTTATTAGTTAGTCATGTCAGACTCTTTGATATCCTATTAGGGTTTTCTCCTATACTTCTACATTATTCTCTTTTAATAACTTTTCCTTTTCCTCCTCATTGGAATTATTTTTTGTTTGTATCTTTAGAAGTTTACTCTTGAGAACTTCCCATTATTCTTAGCTTTAGTTCTACTATAGGAATATAGACACTAGAAATCTGTCTATCCCTCCACTGAATCTTCTGAAATTTGTTCTCCAAAAAATCAAGAGTAAGTGTCAGACAAAACCAATCTTTTTTCTGATTTTTCTGCCATGTACTTTAAGATGGATTAGCCACTTTTCTCAAAAGTCTCCATCATTTCTACTCATGTAATCCATTTTTCCTTGCTGGTGAATATCATGCCCAGATTAGTATTGGTTCCTCCATTTGTTCCTCCATTCTGAATAATGAAATGACCATTAAGGCAAGTAAAGAAATTATTACCCCTTACTTTTTAACAAAGAAAGAGTACCCACAGTTCTCCAGCTAGCTCAGTGTCCTCATAACTACTCTATTAATATCTTCATAATTACTCTATTAGGCCTCCATGCTAGATTTATGATCTGTTTATCAAAATTTTCATCAATTTCTTTTCTGGCCCAAGTAATCTATAATGTACATTAATGACAATGTTGCTTCCTTTTTTGCCTCCATTGGCTTATCTTCATCCAACTGCCCTCTACGATATTTCTTTTCAATCGTTCTGATTTCCTTATATCCTCACAAGAGTAATTTTTTGCTTGCAATATTATTTCAATTGTATAAGGAACTCTCAGTGTGTAAATGTCCTTCACCAAAGCAGGTCAGCACCTGCTCTGTAATTTACTTTTTCTTGGGGAGGTGGTGTTCAACCTTAACACAGTCAGCATATCATAGGCAATAATTAAACCAAGATCTTTTTCATTCAGAAGGCATCTCTTTGTCACCACCCTGAGATGCCATTTAATTCACCTTTGAAAGAAAATACATGAGTATATCTTTTAAAAATACAATAAAAATGTCCTCAAATTTCCATTCCCTTTTCCCCACCATGGTGTTTTTGAATTAAGTATGCCCTTCCAGAGAAATATCCCAATCATAGATCTCATCACAATAAGTACAAATATATCCTTCTGAAGTCAGATTTTTCTCCTTGACCATTAGTCCAAACTTTTTTTTGTTATCCATGTTTCGTGAATGGGTATAGATGCCTAAAGCAATGGATTTTATTGCTGGATCCATTCCTAAATTTTATCTCTTGAGAATTTATGGGAATAACTAACATGATGTGTGCCAAAATATTATGAGAGTTCAAGAGCACCATGAGATTTCATAACATTCACTCTATTGACTTTGTGAGAATGACATGCCAATCTCTTAAGTCAGAACTCTTAAGAGTTTGTCTACACAGAAGATAGAGAAGGTAACATCTGACATTCTATGTGTTGTTTGAAAATGACCTCCAAGTCTTACTTGCTGTAATGCCAGTTAAATCTTTCGTTTTACTTAGAAAACTGCCTTTTTGGAGTATAGAATATTTACTTTTTATTTCTTCAACAGTCTTCACTCCAAACTGAACTAGAGACCTCTTGAGCAGCTGTTACTGATTGTTTCCTGGACCTGAAGCCTAATTACAACTTTCCTTCTTCCAGGAAGGAGTTTATTCACTAGCTTAAAAGCCTTTAGCAGCTTTGAGGTGACTTTGTTTCCAGGCTAGTACTTAACTTTGCTTGACTTTAAACTCAGGGGAGGGTCCAAGAAGATATGCTTAAATTTGACAAAATCCAAACAACACAATCTAGTCAATTAAATTCAACAAAAATTTTATTTAGCATCTGCTATGTGAAAAATACTGGGGAAGCAAAGGTTAATAATGATACAATCGCTGCCTCAAGAAGCTTGCTCTTCTACTAGGGGGTATGAGATAGACACTCAAATAAATGTAATATGGTATCATGTGTGCACTGTGATGCAAGAGGGCACTTAGCTTTGTTATAAGGGAGGGAGAAAGGCAGGAAGCCCTAAGCCAAAGGGCAGAAGATGATTCAAGTAAAACAGGCTGCTGCCAACGGATGAAATTAATTGAGCTCATTCCCTGAGAGCAGAGTGCTATTCTGGGGGATGTTTAGAACCTACCATCAAAAAGAATTATCTACCATCTGTGAGAACTTGTCAGGCTTTATTTCTCTGGTCAGACCTAGCTCGTATTGGGCTGAGAGCCTTTATGGGAAGAATGCTAGGATGCCATGGGGTTTAATACTGCCTCAGACATAAGGGCCCAAGTACAAGGCAATCAAATCAACTAAACAAATCTTAACTAAGGGTCTATTATGTCCTCACTCCTGTGTTAGGTATCATGTAAATACAAAAGTAAAGAACCCAATGTTAAGTGTCTGGTTGGAAGTCATCAGCTTCTTTGAATAGGCTCTCAGGTCAGACAAGAAGGGCAATGGACACAGTGTGACTCTGGGCACCCCAGGAACCCTCTGAGGCTCTGTTATCTCATTTGGCACAATCAGGTAGGAGATCAGATGATTTCCAAAGCTTCCATCCACCTATGAATCTTTGTATTATAGATAATCTAGGTGAGCAGGACATAAGCAAATAAGGCATATTAAAGTATAAATGTGAGAGAAAATCAGAGACTAGAAAGGCAAATGTGAGATATAGGGAGTTGGGAATAGAACTAGATCTGGGCCTTGGCTGTTGATCAGGATTTGGATAGGACTCTAGAAAGGAAAGAAGGAAAGGAGATGAATGAAAGCACAAGTGGAAATGTGGGCTCAACACTGACAGCATTCTGGCCTAATGAAATGTCTGTGCTGAGGATAATTAAAATCCTGATACAGAACAGGAAATTAGAGACTATCTAATTTAACCCTCTCCTTTGAAAGAGGGGAAACTGAGTTCCAGTGGCAATTGACTTGCACAAGGTCATACACACTTTGTGAGCAGCAAAGCCAGGATCAGAATCCAGCTTTTCAGATTCTCAGTCCAGTGTCCTTTTTACTGCACAATTCTTTCATAAGATAAGATGACCGAGGGCAAATGGGAAGAAAGGTTTCTTTGTCCACATGGTGAATGTGCTCATAACTTGAACTGCCTCATTCCATTCTATATACTGAGCTTCTGAAAAGAAATCCATATATTGATGGGGGAGAGGAGATAGAAATTATTCTCTTCACAACATTCTAACTTCCAAGCCCAGATAAATTTCTGAGACAAAATGCTGGTTTGATAAAAGTTTGCATTTTGCTCCATATTTTGCTATCTCTAGGCTCATAGCCACAAGTGGAGGGGTGGTGGTGGGATTTTCCATTTGCTTGATACCTAACAGAAAGGATGATAACAGCTCACACCCTCACCTTTTACCCTTTTATAAATTCCTCCAAAACCCCCAAAAGGAGGCAGAATTCCACTCTTGAATTTCATTTTTCCCCCTCCTTTCCTTTTCATTTTATTTATTTTCCCTTTTTCCTGCTATAACAACTCATTTTACATTGCAAGGCCACCTTTGGTGGGAAGGGAAGGGTTGATGCTGGAGGCTCCCAGCCCATAGCTGGAACCCTTCAGCAGATGAGAGCCATATGGCAAGAACACTGAATTCAAACCACACGGTTTTATTAAGCAGCATAACTTCAAGTTCAAATTTCAGCCAATGTGAATAAAGATCTTCCACTTTCAACTGGCAACTTGACATCTGAATATATATTATTTGAATGCACAAATTTAGAAAGTAGGAGGCCATATAAACCATGGGCAAGGAGAGATCAAGGATGGGGTTGCATAAATCTGTACAGTGACTTAATAAACAACTGGTTTCTTCCCTTTGCATGATTACTCTTAGCCTACTTTTATGGTAGCGTGAGTCCAGATCAGGCTTAGGAAATTAGGCAGAATAGCAGGGACTTCAGAATCTGTTCTAAAAGTTCACTTTCTCAAACAGCATGGCCAAAAGCCCACAATGAAGCCAGGGAGACTGCTTGGGGGAGAGGAAGTATGGTGACCCAGAAGAGGGATGCTCTTGTGTGGGAAAGTCAAGACTCTATTCCCCAAGCTTCCAGCTTTTGTCAGACATCTCAAGTCCCTCACAACTAATCTGCCAGACCCACAGCTGTGCAGGCTGGATACTGGAAGGCTCTTGCTCTGCCCTCCCTACCACAGGACATACATAGAAACTGCTACTTTGGGATTCTCTGGGCCATGGCTTGAAGTAAGAAAAAATTAGTAATGACTCCAAGAGATCTGGGCAGGAATTACAACCCAATACTCCACTATTACACTATACATTCATCATGAAGGAAAAACATACAAAAGGGAGCTCCTCTGGGATCCTTAAAATGCAACCACACTTTTTTTTTGTTGGGCTTTTTAAAAATAGTGACACATTTATTAGCCAAAATTCAATGAACTGGAAGCCTCAAATAGTGACATTTTTAAAAAATCTAGAGTCAACTTTTAAAGGAAAATTTACCTTAAATCCAAAGATGTAGTAGTTTTTGTTGAATGTAGTAAACCGGCAGGGGATGGTTTATCTCCTGTCTTCTCCATTTACTGTCTTAAATAGTGATAACTGATAAAAATCTAGAAGTCAGGACACTTGGGTTTCAGAATCTAAAATATTATTACTGGAAGGAATCTTAAGAGATCTCCTAGTTTTACTACTCCCACATTCCCAGCCATTTGGAGGATCTAATTTCCAAATGAGGGAACTGAGGCAAAGACAGGAAATGTAACTTGCTCAGGCTACATAGGAGTTAAATGGCAGTATTGAGATCCAAAATCAGATCTCCTTATTATCTTTTTGTATGTGTGTGCTTAGACAGTTGGGGTTAAATGACTTGTCTAATGTCACAGCTAGGAAGTATTAAGTATTTGAGACCAGATTTGAACTCAGATCCTCCTAACTTCAGGGCTGGTACTCTATCCACTGTGTGATCTAGCTGCCCCTCTCCTCATTACCTTACAAGAAATCATAAAGGAAAACTGCCCTGATGTTTTAGAATCAGAACATAAAATAGCCATTGAAAGAATTCACCGATAACCTCCTGAAAGAGACCCCAAAATTAACACTCCAAGGAATACCATGGCTAAATTTCAGAACTATTGCACCAAGGAAAAGGTATTGCAAGCAGCCAAAAAGAAACAATTTAAATACTGAGGAACCACAATCAGAATTACCCAGGACCTAGCAGCTTCCACTTGAAAGGATCAAAAAGTTTGGAATCTGATATTCCAAAAGACAAAGGAAATTGGATTACAGACAAGAATAAGCTATCTAGCTAAAATGAACATTATCTTTCAAGGAAGAAGATCCATTGATATAAATGAATTTCATTTATTTCTGATGAAAAGACAGAACTGGACCAAAAAAATTGATCTCCAAACACAGAACTCAAGAGAAGCATAAAAAAATAAAATGGAAAGAACTCTTGAGAACTATATTTCTATTATGGGTATACTTAGAATGCATATAATTTGATTTTATTATGATATTATGAAAAAAGAAACTAAAGGTAGAAAAAGGATTGTACGGGGGAAAAGAGGCAAAAGAAGGTAAAATAAGGGAAATTACATTTCATAAAGAGGCAAAGAAGACCTATTATAATTGAGGGAAAGAAGAGAGGGGGGTGAGCATTGTATGAATCAAAATCAGATCTTCTAATTCCATGTCCAATATTCATCCAACTAACCACACATTCTCTATCTTCCATAGCATTTTGTGTCTTTCTTATGCCATCACTATGCTTTATGCTGAAAATATTCATTTTCTTACTTGTCTCATCTCCCCTACTAGATGATACATTCTGCTATATCCACCTCAGAAAAATGGAACACAGTAAATGTTCAGCAAACATTTATTGAATGTCAAGTGAATAAATGAATGAATAAGTACATGTTGAATGTTAATGAATAAGTACTTTGCTAGTTTATTCATCTCTAAAATGAAGGGTGCTGTAGCTTAGAGTCACAGAGTTTAAATTTTGACTCTTTCTAGTTGTGTGATCCTTAACAAGTCACTTACTTTCTCTGAAACTCAGTTTCCTTATCTGCAAAATGAGAGAGCACTAGATGATCTCTAACTTTCTTCTAATAGAATCCTGTAACTTGGTAGCCTCTAAATATCACAGGAAATTATTTTAGGGGGATTAGAAGGAAGGGAGGGAATAAAGAGGGAGAGAAAGAGAAATATAAAAAAAGGGGAAGAAAGTAGGGAAAGAGAATGGAAATGAATAAAGAGAGGAAGATGGAAAGGAGGGAGGGAAGGAAGGAGGGAGAGAAGGAAGGAAGGAAGGAGGGAGGGAAGGAAGGAAGGAGGGAGGGAAGGAAGGAAGGAGGGAGGGAAGGAAGGAGGGAGGGAAGGAAGGAGGAAAGGACGGAGGAAGGGAGGGAGGGAGGGAAGAAGGGAGAGAAGGAGGGACAGAGGGAAGGAAGGAAGGAAGGAAGGTCTACTTGGTTTCAGCTCTAACATTTTCTTCAAAGTTGCCATTCAGATATTCTTGCTAGGCCATGATACCAATAGTATATATTTGAGAGATGACTAAACAGAGTTAAATATCAATTGGAGGTAAGAATCAGGAGTGGGGAATGGAAGCGGGGAGTTGGAGTTTTTGCTTAAAATTAAAAGGTCAGTCTATAGTTAGGAAACAAAATGGAACTCTTAGAGTCCCCTTAGATATAGAACTCAAAGTCATGGCTTTCAGAATGTACGTCCAACGTAAGTCCAAAAATTGCTCCAGTATAGCTACAAGCCCCCTGACATTTTGTAAAGGTCATTGCAGACCCTAAGTGTGGGAACAGCTTTGGATTAGGTCCTCCTCAGTCCAAGCTGCTGACGTGGAATGTAGAGCTGAATGATTGTATAATAGAACACCACTGAGCCAAGTCTAACTGAGATTCCTTTTACTCCAAAGCTGACAACAGCCCTTCCCAAAAGCCTGAGCCCTTCAGCAAAAGCTAGCCCCTAGAGGAAGCATTTGGCGTTTTTAAAGACAATCAGAGCCCAATTTCTTCTGGTCATAACCAGAAACATCCTTACCATCTAGCACCTGATACAGGATGACTTTCTACCCTATTTGGATTTCAAAATCTGTTTTCATTGTTGGCATAAACAGCCAAGTCAGAACCCCACCCAGGGACCAAAAAATCCAAATCTTTCCTTGCCAAGAAATAACAGATATCACACCCAACAGATCTTCCTTTCACCCATACCCTGGTACCTGGGCCAGAGAAGGATCCCTAAGCCTACCTACAAAGTCAACATTCTTGAAAAAGAGACACAGAGACAAAGAGATAGAGATAGAGGGTAAAATAAAGACACAGAAGAGATGGGCATATACACAGAGGGGAGAGAAAGACAGAGAAAGAAAAAGGAAAGAAATAAGAGAGGAGAGAAGAGAGAGAAAGAGACAGAGAGAGAGACAGAGACAGAGAGACAGAGAGAGAGCTAAGTCTTTGTCACTGATCATACTCCATTCCCTTAAATTATGACTAACCAAGTTGAGAATAATGGAGAACCAGGCAGTGAGAGAAATCAGACAAGGCTGAGGTTAACATTCTGCACATAATATAAATCCTTTTTTGGCATACTTTATGAGGGAGGTTTTTATTGATTCTCCTTTCCTTTCTATCCTGAAAGGATAGAACTGGTTTGGTCTTCATATACTGGATCACAAAGCTTAGGAAAGGAGCAGGGGAAAGATTTAAATTAAGTCATTTTCCCCATTAATAAATGGCATGCTTTAATCAAATACATGTTTATTTTAATCTATGAAGTCAAGCACTACAAAGAATTGCATTTCCTCTTTTATATTCCCAATTCATATCCTGATCACTAAGGAGAGATATTTACTTTTTTTTTCCCTTTGCAATTTATTTATTTTTAATACACAATACTTTATGAATCATGTTGGGAGAGAAAGACCAGAACAAAAAGGAAAAACCATAAGAGAGAGAAAAAAAAAGAAAAAAGAAGAGAAGGGATATTTACAAAGGAAATACATCTACCTCCAAGATACTGACTCCTACTGGTTGCAGTAAAGGAGGAAATAAACCTTAGGATCATAGATCTTGAATTGGGAGGAACCAATCTAATCAAAGAAATAAAGTGATTTGTCTAATGTCATATAGGTAGTGAGGGGGAGAAGTGGCTTCTGGCTCTGAATCAGAACAAAAATTGACATCCAGCAATAATCTCAAATTAGGAACAAAACAAAGGAAAATGCAACTGCATATTTATGTAGGATCCTAACTGATTTTCTCCCAAGTCAAAGAGGTAGATAGTGCCTTTATAATGATGTTCATTTTTTTAGACTTAGAGAACTGAGATCCAGATATATTAAATGTCTCACCTAAGGTCATACAAGTAATAAAGATATGAAAAATTAGAGCTTAGATTTAGGTCATCTGATTCAAAACAGAATACTCTGCTACAATTCCACAAGATATCCTGAGGCCTTTCCCTTAGCAATTATTCCAAACAGAGCTGAACAGAGACTTTTTTTTTTTTTTTTTTTTTTTTTTTTTTTTTTTTTTTTATGGGGTCTTAGAAGAGTTTCTGGTCTCTTGGAAAGATTGCCAGAACTCAACTTAACTTTACATCCCAAATTTCTGATGAAAGAAGCCACAGGCTCTCCACAGCAGGTGAAAAGTATTGGGCACCTATAAAACATATTATTGGATGGGCCACAGTATCACAGAAAATAAGGAGAATGAGATCCAGAAAGTTAATCGTAATAATTATAATAATTGTAATTTATCTGAAACTTTAAATTTTGGGAGTCATTTAAAATATATATATTATTACATTAATTTAAGTTTCCCTTTAGCCCTTTAAAGTAGGATAGAAAGGTGTTACTGTTTCCATTTTATAGATGAGACCTTGATCACATTGCTAGTGTTTAAGGTGAAAATTGACCCAGAGTGTTCCTGACTTCAAAATTACATATCTTTCCCCTCATCACAATATCTCTCAACCTTCTCTTTTTAAAAGCTTTTTTTGCAATTACACATTTCCAATTACTTAGACTGTTATATGATTGGCCTGCTAAAGAGGAAAATTAAATATGTAACAGAAAATAAAGACTTATCCAGTCCAAACAGTAGTGAACAAACAGGAAATCATTAATGTCTTTCAGAAGCCCTTTTGTCACCCAGAAGCCATTCCAGAATTTCACCTTTGTTGAGCAGGGAAGCTGGGGAAAAAGTCAGATGATTACTTTATAAGATATCCTGAAACTAGTCCTGGCCACAGGAAGCATTCAAGACATTATCTGAGGGCCATGAACATATATGGGTATGTGAATGTTTATATACATATATATGTATTTATATGTGTAATTATATAAACTTAAGTGTACTTACATATATGCATATTCACATATATGTAAATTATATTCTTTTCATTCTTCCTAAAATTTGTAGCCTATCCAATAATGCATTTTATAGGCCTTCAATACTCCTTACCTGCTATTTAGTACATGGCCTCTTCTCAGAAATTTGAGGAGTTTACCTTGAGATATATTTTAGTAATCTTCCCATGAGATCAACAACTCTTCTAAGATCTATCATAAAAAAAAAGTACTGTTTGAGCTTGCCTTTATTGGACAGGTAGAAAAAATCTCTGATGGAGTCATTAATAAAATGAAGGCTTCAAGATGTCCTGTGACATTGTGGTAGATAGGAAAGCACGTTCTGCTTACAGTCAGGAGACCAAGATCTGAGCTTTGATATCTGATATCCTTGCTACTTCAGGTGAGACACAACCTCTATAGGCCTTAATTTCCTGAATCTGTGTGTATTCATAAATACATATCTATACATATGTATATATGATCATATTTCAATGTAATTGGTTACCTTTGTAATCCTATGTATTTTAAGCATTTAAAAATATTATTCTGAGAAGGAATCCGTAGCCTTCACCAGAATGCCCAAGGGAGTCCATGGCACAGAAACATACATGTCCTCAAGCCCCCAAAACTTAGATAAGTGAGCATTAGAGAAAAATCACAGTACATTCTGTGGGAGTTTCACTAGGGAAACAAATTGGTTTGCCATTTAAAAATAGTGTGATTATCCGGAAATTAGGGGAATCTAATTAGACTCACAACCTCGTGTTTTCGATTTAAGAGGTCTTTGCTAGGGGAAGGAATGTATAAAGTATATGAACAAACTTGGATCCTGTTGTAATATGTCACATTTAGCCTATCTAACCACATTTCCCCAGCACTCTTCCCCAAGTACATCATATTTACCTTGCCTGAAATTACACCTGATCTTTCATATCCCTTGTCCACCCAATGCCTGTTTGGCACATATTAGGGTGTTTAATCAATACCTGAAGATTGATTGGTTTATCCACATTCTATTTGCCCTTCAAGACTCAGCTTCCTATGTGAAGCCTTCCCCTGTTACTTTACCAGTTGAATATTGCATTATTCGTTTCTTTAATCTGTTATAGGCCAGAACTCTGAACCTGAAACAAGAATTCTTACAAGGTGCTAAGTCAGTGGAATTGATAAAGATAATGGGTGTCTAGTTTAGCCTGGTGCTTAATAGTTCTCTAAGTTAACAATGATTGATTTAATCTTACAACAAATAATGGTTTCCTAATGATATAATGATTGGCTTATACTTAGAATAGAGTATATAAGCCAGGGGGGACACAGAGACAGATTCATTCCATCTTCATCAGTCTGGCCTCCTGCACTTCTCCACTGAAACCAATACTCTGGAAGGCCTTTAAGCTAGCCAGGGCCTCAGGCAAGGAGATAAGATTGTGAAGAAGATAATAAATGATTTGGACTTTAACCCCTGGCTATTCTTGCAGTCATTACTCAACTGAAATGAAGGCTGGTCCAAAGACCTCCAGAAAACCAAACAAGAACGCTACATTAATCTGCTCAGAGCTATCTCTATTACACAATTCAGCCTCTGAATAGATACTGATTTGTATTGAGCTTTAACTAGTTTGTATGGGTTCCTCTTATATTCCCAACAAAACAGTAAATATCTTGAGGGGAAGGGTCACAGTTTTATTTTTTTTTAAATCTCCTACACTGCTTGTCATTGAATAGGTATCAATTCAATTGGACATAGTAATGCACACCCATGATCAGGGAAGGTCAAGGCTTGAGCTAGGGAATTCTGAATTTCAGTAGAACTGAAATTCAGTAGAATTGGCTGGGATAACACACTGCCAGGAGGGGGCACCCACTATGCTGCCTAAGGAGGGACAAAGTGACCCAGGTAGGAATTGGAGCAGGTCAAAGCTTCCATGCCAATCAGCAATGATTGGCTTAGAAGACCAAGAGAGAATCAGAAAAACATCCAGAGACAGAAACAGAGTAAGAGAGACAGAGACAAAGAGAGAGAGTCAGAAACTGAGAGAGACAAAGAGAAACAAGAGACATTAAAAAAGACAATGAAACAGAAATAGAAAGAAGTAGAGAATATAAGAAACAAAGAAAGAAAAACACAGAGAGAAACTTTCTTCAAAATATACTTAAATTGGATAAAACCTCAGAATATTCCAAAAAAGCAACCTCCCTCATCTATCTAATACTTAGACCAGCTCTCCTGGCAGGAAGTCAACAGCTAGAAACCATAAATGAGCAATCTATGAGCACAAATCTAGTCAATACCAGCATCTTGCATGTTTTTCTTGGAAAAAATCCAGGGACCAGGATCTACAAAGGACACTGTAAATATAGCCTTTTGATGAATTTTTCATCAGGGACAAAAAAATCAAATGGGTGAAACATCATTAACTATTTAACCAGCACAAACAAGCCACTCAAAATACATCAAATTTCTACCACAACTACCACCATCCCCTGCCTTACAGAGGAAGTGAAAAGATATTTCTTACGATGTTCTTCTGGGAATGAACAAGCAACCAACTTTGCTGGAGAGCAGAGAGTTGAGCAAAAGCTACAATCACTCTTCTGTATTTCTCAGATGCCAGTGGACTGCACTCATTGATTTGTAGACTGTTTCTGATGGCCTCTCTTTGTTCTCACCCTAGTGGTCTCTTAGCTCTATGTCCAGTCTACCTCTTCTTCATTCTTGTTGCCCAGAAGATCTTTCTACTGTCTTAATATATCTCAGTCACTCCTATTCTTATCTTTAAAAAAATAATGATATGGTTCTCTACGCTTTCTTCCTCCATACCCAATCTCCCTTTCTCTATCTGTGTATATGTTTATGTGTGTGTGTACAGGGGGAGGGGAAATATCCCCCTGTGTACCCAAATGCTATATTTCCATACTAGCAAGAGTTCATTTGGTCAGGGTTACAGGAAAGATTCTAGGATAAAGGATCATGATTATTGACTGTAAACTGAAGTGGATTTGAGAGGTAATCTAATCTTCAGTAGAGGATTTTCCCTTGAAATAGTAAGTATGAATTTATCTCTTCACATGTTTTTTCCAATCAAGTTAATGTAAGCTCCCTGAGGGCAGGCATATATCTGTTTTGTCTTTGTATTTCAACAAAAGCTTTTGTACATAGTAGGTATTTGCACCTTGGAATTCTAGTGAAAGGTCTCAAATATTCAAATGAATTTGTGATTTAATCAATATGAATATTTCCTTCATTATGCAGATCATAACATATGCAGTCACTTATCCCTATCTTACTTTTGACCATGTCTTCTCATAAGTTCACTCTAAAAGTCCCACACTTTCGCCAATGAGTCGGTAGTCTTCTTCCTGTTCTCTTCACATTAAAAAGAAATTAGTCGAAAGCTCAGGTTATCTATCATCCTTTGTTCTAGCCCTATAGGTAACCCATCTTCTCTTTCAATTTTACATTTGCTTAATCTTAGCCTTGTCCCTCAAAGTTCTTCATTTGTGGTATGTTGCTGCCTGCTTACGGGTCTTTCCCTTGCATCCCACTATACTCATTTCCAGTTCTCTTGGGGACTGTTATAGACTATGCCTCAGAGCCATATAATAACACTGATCGAATACTGACATTTAAAAGATGTGCCTTTGTTTCAGGGAGAAATTCAAAGTTATTAAAGAACCTCTGCAATTTCCTAAGAGCAATTCAGACTAATCTTCTTTTCTTATTTAATTCCAGATCCAATTTGTTTTCCTATATGTGCTACCTTTTACTGATACTACTATTAGATAGGCTCTTCAGCTTGTCCTGCCAATTAAATGGGATTAAACTGAACATCAGTCATTCTTCATTCCTTTGGGTTTGTATGTGTGTGTATGCATGAGTGTGTGTGTGTGTGTGTGTGTACATGCGTGTATGTGTGTGTAATCATGTTAAAACATTTTAAAATCAGTTACAATATTCTTCTGAGTGTTCAATGTAACCTGAATGATATGATCTCTAAATAAGATCATCTAAAGGTGATCATTAATGACTAACTCATCAACTTGAACTCTTTCTTGGATCTCTTTCATTAAAATATTGAATATTTGCTATGAACAGGTATCTCCTTTTATGCCTTTTCTGCTGTTTATGATCATAAGATCAATAAAAAAGTCATCTCTGTTGCAATATCTTTCAATGAATTTTGATTGATTTTAAGGTATAAATGAGATTCATTGTTTGGGAATAGCTTTAAGGTAATATTTTATTCAAACAAATTAAATTATTTCATAAAAAAAAGCAAAAAGAAGCATAATATAATGTTATATTCTATTGCCAAATTTTGTCATTTTGCCTTCATAACATCCTTAAATGTTCCCTTTTCTTCAGGCTCAGAGCAATCACCCAGGGTCAGGCCCTGATCACAAATAGCATAAATTATCAAAATAATTATCAGGTCAGTCAGTGAACAAGCATTTGTTAAATAGTTATTGTGCTAAATGTTCAAGAAACAAAGGAAAGCAAAAGTCACAATTCCTGTCCTCAAAAGGAATAGATTCTCATGGAGGGATAATATGAAAATAGATAAATACATACAAGACATATACATAGATATGCACACATGTGTATATATGTGTGTGTATGCACACACATTGAGAAGAGAAGATGAGAAAGAAAGAAAGAGAGAGAGAGAGAGAGAGAGATAACAGAGAGAGAGAGAGAAACAGAGAGAGAGAGAGAGAGAGACAGACAGAGACAGAGAGACAGACAGAGACAGAGAGGGAGAGAGGAGAAAGAGAGTAAATGAAAGGTATTTTGAAAGAAAAGACCTCCTATTGAGGATAATGATCGAAGCTAAGCCTTGTGGAATGCCAAGAAAACATAGAGGCAGAGATGAAGAGAGAGAACATTCTAGGCATGGAGAACAGCTTTCTAACTGGTCTCCCATTCTCAAGTCTCTCCCCATTCTAATCCATCCATAACCCAGCTATTAAGGTGATTTTCCATAATGTTGGTCTAATTATGAAACCTCCTTATTCAATGAGTACCAATGGCTTTCTATTAAATGCAAGGATCAAATATAAAATCTTTTTTTTGACATTTAAAGCTATTCATTGTCTTGTCCTACCTACATCTCCATTACATGTTACACCTCTTACATATTACACTCCATGTCCTGCCTCTCTCTTTTTACTGGCTGTTCTTTGTGCCTGGGATGAGCTCCCTTCTCACTCTGGCATCCTAGCTTCCTTGAATCCCTTCAATATTCAGCTCAAAAGCAATTTCTACAGGACATCACCCCAAGAGAAGGAGAGATTCTTGAGGTCAGGGACTGTTTTTGCCCTTCTTGGTACTACCATTGGTTAATATGGAACCTAGTACAAAGTTTCAGTTGCTGTTCTAATGTTGTTGATTGAATGACTAACTGTTTCAAAAGCCTGCCTGCTCCATAATAGTATCTTCATTAATAGCATCCTCAATAAAGGGGAAGATGACCATAAAAATTTGGAAGGTCAAAAATAAAAATAAAAAATTCATGATATTTGATGCCAAGACAATGGAAGTTAGTGAATAGAGCTAGTGCCAAGTCTAGTGACTTGGGATTCAGGAAAACTTGGATTCAAATCTTGTATGTCACATCTAAGACTCAGACCACTCTCTAAGACTGTCTATTCAATGATTTGAGATTTGCCCCTTGGAGAGGGAATTCCTATCTTAATGAAATCCCCAATACTTTATTATCTCTGCATTGATTTTATTCCAGTACCTTTCAGGGAAAACTTTCTGTCCTGAACTCTAGATAATATTAGCCTAATACATGGTAAGTGCTCAATAAATTGTTATTGACTGACTGACCAATTTGCAGAGAAGGTGTCAGTGTGAATAGGTAAAGGGACTTTCCTTACCTAGAAGTTCCATGAGCCAATGAATTCATAAATCTAGTACCTACCTATATGTGTTTTTCTTTTTCTTTCCTTTTTTTTTTATATCTACTGTTCTTTTTATACTTTGAAGCCTACATTTTTATTGGTACAATCTGCCACTTTGCAAATGGAGTGATTCCTGTATTTGATTTAAAATAACAGTGAAACTTCATGGATTTCTGATTTAAATAAGACATATTGAATACCCTCTGGCTTTCCCTCTTATAGGATTTCTATGAGTACAGCAGTATTAATGACTTCTTTCCTGTTCTTTAAGAATCCTTATCACCATTACATTATATCCTAGGTAATATAATGAATAGAACATTGGAACTATATTCAGGAATATATGAGTTCAAATCCAGACTGAGACATTTACTGAGACATAACCAGGGTTATTGTGAAAACCAAATGAGATAATAATTATACAGTGTATAGTACAGTTCCTAGTAGGTATATAAATTCTAGCTATTATTATTATGATTATAAGGTGGGAAGGGTGATTAGTCTGCATGATGTAACCAACAAAGATTGTCTAAGAGAAGCAGGAGTGAAAGATGTCATCAAAAAATTGATTTACAGAAGGAGTAGCTAGAGTGATTTTACAGCAAGAATAGAGAGTAACAGGTAAATAACCATCGTGTTTTACTCGTAACTTTATGATGTCAGGAAAAAGCAAGCATAGATTCCAGCATATTGTATGGACCCATCATAGTAACCTTCTGGGAGGACATGGATGAGAACTGCACAGGGAAGTATAAATGTGGATTATATTCAGAGGGAATTCTTGAACTGATAAGATTACAGATTGCTATTTATGTATTTGACTTGTGACTCCATAAATAGGCATCTAAGCCAGAAATTCATTAAGGTTGAATTCCTTTAGATGTACTGTGGATAGTATCACACTGAACTATGTACACTCTCCCCCAAAAATTCTCAATAAGTAGTACACCAAGCACTGTGCTAGGCACCAAGAATATAAATACAAAGAATGACACAAAACTTACTCTCAAGGAGTTTGTATTACCAAAATCATCTTCTTAAGGCACAGATCTGACCATGTTGTTCCTTATTCAACAAACTTTCTATCATCTATGGGATCAAAACATAAAAGCTTTTGCAATTCTAAGGCCTTTACAATCTGCCCTGTCCACCTTCCCAGTCTTCTCTTTCATAGTTTAAAATTCTATCTCTGACATCTATGAGAATGAACAAGTCATTCAAGCTCTCTGAGCCTCAGTTTCTTCAACTATCAAATGGAGTTAATACCTTGAGTATCTGTCTGATAGAATATTTGAAAAGGATTGAGAGTATGTTAAAAGAATGAATTGAAAAAAAAAATGGATCTGACTCCATTGACTTCTGACTCTATTATAGGAATCTATCTAAATATTAAAGTGCTTTGAAAACATTAAAGTGTTCCATAGAAGTCAGTTATTATTAATCCTACTCCTCCTTAACCCAGTGCCCCTGAGCAATGTGGAAATCACTGTAGATAAAGAGTTTCTCTTCTACTTATATGTTATATAAGGAATAATACCACTGCTTAAATTATTTGTACAGTATTTTCATAACTGGCATTTCTTTTTCCCCATGGAACTCTGTGAAGTAAAAAGGCAGTTTTGATTCCAGCTATACAGATGAGGAAACTGAGGGACCTAGGTAATTTGTATAAAGTCATATTGTCAGGTTTGGAATATAGTTTTCTCAATTCATATTGCATCTTTTTTTTAGTCATTAGAATACAGCACATGATTCTCAGCTTCCAAAGACTCAATTCCTCTGAATTGAGGATGGTGATTTGAGATATGTTCACTGTAATGAAGTACACAACACCCTAGACAGGTGACAAAGTCTCACTCACCTATGAAAATGCAAGCATTAGAAGCAGACACACTTAAGGCAAGCTATATACATTAGCATCTTTTACTTAGCCCCAGACTGTGATGAGTCTGTAAGAGCATCTCCCCTTTTCTCTCTGGAATGTTGAATCTGTCTCCTACTACCCAAATAGACAAAGTCCTACTTTGGGTTTTATTCATTATGTGAAGTACCCAGTTCCTAAAAGCTTTTAACCAGAGTTCCTAATGGTCATCATAAGCTTGTTTCACTTCACTGAATACCCTCCACTCCGCTCATGCCTAACTCCCCTGTAGTGTATGTTAACTTATCCAGCCCACAGTCTCAGCAAAGTGAGAATTAGACTCTGATTCAAGGGGGTTGAATGTTGTCATTGGCAGTCTATAAGCCTAGGGCATTTTGCTGAGGGAATCAAATTCTGTCTTTTGGGATAATGAGATTTTATCCAGGCTATGTTTCTATTATGGACTGAGGAAATTGCAAAGTTTTCATTGGAGAGTGTGAGCAACCTTGAGGGACCATGTAGTCTGTGAAAACTTGAAGTAAGACCAAATTACAGAGACCATAACTGCCAAAGCATTCCCTACCTTATATTTCTTTTTGTGGTATTGCTGTGTCTAACCACATACTCAGGTTCTATATTTCCTTTACTATTCCATTTAATTCTGGGTTTCCTCCTTTTGGGCTTAATCTCCTTGAGTCATTGGACTAAAGCCAATTGTGGCACACACTATTTTTAAATCTAGATCTCCCTCTGTCTCCAAATCAAATATCCAAACAGAAATAAATTAATTCAAGAAAGTATTGCCTCGGTGCTTATAGACTTAAAAAAAAGAAGAAAAAAACAGCAAGAGCACTTTCTGTTTGTAAACTGGAAGAAAAAGGCAATTTGGAAAGACAAACCAGACTTGTTCTAGGGCCAAAGGAGATGTGCTAGAGGGCACGTGGTCCAAGGAGAAAAAACAAAAAAAATTTGCCTACCACCTTACTGCTTACACTTCCTGGCAAGGTTTTCTTGCCAGTTTGAATTTTCCACTGGTCTGTCAAAGAGAGTTTGCTTTCTGCAACACCTGCATAAGCATGCAAAGTGACTTGAACTTGACTGGATGCTGGGGATTCCAGCCAATTTCACTCATCAGGGCACTATCTGGAGAAATTAATAGTTTAAAGGTCATATAACATTGCTAAACATATATCAGAAAATATGTATTTTTATGACAACTCACTTGTCTCATGAAAGTGCAGCTCCACAGAAAAGCGGTTTCTAAACATCATAGGATTGTGGCTTTGGAAAGGATTTAGAAAACATTGAGTCCATAACCCTTGCTTTACAAATGTAAAAATAGTGGTCTATGGAGAACAGCTTAAGTAAACTAATTTTATTTGTGTATAATATTTTCTCTTTCCCTCCACTCCAACAGCTAAGCAGCAGTTTCAAATGGAGAACTGCTGTGTTTTTCTGTTTTGTTTAGATTTGGTATGTTTGGATGGGATATGTGTGTATGTGTGTATATACATGTGTATATGTTTATCCCTAGAGCTTAGCATAAAGCCTTGGCCACAGTAGAGTCTTAATAAATGTTTGCTGAATTGAATTGAGAAGATCTGAGAGAGGATACACAAGGTAGTACCTTTCAACTTGTTGGGCGCATAGACTCTGTGAAGGGGCTGAAAAAAGATAGGTTAAAGACAGACTTAACCATTCTGAACCTTTTTGATATTATAGACCCTTTGGGCAGTCTAGTGACAAGTTTATGGAGTCCAGGTAAAGAACTCCATTTAGAGAGAGTCTTAAATGAAAAGTATCATTCACTAGGCAATGAGCAGCCAAAGGAAATGTTTCAGCAGAACAATGAGATGATCAGAGCTGGGCAATGCCGGTTTTTTAAAGTACTCTTAGAAACGCATTGAAGGGAGTAAACAGTGATACCACATTAAAAAGGGACACTAATGAACCTTTCAACCAGAATTGAAAAGAGAGGCCATATTTGAGGAAATGGCCCAGGCATAAAATTGAAAAATAAAAAAAGAAGAAGAAAACTTGAGACCCAGAAAGTTTGAATGATTTTCCTAAAAAGCACACAGCATGAAGAAGTTAAGATTAGGGGTTTTTTGGTTACTCATTTTTAGTTTTCTTTAAAAAATATAAATTTAAACATCAACAAATATCAATTTTTTAAATAGATAACATAAAAAGAGGGTTACATTAAATTACATTAAATTTTACACAGTAATACCAATAGTGCCCTACTTACCTGACTCTGTTTCTGAACTTTCTCCTGCTTTCTTTTGTGTACTTTTTTTTTTAACATTTCATCAATAACTTTTTCTTTCTTTTGTCCTTTATTTTTGCATCATTATCATTACCCATTTACTTCTTCCTGCCTTCAACCATTTGGCCAAATTAAAGTCTTACTTTGTAACACATAAGTATAGTCATACAAAACAAATTTATACCTTGAATCTTCTGAACATGTGTAACTCATTCTCTAGCTATAATGCCAGTCAGGGCTTCTGACTCCAAGAAGTTTGGTACTTTTCTAGGCTCTAAGATTGCAGAATGAAAGACACAAAGAACTCAATGCCAGCCTAAGGTCTCATTTCCCCAGTGCCCAATAAGTTAGGTAGACTCTAAAGGCTCTTGGATTTCACAGAATTAAGGAATCTTAGAGTCATTCAGCAAAGTTTCTATAAACAATGGGACTTCACCTTGAAATATGAAAAGGATTTAAGTGAGTTTATCATAATGCAAAAAAAGAGGCAAAATTACTTCAATAATTCATTCAGCAAAGATAGTTGGTGTGTGATATTTATGCCAAAAAGCCCTCATTATCTTGGAAAGGTAAGGGTTTTTAAATCACAGAATCCAAAGTTAGAAGGGATCTCAAAAGTCATATACTCTAAAATGGTCATTGGTCCAAGAATCCAAACAAATAGACATTTAGCTTCTGTTGGAAAGGCTTTTAGTAAGGGGAATCCACTCCCACCTGAATCACTCCCATTTCATTTTTGGACAGCTTTTGTTAGTATTAAGTTTTTCCTCACACTGAGCCAAAATCTATCGTTCCACCTATTGTTCTTATTTCTATCCTCTATGGGTAAAAAAAGGTAATACTCTCATATATGACAACCCTTGGAATACCTGACAATAGCTAAAATGTTCCCTGTAAGTCATTCTTTTTTCCTCCAAGCTCAGCAACCTAATTAGGTTTTCTTATGTGAAATGGTCCCCACCCCAGATCATTTATTCATACCAATTACTTTTCTTTGCAAAACTCTAGCTTGTCAGTATCTTTCTTAAAATATAGCACCCAAAGTTGAATCTGATGATTATTACATGTGTGACCTTAGGCAAGGCATTTAACATTCCTGGGCCTTGGTTTCATTGTCTATAAAATGAGTGGATTGTACTATACACCACTGAAGTATCTCCAGATGGAGAAATCTATGATTTCATGCCCACTCTCTCTGGTTTGGGGTTTTTCTTTTGCACCCAGTACATACAGTTTAATTTATATTAACTTAAATATGCCCATGAAAACAACATCTAGCTTTGATGTCTGCAAAGCATATTCCATATGCTAACTCATTTAGCCTTCATTTAGTCTTCAAAACAACCTTGTGAGGTAGGTACTATTTACAGAAGAGACTGTATCCCCATATGGAAAAGAGAGATTAAATTACAACTCTAGTAAGGATCTAAGGCAGTATTTGAACTCAGGTCTTCCTGACTCTATAACCTTTTTTTCTATCCACTATACCATCTATCTGCCTTTGATATGACTCTCTAGGCAGAGAGCACAAAAGGGACATAGTTTTTGTCAGCAGAGGGAGAGAAAATGGATATACTGAAACATATTTTTAACAACAGAAGTTAGAAATAACTACTCAGATTATGGCATTTTAAGTTCTAACTCAAATGTCTCTATCTGAAGAAAGTCTTCTCTTATCTCCCTTCCTGACCCGTGGACCTCATATATCATTTTATTTCCATTTTTTTTAACACACTTACCATGTCACGCATTACAGTGAGTTAATTATATGCTCCCCTCAAGTTGAGTCAAAGATTATATTTTATTTAAACTTGTTCACATCCCTCTGCCACAAGGTACTGTACACAGTAGTTATTTAATGATTGTTGAATTGGAGATAGTACAGTTAAACATCAGAGTATACAGATCAAGGTTAGGTGTAAAAACCACTTGCTGAAAGAGGTTCCATTATTTGTAATGGAAACAGACAAAGCTGGCTACAAACTAATATACTATATTTTGGTAAGTTATAATGCTACATTTTTGTATATGGATATGTATACATACATATTATAGACATATATGTGCATGTGTATTTCCTGCAAGTTATATTGTATTCACCAATCTTGCCTTTCACATATGGAAATGAGAACTTGCTTCTAGTGATTAACATCACAGTGGCAATGAAAAATATCCATAAAAGATCCGAAGATACAATGGTAAGCAATTTCTCATATTTACACACACGTACACACACACACACACACACACACACATATCCATAAATATACAGACAAACAATAGCATATATTAATGTAAAGCTTAAAGGATCACAAAATAATCACATTATCTCATCTGAGTTGCACAACTTTCTGGGTTGGATAATACAATTGTCCTCATTTAACAGATGAGAAAACTGAGCCTAAGAGAAATTAAGGGACTTGTTTAGGGTCATGTAACTAGTAAATGGCAAAGCCAAAATTCAAATCCTGAATGTCTGAATACATGTTTACTGTGTTTGTAGAACTCTGAGATAATACAATTTAAAAAAATAATGCAATAACAAAAAAATGGATTTGTAACCAAAAAACCTACATTTGAAAAACAATTTCACTATTCCAGTCTTGTGTTGTGATATTGTTTGAGTCACAATCTCTTTAGGCTATGATATCCTCATGTGTAAAGTGAGAGAATTGTAGAAGATCATCTCTAAGGTCCCTTCCATCTATACTATAACTATAACCTATGAGTCTATGACATACACAGGGGGTATGCCCTGGTAAATGGTTTTCAACAGCTCTCTTGAAAAACAAATGCATGTGTGACACACTTTTAAATTAAATTCATATCATTAACATTTTCTCCTTTACCTTCTTAAGTCTGGACAATGAACAAAACAATAAATCAAGTCCTGATTTGTAGTATTTTCCAATTTCCAAGGTGTAAATGCTCATACTGTAAATTTAATCATTGGTTCTCCTGAGTTGGTACAAGATGACTCAAACACACCTCTGCATATCTACATTGAGCATAACTCAAATCAGAACCTGAAACAAAATTTTATACACTCACATAGCCAGGCAACATGATATAGGGGAAGGAGGACTGATTTAGGAATCAAAGTTCCTGGGTTCTAATCATACCTGAGTAATCTTGAGAAAGTCATTACCCATTAAGCTGATTCAACTAAAATAATGAGAGAATGAGATGACACTAAATATATACATGTATGTATGTATGCATCTCTATCTATCTATCTATCCATCCATCCATCTATGAATCTATTTTAATTACTAAGAATGCTTCTGGCCACTAATTACCTTCTAAATGTTAGATTCTTCTACCACACTCTATGGTTAGCCATACAAAAAAAATGAAAATATGCATATGTATTTTAACAAAGATAAAAAGAGAATTTGGAAAGAATTTGAGTTTAGTTTATTGAGTTTATTTAAATATTTTGTTTTGTTAGTAAAATTGGATCTTTAAAAAAAGTGTCTTACATCTAGTTTCTATGGTTCTCTGAACCATAGAATCCATAGTAAATGGATAGGTAGAGAGAGACTAACCAAGGAAGGTTTCCCAGAGGAGAAAGGAACTTCAGCTGATATTTAAATGATGGATAAGATTTCATTTGGCAGAAGGGAAAGGAGGACATTTGTATATATATGAGAGGGATAAAGCCAATATCTACTTTTATTTCACCTGAGCATTTCAGACAACTGAATCTCAGATCCATTTTTGCATCAGCAAAATGTGATTCAGAACAGAAGAAAAATAAGGTATGAGAGTTCACTTAGACTCATAACACAGTTCTAACAGAATCCTTCATGAGAAGTCTCACAGTTGAGAACAGATTATGATCTAATGATCTGTGTTTAAAAAATGGATTAGGAAATTCTTTACTTCTAAAACTTAATACTTTACGTGGCAAGATTCGGAACAGTTGCCTAGAGCTGTCTGCTTCTATAGGTGCAGATCTAAGAGGCTAACCCAGAGAAGGGAGAATTGACCAAGACTTAGAAAACCAGAACTTGGATCAAAGTCTTCCAATTACCTATTTTCTTTCACACCAAGACACCACTGTCTTAGTGCCCAGAAAGCTGATCTGAATACCTGTCAAAGCTCAGCTTTTCCTTTTAAGTCTATCTTGTCAATTTGATGAATATGATATAGAATCATATTCTATATGCTTTAGATGGATGCTTTAATTTGCCTTTCTCTGATTACTAGTGATCTAGAGGATTTTTATATGGTTTCATCATATGATTTCTTCCTTTGAAAACTGTTCATGCTCTTTGTTTATTACTTGGGGAATGTATCATGCCACAAAAAACAATAAAATGTCATAAAAACTTGAAAAGATTTATATGAATTGTTGCAGAATGAAATGAGTTGAATCTGGAAAACAATAAGTACAATAACAACAGGATTGTAAAGATAAACAACTTTAAGAGACTTAAAAATTCTAAGCAATGCAGTAACAAACTGCAATTCCAGAGAATTCATGATGAACAATCTATCTCCAAGAGGTGGAATGAGCCATTTTTTTTTTTGAAAGGCCAATATTAGGATAGGAAAAGATAATGGATGTAGGAATGGGATATGGGAGGGGATGTGGAAAACTGGAACACTAATAAATTGTTGGTAGAGATGTGAAATGATTTAACCATTCTGGAGAGAATCTAGAACTATGCCCACAGGATTAACAAAGTATATGCATATCCTTTGACCCAGTAGTACCATTTCTGGAAATCATAAAGGAGAGAAAAGAACTAACTTGTACAAAAATGTTTGTAGCTGCTCTTTTGGGGTTAAAAAGAATTGAAAAATGAGTAGATGCTCATCAATTAGGGAATGGCTGAATAAATTGTGGTATATGAAGGTAATGGAATATTATTGTTCTATAAAAAATGACAACCAAGCTGATTTTAGAAAGGCCTGGAATGCTCTACATGAACTGATGCTGAACAAAAGAAGCAGAATCAAGAATATATTGTACACAGTAACAGCAAGAAATATGATGATCAACTATGTTAAACTTGATTCTTCTCAGTAGTTCAGTGACCCAAAAACAGTCACGATAGATTTTGGGCAGAAAATGTCATCTGCATTCAGAAAAAGAATTAAGGGGACTGAATGTAAATCAACATGTGCCATGTTTAATTCTTTTTTCTGTTTCTTTTTATCTCTCCCATGTTTTTCCATTTGGCCTGATTTTTCTCTCCCAACATGACACATAAAGCAATGTGTGTTAAAAATAAATTTAAAAAAAGAAAGAAAGAAAGAAAAATCATTATTGGGAATTTATTTTGTTTATGGTCATCTTTTACAAATATTTTTATTTTTTTCCCAATGGGGGTAGAATGAAAAGGAAAAATAAATGCTAATGAAAAAAATTTAAAGCAATTTTTTTTCATTCAGAATATTTCTCTGCTAGTTGCTGTTTGGGGAATTTCACATTTAAAAAAAAAAAAAACAGCCGAAGGACAGCATCTTTCCTAAGTTCCCCTTGCCAAAATAAATTAAATGAAAATCTGAACACTTGTTTGGACATTCTTCTTCCCTGATTCACCCCCAAGAGATGGGAAAAAAAAAGAAATGCTTGCCAATGTTTCGCCAAGTCATTTTATAAGGTTTTCAAAGTATAGGTGGGGTGTGATAATGAGTCTTTCACATATACATCACCATTAACTCATGTTAAAGTAAATTTGTCATGAGTCCTAAAACTAATTCACATGCACAGCATTCCACTTTATTCTCTGCCTTCGTCTCCATCTACTAAAAATCTATAACCTCCATACCCAAATACACAGCAGTTTCACATTCCAATCAAATTCCCACCAGTGGCCACCAGCCAGTTGATAATTCAGGAATGATTAGGATCATGTTTCCTCACAGTTCATATGATGCAAGATTACTAAATTTCACACCTACATCACCATCATAGCAAGTAACATGATACATCATAGTAAGTAAGGACTTCATGTCTGGCTGCATCCCAGAGATCAGCATAATTCAAAGGTAAGTTACAGAAGACAGAAAAGCAAGCATGGAGGAACAACAAAATAGTCATCAATGCCTGGAAAACAGCTCCCCCCCCCCCCCAGCAGAAAGTACAAAATGCTAGGAACACAACCCCAGTAATATGGTCAAGATAAGAACAAATGAGTTTGCTGATGTGGCTCTAAACAACCTCAATTTTAATGTGTTTCTTGCATGTTACGCCATCTCACTCTGATACGAAGTTCTTTGTCTTTCATGGGTTCATAGATTCAGAGTTAGAAGGAACTTTAAAGGTTAGTAAACCCAGTGCCTTCATTTTACAGAAAGGGAAATTGAGGCCCAGAAAGGTTAATTGATCTATCCAGTGTTACAGTTCATAAGTATCTGAGGTGGGATTTCAACCCAAGTGTTCCTAACTCTACTGTCAGCAGTCTCCAATGCATGAAGCTGGTTCTTTGATTAGCTATAAATAGTTGCTGTCTTAGCTGACAATGAAATAGAATTATGTTCATAAAGATGAAAATCTGCATCCCTATCTTGTTCACTATAAAGCAGAATTTTCGTAGACTACAGTCTTAATTCCTCTAAAAGGCAGACTCTTTTATATTCAATTAAAACCAACAAATATGTATTAAATACTATGTACAAGGCATTATGCTAAAGGGATACAAAGACAAAAATGATATAGCCCTAGTCTTCAAAGGGCTTACATAATATTGGGAGTGAGAGATGATCAGATAAGTAAATGAAATAATTCAAAGTGATTTTGATTTCACAGCACACTAGCAACATACATTTTAGCATACAAAAATCGTGTTTCTATCTTTGCATTCCTGACTCCCTTCATAGGGTTGCACATAATAGGGACTTAATAAATGCCTATGGAATTGGATGATCCCTTGAGTTACCAAAATATATTTTGCTGGTTCTCATTTGCTCTTCCATAGTACAACTTGTAAGAATTTTAGTAGTCATATAATCCAATCCTTCCTTGTATATTTACAAGAGCTCATCTTGAAAATGACAGAAGAGAATAAAGCAACTGAATAAACTGCTCCTGTTCTGGGAACATTAGTGCTATAAACAGTTACTCTGTCTTAATGCTAGACTCAAAAACCATCACCATTTTCTTCTCCCATTTTAAGCACCTGGGGTTGGCCAAAACTAGGTGACTGTATTTGCAACAATCAGGGATCTCCCAAAACACAAAAGTGAAAGGGTAAAACATGGAAAATGATAGTTCCTTCCAAGATTCTTTCTCCATGATTATAGAAGCTATGGTTCAGGGTGAAAAAGTCAAATGACCTCCAACCAATATTCTGTACAACTCATTAGGAAGACCCTCTTCCAATTCCCTTCCTCAGGGCAAAGTATTTAATATGACAATATACATCCAACTCTGCTAGACTCTTAAAGCATTAAGACAGCCACCTGCATTGGCCCACTGGGGATATCTGGTGTAGACTACAATTTCCCTCTGGATTTTGGCAAAGGGCCTGGGTTACCGCCCAAAATCAAGTTTTGAAAAATGGCCCATAGAGTGAACATGTGTTTCATCCATTCTTACCTTCTTTCAGAAGACTCTGTGCAAGGAAACAATCTAAAATAGGCCAGACAGTGACACCAGTGTGTAAATTAGCATGTTTTAACCACACAGCAAATAAAATTCACTCTCATTTTGGCTTTGTGTTGATTTTTTCTTTAAAGGGAATCAAAGAAAAAAAAATCTGATGAATAAAGTGACTGACAGTCTGGGAATGTTCTCAGGTCAATAAGATAACTGAGGAGAACCTGGGGAAAAAAGAAAAAGAGAAAAAGGAAGAAGAAAAGGGAGAAAGAAGGAAGCTACTCCTGCCTTCATTCTCAACATTATTGTGGGTATCTCATTTGCCTTATGCCTCAGTTAACAAAACATTAAGATAGAGATAGAGCTCAAACTCTTCTGTAAAATGCCTCATGGAGGCATTGTAGACTGAATAACCTACTATCTGCTGAGGGTTTTGAGAATAAGATTAGCAGATGAGTTCTCATTATAGAGTATCTAAATTTTTGAGCTCTACTTGGCTCTTTTTCTCAACCCCCTTTTCCTTATTCTGCCTTTATTCTACTGCTTGATAGCATAAAAATATTTGTTGGGAGAAAAGGTTTTTGTAAGCTAAGATGAGGTGGCAATACTAACAATAGAATTGTTATTTAGCACATTACAATTTATAAAGCACTTTCCTCAGAACAACTCTGAGAGGCAAGTAGTAAGATATCTCCATATCAGAGGATGAGCAAATGGAGGATCAGAGAAGTGATGAGATTTGCCAAAGTCACATTGTTAGTAAATGTTGGAACTACAATGTTTAATACTTGGAATTGTCATAGATTTTCATGTTAGCGGAAGGAAGGAAACAGCTATATATTTTACAAATATGATCTCATTTGAGGCTTACCACAACCCTGGGAAGTATATTATAATTAGCCCCACTTTACAGTTGAGGAAACTAAGGCAAACAAAGATTAATTGGCTTTCCTAGGGTCACATGGCTAGTTAGTATCTGAGGCCAAATTTTTAATTCTGGTCTTCATGACTGTAGATTCTGTACATCATCCACTGGGTAACCAACTGACTTGGAAAATCAAGGGTCCACAAACTAGATACTTGGTTATTTTTTCTCCTGGATATCTGGAAGATCAGATTGTGAGGATATAGAATTCTACAGTTGGACAGAGTAATTGATGACAGAGAAATCTGAAAAACATTCAGGCTGAAATTCTTAGTGAAGAAAAGGATCTTAGAGGCAGTAATGATAATATGTGACATTTCTATACATTTTAAGTTTCAAAGTCCTAAATATATATTATTGTTTCCTTTGACTATAATAACCACTTTATAGTCTTTATGCAATATTCTTATTTTCATTTTACAGATGAAGAAACTAAGGCTTAGAGAAAGGAAATATAGATAGTAAGTTGCAAAGTTTCAATTTTTACCTAAATCTTCTGAATATAAAAAAGTCTAATGTTCTTTCCACTACTCTGTTGTTTTTTCTCTGCTTTATCTTTTGTTTCCTTTCATCATCTTTCCAATATCCTCTGTTCATATAGTCTTTATTCCATTCTACTATTGGTTCCAGCTTCAGGAAAAAGAAAGTGTGGCTGTTCTCAACTAACGATCCCCCAATCCAACCCCAGTCCTCTTTAACCTATGGGAGTAACTGGGAGTTCCCAAGAATATATTTGGTGTCATGGCATAGTAGTCAAGGGCTCCCTAAAATTCCAGCACCTCCCAGGAATATAGCTTTTACAAAGGCCTTTAGCCAGAGCACCAGCAGCTCAAGTTACTACCAAGAAAAGAAAACTGTCCTAACTAACAAAATTCCCAAATCCGCACCAAGGGTGAACTTTTTCTTCATTTCCCAGGCAAGGTCTGCTTCATCTGAGATTATCCTTCATAATCGCATGCTAGTATTGTCCATCCTGCTTGCCAAGGCTTCAGTTGGAACATTCTCCTTGCCAACAAAGCTGTTTATCCAATTTTCTTGCTTCAGCTGCAAAAGGATGTCTAACATTGCATGGTAAGCACGCCTCTGCTCACTCTCTGATTTGCTTCATTTCACTATTTTCCTAGTGCATTGGGTCACCTTTGCAAAGCACATTCTGTTTCTGAAACCCTTTAGGTTTGATATTTCCCCCAGGACCTACATATCAGAAAATCCATTGTAAACCCTGGCATGATGTCATTAGAAAAGGACAGGTTTCCAACATTACGTCATCCCCATCTGGGCTGAGAAACAGGATTCAACTTCTCACAATTTCCATGGAACAAACCCCGAACCCCTTGCTGACTATTCAACAAGAGAAACTGAATTAAGCAGTCAATTGAAAGTATAACGATGCTTTATCTAACAAGCAGATATCTTCTGCAAAAGCTCCCCTTGCCTTTCCCTGACCAAGGGTGAATAGTCAGATCACCTACGTTTTGCCAACTAAATGTCAGGGGTAAACTTTTATTACTTTCTTTGTCAATTTACTCTATAGAAAAGAGCCAGAATTCTAAAAGATTAATTTTCCTCTAATATGAGACTATAGAACAGTCTCCCTTATTAGAAAAAATTAGTAGATATTTATTTTCCAGCTACCCCCAATCCTATCTATTATAAAGCATTTTCATTCTTACATACCTCTGTCTCATCAGACCACACCATTCTCAGGGTCCACTATATGAATACCTTAGCTCCCATAAAGTGAGGTATCCTTAGCTTTAGCCTAAATCTCTCTTTTATAGATAATTCAACATTTCCTTCTGCCCATGATTCCATATTCCTTAATCTGGCCAAGGATCCACTCTAATTTATTCATTAGAGAATTACCCAAACCCAAGAAACCATATACATTCCAAGTTCCTGCCACCTATTTTAGCCTGGGTTGAGACTGATATTCCAATGGTTCTAAAAGAGAATCTAAAACTAAGCTTTTCATTTATATTAATTAAACTTAGTTTGCAAAATTAATTTAATAAAAATCCATCTTGAGTACATTTTTCATAATCAGTGTGGATTTAACTAGTCTTTGTCTACAAAGCATTTTTAATATTCCCATTTCCTTGAAATTAATTGGGTCATGTCCACTTTTCCAAGTCTAACTTTGCTGGAAGAAGAACTGTTCACATTTTTCTGTTGCCAAGGAATGGTCAAGAGAACAAACCCATCCATACAAAAATTTTCAAAATATAACTTTTTCTACTTGATGCAATAATTCATGGTCAAGCATTTGCTTTCTTCCCATAAGAAACATAAGTTTCCTTTCTCACCAATTATAGATTCAAATATCCCAATGTCATTGTTTGGGAGCTAAAAACAGACCACTGAAACCTACCCTTTGCTTAGTCATCAAAACAATTGTCTTAAAACACAAATCTAAACACATCCCCCAGCAAACTCTACAATCTCCAGTGGCTCCTTCTTATCTTTAATATGAAATATAAAGTCCTCTGCCTGGCATTTCAAGTGTTTTATAATTTATCTCCAACCTGCCTTTCCAGGATAATTATATATTATTCCTTTTCACGTTCATTGTAGTTTAACCAAATTTGCTGTCTTATTCTTCTTCATACATAGCACACACTGGATGTGCCCCAAACTTAAGATAAACCCTCACCTTTATTTCCCAGAATTCCTACTATCTTTCACATTTTTGCTCAAGTATTATCATCCTTCCCCCCCCCCCAAATCTGTTTTGTATCTCTCTATATACATTTATGCTTTCTTAGCTAAACACCTTCACTAACCTCTTTGAAGTCAGGTTCTTTTCTCTCTATTTTTCTTTAGTTTCCTATCAACTTTCTTTAGTTATCCCATCAACTATAGATTCTATATTTCCTACATCTAGCACAATATTTCACATACAGTAGTAGATGCTTAATAAATATTTGTTATGTGATTAACTTTAGAAGTCATCCAGCCTTGCCTATGCATTTTATAGGCATGTAAAGGCCTAGATAAATTAAATGATATCCCTAGGATCTCATGGGCAGTGGGGTTATCAGGATTAAAACTTAGGCCTTCTGATGCCAGTTTCAGCATTCTTTCCAATGTGTCACCTCACCTCTGCTTCCAGTCTCAGATTAATGGGTCCTAACTCTGCCCAAACAGCCTGTAAAGGTCTTTCCAGTGCCTTCTGGCAAGGAAGGGTACTTTATGCTGACAAGTTGAGTTCTTTTCCCTGGGAAACAGGGCAGTAAGGTGATCCTGAACATTAAAGCCAAGCCAATAGCTTATGTTTTGGTTTTGTGTAGATGGATAGCACTGCTTGGAACAGGGCAGAAAACCTCACCATTAATCTTCCAGCAGCAGACTAGAACATGGCGGCAGACATTCAAGACAGGGCCATGATTCCAGGGTAACTGAACCCCAAGCAAACCCCTCCTTATGTTCCAAGTATGCTGGTCCCACCAGCAAGGCTGCCTTAAAAAAAACAACCATGGATCCAGGAAAGGGAAAAAACTGCCTATTAAAGCCATAAATTCATAGGAGATTTAAGGGGCGTGGAGACATCTTTAATAAAAGAATTCAGAAAGGTGTTGGCTTCATGTGTTTCATTTTCCATCACCCCGTGCCATATTATAGACATGGGGCTGTAATGTGGTCTCCTCGTGCTTGCTCCTAAAGGTTCAGCAGCAAAGGAGGTGAAATCAGAATTGGCACAATGAGCTGCCCAGGCTGCCAGCCCTATAAATTCATTTTCTCTTTTCAGCAGTTTTCCAAGATAGTGAAAAAAAAACCTACTGCATATGTCTGTGGTTCATATTGACAGAGAAATTTAGGTTAGTCAAATGTACAATACAGTATAGAAGTTGAGAAAAACATAGTAAATAAATGTTCCATTGAAAGGTTATCTTTTTTTCCCCTTCATACAGAAATGTAATTGTTTTCCTCAAGTCTTTCCCATCTATACTATAGTATGTGTTTGTGTGTATATTATATAAAGAAATATCTACATGAGAGTAAACACATTAATACACATACATATACACATGTGGATGAGGATGTATATAAAAATGTTTGTATTTGTATATGTGCTTATAAATGTATATAAGATTATATGTTTAAAACTTGAAGAGACTTTAGAAGTCACAAAATTCAATCTCCTCATTTTACAAGTGAAAACTTTGCTAAGAAAAGTGAAATGACTTGCCACATAGCTAGTAAATGTCTAAAGCAGGGTGTGAACTCAGGTCTTGCTGAATTCATTCTCAGGGCTCTATCCACTGTGCCAATTAAATGTGACTTGATATTCTTCACATGTATATTTATGTTATAGTATAATATAATACAATTATATTATACTAAAAATATAACTGCATATTTATATTAAGCCATTGAACTTAAAATAGGTAATGACTTTAAATATCATTTCATTCCTAAGTCTACAGACTTTGTTGGGGTAACTGGAGACAGGTTACCCCAGAAGAGAGCAGGAGAGGTAATATGGAGTAATGGAAAGACACTGGATTTTGAAACATAAAAGTTGAATGTTGATACTGGCTCTGCCACATTTTACTTGGGTGAGATATTTCATTTCTCTGGACTGCCATGTCCTTGGATATAAAATCGGACAGATGAGGAATCTGAGGCTTAGAATGGTAAAATGTCTTACCTTAGAATTCTTAGGGTATAAGAATCAGAACTAAGATTTGAAATCATTTGACTCCAAGCCTAGTGCTCTTACTAAAATACTACTGGAATACACACACACACACACACACACACACACACACACTGCCTTTAGGCAATGGTTTCAAAATATCTTGAAATAAGCCCATTTCTGTTCCAAAAGGACTTTTTCGTGGATGGAAGAAAATTCGAGTTCATCAGAGTGGAGAAGCCAAAAATTGCTTCTTCAGCAATTTGTTCCCCTCCTCAAATCCCATCTTGGGGAAGGGAAATTCCAGGAAAGAATATGTCAATGGAAAAGTTAGGCCAGTGGAAAAAGGAAAGCTGGGATTACCACAGTCACTACCATTTTTTTTTTTTTTTTTGATGTTTAAAATGAGAGAAGACATAAGGGTGAACCGTTATTTCAATTGAATGCCATTATATTTCCTGCAGGACAATGAATTTGTACTCAAAAAAAACTAAGTTTATCATTTGTTTGGTCTTGTTACTCCTTTAAACATTCAACAGCTTAAAAGCAGATTTGGCTCCCCGCCCAGAAATTTACTGGCTCCACCTCATCCAAACTGTACTCTCTCTATGTACTCTCCATATCTTGATTTCTCCTCCCCCCCATCCTCATAAAAGAGCAAACCAAATAGGTGATTCTAATACTCCCTTCTACTTCAGTGGCAAGGAGCCACCTCTTGCCTCATTATCCAGCTCTCTGACCTTGGCCTCCAATGAACCATCTTCTGGTCTCAACTATAGTCATTCAGAAATTAGCCATTTTATACATGTTCTTATAACATGTAATATATACATGTTTTCAATCAGTATTTAATTAAATACCTATTATATGTCAACCATGATGCCAAAACCTGGGAATCTAAACATGATGAATTTCTACATGCCAAAAGCTTATAGTCTAATGAGGAACTTCCATTCAAAAGCTAAAAGGAACTTTAGAGATCCTTACTTCAAACCCCACCTTCTTTCTACATATAGGGGAAACAGAGGCACAGAGGAGTAAAATATTTCATCCAAGATTACACTAATAGTAAGCAGCAATGCCAAGCATAAAAGTCATTTTAGGATTTTAAATCCAATGTTCTTTCCATTATACCACTCTTTTCCTTCTTTTCCAACTACCTATGTGAAGCAAACAGACTAGGGACAACCACAGCTACATTCTACACTTTATTTGGCAAGATAGGAATGGAAAATTTCACATTATATTGCTGGATAATCCAAAGGACCTTGGAAAGTCATTGGAAAGGCCAAGATCAGTTCCTTCTGTGTTTTTGGAAGATCAGCTGAAAAAGTCATTACTGTTAACTCATAGCATGTACTTATATAGGCTTAGTACTTTTCACATAATAATCTCTTCCAGATATATAGCTCCAACTACCTACAGGATATCTCTGCCCAGCTGTCTCATTGGCACTTCAAACTCAACATAACCAATATAAATTTGCTCCTCCTCATTTTAACTTTGCCATTTTTGTCAATGGCACTACCAAGCTAGACTTGCTAGACACTCAGATTCCTACAATCAAGATTTCCTTTTTTTATACTTCCTTTACCTTTCATATATATAGTATTTTTGTTATAAAGTCTTATTGATTAAATTATATTAGATTGATTATGTTATATTATTAGATTAGATCACATATTAGATTAATTACATTATAAGCTTTCTCCATTAGATTGTGAGTTCCTTGAGGGGAAAGGATTGTTTTTGGCCTCTTTTTTTTTTTTTTTTGTATCCCCAGCACTTAAATGCGTAGCACATACAGTAAATGCTTAATAAATGTTTGTTCATTGGGCTTCTATTTTATTCATTCCTTCTTCTACTTTCCCACTGCCATCACCCAAGGACAGGTCCTCAATGTCACTCACCTAGATTTTTCCAATAGGCTGCTAACAGGTCCTATACCCCTTTGCAATACATCCTTAATAGACTGTCATTCCTTTGCTCATAAGTATTCAGTGGTTCCCTCCTGCTGATTGAGAAAAGTTCAAATTCCCCTACCACGATATTCAAGAACTCTACCATTTGGTTTCTAACCTTCTAACCTTTCTGAGTTTGCCTCATATACTATTCTAAAATCTAGCCAAAGTGGACTACCTCCTCTTTTCCCCAGATGCTCTACATTTTCCTCTATCCCTCCATGATTTGGCTTATAGTGTTTGCTTTGGTTGGAATAATCCATCCCTACCTTTCCCTTACCCTAAGTTTTCTCCTATGAAGTCTGTACTTTAAAGTCCAACTGATATGGCAATTATTCTAGAACTCTTTCCCCTGCCCTCCATGTTGGTAATAATTTTTCACTCCTCAAAACTCACAAAAATCTCACTTTGGTTATCCCCTTTCCTATATTTACATGTTATTTTGTATTATAGCTATTTGTGGTGCAGATTTTGAGTTCTATAAAATGAGAGGCTGCTCTCTATATTGTAGACTCTTAGTAAACGTCTATTGAACTGGACTAAATATGTTGAATCCTATACTAGCCCTGAGAAGTCAAGACCTTATGTTCCAATGAGAATCTAATAAACAAGCCAAATCAGGGTCTTAATTCTCCCTATCTAGTTTTAGCTTCACTAGTGAGTATTTTGAATTCTTTTGATCCAAGAGTTCTGTGCATTAGAGAGAGAACAGAAAGTACTATTTGAATCAGAGAGATACACACACACACATACACACACATATATGTATATATATACATATATGTGTGTGTATGTATACACACATATTTATATATATATATATATTATATATATATATATATACATATAGTTACAATTACAGATACACATAGAGATACAGGTAGAAAGAGAAAAACAGAGGATACAAATATATACACACATACAGGTAGGATGGCTCTATGTTTAGAAAACCAGCAGTTCAATATATGACTAACAATAGAAGATAATGGTAAAAGTACTTCTGGGCTTCCCTTTCTTATATTTACATATTACTTTAGCACATAGTAAAAGAACTGCATGACACATATACACTGATATGTATAGGATATGTGCATGTATGTGTATGCATATACATATATGTGTATATATATAATATATATTTAACACACATACACGTGTTTGTGTGATTCCACTTTCCCATAAAAGATTAAACCATAGCACTGACTAAATATTTGAGACACAGATAAAGGTCCAACCTCATACACCTATCAACTGAAAGCAGATTGATTCCTACTTTAACCAAAGCTGAGAGAGATACTTAGGGGCAGAGCTAACCCTTCGAAAAATGAAAAATATTTTATATACTTTTTTCTTTTAATTCAATTTTATTTTCAGTTATAAATTTTCTCCATTTCTCCAGTCTCTCCCCTACCAAGGAGTTTACATTCTCTCTGGAAGAGACATGTAAATAATTGCATGTAATATAATTACAAATAATGTTGATATGTAATACAAGATACATATAGTATCAATGGAAGGATCCTTCCACAGGAAAGCTGCAAGATTCATTCTTCAGGACCTTCCACCATCTAGCTAACATTTAGAAAGCACTTGAAGATTTTCAAAGCACTTTACATCTATTATTTCATTTGATTTGTGTGCTGCTTTGTCAACTCACCACATATTAATCCCCTTCATATACTATAAAACTGAATAAATTGGACAATTCCATACCCTAAAGCAATGACATATCATTCTCCTTCTGTACTTTGCTGATGCTGTTTCCTATGCCTAGAAAGCAGTTAGGACAACGCAAAGACCAATAGTAAGATATAATGATATGAAGACTGGACATAAGAGCAGAAGTTTTGGGTTTAAATCTCAGTTCTGCTTCCTCCTGCCTTATAGCTATGGACAAGCTTCTTATTCCCCCTTCCTTTATTATCAGCAAAATGAGAGACAAACTAGATGACTCTGAAGGTCCTTTGCAACTCTAAATTCTGTGAATTATCTCCTTCTCCTTCTTCATCTATCAGTATCTACCCATATTTGAAAGTCCAATTCAAATAGCATCTTTTCCTTGAGGAAGTATTTTCTTCCTATCATGACTCTTCTTAATTGGTAAAGACCTTTTCTCTCAGAATTCATACTGCCAGCACTTTTTACTGTACCTTTCTAATGAAATTAGTGTATATTATGTGTTAGAGGCAGCTAAGTGGCATTGTGGATAGAGTGCTGGACTGGAGTGCAGGAAAACCTGAAATACTGACTGTGTGAACCTGGATAAATACTTTAACTTTTCTTAAGCTCAGTTTACTGATCTGTAAAATGGGGATAATAATAATATCAGCATCCATTTTACATGGTTATTGTGAGGAACAATGAAATAATATATAAAGTGATTTGCAAACCTAAAATATAGCATACATGTTAGGTATCATTATTATCATTATTTGCCTTAATATTTTACTGGGTTATAAGTTTTATGAGAACTGGGGCTGTATCTCTTCCCACAGCCAGCAGAGTGCTCCAAATGTCTACATATTGACAATAGATGGCCATTGACAAAATGTATGAATGAATGACATAGAAGCCAACTAAAGGAGGCAGCCAGTGTTATTTATCCACAAAATAAGGTTAGCATTGTAGCTACCCATAGGATGTGATTTTAAAAATAGGAGAAACATCCCCACACTTTAAAATATTTTCTCCATCAGCCTATTGTGATGCTCAAAATTCTATCATTAGAGAATCTTCTTTTGAATTAAGAAAGGTTGGGTTTTCATTCTTTAGTTTATTTTTTAACTTTCATTATCTTCCCCTAGTCAAAATGTGAATACTTCTGAAATGATTAATCTATTATGTCTTATAAAGTAACACCTTAATGGGGATTATTTTAATAAATCTTCAATTGAAACTCGGAACAGAGAGCAAAACTCTATAGGAAGAGGACATGAACTAGGTCCTTTGAAGCAAAGGGGCAAACGATACAAAAATAATACTGAGGAGAAGGGCACTGACAGACAGATGAGGTTGGTTGCTTCAGAGATTGACTTGTTCATTACAATCCAGCTTCCATTCAGCTGCTGAAAGAGATTTTCCTACAGCACAGGTCATATCACCCCCAATTTCTCCCTCCCCCTCTCCACAAGACATTCAGTAAATTCCACTTGCTTCCTATTCCTTCCAGGAACAAATAAAAAATACTCAGTTTGACATTCACAGCCTAATCCTTCCTATCTTTCCAGTCTTTTTACACCTTATCTCCCAATATGTACTTTTCTATCTAGTAACATTAGCTTCCTGCCTATTCCACGAACAAGATACTCTGTCTCTTGGTTCTAGGCATTTTCTCTGATGGCTCCCTCATGCTTAGAATATACTCCATCCTCCACTGGGATTACTGATCTCCTTAGCTTCCTTTAAGTTCCAATTAAAATCTCACCTACAAGAAGTCTTCTACAACCCCTCTGAATCCCAGGGCCTTCACTCAACTAATTATTTCCTTTTTATCTTGCTTTACCTTGTTTTGCATATATTTCCTTCCATGTTGTCTTCCCCATTAGATTGTAAACTACTTGAGGGCAGAAATTGTCTTTTGTCTCTTTTTGTATTGTGTTTGGCACAATGCCTGGTGCATAGTCAGCACTTAATAAATGTTTGATTGACTGAGTGATTGATTGAAGTCTGCCTTATACCTACCCACTCATTGTATTTAAATATCAAGGCAGAAAATCTGGCTTCACTGAAGCCATAGAGTCAAAGTGCTTGAGAGATTTGGATAGCACATGAGGGCAATATTTAGCTTTATCCAGGAGAGGCTTTCCCTTTCTCTTCTCAATGGTTTTCTACTGGTATTTTGTGAGGTTATATATACCAACGATCAAAACACCCTTTCCCAAACTTTCTAACATTTGGTAATCCCCATTATAAGACACCATTGTTGCACAATATTCAGTCTGTATGCCACAGGCCAAGGACTTGGCCTAGTGTCAAATGTGCCTAGAGTCTCTCAGCCCTCACTAAACAGTTCCACATAGTCTAAGAACTAATTTAATTTTAATGAGAAGAAACCATAAATCTATGAAAATGTGTAGTGGTTAAAAAATACTTTGAAATTTTACTAACTTTTCCCTTTTAGAATCTTCCCTTGAACATCCAATTTTGAAGTACAGATATGAGAAGAAGCTCAAAAATCATTTAATTCAGTGCCCTACTGAACAAGCATAGTGGAAAGAGAATCCAGTCTTGGAACCAAGATACCTCAATGCAAATGTCACCTCTAGGTAACATATATATTAGCTATGTATCTATGGTCGAATCCCAAAGCTGCTTTCTAAGACTCTTAAGTCTAGTGAACTAGAATCACAAGATTTAAAGCTGAAAAGAATGTTGTGGGATATGAAGTCCAACCTTCTTATGTCATATATAAGAAAACTAAAGCTTCAAAAGATTACATGACCTTTGATTTCACCAAAATCATATGACTAGTGTATGAGACAAAGTCTGAACCTTTCTGATTCTAAGTCCATTGCACTAAGTAGTGTTGCAATACTGTAGCCCTGATTAGTCAAATCTAACTAAATGCAAGAGAGTAAGTTTGAACCAGCTGATATCTAGAAGGCTGATTCCCTTAGATAGATAGATAGATAGATAGATAGATAGATAGATAGATAAATCCACTCTTGTTTGAGGAAACCCAGTAGTGGGAAAGATCTATGAAACCAATTCACTCAGCCTCAACACCTTTTTTTTTTTCTGAAAAGAACATAAAAGGCAGTTAATGGCTTCATCACATTCCACCTTTCTTCATTAAGAAGACGGTTCCAATTTTCCAACACTGAACACTGAACAGCCAGGAAACTTCATCACTAGAAAAAATACCTCAAACATACCATTAAGAATTTGTGGTTTACAAAAATTGCTCTTTCCAGGTTCTACTATAGCAATGAGCTGCTACTCTGTTCTTAGTCACCCTGGAGTCTGCACCTAGAAATAACAGTTTACTGTGATAAACAAGACTCCTGACCTTTTTTTTTCCCAACCGCCGTGAATAATAAAGTTTTCACAAGCTGTATTTTAGAATTCCTCCTTCTGATTTTAAAATGAAATTCACAAGAAACTTTGCTTTGGTGGAAAATGAGAGAAAGAAGCTCGGTAATAAGATTATTATCATTGCTCTTTAAAACCTTCATTGAATTTAACTTAGTCGTATGGCCATCCTAATTTGTCAGTTGTACATACTCAAAAATGGCATTCCTTAACCATTAGGAAATCAGAAAAGTAAACTAGCTTTTCAAATTTTATTTCATAATAATAAATTACCTGATTTTCTCAAGCATTCCTCCTACCTTAAGATATGACTTTTTGCTATAATGACCAACATGGGTACTATGTATGAATAAGCAGAGTTATTGCTCATGCCAAAGCATCTTCACATTTATCTAGTTGAAATCACTGGTGGTTATGTATTCCAAGACTTAGGCTGAATTTCTGTAACCTTCCCAACCTCCTTTTTGACAAGGGCATGCCCACACCAGCTAACGTCTATCACTATGGTAGTAGAGCCAATATTTTTAGAAGCACGTGCAATGGGTGTGCCCCAGCAACATGTGCAACTATGTAGTGCCTGCAGGATCGGAGAACATCTGCCCTACCCCCATTCCATGGGGAAATATGTTCTGAGAATACCTGAACTATAAGCAGGAGCCAAAACTGTAGACATGAATCTCATTCAACTAACTTGCCCATCATCCCCCATGGCTTGCCTGGCTCCCAAACCACCATCACCTAACACTTCACACAAATATTTCTACTTGAAGAGATCTGTCTTGTTGGCCACAGTTGTTTCAAATAGGTTTCAGGCCTGCCCACATTTGGGTTGTAAAGGGAGAAACAACTGAAACCTGCCTGGAAGATTGCTAGGTTAGCTATTTTAAGGACATGGAAAACAGAAAGAAATTGCTTTAGCTGAAGATGAGAATACCTGAAATTGGGTTCTACTTGCATGCCTAATGTCCTCTGGCTGATTCAGCTACATTCCCCACAAGGGGATGGATATTGTTACCAATTAAATAGAAACAGAATGTGCACATGTATTATCCCTCCTGCACAGTGGGCAGCTAAGTGTAGCCTTTGCAGATCAGATCACCAGTATCCATTCACAAAGAAGCAACAAAGCCGCAACAAACCCAGTTCCAGCCGAATGGGATATGACTCACTGCTAAGGATGCTTGGATTGCTGGTAACCCCATCTCAGACACTCGATCATCCAGGAGCAGTGGTTAAATGATTAGCAGTCTGCCTGGTCTGGCAGCTGTTCCATCCAGTGCTTATTAAGAGAGGTTTTCCACTGTGATCTCAGTCTAGCATTCCAGGATGTCCAGAAAAACCAGTCTGCATCCTTTTATGTCAGATACGACTAGAGCAGTTCAGCTTGCTGAACACATCTTCCTTTCATCCTTGATATACATGATGGGATAAGGATAAAGTCTGCAACCCATCACTGATTTTTTTTTACAATAATAAAGTCCCTTATGATAATTGGTGATCTTTCAGATTACTATACATCATAGCTTTTACAATCCCAGAAAGTGTCCAACTTTTTTTTCAAAAAAGCAAATCCACTGCGGGCTCTGTGAGATCCCAGACATTCTTGCCAAAGTGATACACTTCAGATAAGAAATTAAAGACATATTCACAGTGAAAAGGTAATACATTTTATAGCATTAATACTTTAGATTGATGCTTTATAGAGAGACATCACAGCATAGTGGAAAGAGAGTCCAGTCTTGGAACAAAGATACCTCAATGCAAATGTCACCTCTAGGTAACATGTATTAGCTATGCATCTATGGTCAAATCCCAAAGTTGCTTTCTAAGACTCTAAGTAACACAAAAGTTGCCAAACTACCAATGAAGGAAGTCTTTGCAGTAGAAGACCCTTCTTTCCATTAAAATTATAAATCCAGACCTCCTCTCTACATACAAACACACATGCATACATAGACATGCATGCTTACACACACACACAGAGTCCTGTAAAGTATAAACTGGCCAGGGATCCACAACCCAAGGCCACATGGTCACAGAACTCTTATAAGAATTCTATGAAACCACAGGCATTCCAAGCATTGTAATTTTTTTAAAAATTGATTTCCTATGGTCTAGATGAATAACATTTCTTGAACACATATGTAATGCAATTTTTAAATATATGTCAATAGTGTTCTGATTAACACAACAGAAATTTATTTCAAAATTTTAGTGAATTTATAGTAGCATTTTGTCATTGTTTACCTTTTCAGTCAATGGATATTAATACAACAACACCAGTTTAACTAACATTTCATGTGGGAGTTCATGCAACAAAGAGGTCCTTACACTGAAAGTGGATGAGAAATTTATTCTGGATGACTCTTAGTAAACTGAAAGAAACTTAGGCTGATAATAGTCACATTGAGCATAAAGGATCGATTTAATATCACAAATTAATGAGAAATCTGAATGTCCTCTTCTGATAGTATTAACACCATGCCTGGGGTTAAGATAACCCATCTCACTACATTCTATTTATAGCCTGTGGAAAATTAAACTACAACAATCTCAGTAAATGCGAAGATGTATGATAGAAAACCCACAAGCCAAGCAGAGATAGGGCATTCTTCAAGGAGCTGGTAGGTCTCCACAAAGCAATACTAACTGGGCTAGAAGAAGTCACTGCTTTTATTGATTTTGTTCTTTATTTTTTCCTCTTACCTCAAACACTTCCTCATCCAAGATCCTGGTACCAAACACAATGATCCCATTGACATCAATGATGGGGTGGTCACTCCGGTCCAAGAACTTGGTTGTCTTCTTTTTACAATCCAATACCAATGTCACATTTTTGTTTTGAACACTAATAGCTATTCTGTGCCACCTGCAAAAAAAAATTAACATTCATGAACTCATTAAACTTAAGCTGGCATTCTCCATGCACTATGTAAGGAGGAAGAGGATTGATCTATGCCTAAAGGATCCCTGAGTAAGAACTATACTAAGTATTAATACAGATATTTTGTAATGGCCATATCTATCTCTAATAGTCATAAGTGTCTATGTAATACTTTCTGCCTCACAACCAAATTCTGGCCACTCTCTTTCCTATATACAGCCTATATCATGGTTCAGTTGATAAGGGGTCAGATGACCTTAGTTCAAATCCTGGCTCTGCTATTTTGCCACTTATGGAATCATAGGAAAGTCACTTAATCTCTTCTGATGTTGAATAAGATGACCTTTAAGATCCCTTCAAACTCAAAATCCATGATCACATAATCTACAACCCAGCTAAAGTTACATTCCCATAAATATATACAATGTTAGTAAAGGAGACCAACTAAGAGTGTGAATGACTTCAGAGCAGCCTAGTCTCATTTCTGAGAAAACAAATCAAGTCACAAGCCCTTTTGATGATAGGTTAATTAGTGACATCTTCTTATTAGCAGAATGACTTTAAAAATTTTTTTCATTATTATTCTAAACACTAACTGAACATTCAAGTAGGAAATGGCCACCCTGAGTGTAGAAGACATTCCTGATAAGGTATGGTTTGGACCAGGATGCCTTTTGTCTCTTTATAGAACTTAAAAGAACACCCTCACTGATCTGACCTATAAGTTACAAACACTGGACTGACACATTCCCAGAATATGTATTTAGAGAATAAAAAATGTTAGAATTCTGGAAGAGAACTAAAAGATATCAAATCCCACCCTCTCATTTTACACATGAGTTTATGACCTTCTAATAAAACCAGGATTTCAATTCATGTCTCTTCCCTCCTAATTCAATGTTATTTCTACTGAGCTACACTGTCACATATATAGAATGTTCAATATATTGAATGTGCTAAGTTGAAGCTCTTAGATCATTTCTAATGTGACAATGTAGTGAGGTGGAACAACTAGTAATTTGGAAAACTGGAGTCAGATCTAGATTCTGACATGTAATAGTTCTATGACTCCAGGCAAACCATTTAACCATTATGGATCTCAATTATAAAATGGTTGTAATAATAACTGTACCACTTATCCAATTCACAGTATTGTTCTGAGGAAAGTGATTTGTAAACATTAAGTGCTATATAAAGATGAGCTATTATTAAATGTGTTAAATATGCCTCAACAATGACTGGGTACAATTAGCTGAACCAGTGATTACAATTAAAATAAAATTAGAAAAAAAAATAAATTAGAAATTGACTGATTATCCTAAATTTCACTTACTTGCCATCTGATAAGTTAATGCCCCTGAAGAGTGGATAGTCCTCTGGTCCAGGTTTCCCCATGTGGTCCTCATAGAGGAAGACGGGAGACCTGCCCATCTCCAGGCCAATCTGTTGGATCCCCTGTTCATTATAAATGGAGACCAAGAAGGCCTGATTGCCTTTTTTGGCTTTTACAGTGGTTAAAATGGAGAAGTCCTCAGGAAATGATGAAGCTGGAACAAAGAGCAAAGAATTACGATTTCAGTGTTGCAAATATTCAATTCTTCCAATGAATCAAGAAGGGTAGCCTATGCTCAGGGTTCCCTATGAATCAAGAAAGGTAGCTCATGTCTTTTGGTACACTATGGCACAGCCCACACCATGCAAGATAACCTTTTCTGTACATTTCTTGTGCATAGAACTAATCTAGAAACAGGCCAGGATAGTGTTATTGAAAGAGTATCTTCAAGATAAAATCTGATTCATAACAGCTGCAAAGGTGGCCTATAGTGAATTCATCAGTCCTGAGCCAATAAAGATGTGGTCTTTGCCATATGGTCAAAGACCCCTCCCCCCCAAATAATATGATGCTAAATCAACTCTGATTTCCAATAGCAACATTTGATTTTTTGTATTTGTCTTAATCTCTCCCTTTCTTCTCCCCCCACCAGATTATACTAATAGCTTTTTCAAAGCAAGAACTGTGTCTTGAAACTCCCCTGTACCTAACTAAACACAATAGGTGCTTAACAATTTGTTTGTTGAATTGAATTATATAATGTCTAGCTTTCAACAACAACAACAAACAACAACAACAACAAATCCTTTCACATAATCTTACTATTAAGATTCTCTAATGAAGGCTATACCACCAATAGTCAAGCTTTCGCAGGTCCTCCCAAACTAAAAGGACATTAATATATGAATTAAGTAATGAACTATGTGTCTCTCATCTGAGGAGTCTCATCTTCAGAGAGATACATGTCCCAAAGGGTTGCCACCAGTTCCAGCAGTTTTTAAAGACTCAATTCAATAATAATCAAAAAAGCAGCTATTAAGCACTTAATAGGTACCAGGCTCTGTGTTAAATGCTAAGGATACAAAGAAAGCTAAAACAGTCCTTGCACCCAAGGAGCTCACATTTTAATGGTGAAGTTAGCATATAAAGTAGCTAGTACATAAAGAATTAATGAAAGGGAATATCAAAAGAGAAGGTACCATGAGCAGACATGGTCAGGAAAGGTTTAGAAATAGAAATTTAATCTGAGATCTAAAGAAATCCATGGAAAAGAAGAGATAGGGGTGAGGAAGAAAAGCATTCTAAGTATGGGGTCCAACAAAGGCACACTGAAAAAAGAATCACCTCTTTAGGGGGTTGAAAATGGTAATCTCCAATGATGAGGGAGTGTCCATGATAATGAAATCAAAGATTCTGGGAGCACTGAAATCTTATCTTAAGTTAGCCTTGACATCCTTCTCAGACAATCCTCTATATATTTCAGAATTGTCAATATCCTCATTCCAACAGTTAATTTAACTTGAAACCTTAAGGTTCATGATGCTAATCCCAACGGTGAATTCCATCATTTGCCACATAAATTGATCTTCAAAGGCTTTACGTTCAAAAAGAAGTGAGAGAGAAGTTATCAAAAGCCAGGGGGATTCAGAAAGAAATATTAGTCTTGTCCTCTCTGCTTATCAGAGTTAGCCAGGGTACTCAGTGCTTTATAACAAGGTGTCAATTAAAGAACCCATTACTGGAAGAAAGAAACAGGTGCCTTTGGCTTGAATACTTCAGTACTCTACAACTGAATTACTGTCCTTCAGTTTTCCAGGCACAAGAAAACTTCACCTTAAGGAACCTAATGGACCCCCAAATTTCATGATACTCTGCAGGATAGGAAAGTTAGAAGCAACTTGGTAATGCACAACCCTAAATGATGTGTTAGTGCCCTCTGCTGATTAAGTATCATAGCAGTTCTGACAGGTACTTTACCTAGTTTTGCACCCTGGGGCAAGGGTACAAAACTGTGAAAGGAGAAGGGGAATTCAAGAGATAGAAGATATAAGATATTAAAATATAAAAGGGAAGAGGAAGAGATTAAACTCCATGTAAAGCATCAATTAGGCCTTTATTGTACTTAACACAGGGTGAGCGACTTCTTGGGTAAGGAAGGAAAAAGAGAAATCACATAAAATGTCACACCTAGGGGACCATAATCAGTCTCCCAAAAACATGGTTGCAAACACAAACATCGTTTCTTAAAATCAGTTTCTAAAGTCAATGTTTCTGGGTTTGTTTGGTTTTGTTTGTTTGTTAATATTGTTGTTTTAAATCAGCTTTGTAGTCCTGAACAATAGAGGCCAAATTTTTCTATTGTTTTGACTCACTCAATCCTTCCATACCATTCCATTCCTTTGTGCCCTAGACCATCAGCTGTGTGACCTCATGGAGAAAGTGCTCATGGTTGTCTGGTTAAGGTATCGAGGTAAAGATTTGAGCTCAGACTCCGTGGGGATCAGTTAACTTTTCCGTGTTGCATGGCCATAGATTAAGCCCCTGACCTCTAGTAACCATGCTTTAATCAACAGGGCAAACATGAAAGACCAACTAAGGGAAGTAATGAAGACCTGATTTTATTGAGGATTCAACTTAGGATGCCATCATTCTTCCTAATATTGTGTGGCCACTCAGAAGCACATTTGACATGTCAGCAATTGATCGCATGCCCATTGTTAGGAAGAGGAATAGCTGCAGGACTGGGAACTTACAGGTTTTGATAGGTACCACCTATGGTGGGGGAATCTATTTTCTGTTATCTGTCTAGACACAGTAAACTAGTCATCCTTTCTAAGTGCTCCTGCCTTGTTATTCTGAATCCCAGCTTTACAAGGTATTGGTTCAGTCTCTGTATGTTACCATGGCTTTGGGAGGAAATGAGTTAAACAATAAATGGATACAGTTTGACAGACCACAAAGTAAATGCCTATGTTTCACAAAAGCCCAGCCAATTATGCTCTACAGTCATTGCTTTTCCCATTTCCTTGTTTTACGGGGTTCATCTGCCTCTCGCTTTATATTCCATTCCTACATCCTGTTAATTCCAGACACGTTTCTGTTTGGGATAAGGAAAGGCGCTGGGAAATTATGAAGACCACATTCTCAAGTATGATATACAGCTCAGTTCCAGTAGCCTAGATATGTTGCCAGTTCATTAAAATGCTGTTTCTTTCTCTCTCTCTTTTTTAAATCTCCATGGTAACGAATTTGCTCAGTTCAAATAAACTGAAAGGATAAATTATGTTTAACATTAATCTGTCTCTTGGCAAAATAACAATGGATTTAGTGTCACTATTAGAAATGGTCCATTCTATGCACTGACATGTGCATGGGATTTTAACTGGTACGTCTTATAATCTATGGCACCTATGCAGCTGGGAAATATGATTGTACTTTTAAAAATATATGCTTCCGACTTTATTTTGCTGGGGAAATGTAACACTTTGGGATAATTCTCATCTGGGGATTCAGTTAAATCACTCAGAAAGCTCTCTGTAGTATCTCAGTGTCACCAAATGATGGGACTGCAACACCTGTTCAGAGTTCCGAGCACACAGTAGGTGGCCAGTAAATATGTGTTGAATGAAATAATACTTCACTAGGAAGAAAAGTTATGTAGCTTGAGGGAACAAACTAACAATCTAAGCTTGAAGCACCTGGACCTAGCCTTAGAGACCAGTTCACACACAGCCTTCAACCTTTCCAAAAATCCCTGACAGATTTTGAGGGTGAGGGAAGTGTGAGGTCTCTTTGGAAGGCACTGAGGGTCTCAGTAGAGAGGAAAGATGCAATCTGGCACAGTTCTTAAAAGCTGGGGATTTGACCTGAGGCCAAGTTTCCGCAAGCTTTGCCAGGGATGCTGAAGGCTTAACTAATCCCCTAGACAGTATTAGTCACTGTCTCAAAGTGAATTGTTTAAAAAAAAAAGTGTTGAAATATCTCCTAGAGGCTAGGAATGTTGCAGAAGCAACTTTCCTTATTTGAAGGTTTGTTAAGGGAGAGAAGAGCCTTCTGATGTCTCTGTCAAGGAATGGGTGGACCTTGAAGCAGATTTAATCAAAGGATGACTAGTAGGCAGTGTTAATTCTTATCTTAACACAGACCAGGTAGAAAGAGAAGAGTCTAGGCAGTTAAATTGTTTGGGCTCAGGGTGAAAGGGTGTGGAATAGAAGAAGTGGAGTGAAATAGGCAACCATCAGTATACTAATCATTTGAAAATATCAAGACATGTTCCCCCATCCCAAAATATTCCCTTCATCCGTCTGCTTAATGTCTGAAATTCCAACATTATCAACTCATTCTTGTAGGTTGACACATGCTTCTAAGCAGCCTCTTTTAAAATGCAAATGGAAAAGGTAACAAATTCAGACCAAATTAGTTTACCAGCTAGATTTCCTTCATGATGATGAATGAATCAGTAAAAATAAGACAAAAAATATGGAATGCTGATGGTGGAGAGCAAGAGAGTAGGATTCTGGAGCATAGAACTCCACGATCCAGACATGATAAACAGTGTAGGGTAGGAGTCAGGGGACAAGGGGATATACCTGAATCCCAGATGATCTAGAGAAAAAGACATCTGGGAAGACATTTTAAGAATAATAATGGCTAGCATATAAGGTTTACAAAATGCTTTACAAATTGTATCTCATTTAATCCTCACAACAACCCTGGGAGGCAGATATCATTATTATTCCCATTTTATAGATGAGGGAACTGAGGCAGACAGAGATTAATTGACTTGCTTTGGATCACAGAACAAGTAAGTATCTGAACCATATTTAAATTCAGGTCTTTCTGATTCCAGATCTAAAGCTCTATTTGTGCCATTCAAATGTTTTTGAAAGATATTCTCTTCCTGACTACTGGTAATAAAAGTGCTCTTGCTGTCTAATGGGGATTCTGAAAGCAAATTACTGACATAATTTTTAATCCAAGGAAAATTTCATCAGGGTAATGATTAGCAAATTAATTTATCTGGAATAAGCTGCATGAAATATGACCTTGATTTAGTTGGAGTGGGACAATGGTTTCTAGCAGATCATCAGGAGGCATTGCTTGGGAATAGGCAAGGAAGAGTTCATTCAAGGTGTAGTTTCTAACAGGAGATGAGACATTTAGAGACATCCCATTTTAACTAATTATTTTGCCAACTGGGTCCTAAATCTAGCTATTTGTTTCTCTGCTACTAAAGGACTTAAAGCATCGTTGATAATGGCAGAATGTAAGTGCCAGGATAGGCATTTGTCTCTAATGCCTCACAGAAAACCTAGTATAATAGGCATTTAATAAATGCTCTCTGACTTATTGCCCTCTACATTTCAGCATCCATGGACAAACTTTGATTTCTCTGACAAGGGAAAACCCTAAATTTCACTGAATTTCCAAAAAGCTATAGATCAACCACTTACTTTCTCCTAGTTAGTAGTTTTTTCTCTTTGGGAGATAGGGATGGGAATGCTTTGCAGATTACCAAATTCCATGAATCCAAAAAGTCAGAGAAAGAGAATGGAAAGGGAATTAATTATTTACTTCATCTATTGTTGACATCGGTTGTCTTTAAATATTTTTAGACATTCCTCTAAAAAATTGCTTCTTCCTTTTGCTAATCTGATACTGCCATGATTTTTTTCTGAATCAATTATTCTTTAATCTATTTACAAATCTATAACCCCTAGAAAAACAGATTGATGTGGTTTTATTATCCATCCTAATAAAACTAATCAGTTTGGAAACAGTTTAAATTATGACCCTTCTTTTTAGGATGGTCAAGTCTGATCTACTTAAAGTGCTTTTAAGATAAATTTGTATTGTGTATAGAATCAAAAGAAAATATGAGCTATTTACATGGCAGTTTAAAAGAGGGAAAGAAAATATACAAGAATTTATATTTGCTTTATAATTGTCCTTTTCCATATTTGGAGTGACAAAATAATACCACATTGTCATAATAATTCTCCATAAAAATTTCTTCCCTGAGTTCTTAGAGGGAGAATAATAAAGTCTATCTACTTTTTGTTTCCAAGCAACCAAAAATGATTTGTAATTAGCAATTGATCATCTATATGCATATGTATATACATATATATACACACATGTACACGTACACACATATACCATGTATGTTAATATATAACATTATATTCAGAAGATTCAAGCAAATCATGAAAAGATAAACATGAAAAAGTAATCATAAAAGAATTCAATGAAATTAAATCCTTTATATTCCTATATTAAAAGATGACACATATAACGCCCAAAAAACTTTATCATTATTAGAGCATTTAGGAGTCCAACATAGAGGGCATGAATGTAAGTTGATTATGTTGAGTGAGCAAAGGAGATGCACTTACAGAAGGGAGAAGAGAGAAATATAATAGGGAAAATTTTCTCACATAAAGAATGCATGCAAGGATTATACTGAAGAGAAAAATAAGGTTAAAAAAACATTGCACTTCTCTGTCATCAGAAATAGTTCAAAATGTGTGTGTACATATATATGTGTGTGTGTGTGTGTGTGTGTGTACACACATACATTATATATACACACACATATATGTATATACACACACATACACATATATATACACATACACACACACAGTTGAGTGGAACAATATATCTTGCGCATTAGGGAAACAGAAGAAGAGAATAAGAGATATGGAAGAAAATGGTCAGAAGGAAAACAGACTTTTAAGAACAGGATAAAGACAGAGGAAAGGATAAACAGAAGAAAATAAGATGGAGGGAAATGCACAATTAGTTATCATAACTATAAGTGTTAATGGGATGTGCTCACCCATAAAACGGAAGCAGATAGCAGAAAGGATTGAAAATCAGAATCCAACAATACAAGAGAAATATACAAAAGACATAGGTGGAACAGAAAGGCACACAGAGTTGAAATGAAAGGCTGGAGCAGAGTCTGTTATTCCTTAGCTGAAGTAAAAAAGGCAAGGGTAGTGATCATGATCTCATACCAAGCAAAAGCAAAAATAGACCTAATTAAAACAGATAATCAGGAAAACTGCATTTTGCTAAAAGGTACCATACACAATGAAGTAATATAAAAAATATTTACCAGGAAATATCTCTGATAAAGGTCTCATTTCTCAAATATGTAGGAAACTGAGTTAAATTTATAAAAATAAGACCTAGTCTTTTGTTATTTCACTTGCATAGTCATAGCCAACCTTTTGAAACCATGTACCATGAGCATTCTAGGCCTTTCTATCTTCGACTGTCTCTTGAAGTCTTCCCAAGTTCATGTTCATTGTTTTCATGACACTATCTCTCTCATTCTCTGCCATCCCCTTTTCCTCTTGTCTTCAATCTTTCCCAACATTAGGAACTTTTCCAGTGAGTCCATCTTCTCATTATGAGGCCAAAGTATTTAAGCTTCAACTTCATTATTTGGTCTTCCAGTGAAAAGTCTGAATTAATTTTTTAAATAACTTTTTATTGACAGAACCCATGCCAGGGTAATTTTTTTTACAACATTATCCCTTGCACTCACTTCTGTTCCAATTTTTCCCCTCCCTCCTTCCACCCCCTTCCCCAGATGGCAAGCAGTCCTATACATGTTAAATAGGTTACAGTATATTCTAGATACAATATATGTGTGCAGAACCAAACAGTTCTATTGTTGCTCAGGGAGAATTGGATTCAGAAGGTAAAAATAACCTGGGAAGAAAAACAAAAATGCAAGCAGTTTCCATTCATTTCCCAGTGTTCTTTCTTTGGGTATAACTGCTTCTGTCCATCATTGATCCATTGAAACTGAGTTAGATCTTCTCTTTGTTGAAGAAATCCACTTCCATCAGAATACATCCTCATACAATATCTTTGTTGAGGTATATAATGATCTCCTGATTCTGCTCATTTCACTCAGCATCAGTTCATGTAAGTCTCGCCAATCCTCTCTGTATTCATCCTGCTGGTCGTTTCTTACAGAACAATAATATTCCATAACTGAATTAATTTCTTTAAATATTAATTGATTTGACCTCCTTACTTTTCAGGGAATTCTCAAAAGTCTTCTCTAGCATCACAATTCAAAAGAATCAGTTCTGTGGCACTCAGCTTTCTTTATATTCCAGCTATGCTACTAGAAAAACCATAGCTTTGACTATGTGGACCTTTGTCAGCAAGGTGATGTTTCAGCTTTTTAGCATGCTGTTCAGATTTGCCATAGCTTCCATTTCAAGGAGCAAATGTCTTTTAATTTCATGGCTGTAGTCGCCATCTGCAGTGATCTTTGGGTCCAAGAATACAAAATTTGAGATTGCTTCCATTTCTTCTCCCTCTATTTACCAAGAAATAATAGGATCAGTAGCCAAGATCTTAATTTTTTTTATCTTAAACTCCAAGACAGCTTTTATACTCTCCCATTTATCCTCATCAAGAGGCATTTTAATTTTTCTGCACTTTCTGCCATCAGAGTGGTATCATCTGCATACCCAAGATTGGTGATATTTCTCCCAGTAACCAAATTCTGGTTTTTAATTCACTGAGCCTTGCATATCTAATGTATTCTGCATATAAGTTAAATAAATAGTGACTATGCAGCTTTATCATGTTCTTTTTCCAATCTGAAACCCATCAGTTGTTTCAAGTTCAGTTCTAACTGCTGCTCTTTGATTCTCATACAGATTCTTCAGAAAACAAGATGACCTGATACCCCAATTTCTTTGAGGACTTGGTACATTTTATTGTGATCCACACAGTCAATGGCTTTAATGTAAGTCAAGCAAGCAGAAATAGATGGTTTTTTTCCCCTAAAATTATCTTGCTTTCTCTACAACCCAGTGAGTGTTAGCAATTTAATTTCTATTTCCTTTGCCTCTTCAAAAATCAACCTGCTGTTCTAATAATTTTTGGTTCGCATACTGTTGAAGCCAGCTTGCAAAATCTTAAGCATGACCTTGTGGTGTATAAAATGAGCACAATTTTTTGGTAGTTTGAATATTCCTTGTCATTGCCCATTTTAGAATTGGGAAAGGAACTGTTCTTTTCCAAAACAGTGACCACTCTTGAATTTTCCAAATTTTTTGGCATATTGAGTACAACAATGTTTCTTCCAAAGGCCTTTTGACTTCATTCTTCAGGATGTCTGACTTTAGATCAGTAAACACACCATTGAGATTATTGGTGAGGTTAGGATCTTTCTTATATAGTTCTTTTGTTTATTTTCTCTTCTTAATCTCTTCTGCTTCTATTAACTCCTTAATACTTTAGTCTTTTATTATGCCCATTTTTGCATTAAACATACCTCTGATTTTCTTTCCTTTTTTCTTTATTAAAGCTTTTAATTTTCAAAACATATGCACAAATAATTTTCAACATTCACCCTTGCAAAACCATGTGTTCCAAATTTTTTCTCCCTACCTTCCACTTAAGATCTTCCCTTAGATGGCAAGTAATCCAATATATGTTAAACATGTGCAATTTTCTATATCTATTTCCACAAATATCATGTTGCACAAGAAAAATCAGATCAAAAAGGGAAAAAATGAGTAAGAAAACAAAATGCAAGCAAACAATAACAAAAAAATAGTATATTATGATCCACACTTAGTCCCCACAATTCCCTCTCTGGGTGCAGAGGGCTGTCTTCATCACAAGACCATTACTGTTGAAAGCACCTTACTGTTGAAAAGAGTCACAGCCATCAGAACTGATCATTGGACAATCTTGCTGTTGCTGTGTACAATGTTCTCCTGATTCTACTCACTTTACTCAGCATTAGTTCATATAACTCTCTCTCTAGCCCACTCTGAAATTATCCTTCAGGTCATTTCTCATAGAACAACAATATTCTATAACATTCATATACCATAACTTATTCATCTACTCTCCAACTAATGAGCATCTGAGTTTCCAGTTCCCTGCCACTACAAAAAGGGCTGCTATAAACATTTACACATGTAGCTCCTTTTCCCTTTTTATGATCTCTTTGGGATGTAGGCTCAGCAGACATCAAAGAGTAGGCACTGCTGGATCAAAGAGTATGCACAGTTTGATAGTCCTTTGGGCATAGTTCCATATTGCTCTCCAGAATGGTTGGATCAGTTCACAACTCCACTAACAGTGTATTACTGTCCAAGTTTTCTCACATCCCCTCCAACATGCATTATTATTTTTTCCTGACATCTTAGCCAATCTGAGAGGTGTGTAGTGGTATCTTAGTTTGTCTTGATTTGCATTTCTCTGATCAATAATGATTTCGAGCATTTTTTCATATGATTAGAAATGGCTTTAATTTTTTCATTTGAAAATTGCCTATTCATATCCTTTAACCATTTATGAATTGGATAATGGCTTGTATTCTTATAAATTTGAATCAATTCTATATGTATTTTAGAAATGAGGTCTTTATCAGAACCTTTAGATGTAAAAAAAGTTTTCCTAGTGTACTGCTTCCCTTCTAATCGTATCTGCATTGATTTTTTTATACAAAACCTTTTTAATTTAATATAATCCAAATTATCCATTTTGCATTCTATAATATACTCTAGTTCTTCTTTGGCCACAAATTCCTTTTTTCTCTACATATCTGAGAAGTAGACTATTCTTTATTTTTCTAATTTTCTTATAGTATCACTCTTTATATCTAAATCATGAACCCATTTTAATCCTATCTTGGATATCTTTGATTTCCTTGAAGAGATTGCTTGTCTTTCCTATTCTGTTGCTTTTTTCTCTTTCTTTGTGTTGCTTATTTATGAAAGATTGCTATTCTCTAGAATTCTTCATTTAGATGAATATATTTTTCCCTTCTTCTTTTACTTTTCACTTTATTTCTTTCCTTATTATTTATAATACCTCAACAGAAATTCATTTTTTTCTTGCTCTTTTTTTCTTTTGGGATGTTTTTTGTTGCTGCTCCCATACAATATTGCAAACTTCTGTCCATAGATCTTCAGGCACTCTGTGTACCAGATCTAATCCCTTCAATCTATTTTTCATTTTCACTTCATATTTATAAGGTATATTATTTGTCATTTCTATACAGTTTGATTATTTTCTCTACTTTCTTCAATTTAAGTCTGAATTTTACAATAAGAAGTTAATGATCTGAGCCACTGTCAGCTCTACATTTTATTTTAGCTGACTTTATAGAATTGTACCACCCTTGGCTACAAAGTATATAATCAATATGATTTCTATATTAACTATCTGGTAATCTTCATGTATAAAGTTACCTCTGGAGTTGTTGAAAAAGAGTGTTTGCTATGACCAGTGAGTTGACTTGACAAAGAGCCATTTCCTAGTTGATAAATGGTTAAAGGATGTGGACAGACAGTTTTCAGGGAAAAAAAATCAAAGCTATTTATACACAAAGGAAAAAATGCCATAAAGCATCTTTGACTAGCAAAAGATTAAAAAAGCTTCTGAGCTACCACCTCAAACCTGTTAAAAATGGCAAATTCTTGAGGGGGTAAGGAAAAATAGGTACATTACTGAACTGTTGGTAAAGTAGTCAACCGGTTTGATCATTTTCTAGAAAATTTGTTGTAGCTACTAGGTCCAAACCCTAAAGAGATCAAAAGAAGAGTTTTGATATATACAAAAATATAGCAGTTCTTTTTTTGTGATGGCAAAAGAAATGAAATTGAGGGGATGCCCATAAGTTACAGAATGGCTAAGCAAGTTATGCATATAATTGTGCTATATGAAATGAGAAAGGGAATGGTTTCAGGAAGACATTGAAAGACTTACATGAACTGATTATAGAGTGAAATGAGCAGAACTAGAACATCACTGTACACAGTAATAACAATATTGTAATGATGATCAACTGTAAATACTTAGCTGATCAATACAATGATCCAAGAAAATGTCAAAGGATTTATGATGAAAAATGTTATCTTCCTACAGAGAAAAAAACTGATGAACTCAGTGCAAATTGAAGTACAGCTCATTTTAAAATTTTTCTTGTTTTTATGTGTGTGATGTGGCTTATGTGGACATATGTTTTCAATGATTTCATATATATATATAATTGATATAATATGGTTTGCCTTCTCAGTGAACTGGGGAGAGATGGGAGGGAAGAACAGAATTTGGAACAAATTTTAAAAGAATTAAAAATAAATATTTAAAAATAACATGATTTAGCTTTGACTTTCTTTCCTGTATACTAATCAGATATATGCTAAAGTACCTTAGTTTATATCAGCAACATGTTTAGTCAATTATGGACTATAAAGGTAAGTTTTTAAAGGTGTTTTTTATTATTAAGTGATTATAGATAGCCTTGCCTTATCTCAGCAAAGGGGGGGAAAGTAGTGGTGAAATGTATGGGCCTTCTCTCATTGAGGGAAAAAGACACTTTCCCAGAAAACTAAACAAAACCCCTCCTAGGGAGAACTCTTAAAAGTCAAGCTAAACAATTGGTAGAGTGAAAGAGGTCAGAGGAAGCTGACTTAAAGATAATAAAATCTCTTGTCTTGAATAAGCTAGTGGCTCAAAATATTAGGAGGCAATCCTATCTATAAATAGGATTCATCAGTATGTGATTGTCTAATACAGTAATTCTTTTTACCTAAGAAGATAACAATTCATTTATAATTTAAATAAGGTCTAAGGAGCTGTAGTTGACTAAGGCAGATAGAGATTAAGTAACTTGTCCTGGATCATAATATATGTCAATATATGTCAAGAATTTAAAGGCAGGTCTTCCCAAGTCCAAGTCAAGCACCACCTCCATTACACTCCTTTACCTCTAGACAGTATAGCCAGTAGACAAATTCTCATTTTGAAATAAGAAATATTTTCAATAGAAATCCACCTCAGATATTTACTAGCTGAGTGATCCTAGGTGAGTCACTTAAACTCATTTTCCTCAACTGTAAAATGGGGTAATCATTAGCATTTACCTTAGCAAGAATCAAATGAGATAAACTGTGAAAAGTGCTTTGCAAACCTTAAAGGACTATATAAATGTGATATTATGAATTGAAAAAATACCTTAAATAAATCACTCAGTATACAAAAAAGAGAAAGTAAATAAATGAATATGTATTTTCTCTTTTCCAAATGGCTCAAAACTTTCAGTATGAAATTAATCTATTAGGAGAGTGTGTGCTGAGAGTCCCAGACTTCCCTCTCACTCATGGCAGACTCTATTTGAGTTAAGAAAGTGAACTCCCTATTTTCCTCCTATTTTCCAAAGGGAAAACTAATCACTGGCCTATTCACACTTGTCCAGATAAAGTCATCTGCTTTTATTATTGCAACTGCAAAGCTATGATGGTCCTAGAACAATGTGGGCTCAGGCATAGTGTTTAGTTACTGAAGTTTCTTTGTATATAATTAAAAGCAGAGATTTGATTCTTAGTAATTGATTCTCATCTTTAAAAAACATCTCTCCTCTTGTAGTCATAATGTTTGATTCGTGTGTTATTTAATGCCATTGTCCTTAATTAAGGTTCTCTTTGAATATATTTTTATGATGACCCTAAAGTCTCTTTTAAACTACACAAGAAATTCTCATATCCCATTCACACTTACTGCTTGGCTTTATACAACTGGAGATTACACCTGTTTGGAAAAGAGAGATGTGAACAGATGTAGTTAATGTTCCTGTTCCCACTCAAAGCTGTTCATACTCTTGTCATTACATGGTAAGAGTTGCTTAGTTTTGTTTAACATAATTAGATTGATGGCCCCTTTAAAAGGATTACCTCAAAAATAATATATGCTTCTCCATATAAGCTTTTCAATACAACTTTATAATTGAAAACCAGAGGTTCATAGCTTCCATAACCCTGGAATAAAAACATAAACTCCTTACCAGGATACAGCTGCTTGGTGGGTGCACTGAGTTGAGCATCCTTTGTAACTCGGTAAGCAACATCTGGTCCTTTGGAAGATTTTCTGCTTGCACACAAACCTGTTGTTTTTGTTATCCCATCAGGCAAATTGTGGAAATCTAATACCTTTAAGAGATCTGCTGGTTGAGCTGAAAAAGGAGAAATAAGAGACAGGAATTAAGTACCAAATGGGAAATGTGGGAAGCGATTCACAATCATCATTGTCAAAAGAAACTCATTCTCTCATTAATAAGTTACACAGAAGGGACAACTCTAAAACAAAACAAAGAAAAAATTCAAGATCCTTCTTATTCCATAATATATTCCTGTGTTAGGTCTACAAGCTATAAAAGCAGTTATAAATACAGTCATTGCTTCCATATTACAACTCCCCCCCATCATAGTTTCAATATGTTGTGGGTTGGCCACAACAGAATTTTGGGGGGAATTTGCAAAAAACAAGCAGACAACACAGAATCTATGAAAGGAAGGACCAAAAAAAAATTTATGAAGAATTTCTAGATTGTGAAGTCATTGTACCCCTAAGATCTGAGATGTGGAAGACAAAATTGCACCTGGAATCTGAATGAGTGTTTCTGAGGAATAGCAAAAAAGTTAGTGCCACTATATTGGAGAGTATACATTGGATTGTAAAGACATAAGAAAACTGGAAGGGGTTTGGGGTAAGAAGATGTTACAAAGGGCTTTGAATAACAAAGGATTTTATATTCAATCTTGGAAGTGATAGGAAACTATTGGATTTAACTGAGTAGGGGTGTGTGTAATAAAGTCAGACAAGCTTTTCTTTGGAATGGGGAAAGATATGTAGCAGAAAGGCCAACTAGCAGACAATCCAGGCATGTGATGATGAGAGTTACACAGTAAGGTGATGGCAATATCAGAAAAGAGAAAGGAGTATACATGAGAGATGTTCTAAAATAAAACTAACAAGCCTTGGCAACAGATTGGACATTCAGGATGAGAAAAAGTGAAAAGTCAAGGATGAAACCTCAGTTATAAGTCTGGATGACCAGAAAGATGATGGTGCCCTCAATAATAATAAGGAAGTTCAGAAAGGAGGGAGTGTGTTTTTGGGAAAGATAATGAGTTCAGTTTCAGACATGTTGAATTCAGGATATCTAGAGGGTATCTAGTTCAAAATATTTAATAGGCAGTTGGAGTTGAGAGTCTGGAGATCAGCAAGTGGGTTAGGGCTGAATAAATAGATTTGAGAACCATCAGTATACAAATGCTAATTAAGTCCATGGGAGCTGATGAAATCACCAAGTGACATAATACAAAAGAAGAAGAGAGCTCAGGACAAAGCTCTGTGGGATACCCGCAGATAATAGGTATGAGCTAGATACAAAAGACACTTCTAAGTATTTTTACACTGAGGTATGGTCAGGTAGAATAGCATCACAGAATCCTTGAGAGAAAAGAAAATCAAGGAGGAGGTAGGCAAGTGTCAGTAGCCAGGGAGATCAAAAAGGCTGAGGACTGATGAAAGATCATTAGGTGTCAATTAACTCACTGGGCACTTTAAAGAGAGAATGGTCAGTTGAATGATAAGGTCAGAAGTCAGACTAGGAGTGACAGGAAAATAAGTGAAGAAATGTGTCTTAGCCAAAAGGATAAAAGTTTTCTAAAATACTATTCCTATGAATGAAATTCCTGAATGTTGTTATATTGATGCGGGTTGTGGTCCCTTTAAGAAACTAGTCCTTTCAGATCGATTTATTCCTTTCTGATACCCAACCCCTCCTAGCTGATGCATTATCAATTCAGGAAGCTAGGACCTTTGATTCACAAATCCTGGTCAAAAGCATCCCTTTGCCAATAGGAGATCCAGGCCCTCCCAGCCCCCATTGGATCTGGGCCAACTTGGGCTGTCCCAGTCCCCATTCTAATGATCTGCTCAGGTTTTCCAACCCTACCAAGCAAATTCAAGTCCTCACTGAAACCCAGTGAAGAGCCAACCTGGGACTCCACCCATGGGCCCCTTTAGCTAAATCTCTCATTATAAAAGAGTCAAGCTGGAGTCCTCTATTTGCAGAGGTTGGAAACATGGCAGCCTTATGCCTGGTAGGCCAGGGATCTCTGTCCACTGGAATCCTGTTTCCAGTGCCCTCCTCTCCCTACCTTCACCTATTTCCTTAACTAGACTTTCACCTTACTTCCAAACCCTATAATAAACCTCTTTTATCAATCTAGCTTTTTGGGCCTGTAAATTCCTTTACAGGGGACTCTTGCACCGCTACTAGACCTCATTTAACTCCCTCTATTGCTCCGAATCCAAAGGGGTTGCAGGGAAGCTCTATTTGACTCCCTGTATCCCTGCCACTAGACCTCAATTAAACCCTAATTTCATTTAGGTACCCCAAATCTAGACCTCATCAATATCACTGACCAATCTTCTATTCTAAGGAAATCTTCTTTCAGTAATGATCTAAGATTTGCCTTCTGATTTCAGAGGCTTCTTCTTCTGGATCTCCTTGGGAAATATATCATTTGATATTTCACTGATGTTTTCCCAATTTTTAACTATTTCCTACTATAGCTATATATGCATATTCCTCATCTCTCCTAAAAAGCTATAAACTCCTTGAAGGCAGGGGACATACCTAGTTCATCTTTATATGCCATGTCAAATATATAGCCTTGCAGGCAGTAACCAGTTGTTGAATGGATAAATGAATGGATGGATAAATAGGTGGATGGACAGTTGAATGGATGAATGGTTGGGTGGATGAATAGCAGAAGCTATGATGAATAATAAATTTCCCAAAACTTGAGTAGCTTAGCTTATCCTTCCAAGGATGAATGAAAAAAGCTAAAAGTGATCTTCCTGAGGCAGAGATTATTAGATCCTGGATCTAGTGTGAATTACTATGAATTGAAAAGAATGGTCTGTGGGGGGGTATTGTTTGTTTTGTTTTGTTTTGTTGGGGGGGGGGATCTGGGAAAGAGTTAAAGTGAATCTATGATTTCATTAGCATTTCCAGTAAGGTAACTCCTTCTACCAACAGGGTTCTGCAGCTATTCTGCAGTTAAGTGGCCTATGGATAGACCACTGAGCTTGAAATCAGAAAGACTCATCTTCATGAGTTTAAATCCACCTCAGACACTATCTGTGCAACTCTGAACGAGTCACTTAACTCTGTTTACCTTAGTTTCCTTATCTGCAAAATGAACTGAAGAAGGAAATGACAAATAACTCCAATATCTTTGCCAAAAAACTCCAAATGGGATCATGAAATGTCAGGCACAACTGAAATGACTGAACAGAAATATGTAAACAATCTTGCCTAAAGTGAAACAGTTTATATATGCCTAAAATAAAACTTCGCCTCAGTTCATCCTGAGTCCAGCAATAGCCCTCTATCCTATGCTATGCTGCCTTTCTAATACAGAGAATTTTTGAGGAAAAAAAAAAGCATCCTCTATAAACAAAGTTAGAAAAATTGTAATGACAGTTTCCATAAGGCTCCCTCCCTCCTTCCCTTCCTCTCTTCCTTTTTTCATGTCTGCCTTCCTGATTTCTTCACTGCTTTCTTTTCTTCCATTTCTTCTTAGTCATTCAGACTTTTCTTAAAGGTCTCTGGGCACTTTTCCCAAGTATAGCACTTCACTTGGATACCTCTCACTATGAGGGAATTTTTCCTTACACTGATCTGATACCTGCTTCTCAGTAATGCCCACTCACAGTTCCTAGCTCTGACTTCTAGAGCCAAGTTGAAGAAACTTAATCCTTTCCTGTGACCATCATTTCATCCAACTAAATGTTCTCTCTATGGAGGCAGCTAGGTGACACATTAGATAGAGTGATAAGTCTAAAGTCAGGGAGAATCAACTTCCTAAGTTTAAATCTGGCTTCAGACACTTACTTACCAACTGTGTGATCCTGGGCAAATCACTTCCCTGTTTGCCTTATTTTTCTCATGTGTAAAATGGACAAGGGAAGAAAAGTTAAAACTATTCTAATATCTCTGCCAAGAAAACCCCAAATGGGATCATGAAGAATCAGATATGATGAAAAATGACTAAATGAAATCAAGGGGGGAAGCACTTGAGAACCACAAAATCTTTGGGTTGGAACTACAGAATATTCCTCTTCTATTGTAACCCTCTACAATGTATTTGCCAATCAATCAATCAACAGACAGTTATTAAACACTGCCCAATACTAAGCCCTGGGAATAAAGACAAGGGAGGGGTGCAGAAATAATTTCTACCTTCAAGGAATTTACAGTCTATGAAAATAATAAAGAGAAACCACATTACTTAGCTTATTTCTACCTACATACTCAGATTCTGAGAAGTGCTCAGGTCGCAACTTATCCAAAACAATAAAAAGGCCCGACTCTGCCAGATCGCCATTATCCCTCGGGGCTCCCTCTCTACAAAAAGTATTTTCAAAGAATCTTGAGAACTGGACAGCACCTCAAGGGTCTTGTGGTCTGACCTAGACCTTTTTTACATTGGCTATACCAATAACTTTGAAGGATACTCTGAGTCATATACTAAATATGAATAGAGACTGGGATATCACACTTGGACAGTGCTCAGACTTTTAAGGCTTTGAAAAAAATATGTGGTTTTGGGCATCTGGCAGGAAGTATGTACCCAAAGAAAATGTGCTTTTTTCCTTCTTTTATCATCTTTGCTATTATTTTGCACATCTAGTGCCCCTTTCATTCAAACAATTCATTTACTACTCAGGAGAATGCAATGGAAAGCATGCTGCAGCTCCCCCAAGTAATCAGTTATCATTAGTCAAATAAGAAAAAGAAACAGAAAAGCATCATTTAAACAATACCAAATCCCTTCAGTGCATAACATCAGCTTAAAAGAACAGCTGAATTTACAGAAGTCAAAGTGACTGACAGTTTGAACGGTGCTTATGGGCTTTTTAGGTAATGTATTGGCTATTTGTGTATCTTGATTCACTACTAAAGGGAAAAGGGAGCAGCATTAACACATTTTATCTTCCATCGTCATTCAATTAAGATCCTGTTTTTCAATAACATTTTTAGGAGAGATTGCCAATTTCCAATTTAACAGAAAGACCTCAGTCCCAGTCCACTCCATTAAAGTAGCAGGGTTTTACAATAGTATAATAGTAAACAGCTCAAGGAATAAAATGTACAGGGAGACCTCTGTGAACTCATCTAGCTTCCTAGATATCATTGGGTTGGTCTCCCCACTTTTCCTTATGCCTTGACTTCCCTCTTGCTTTTAAAAAAAAGTAGAGAGGGGTAAATAATTATGCCTTGGAAGAAGTCTTGGTGTTCTGAGATCTTTATGAAAAAAACTTGAGAAATGTCCTCTAGGAATAGTGTATAACTTTGTCATATCACTGGGATTAGATCTGAATAAAGACAGATTATGAGTTTTAAAAAATATATTCTACATATGAGGAAACCAAAGTCAAAAAAGGTTGATACTTTCCTAAAGTCACATAGCTTTTGAGGGATGAGACCATATTTGGACCCAGATCTTTCTTATGAAATAGGCTATTTTCTCATAATCAGTCAACAATCAATCACCCAATCACAAAGCATTTATTAAGTGCCTATTGTATTCCAGGAGTACAAATACAAAGAACGATTGATACCTGCTACTAATTAATACCTATTACAAAATAAAATCCTCTAGACAAAGTTCAAAGCCACATCTGAATTCCATATGATGGAAAGCTCTAGATAGTATATAAATTTTAGCACATGTGCCAAAAGTGGCAATTGAGAAAAGACTCAATGGCAGGTACAACTGACACCACTATACTCTCTTCCTCATTGTAAAAAGCCACTGTTGCTGACTCCCAAGTCCCTGGGGTCAACAGTTATCTGCTGCCCTGACAGTCAAAAGAAAATGATTCTTAAATGATAGTATTTAGAGCAGTGATCCTCAAAGTTAGTCCAAAGAATTGTTGGGGTCTCTGAAACCCTTTCAGAGGGTCTACAAATTCAAAATTATTTTGTATTTCTAATATAGTAAATAGCTATAAATATAACCCATGTGAACAAAAACTGTTTGAATAGATCCTCGATAGTTTTTTTTAACAACATGAAGATACTGAGAACAAAAATTTGAGAACCACTGATTTAGAGCTTCAACATGCCTTAGACAGCATCTAATCTGTGCCCTTCATTTTACCAAGACCCAGAGAAGTCAGAAGGACTTACTCAATCAAGGAAAAAGTCCTAGACACCAAATTGGGAGTCCAAGGATATGGCTTTTAATATAAAATGGGAAGGAGACAATATAACATAGTCTAAAGAGACAAAAGACTTTGGATCCAATTTCAGTTTGATTATAAATAGGTTTATTGTTTTATTCAAATCTCTCTCTGGGTTTCAGTTTCCTCATGTATAAAGTATGAGATTTGCACTAAATTCATTCATTCATTTTTTTCATAAAACATCCTTTTGCTAAGTACTTATTGCATGCAAAACACGAAGTTTAATCCTTGTGTTAAATGGATGAGACCGTGTCTGTCTCAGATCCTGCAAGCTCTAGAATTCTCTAAAAATCTCTAAGAACACGCCACTTTTGAAAAATTTTGCACTTCTGCTCTCATGTATAAGACTCAGTCTTTGCCCTCAGATATCTATATCTATATCTACATACACAAATAGATAGATACAGATATGTAGTTATTGTTATATTATTTATTTATCAGATTATGTGTGTGTGTTAAGGGTAGCTAGGTGGCACAGTGAGTTCAAATCCACCCTCAGACATTTTCTACCTGTGTGACCCTGTACAAGTCAATTAACTCTGTTTACCTCAGTTTCCTCATATCTAAAATAAGCTGGAGAAGAAAATGACAAACTACTACAGCATTTTGCCAAGAAATCCCCAAATGGAGTCACAACTCATTGGATATGACTGAAACGATTGAACATCATCAGATAGGGCTAGGATCCCCTGAATGCAGGCAGAGGAAGTCATGATGGAAAAGTAGGACAATGATTTATTGCAACATCTGCAGGAAAGCCTGAAATTTAATGATCTAAACTGTTCTCTGGCCCAAAAGGTCATCAATGAGAACCGTAGGGTGAAAAATATTCATTGAAATTATGAATAAATCACTCCATTTGTCCCTCTACAAAATCTCTCCATTTTTCTTTCAACTAATTGTCTCCCTAATGAATGGATTTACCCAATATCTAATACAAAGAGGGCCAGGGTAGGGTTAGAATCCCACTTGTGGGCCTCAGAGATTCTGAGGTGAATGTATTTATAAATGATGTGATTAGACTAGATGTGAGCCTCAAAGCAGACTTCACACTAGAGGTTCTAGCCAGGGTTAGATGTTTCTGTAATTTTTCTTTATTGATTGCTCCTAACAATGGTTGTATTACTGCCACCACAAGAGAGAGCTGTCCATCATTTGTCAACAAAGAAGCAAGCTTTTTTGGGGAATATTGTAGAAGAATTCATAACTCTCCATAGAAAGGAAAAAGAGAATGTTATTTTCTTAAATTCACAAAATTAGCATTTTGATCTCTCTACTTGTTTCTAGAAGGAATTCCTCTAATAACTTCTTAGTTATATCTCAAGTTACTAAATAGCAACTCTTCCCAAAGCCTACAATTTTATGTCCATATGTATGAAATGAACAATTATTTATGACCATGGACTCAGATGACCTACATCTATTATTAGTATGGGACAGTAGAAGCAACATATTTGAAGTCAGAAAAATCTAGGTCTATTATTGACTCTTTGTGTGACCTCTTAAACCTCATTTCCCTCATCTGTATGATGGCTTCTTAGCGTCCTTATAATTCTGAATCTCTGATTCTTTGTACAACCTTCCACTGGCACTATTTCAACTCAATTTCATTCAATAAAATCTATTAAATATTTGCCAATAAATGCAATGTGTTGCACGGGAAGGATCAGTGTACTTGAGCCGAAATGGACCTTAACAGAAACCTACATGGTTATGACCATGGATATGTTATTTGAATTCTACCAGCCTCTCTTTCCTCATCTACAAAATGGACCCACAAACACACACGGTGCCAAACTTAGAGGGTTATTGTGAAGAAGGCATTTTGCAAACCTTAAAGCTACATATAAATGGGAATTATTATTATTCCATGTAGATTATTGTACTAGACAGTGAAAGAGATAAAATCTGAACAGCATAATAAAATGCAGAGACATTGCCTTATCATCAATGGTTTTCATATAGTCAAAGCTATGGTTTTTCCAGTAGCAACGTACGGCTATGAGAATTAGACTATAAGGAAAGCTGAGTACTACAGAATTGATGCTTTCAAATTGTAGTGATGGAGATGATTTTTGAGACGTGATATTATGACTACAATTATGTCCAAGAGACAGCAAGGAGATCAAATCAGCTGATACTTAAGCAAATTAATTCATTCTATTCACTACAAGGTCAAATATTGATGCAGAAGCTGAAGCTTAAATAATTTGGCCACATAATGAGAAAATAGGACTCACTGAAAAAGACTCTGGTGTTGAGAAAGATTGAAGGTAAGAGGAAAAGGGGATGTCAGAAGATAGTAGAAGTAGATAATGTCATGGAAACAATGAATAGGAACTTGGACAGACTTTGAGAGATGTTAGAGGTTAGAAGGACCTGGAATGCTTTGGTCCATGAAGTCACAACTTGAATGACTGAATAACAACAAATTAAAGAAGATAGAAAATTATGACATAATCCCTACCCAAATGGAAAATATCCATTGGAAAACAATCCATCAAGCAGTTCTATGGATTGACAGTTTGTATTTCTAGTTCCATCAAGAATTTACTAAGAAAAAATTTACTAAGTGCCTACCATGTTTCAGGTACAGCATTAATATTTTACAAATATCATCTCATTTGATCTGCCCAGTGATTCTGGGAAGTAAGTGCTGCTATTATTCCCATTTTACAGGTGAGGAAATTGAGATGGACATAAGATAAGTGAACTGGCCAGAGTCAAACAGCTAATAAGTGTTTGAGGCAGGATCGTCCTGGGCCAAAGCTCTATCACTGCACAAGCAAGCTGCCTCAGAAAGACCCTAAATTTCAATCCTCCTTCTACCACTCAATAGGCATGTAAACTAGAGAAACACACTTCATTTCAGGGTGCTTCAGTTCTTTCATCTATATAATGGGGATAATTAGACCTGATCTACTGATTCCATAGAGCTGATTGTGATAGAAAATTGTGTTAAGTGAGATAATTCATATGAAAACACTCAATAAACCAAAAAACACAATTCAGCTAGGGTACCTAGTTTCCATCAGCACTCTGTCCCCATTATCACTATTGTGTCTGGGAGATGGCTCTGCAGAAGGCTGGCATTCAGTGAATGCCTCTTGACTTGAATTTGATTGTCAGAGGCAATGCAGATCGCAAGGTGAGGGATTTGGCCGTGGGGAAACATTCCAGTCTGAAAATATGCCAGATTGAACAGATGCCACATGCCAAGAGCCAGTTCACCCACAATGCTATTGGCCCAGCCCAAAATTCTGGCTCATCTCCCTACAATTCTGTTCCAAGATTCTGTTCTATTACAGTAGTCGGTTGGAGGAGGGGATTTTTTTTTTCATCCTTCTGAGTCTTCAATCCTAATCCTGCTCCACAATTCTCAGACTTTTTTCCTCACTTCTTAGAATATTTGGGCTCAATAACCTGTTTCCCAATCTCTCGTATAAGGGGGGAAAAGGAGGTAAGGGAAGCAGCAGGGAAAGGGGAGTGGCTAAAATGCTAATTTCCAGCATATTTGTGGGTACTTTTATAGGCCTCTGCTGTAACAAGTTGAAGAGGCCACCAGATACTTCCTAGGACCTCTGCCACCTTCTCATCGCAGTTTAAGGGAATCCCCAGGCCATGGAGCTGAACCAGTGTGGAAAGGGTGAAGGAGGCAACTGGCAGGCAGAGATTTCTGGAACTAGTCACCTCTAAGCTACATACTGTTAAAGTCATCTGTTTCAATAAGAAATTCACAGAAGAATCAAATACCTTCAACATACTGGGAGAGGCTCAGTGGTTTGGTAAAAAGAACTTTGAGCAGGGGAGGCAGAAAAGACCTGTGTTCAAATGCTGCTTACATGACGGTGGGGCTCCTTGTCTCCCTGAACATGTGACTGCTTTCTTTGCCTCAGTTTCCCCACCTTGTATAGGAATTACTCATAGAACCTGAGAAACTCAGAGCTTGGTGGGAAGTTAGAAATCATCTAATGTTATAACCCTTAATGTTTTTCTTCAAAAATATGCTTTGCTCTTATTATTATAAAGGGAAGATGATAAAAAAGGGACTCGATGAAACTGATGAGCTTAGAAATAAGGTTCATCAATAACAGGTATCTGTGAGCTCCTCTCCTAATGAATGGATTAGTGTGAGATGGATTGTGTGAGAATCCCCACTTGAGTTGCTTATAAAAAGGCATCAACAGATCCTTTCCATACTTTTGTTCTTCTTATGGGGAAACCCTTAGAAAGCAGCAGATCTAAGTGCTGTATGGTACAATAGGAAAACTCTGAGATTTAAAGTCAAAGGAGCTTAATTCAAACACCAACTGTGTTTACTTACCTAAATGACAATGGACAAATCATTTAACCTTTCTCAGCCCTCATCTTTAAACTGTATGTCAGGGGAGGGGAGGGGAGGTTGGATTAAATTAGATGACCTTGAAAGTCCTTTCTACCTGTAAATCTGTGAGCTTGTATGAGACTTTAATCCTTGGAGGGGAGCAAGAAAGGGGAGGAAGGGATGAACAGTGCTGTATGATCCTTTATCTGAAGCCATTAATAGCTTCCTTTGAAGCAGAAATACATGGAAATTACACATTCCTTCACCTACATTAAAAAAAGTTCTTGGACCCTAAGTTTCTGGCCCCAGCCACTGTGAGAAAATGTTGTACCCTTTCAACAGTACAACTCCTGTAGAGAGGCAAACCATATGGTCTAAAATAGTTAGAATCAATGAAAACAAACCTTCTGGAGAGGGGTAAGGGCCTTTGGGGGGCATTATAACCTCAGATCCATTGCACCACCTAGCTGCCCTTCACTTTTTGTATATTTTGCATTTTGTGCAGGAGGAGCTTATCCTATGCCTGATATGTACTGATACATGAGTCCTCATGTGTGATATGAGTAATCTTTTATTCACATATACAGAAACTCACACATCAGTTATATTCTGAGATTTTCCCAAATAAATTTTGATGTGTAACAAGTCAAAGAAAAAGTGACATTTTTTAAAACATAGTCTTCAGAATTGGATGCAGATCATATAATACTAAAGTATAGAGTGCAAGGCCGCAATTTACATTATTATCATCATTATCACATTTTTAAAATTATAACAGCTTTTTATTTTTCAAACTACATACAAAGATAGTTTTCAACATTTCCCCTTGCTAAACTTGGTGTTCCAAATTTTTCTCCCTCCCTCTCCCCCACAGCAAGTAATCCAAAATATATTAAGCATGCAATTTTTCTAAACATATTGCCACATATATCACACTGCACAAGAAAAACCAGATCAAAAGAGGAAAATATCATATTTTTAATTTGTTTTTATCTAAAAACCTTTTTCCTAACCTTTTCTATCTAAAAAGAGGGATTTTACAAGAGCCTAATAAAAATTTTCATAACAGAATAAACAGAACTATAATTAATAACAATAATGACCTCCAATATAATGAAAGACTTCTTAATATATAATCACTAATATGGGGTCATTGAATCTGTGGTTAAGCACTTCCTTTGATAGAAAATATACTACTGACTTATATCCATGGTCCAGAACTAACTATTAAAAACTTCTTTCTTTTATTGACACAAAACCCATTTTCTTTCAAATTCTATCATTACTGAAATAACTATGAGTTAAGATTACTATGAGTTAAGACATGCACAGAAGAAATTTTTTATGATGCAATACCCTGCAGGAGGGGTAGAACCAAGGGTGTGTTAACTAGCTTGCATCTTGTTGTCATTTAGCTATTTTTCAGTTCTTCCTGACCCTATTTGGAGTTCTCTTGGCAAAGACATTGATTTATCATTTCCTTCTCCAGCTCATTTTTTAGAAAAGGAAACTGAGGCAAACATTAATAAGTGATTTTCCCAGAGTTACATAGCTAGTAAATGTCTGAGGCTGGATTTGAGAAGTCTTCCTGACTTAAAAGCTGAGCAATTTATCCACTTTATTACCTAGTGGCTCCCATTAAGGAAATTGTCAATCTTTTATTGTGAACATTTATACTTTAGAAATCAACAAATATTTCAAATCAGGGCTGGGTTTATTTTGTTAGTTGTCCAGACCTGAGAAAAAGATGGATATAATGTGAGTAATGAATACTAAATTTAAAAGTGTATCTCATGTATATATTTTCCCCTAGAAAGTCAATTGTTATCATTTGACCAGCACACTCCTGACAATGGTAATCCACTAGCAGATATTATGACATTAGCAAAAGCTAAGTCCCCACAAATGATGAGACTAAAGAGAGGAAACTTTTTACTATGGGAAGAAAATTCAGAAAGGATTGGAAATATGAACTACTTTCATTGGGGGAAAGGAAAACCCTTCAATTAGAACTCTTAGGGGAAGAAGTGATGATTGGAGAAAGGATGACAAAAACAATGGGATGATTCCAAAGGCAACATTTTTATGAATAGGTTTCTTCATAAGCAAATGAAGTAACAAAACACTCTAGTTGAAATTTAAAAAAAAATAAATTTGGATTTATATCAAACAATCAATAAGCATTTATGAAGCACCTAAAGGCAACTAGGGGAATATTGGATAGAGTTCTGACCCTGTAATCAGAAGGAACTGAATTCAAATGCAGCCTCGGACATTCACTATGCAATCCTGGAAAAGTCACCAAATCTTTGTTTATCTCAGCTTCCACAACTGTAAAATGAGGATAATAACAGTACCCAGAACCCAGGATTCCTTAACACATTGTATAAATCCGAATTATCATTTTTCCTTGCTTGTTACCAGTAGTAATAAAGAAGAGAGGACACCAAACTTCACCATCGTCACATCTAACTGTAAATACAACTAAGCTCTATCAACGGGTAGTTGTCTATTTTCTAAGAAGCAGATATAACATGATAACAAGAGAATAATGAATAGAGTCAGAGACCTTTTGTTCAAATTCTGACTGTTTCTTCCTAGCTCTGGGATATTGGCTATGTCAGATTACCTTTTGGGACCTCAGTTTCCTCATCTGAAAAATGAAAAAATTGGACTAGAAAATCTAATCTAATTCAATTTCTAATGTTCCTTCCTTTCTAAAGTCAATTATGAATGGTCAACATTAAAGAGGAGATCCCCAGAAAATTTACTTCTACCATTGTCTATTAGAATCAATTTCCTTTTAGAGCATGCTGGGTGAGATCCATTGCTTGTGGAATCCTGTTTTTTCATCAGTCCTACTAGACCTGCTCAGATACCAGATGTTTAAGTGTCCAAAGGCTTCAGTACAAAACATTCTCATGACATCTATGAGCTGCACCATCAATTGGCTAATCTGCCCTTTTTAACATCAGTAAAAATGGTGTTAATGAAATGAGTCAGATTAACTACTTCTGATGGGCAAAGCATTAGGAGGATGTACAACTGGATCATGACCTGATGCTTTAAGCAAAATTCTGTCAAAAAGATAAACTATGGAAAGAAATGACCCCCTGGTGCTGCCCAGAACAAACTCAACTTGACAGGTTCATTTAGCCTTGCCAACACAATATGTTGCAGCCTTCTATTCAGAGGAGCAGAAGAATGACTCTGCTTTCCGGATGGGCTCTTGGGGCCTTCAGGAACAGCCAGGATTAACTGGCCCACTGCTTTTACTGAAATGGAAATTGGTTCCTGACAGCTATATGCCACCCTGGATACCTCTTCTGTGATTCTGAAGTGCAAAGAAGTCTGACATTAGCCCATTCCACTTTCCTGAGTGATCCTAAGTGTCTAAGTATTTGGTAGAGGAAAGAAATTATACAGAAAGAATCATATTCCTCTTTGGAGAACAAACTCCTCAAGAGACAAAGTTGCTCTGTTCTGGATACAAACTCTGTTTAAACATATATACACAAACACACACATATACATACACACACATCCCTAATCTTTCTAAGGTGAAACAAAAAAATGAGAGATGAAGTCCAAAGTCACAATATTAGGTACAAAAAGCGTTGTCGTTAGGAAAAATTCCATAACTACAAAACTTTCTTTGCTCCTTTCATGCTCAATGCCACCATTATTTCATTCTTGTTTGCTTCCAAAGGCATGGAAACTGTATATAAATGGACAAATTCCAAACTGTTGACATCATCTCAGGGTTGCGACAGCCTTGAAACTAAGGAGTATGGGAGATCTCAGGACAGAAATAAAAGCTATACACAACTACAAAGTCAGTGAGAGAGACACTAAGTCATAGAGAGACCTGCACTAAAACTACTCCCAGCATTGGATCATTAAAAATAGAAGCCATAGTGAACATAGTAAAACATGAAATCTAGAACCTATGCCATGGAAAGAGTTGCTATCATTGAGTTGTTTCCTTGTATGAAAATCATATCCTGGTACAGTTGACCATGGCAACCACCACAATTGTTTAGCAAGCTGCAATATCTTCAGTGGTTAAAATAGACTTGTCTTTGTCTGAAATCAACCTTGCATGGACCACCAGATTTATTTTCTTAAAGTATTTTTTGATCACAACATTCCTGTACTCAAAAATAGTCAAAGGCCACAGAATTGAGGCTAAATGCCTTCCCTAGTATTTGAGAACCTCTAAAATCTAACCCTAACCTACCCTTCTACCAAAACTTCCCTCCAAAGACCCTCTGCTCCAACCTGACTGGACACCACACAGTCCCCAACATGTGCAATGATTTTTACTGACTGTGTCTTTGCTCATGTCACTTTTACAATTTATTTCAGCACCTTCCCCTGTCCATCTCTTTGAATTCTACCTACCATTCAAAGCTTAGCTCCAAGCCTACTTCTTCTTTGAAATCTTCCCTGACAGAATCCAGATTACATAAATCTCTCCTTTTTCTGAATTCCTAGAGAGCTAAATCATCCATCCACCAGCAAGCCTTTATTAATCACCTACTATTAAGCACCCTGTTCTTATTCTCTGTATCATGAGGTTAGGGATTGTTTTGCTTTTTTTATTGCATACTCAGCACATAGCAAAATGTCTGGCACATAATAGCTAATAAATAAATGATTGTTGATTAAATTCCTTCTATTTTTATTTTTTGTACCTGTTCTGTCTCTTCTTATAACTTTTTCTATCTTCTCCAACACCCAGCACAAGTAAGAAAAATGTATTTGGTAGAGTTATAGAACTTTGATCTGGAAGGGGGTCTTCTAATCCTTCTAATCCACCCCCTCCAACTTTGCAGATGAAGAAGCTAAAGTCTAGAGAGGCTCAGTGTCCCCACAATGCTGCACAGTGAGGAAATAGCAATATATTTCTTAAGTAGGCACACAATAAATGTTTGCTGATTTCCTCATTAATCTTCACTCATATCCTGCTTTCTAAAGAGGATTACTAGACACATAATCTTTTGAATATAAGCTTTATACAGGCTTGACTTCTATCTACAAGTTACATTAGAAAGGATTGCCTTTACTGATACAATCATGAAATAATCCCACTCTAATTCCTTTTAGTGTTTCATGAAATACTTAAAATCATGTTGCATTTGGAGATAGAAGACCTGGCTCTGTACCTACCAGCATAACCTTGGGCTTGTGATGTAACCTCTCCAGACCTCAGTTTCCTCATTTTTAAAATAAGGCAGATGGACTAGGATGACCTCTTAGGTCACCTCCTATCATCCTATGGTGTTCTGGGGCACTAAGCAGTTTATTCTCATTAAGCAACATTAAAGGGCAAGTCACACTTCTGGATTATCCCTATATAAGACAAAGCAAGAAAGAAAGCATTTTTTGTGTCCTTACTACAAGCCAGGAACTGTGCTAGGTCCTAGGAATACAAAAACAATCAGAGAGACTTTTCCTGCTTTCCAAGACTTTATATTCTAATGAAGGATGACAATATAGAGACTGGTATGAGAAATTTATTAAATAATACATTGGTCAAGGTCACTTATTTTGTTTCATCTATCAAATGCTTTAGAGCCCTTAAGCACCTTGGAAGGAGCTCTCCAAAGCAGTTTGGGCAAAAGATTTCTTCCAACATGAAGATTCTAAGACTTTATGAAATTATTGGGATCCTAGATACTAGGCATGATCTTCCCTCAGCCTTCTAAAAGGACAACTCATATCCTGATACTAACTGGTTTTTTCCATGTCTTTGAGGGACAATGTTTTGAACAATCTTCCATCTGAGGGACATCCTAATCTCTCTGTCTCTGTTTCTGTCTCTCTCTCTCTCTCTCTCAAGATACGTAGATATAGATATACATGCATGTGAATATATAAACATCTGATAATGATTGCTAGCATTTACATAGAACCTGCTATGTTCCAGGCACTGTGCTAACCAATATTATCACATTTGATCCTCACAACAATCCTGGAAAGAAGATACCATTATTATCTCCATTTGACGGTTGAGGCAAAAAGTGATCAAACGACTAGTTCATGCAGCTAGTAAATGTTTGAGGCTAGATTTTAACTTTAGTCCTGTCCCAGCACCCTCCCTCCAATGCCACTTAGCTGCCTAATATATATGTATGTATATACATATATAAAATTGTTTAATACAATAAGAAGTAACTTGTTCATGGTTACACAAACACACAATGTGTTTGAAGCAGGCCTGGGACCTAGACCTTCCTCCTCTAAAGTAGGCCTTTGTCCAATATGACAATGTTACCTCTCACAGTGATGATAATGATAATGATAATCCCCGTTGCTAGAGGACTCTACAATTTACAAAGTACTTTTCTTATACTGATGCTATGAAGCAGGTGAAGGAGCTGAGGCTTATAGAGTATGACATTACTTATCAATAGTCACAGAGCTAGTGAATCAGAAAGCTAAGTTCTGAATCTTAGATTTAAACTCAGTGCTTTTTTCTCCTCACTACACCATAAATATTTATTGGATGGCATTGCAAAGCTTTATTTTGGTCATGTTGACAAATAGAAATGAGACTGAGGATGGGAAGAATTATGTAATACATTTGACCTCCAGATTGGAATAGTCTCTTGTGAATGGCCTGGTTAAATCTGACAGCATGTGCTGTGTTCAGCTGCCTATAGATCCCAGCAGTGGATGTGGGTACAGGAAAGAGCAGGCTCTTATGATTAATGGATATCTAACATGAAAATTTTGTAGGGAAAAAAATAATAATACCATCCCAAGTCTGGCATAAACAAGATGATCTGAACTTCAAAGGAAAATCTTTGCTGATTAGCAAATGTTAAAAAAAAAATATGCAACTCATTTAATTTCAAACAGCCCTGTTTCTTTCCTTTCCAGCAAGCAGCCTGGGACTTCATTTAGCATCTATCAAAACTTCATTACATTCCTCTAGGTCCTGAAGGTCATGTTTGTACTTGTAATGTTGTATGAATGGCCCAGGGAGTTTGTTCTTATGGAGTCATTCCAGGGGAAACTGAGGATGTGTATTTTTCATCCTGTCCAGAAGGGAAATTCTCCTTCAGTCATTGATCAGGAAGTCAGTTTTCTTTTGGAATAGTTATCCCTTTGCCATATCCTCTATTTTAGAGAGACAGAGAGAGAGAGTGAGAGAGAGAGAGAGAGAGAGAATGTGTGTGTATTAAAACAGCACCAAAAATTTTTGGACATCCTGGTATACACATACAAGTGTGTGTGTGTGTGTGTGTGTGTGTGTGTGTATAATTATATGAATGTACATATATACATATGCATGTTTATTTATTTCTATTTATAAATAAAGTTCCTGGAGAGGTACTTCCCCAATAAATGCAGATCAGCACCTATAGTATCAGAGAGTTAACTGGGGAATTAGACTTTAATTATACATATATATATATGTATATATATATATATATATACATATATATATATGTATATGTATTTATTTATTTATATATCAGAGGAAGAATTTGAACACAGGCCATTATGCTGATCCTGAGCTGGATTTTCTAACTGCTATACAAGAAGACTCTGTTTCTATCTCTCTGTTGCTCTCTTCCCCTCTCCATACACATACATACATGTACATATACACACATGCATGTATGTGTTTGTGTTCATCTGTTTATATATATAGGTATTATTTATATCTGCATATGTGTTTTTCATGTATATATGAATACATGGTTATGTGCATATGCTTTTATATTTATGTTCATGAACACATATGTGTGTACATATATATGTAATTTTTTTTCTTGGGCAGGGTGGAAAAGAAGAAAAATTGCATGAACGGTGCTTGTTCTCAAGGACTTAATAGATTGGTCAGTTTCCCTCTATAGTATTCTAGACATAGCCCTCCATAGATATACAAGAAACCATTCCACTTCTATAAATCAAACACACTTTGACAAGATCAACATCAGAAAGATTGTTGAACTTCTGATAGTTCTTGGGTCATTTTCCAAAAAGAAATTTCTTCAGGATGTTGGCATTCTGTTATTTGGTTGCCATAAGGAGCCAAACATTCTCTCTACAGACGAACAAGCAGTAATTCAGGTAAAATATAGAAAAATAAGTAAAAAAAAAAAAAAAGCTGATCTGCTTATTATGTTAGAAAGAATTGCATTTTACAATAAAAAGAAATGTGACTTAGAGAAGTCACATACCTGGTAAAATAAAACTGGAACACTATTCTTCCAATTCCTAACACAGGGCAAATGTCCATTTTACTTGGCAATAGTTAAATTTAGAATAAAAATAGATAATTTAAAAATAACTAAAACACTAACCATACTATATCATTAAGTTAAAGGTGTTAAGCGTCTTCTCAAAGATACTTCAAAATCTCCCAGAAAGCAAAGAATTATATCTGGAGTTTGGGGAAAGGGAAAGTTATAATAGATGTCTCTTATCATTAATGAGGTAAACATTTTTTTTTACTTTAGTTCAAGAAGAAAAAATGAATTAAACCATAAATCAAGATGTTTAGATAGACTCTCTCTTCTCCACATATTCTCCACATGTATATATGTGTATGTAGATATATATACATATATCTACATCTTATATATAAATAAGATATATATATATATATATACATATATCTACATCTTATTTAATATATAAAAGTGTAATATATATGTGTTTATACATATACATGAGTGTGTGTATGTGTGTGTGTGTGTGTGTGTGTGTGTGTGTGTAATTTAGATGCTGTTGCCCTGGGGAAAAGCTTAGACTTTCCTTCCTAATTTTATATCTCTGGTAATTATTCTGTGAGCTTTTTGAAAGAAGCAACTATTTGCTTTTAGTCCTTTTTTAAAATCCCCAGCAATTTTTTTTTTTTTAATTCTAGGGCAGTTAGGTGATGCCATAGTGGATAGAGTGTCAAGTCTGGAGTCAAGCAAACTCATCTTAACTGAGTTCAAATCTTTCCTCAGACATTTACTAGCTGTATGATGCCAGGCAAGCCACTTAATCTTTTTTTGCCTCAGTTTCTTAATCTGTAAAATGAATTGAAGAAGGGAATGGCAAACCAGTCCGGTAGCTTTACCACAAAAAAAAAAAAGCCCCAAATGGGGTTTTAAATGTACATAACTGAAAAATGACTGAACAACAGTAATAATAAATTCTAATTGCCTGGCTGTATTTTTAGCTAGAATCAGAGCTGAGGGGGTATGAACTCTGCATCTCAAGTATTCTTTCCAATATACTACTGTAGAGGAGTTGTTTGGCCAAAAGCCTGGGCCTCAGTCCAGCTGACTTTGGATGAATCCAGTATCTTTAAAGCTCTGACAAGACCTTATCTGGGGGTTTTCAAAATAACTTATAGGAAATTAGAGTGGACCAAGAATGCTAAGAGCATTACCTTCTTTTGCGGTGAACAGTGGAATCCAGGTTTTTTGCCAAGACCTGCTTTCAGAAATACTTGAAATTAGAGGATTTCATCAGCAGAGATATGCAATAAATATTATGAATTTTTCTTTTTTTCTTGGAAAATATTAGGAGCACTCAAATAAAGCAGTTTTCATATTTTGCTTTATATAATTCTACTTTAAATTCTATCCAAGCTCTATTATTCAGAGACACCTGGATTAACTAGCTAACTGTTCAAACTGATCTCCTTTGTGTTATCAACCATTTATATCTCAGTAATTATTTTAATAATTCAATGATCCATTATTTTGTTAATGTGAAAGATTCCACAATTATTAGCATTTGCAATTCCATTTTACCTGTGTGGACTGGTGTCATCAATTAATCAATCTAAAATATTTCTAGGTTGACCATTAAAAAGTAGATACATAATAAAATTAGCCATTTCTACATCCATACTTGAAATCTTTTCAACGTGGTAAGCTCCTCCAAGTCATATACATATTTCCTAGAAAGATCTTTCAGCTTTATAATAAATTTTGCCACCATGAAGGTCCCACTCACATCCTGACTCTTTCTTGTCTCCCACTATGCCCCTTCTCCTGCAACCATCTCAAACCCTACCTTTTACTGGGAGTTGGGAGGTTGCTAGTCAGGTGTCAATGGCCATGTCATGGAGGCCAGGAGTGGACTTTCTGGGAGATAGGATGCTTCTTCTTCTGATATTAATGAACTTGATTAAGTCACACTATCTTCTGTACCACTGCCCATTCCAACTGCATTTGAGCCAAGAGCCAAAATTTGTTACAGCTCTGTCTGTGACTTTGAAAAAAACATTTCCCTTCTCTAACCCTCAATTTCTTCATCTGGGACTAATGTAGCTGCCCTATTTGCTTCATATGGCTGCTTTCAGGATCCAATAAGATGATTGATGGGAAGATGATGAGAAAGTATGAAATAATTTCAAAATTATATTTGTAATGTATTACTCCTATTTTAACAACAGAAAAACTGAAGCCCAGAGTTGACCAAAGTCACCTAAGTTGGCAGTAGAGCTAGAATGCAAACACCAAGGTCCCTGACTTCTAGTTTTCCCTCTAATGCTTATTGACTTTCTCCCAACTCTGATATTTACTATAGGGAAATTATCTAACCTCAATGCCCTCATCTCTAAAAATAAAAGTTTGGACTTTATGACTTCTGAGATATCTTCAATAAAAAGGGCTCCCTCAGTGTAGAGAGATCATAAGAGCATAGTTATGGTGATTGAAAGCTAACATTTTGCAAAGAGATAATGAGAAGAAAGTTTAATTCTCTGGTACAAGTTCATGAACACAATTCTCATTCTTCCCTTTCTTGCCTTACTTCTAAAGGAAAAAAATATGATGCATTTATACTTTTCAGGACGTCTTTTTTTTTTCCGTGATCACAGAGTTTATCGCTTCTATTTTCTAAGACTCTCTGGGATCCTAGTGAAGAGGTGCCTTTTGCTTCTTAAAATAAATTCTCTTTGAGATTTCTATGAACCTAATAGGAGAGTGCATGTCTGCCATTCCCCAGGAAACAATACTCCCTAACTCTCCTAAAGTTCACAACTTAAAATTCATAATTCCAAGCCTTGGAAGAAAAAGCTTTCCAAGGCAAAAATCTGCCAAATGGACAAAAGCTGTGAGTGCTGGCTCACTTTTAAGGGATGGACCAAATTACTCAGAAAAACAGCTGTCTGCAGACTCCAAAATCAAATCAAAATCTTTTTTCTCCTTAAAAATAAAACTTTTTAAGAGACACTAAAACCCCCACATGGGGTTCCAATATATTCTAAATATGGACACATAGAATGTTAGAGTTCACAGAGCTTAAGTTCATCTAATCCAATGCCTTCACTTGACAGATAGTAAAACTATGAGTTAGAAAGGGGAAAGTGAGTGGCCATAAGTCATATATAACAGATTCAGGATTAGAATGCAGATCTTCTGACCCCAGGCCAGTGTCTTTTCCACTTTATCATATTGTCTACATTTCAATTCACTCCTCATGAATATGACATAAGTTCTGGGCAAAGCAAGCACAAATGTTCTGAAGCTTTAGACTCCTCCACCCCTGTCACGTTTCCAAGAGACCAGGAATTCCAAGCCAACTAGGTCCAGGCAATGAGATCTCCGCCAGGCAAAAAGGCATAGCCAGAGGGGAAAATATCCCACAGTCTTCAGTCCTCCCCAAACCAACACTGTCTTTGAAGTAGGGAGCCAGGTCAGCTAAGGTCATGCTGCCAGGTCAAAAAATAAATAAGCCAACTTTTGGAGGGTCTGATCTGAAATTCTTTCTAAATGACCAAGCTATAGAAATAAACTAGAAAGGCAGGAGGTGGAGAATGTGCTGAGCATTTTGAATCTTGAGGAAAAGGAGGAAGAGGCAATTTTTTAAAAGATGAAATTATCAGAAAAGGGGACTTTCTTATAGTTTACAGAAAGATTTCCTATGTGGTTGAATCTTTGATTAAGTCCACAAACTTCACTGGCTAGCTAAAACACTAGCTCATTCATAGGAGTTGGAACCCTAGGTCCTTGGAGATCTTGTATCACTATGGGATTTTGTCACACATCATTAGCCTGTGACACTGTTTCCTGGTTCACATTCACCTTAGAAAAATTACTAAGGGTTTGGCATGCCCCTGCCAGACAATCTCACTTAAAACACCAACTTTCAATTGAATTCAACTCAACAAGCATTGGACTCTGCCCAGCTGACTTACAATGTAGTAATGCTCTGTTAAGTGCTAAGGATAAAAAGAGACGTTCATCCTCTTATTCCTCTATAAAGAATTTTCACTAACTCCCTATTGCCTTCTTTATTCAATTCAACAAGTATTTACTAAATCGCTAATGTGTATGAAGCATTTGAGAAATTACAAAGACAAAAACAATATAGCTCCTGACCTCATGAAGCTTACATTATTCTTAGGGAATACACAAATAAGCAGTACAATTGGGAGTATTAGGAAAGATCTTCCAAAACAGTGGGATCCAAACTGTACTCTAAAGGGAGCAATGGATTCTATGAAGTAGAGGTGAGAATAGATTATATTCCTGACTTGGGAAACTGCTGGAACAAAGGCACTATGGCAGAAAATGGGTTGTCATGTCTGGAAAAAAACTAATAAGCCAGTTTGACAAAGTGGAAAGTGCAAAAAGGACAGTAATACAAAATAAAACTATAAAATTAGGAACAAAACAGATTGTGAATAGCTTTAGATGGCAAGTTGAGAAATTTTATCTTGGAGGAAAGGCTAGTCATTGAAGGCTTTTGTGTAGAATAGAAACATAGTTGGGTCTATATTTTAGGAATATCAATTTGGCAGCTGTGGAGCAGATGAACTGGAGAGAGAAATGGTTTACAGCTAACTAAGCTCCTCAATCAGCCCTTCTTGTCCCTGTTAGAGCTAATAGTTCAGTCCTAATCCATGTGTTCCTAATTCACACTCTTTATTCTAATTGGACTAATATATCCCACAAACATACCTTACCCTTTCAGCCCTAGTCAGTTCAGGAACAAATGCCATAGGGTTTGTCTCTTTTGGTACTAGGATGAAAGGCAGGGAAAAATATTAGAGGTGCTCCCATGGAATGCCTTCTCCACAGCCTTCTGTCTTTTCTAGTTCTCCCCACTCTTTAAGATCCCATTCATGTCTCACTTTGTCTATGAAGTGAGAACTTAATTCTCACTGTCTTCTCTGAACTCCTGTAACCACTTACAACCTATACCATAAAATGCACTATTTTCTTTTATATGGTCATATCACACATGTTGTTTGTCTTTTTGCCCTCTCTCTCCATTGAAGTGACAAGCTCTATGATTTCAGGGGCTATGGGTTATCTTTCTTTGCATCCTTTCAAAGGCTTCTCTCAAGACTGAGTGTACTTAATAACGGGAGCTTCCTAATGAGGCCCAAACGAAGCCTCATAATATTTTGTTTGTACCTTTCATAGGCACTCAAATTTTACTTAGCATTTTACTTAGAGCACATTTTATTTCTTACTAGATGATAAACTCTTTGAGGATAGGGACCATATCTTATTCATTCTTCTCTGCATTCTCCACACACTTTAATCTAATAACCTGTATGTAGTAGGCATTCAAGAAATATCTATCAAATTGCAATATTTGAAATAGTAAGTATTCAGTAAACTTGTATACTAATGAATTCAGTCCCCCTCCTTCCCTCTCATCCTCTGTTATTAACAAGGATACTAGGGGCATTTCTAATGTTACTGCTCAGACTTTTGGGTATGGTCCATAGAGCTCTATTTCAATTAGCTAGCAAAGTGACTAGTTCTTTCCTGGGTCTACCTAGGAAAACTAAAGAAACCCACAACCCAGAACAATGAGTAAAGAACAGGATGCAGAGAGGTCATTCACTTCTTTTGTTAAGGAAGTAGAAACTTAGAAATCAACAAAGAGAATACACTTTAGGACCATAGTATTTTAAAGAACATACCAGTCAAAGCAATGTATTTTGCACCTCTGAGGACTTTAATCTCCAAACCACAAACCTTTTCCACAAGACCACTAATTAAGCAAATACACCCAGAAGCAGTGACTCCACCATTCAGACAGAAGGGAAATTCATTCCTATCAGTACCACTGTCTTCAGGTTCACCTGAAGCCTTAGAATGCCCTCTTACAATCAATAAAACCTCTGTTCTGGAAATGAGCAGTCATTTCAAGGGAGAAGACAATCATAATTGTTCTTTGCACCAGTTAATTTACCAGGAGCCAGGCACACTTTCTCTTCCCAGAAAACACCAATTTCTCTCAAGTTAGGGGTTGTAATTTCCTTTGTGCCAGAAATGAAGTTGCATCCACTCATTACAGCCCCAGTTATTAGCTAAGGCACAAACATCATGGGGTGTGTTTGTCTTTGCTGGTGTCAGAAGCAGGAATAAATGTTCCAGGTAGACCGTCATCCAAATATTGGAAAAGAAAACTGGAAATTGGAATTGGAATTGAATTGGAATTGGAAAAGAAAAAGTAAAGTGAAAGATAAAGCTTGGCTTAGTCATAAATGCAAACAGTTTTGCTTATTTGTATCTGTTTGTAAGGTTGACATTTGCCCAGCATGGTGTTTGGATGGGTTCAAAAGGCAAATAAGAGCAATGGACAAGGGGCTGTGTGATTCCCTATTGTTTCCTGTCTCTCCTGCTCTAACCCTTCTTCACTGCCGCCAAAATATCATTCCTATACATAGGTCCAACCAAGTCTCATCCCTGCTCAAGAACTTTCAGAGGTCCCTACTGCCTCTGAGGAAAAAAAGGCAAAACCCTCAATTTGGCATATATAGATTTTGCATATCTGGCTTTCTAGATCTTTCATGAAATTTCCTTTAACTCATTCTACATTCTAGCCAACTGTCCTCATACATGAAATTTCATATCCTACCCACATGTCTTTGCACAATCTGTTCTCCTATACGTGGAATGCACCCATTCCTCACCTCCATGGCTTAGAATCTTTAGCCTCCTTCAGGGTTCAATTTGGGGCTTCATTTTATTGGAAAGTCTTTCTTAGTTATTAGTGATTTCTCTCACTGTCTATTAACTATGTACAAGGTGAAACCCCGCTTCTATCACCCCACCTCTGCCAAAATTTAAACTTCTTAAGGGCAGTAACTATTTCTGGCTTTATCCCAACACTTGTAGTAATGACTTACAGGTAGTAGATGCCTAATAAATTTGTGTTAAAATAAATTGCATCTAATTACATCTGAAATAAGATTAATAAAATGCCATCCAGGAATTTTTTTTTTATCTTCAACATGAAGCAGATTCAACCTTGTCATGAACAAGGAAAACTTTAGAGGAAAATAATACATTCCTAAACTTGGGGATCTAAGGAAATAAGACTGGTAATTTCTTGAATTTTATAAAATTTCCATTTTCATACTTAAGTTTTTTCCTGTGATAGGAGAAAGAAAGCTAGGCTCTGATTTGCTTCACACAGATTTGAAGTAACCTCTCCCCCAATGGAGTATTGTTGAAAACTGAATCCCTAGGTATCAATAGGACAGATATCCCTGATGCCAAAAGGATAATAAAGCATCCCTAATAAAGCATCAAAAGAGGAAAAACATGGATAACTCAGGAGGAATGCTGCTTTTCATGGAGAGCTTCCTAAATCAGATCCAGGAGGCAATGATGTGGATTGGAAAGAATGCTAAATTTGGAATCGGGGAAATGTGTTCAAATCTTGATTACTATTTACTACTTGTGTAATCTTGAGTAAGTTCCTTAATCTCCAGATTTCCTCATTTGAAAAAGAAAAATGGACCTTCAAAGACCCTTCTAGCACTAAATCTATATGTTTATGATCCAGTTCAATGCAAGATAGGTTCTAAAATAAAACCAAAGGGAAACATGTTGTAATGAGACCGCCAGATAACACAGTGCATAGAGCTCTGGGCCTAGAGTCACAAAAAACCTGAGTTCAAATACAGCCTCAGACACTCACTAACTATAACCCTGAGCAAGTCACTTGACTCTGTTTGCCTCAGTTTCTTCATCTATAAAATGAGGAGGAAGTGCTCCTCAAGCACTTAAAGAAGGAAATGCTAAACCATTCCAGTATTTTTGCTAATTAAAAAAAAATGGTGTCACAATAATTCAGATAGCACTGGAAAATGACTGAACAGTAACAACAAATCTGACACTAACTATGTGACTCTTTGAAAATCATTCTCTAGCCTGTTTCCTCATCTGTATAAAATGGAAATAAAAATGGAAACAACTATCTCACAAGGTTTTCAAGTGTTTGTAAAAAAAAAATTTGAGCCTCAAAGAACTATTTTTGTCATTGTTCTGTAGGTATTAATAGAAAGAACCATGGATATGGAGTAAAATAACTTATATTTGAACCCCAGTCCTGCTGTGTATTAGCTTTCTGAGAGTCACCTAATCAACCTGGGTCTATATTTCCTTGATAAAATGAGGGGAGAAACCTCTCAAGATCTCTCCCATTTCTAAATGTTACGCTCCTATATTAACCAGTCAATCTGACAAGATGCGAAGCTCTCTTTCTGTCTAAGATCTTGTTTGTTTTATATGCTATCAGCTTAAGCAGAAGACACAGCTTATACAATACCATCTCCCATTCAGGTGTGAGAAAGACTCAAACCCCAAATTGGATGGGATTACTTCATCTTATGACTTGAAAGAGGTATCCTAAGTGAAGTTTTAACATTCACTTTGAATCAAGGGGAGAAATCTCATTTTCTTGAGATTACCATTACTGTAAAGTCAGAAAGGAACGGAAGCTCCAGATATTCACCTGGGAGAGAATCTCTTGAGGAAGCCTCTCCTTATGAAAACAACATTAAGCTCAGCCACTTGGAATTTCTCAGCATTCCAGACCCTGTAAGGAAACCTAGGATGTTTCCAAACTGAAAGTGTAAAAGGCAAGCGTGAGCTCTGCCCTTCACACCAGCCAGCTATTTGTTTCTCAGACTTTTAAATCAAAAGTGTAGACAGAACCGCCACATCCTTCCAGACTTTTGTAACTTGGAGAAAAAACATTGTTTACATTTTCCAACTTCCCTCCACCATACTGCTAATTAATGACTCCTCTCCCCAAGTCATGACTTTTCTTGTATTTTTCTTTAACTGACATTTAAATGGCATTTTAAAGTTGGCAAAGTACTTAATGTCTATCATCTCCGTTGATCTTCTCAATTATCCATGTGAGATAAGTGTTGCATGTATGATTACTCCCATTTACAGATGAAGAAACTTGGTCTCTGGGAGAATAGGTAACTTGATCATGGTCACATAAGAAATGTTTGACCTTAGGCATGTCTTTTACATACTTTTACATCCCATTTTCCTCAAGTGTAAAATGAACTAGATTAAATGTCTTTAATTAATTAATTTATATGATGAGTATAATGTAAGCCCCATGAAGACATGTACTGTCTCACTTTTGTATTTTTATCTCTAGTGCCTAATATAGTGCCTAATATATAGGAGTCGATTAATATATTCTTGTTGATTGATTAGATGAACAGTGAAGAGAGACCAAAGATTGAAATTTATTCAGCAACAACACATTTGACACTTACA